>NC_086228.1:23342218-23948607 GCF_036321145.2 Pelmatolapia mariae
GGCAATTATCATCAAGCACCCCTGCATCTGTGTACAAACAATCTCGCAGCTGCTGCTATTGATACTGTACATGCAGAAAGGCACAGATTGACCCCAGTCTCTAGTATCGCCTCCAGACCATGACCCATTCATTTAGGAGGCTTTTGTGACACCTATGAAAACTCAACCTGTTTACAGTTTCTAATGAGTTTACATGCGCTGTTTATCATAGCGCCTTGTATTTGTGGACATATGCAGCATTGTTTAAATGTTGCATCATCATGAATAGCAATAAAAATTGTTAGGCGATTACTGGAAGATCATTTGATTTTTTTAAACTTGCATTTTTATTTATAAAACATAAACACGCTTTAAAGAACACAGAAGTAATTAGACGAACACATCATCACCTCTTTTCAGTCCATCCTGAAATTCCTGTTCTAGATAGAACCACACCTCACTACAGGGATATTTTCAAGTCATCTACAAGCCGGCAAGTTTTCAGGATTGGGAATTTTTAACTTTTTTAAGTGTAAATTCCTGTTCCAAAACTTTTAGGGGATGATATGGGTGTTATTCGGTACTTCTTTAAGAAATATATGAACACAAATGATCATGTAACCTCTATAATCTGGTTCTTCGTTAAACCCTCTAATAAAACGTCACTTTTCACTTTAATTTTTAGGTATCTTTAAGGACGGCCACAAACTTTTACCATTTAACACTTGCATAAGGGATATTCTAAATGAGCTCTTTAAAGTTATAAGATGTTTACACACCAATCAGAATTCTTTCAGTTCAGTGTTTAGATGCCCAAACTGACTTATAAAGCACCTTAGTACCACTGTGGCTAAGTGCACTGTGTATTCACAGCATCTGCATGTTTTACAATACTTTTTAGTTTCCAGTTTTGTACACATATTTAAACAAATGCCACCATGGTGGGCATGTGCGTGTCTAAGCTGGATGGATGCGTGTGACCAAGAATGTGAGTGGGGTAGTGAAAGTGGGTGAGTGGGCCTATTTGTGTGAGGAGCACACCAGCGAGGGCCACTGTGGGATAGAGGGGGAAATGGAGGATGACTTTATGACACAGAGGGCATAGGATCGGAGACAGAAACAGAGAGAGCCTAGTGGAGGCGGAGGTGGTATGGGGAGAGGGGCTGCCCAAGCTGTCAGCTCTGAGGAGCTGCTGGAAGGCTCAGCGGGAGCCCAGCTTGGCCCCCAGGATGCCTTGTCACCACGGCGAGGGCCTGGAATGCACCAACACACAATGAGCTCCTGGGGCTTAGAGGGCACTCTGATTTGATAACCACATTAAAGTCCTAGCAACATCTGTTGGGGTGCAGGAGAAAGGCCTACTGGCAAGCTTTAACCCCTGAAACTGGGATCATTAACCCTCAGCCCTGTGAGAGAAGGGGGAAGACAGCCCTCTATTTGTCAGCCGCCCAGCACAGGGCTGAGGGGGCTAATATTTTACTAAAAACAGCGTGAGAAGAGAAGCAGCTCAGGGCACCATGGGGAGTGCTCCTTCACACTTTACACACAGATTAAGAGGAATGTACAGTCTGTTTTGCTTAATGGAACTAACAAAATAACATTTGCATAACCTCCAAAGTAGAGGCTTTCTGAGCATGTCACTGATTTACATGATATTGATCAAACAGCTCTGCTTGTCTCCACCAGTTTAGACTGCATTAAAAAGTTAACATTAAAATTCATGTCACTGTTCCTTCGCTTAAATGAAAACAAAGCATCATACTATACATCAAATGCAATGAACTGTTGGTATACATTAACATAGATATGCCAGGATTATTTTCCTCTCTGATTTGTTAACGTGTGGTAAGAGGAGAGGGGGCAAAGTTGATAGAGGATGGATGGAAATAACAGGTGTCCTGTCACAAAGACATCTCGGGCTTCGGGATGCTCCGATGCTTCGTGGTCTGCTCCAAGCCTCATCCACCTCCACAGGTTTCAAAGGGAAGGCCACCTCTCTGTAATGAATAATTAGGGAAACAAAAGGCCCAGAAGGGGTGAGAGGCTAGGGAAGGAGGGGCAAGCTGTGGAGGGTTTAATGTAACTAGACCAGATGCAGAGAGGAGAGCTGAGGTTTTTGCCCCTGTGCTTCACAGAAAACATCATCCTAAATGTATTCCCTGGAGATGAGGGCCTGCAGGAGGTGCCCCCGATGCACAGGGTCCTCAAGTACCTCCACACAAGTAATCCCATTCACTGCAGCTCATTACATGGGCAATTAAGTGCTGGGGTAGGGGAGTGGGATGGGGTAAGGGGGTGATGGCAAAGAAGTGTGTATGCGCCTCTGTGTGTGTGCGTGTGTGAGAGAGAGTAAGTGTATGGAGGGTAACAGGCCCATCACTGGGTTTTAAGGATCGAAACCCCTACCAATCCAATTCCCCCTCACCCAGCTTCACCCTCACTAGCCGCCCCCTCCCGGATTCTTCACCTGGGCTGAATCTCTCTGGACACCTGCCTCTCCTAATGAAGATCCATGGCTTCATTTCCATTTCTGGAGTCATATCAGAGACGGCCAAGCACAAAACAGGCCTGTTTCCTCAGAGGCCTGGAGAGCCGGATAGAATGACACGGCTAAGTGCTCTGGCAGAGCGGGGCAGCTGCAGAGCCTGAAAATGGGATTTGGTTGGGGGTTCTGAAGTGGGGGGCTCGGATGGAGAGGACCTGATGTTTGGATTGGCCACAATGGCAGCCGTGTGCTACCTCAGCAGCTCCTTGGTACTAATGAGGCTTTCTGCAGAGATGGAAGAGAAGAGGAGAGGGCATGAGGAGGAGGAGAAGAGGAGAACAGAGTAGGAGTGTACCACTACACACCTACCTCACACACCACTCTCACCTCCTCTGCTGATGACAGCTATGTTAACTCTTGAGAACACACACCAAGGGTCTTCTACGACGCAGAGAGAACACACATGCAGACACAAACAGGTGTCAAGACTCACACAACTACCAAAGGACCTGCTTTCTGCAGCTGCTTAAGCTCCTGTTGGCAGTAGCTGACATGACTACAAACAATTTTGGTACATGTTTTACACATTTTTTGCATTTAGTGGGAAAAAAAGCAGATCATATTGGCACAAACCAAGAGATCACAAACCACAAAACATGAAGAAAAATGTCGAGGTCACACAAACACATTCTCAAACTTTGTAGAAACTTTTTATTGATAAAAAAAAATATAACTGCATACCACTATTGAGCTTTTCCCACCCCACCCAGTTACCACCCAGTACAGCGTGCATGTGTGTCTTTCAGTACAGTGGTTAAGGCTGTGCTTGTTAACATGTTCTAGCTCACTGACTCCTCTCAGCACCTGGGGCTAGGGACTCAGAGCTGAGCCAGGTGAGGGAGATGAAGAAAGGAAAACAAACAAGCTGACACCCTAGTCTTATCACAGCTGCCTCCTTAAATGAAGAAACTTTAAGAAGCCCATGTTCTTGTTGTATTAGTTTAAAAATAGCAGCCAGTTTAGGCAATGATCAAAAAGTATTTTGATTTTAATTGTCATAAATAGCCATCAGATATTAAAAGGAGATTGGGAGGGGGCCATATTATATGCATAAAGTGGCCACTATGTATAAAAAAAAAAGAAGTAAAGGTCATGCATGAGGCATAACAGGTGACCTGTTTGTGTATGTACAGGACGAGCCTGTAGGGGAGGAGGGTTTAGCTAAGGACTGTGTACGGTGTCATTTTGCAGGCCCCTCTGCACTCACCTGGAACAGAGCACTTCCCCTCCCTAAGTCTTATCAGTTCCCAGAGGAAATACCTGCTGCAGGTAAACACGACCTTTCGACCCCAGGAACATCCACTCTGCCCCACTGTCAGCAGCCAGTGTCCCCGTCCTGGAGCCTGTCTTGGCCTTAATCCAAGGATTACCTCTACCTCAACTTCTAACTCCAGGCTCAGAGCCTCATAACTGCATTTAGCACCATGTTCAGACCAGGTCTTCTGACAATCCTTCAATCCCTACCCCAACTACCTGAGATGTTGTTCTTCATGCACTGGTGAGAAAAACCTTTATCCCTTCACCCCGACTCTTCCCCCATCCCCTCATCCCTCTGTCTCAAATTTAATCTTATCTACATATCACCAGGTGTAACCAAATATGCCTCTTATCAACCAAAGTGTCTTCAGCTCTGTTTTGCATTGTCACTCGAGTGATTTATTTTGGGGAGGAGAGGGGGACTGAATTAAATAATATGTCATATGTCAAAGGAATAGCTGTATTTGTGATGGAAGTTGGCTTCATTAGAGAATGAGAAATTTGATGAACTTTCAAAGTGATCGCATTAAAGAATGATCGTAATTAAAATGGAGTCTACTTTTAATGACTCTGCAGTGTAATTAATTCTTCAACTGTATCTATAACAGATTTTCTAATAAATGTGTGGGTGGTGATTTATATTTAATTACTTCCTTAAGAATTTTGAAATAGGAGTTTTTCTATGAATTATGACATAGCCAGTCATAATGGTGAAGCAAATGCCACACCCTACTCATTTTACCGGCGACACATATGTATGCTCACACACTTTTGCACCAGTGAATGAGCACAAGTAAATATGCCTAGATAAATAGGTGCAGGGTGATATAACACTCACAGTGCTTGGCATTGCTGGGGGCACTACAAAGGTGGGGGAGGCTCTGCTAATTCTATTACTAGTCTCCAGGAGTGTCCAGGACTCTCCTGCCTGCCTTCAGGACATAGACTAAGAGGCTGGCAGTGCCCTGACAAAACCTCCCCTACGCTACCATCACAGGGTCAGGGTTATGCTCACACCCCTAGGTTAACCTCCATCTCTCCCAACCCCCCACTCTTCCTCCACTGTCACCTGAGCCACACAGGTGAATGCTTGACTTTATTTGATGGATGCGGTTTCCCACAGCGACAGTGATGTATGCAGGCCCATAAGCCCCTCCCCCACCGGTTAAGTCTGGAGCTAGAGTGGTGATTTTGTGCCGATAACCTCCTTGGTGCACACAGCGCCGGCCAGGGCGATGGAAACTGGAGAGGACAAGACATCCTGTGTGACGCACCTGAGCGTATGCTTCATGAAGCTGAAACAAAGGACAATCCATTCCAAAGCCATCAGCACTCATCCGAATAACAAACTTTGGGGCTCTGTGATGATGATAATGAATAGGTATTCGTGTGTCTACATGCACAGATATTGATGTAATCCAATTACTATTTCTGAGAAGGTTGTCAAGTCATGTTACAAGTTGTATGCAAAAGATTTTGTATAGGTGAAGCAAGTTCACTGCTTTTACAGAACTGCACTACACATTATGGGGTGGTGACAGTCCTTAAACTACACCTTAATTAACAATAGATTATGTTTTTGTTCCTTATCAATGACAACACCTCCCTCTATCTCCTCCTCTCTCCTCCTCATTATTAGCAGAAGCGCTACATTAGAGATAAGCAGTAACAATGGCCGGGGTGAAGGCCTGGAACACAGTTGTTTTTATCTCTTGCTTGATCTGGAGCCTGTGGTGTCTCTGTCAGAGGATGTTGTTAAACCAGGTCAAACACTCAAACATCCTGTGGCGTCTCACACAGGCACACATTTACACAGCCCTCTTTGATGGCGGTTCACACTCGTCTGGGAGCCTGGTCCATGTGGACGGTTTATAGGCCCAGTGAGGTAATTATATAAGCCTAATTTTAGATAAAGGCTTTCATGTATAACTCAAAAGTCAGATCAGTTAAAATTAGAGGCCATTACTTTCTCTGGGGTCTGTTTATCAAGATTTTACAAATTTAGCCCATGATGGGAGACTTGGCTGTCAGAGGACTATTCCTGGACCAGACAAGCAGAATAGAGTACTTTAAAAAAAAATAGAAAACCCCCCCCAAAAAAAACATAGTGGAGCAACTAGGCCTTACACCTGAGAGCACAGGGTATGACCATCTTTGTTTGGTGGAGAGACCAAGGACATTATAAACGACATGTCATGACAAAGATGGCAGTTGTCCAAACCCTGCTACCAAAACCTCAATCAGCAGCCTAAATGGGAAACATTAACAAGTCAAGTTGTTGCAGGTGCACAGCAGAAGGTCACATCATATCTCTCTATTCACTATGATAGCAAATATGCACATATACGTTCATAAAGTGCATCAGCCGGTGCTGTCAGATGATGTCAGCACCGGAAACGAGCCATTAATAAAGCTGTTATGGCACGTAACTTAGCACAGAAATACAACTTACAGAGAAAAATGTTTTAAAACTTTTATGAGCTGCATTTTTTTTTATTTTGTGCAAACATTTAAAATAATGTTGAGGCAACACTGAGGTGTTTAAACAAGATGGCTATCGAGCAGCAAGGCACTGAAGGGACTTAGAACAGGCACCTGCAGTAGGAGGATTGTTTATTTAAAAATTATTGCAGTTTTGCTGTTGTGTGTTTTTGTTTCCAAAATATTTTAGATAATAGGTTTCATGATGAAATAAGCAACCACAGTTAGGAACACAAAATCTTTAATAACCCACAGATTCAGAAAAAGTAAAACTTTTGATCCTAAATTATAGATAAACTAGCAAAATGATATCTAATGCTTATTGTAACTATATAAAACTTACCAAGTTCAACTCAAGTAAAATTTTTAATGTGGCCCTTTTTTGACCAACTTTCATCAGCACTAGCCCTCAAAATAGGCTACATGATTGCAGACACACACACATCTCTGTGTGAAGGGAGGAAGCCCCAGTGCAGGCAGGTTAATATCAGGAGCACTTGACAACAATAGTGTGTTATGAGGTGCTGCAGCGGTAATAAGGTCTTTGTTGGGACTTTAGAGCACAGCCACATCACATCATTACTCATCCTGGGAGACCAGTTGCCAGTCGGCATGGCAACCGGGACTTGGCTGAAGCCAGAAGCAAGACCAGAATCTCAATGCCCAGAGGGAACACACACACAAAGGATGTTCTAGTGGAAGGAAAAAGTTTAAAAAGTGGCCACAGTGACCCCAGACCAGTGCCGTGGAGATGGGATAGAGTTAATCTAAAACCCAACATGTTAAATCAAAATTGTATTTTGTGCAGGAAAATTCTATCTTAATAAAAGCCGCCAATTCAATTTCAGAGCACAGATCGAGTTAAACGTTATGTGTACGTACATTTTCATATCAGTTTTTTTTTCTTTAAAGTGAAATTAAGTTGAGTTCAGATAAACAAAACTGATTGGACATCAAAATCCAACAGGAAATGGCTTTACCTCCCACATGCCGAGTGTGTGAATGGACAGCTTAGGAGTGGACAGTGCGATCAGTGGAGGTATGCAGAGGTGTGACGGTTTTATCCTGCAGGTTGTTGGGAGTGTTGGGTCAGTGTAGAGCGGTCAGCAGCTGCTGCCTGGCCTAGGTCCCACAGTTCCCAGGCTGGGGGGATTGACAGGCCAGTAATAAAATAGGCGCCCTGGTTGGGCTGTGTGCGGCCTATTGTTCACCCAGCAAGGCCCGCGGCTGCTGTTTACTTTCTCCCATATGCATTATTCAACGGCACAGGAGCTCCCGGAGAAAGGGGCCCCATTCAGGGATCCTCTTGCCCTTGTTTTGTTTTGCTAATTTTCAATTAAAATAAACCATCTTTTGCCAGTGCCATGGCTGAGTGGGGACAGAGAGAGGGACACTGTCCCTGCCACTTGGGCCCTCTGAGGAGATTAGACAGAATGCGTAAATGAGAATAAAGTGGGATGTATCATTTATACTGTCAGTGATATGTTTTTCTATAGTAGGATTTAAACGGAGACAATAAAAGGAGCTGTTGTTTCGGTTGAGACCATACGCTGGCCTCTTATTTTTGTTGTTACCAAACACTGTCTCATTGTGACCTCGTTAAAATAAAAGAGGATTATACAAAATATATATGAGTGAAAAACCACATAGGTTAGGATTTATTTTCAACTAGTCAACAAGCACACTTTTGTTCTACTCTGACAAATTTCACCGTTGCAGTTGCAACAGGAGGATTCCCATATGGTGGGGGGAAAGTGTGAAGTAATCACAAAGACAATAGCTTTTCAATAATGACTCCCAGAGGTCATTAAATGAAGCCAACCAGGGCAGCCTGGACTAATCAATAAGTGCAGTGATGGCTCTCTTTTTAGTCTTCTTATTCACACAGGAGGGGGCTGAGCCAAACTCGCGAAGAGCAGGGACAGATGCAGTGACAGTGGGGGAATAAGCAAAGTTAAAGATTCACTACACATCTGTCACTTCAAACTGAGGCGGCAGCTCATAGTCTGCCCCCGCTGATTAACTGCCTGCCTGTCGACCAGCCTGCCTGATGCCATGCCTACCTGTGGCTGGGGTCTGGTCTGTTGCTGTGGTTTGCCATATGCCTCTTCTGCCTGAATCCCCACAGTTTGCTCAGTGGCTATTAAACTTTTCCTGCCATGCCCCACTCAAAAGGCAGAAAGGTCTTAGTGTTATATGTAATCAATAAAATGGAGGAAAAAAGAATATGTACAGCCACACGATGGGAATCTACCTTTTCTCCAGCGGCATGCTGCCATTTTTTTTTTTCCATCAAATTAGTTTTACGGCATATTTTCACCTTAGCTGGTAATCACACAACCAGTGCTCTAATTCCTTACCTTAAAATTGACCATTCTATTTCACTCGTCTTATAAAGTAAATCCCCACTAATGCCCTACACACACAAACACCTGATATTTCATATCCTCCTCTTAAATTACCCCTTGAAAAAAAATCTGGATACCAGTCCTAATTGGCTGGCTCCCAAAGCCCTCACTCTCGCTACCTGTCAAACGCTGATAATTACAGAGTCTAGCAGAAACCTGTTCTAGCCTGTTTTGTGTCTAACAGAAGTCGGCATTCACTGAACAAAATCATTTCCACAGCATATACATGTACTGTCATCATCTAGACTATGAACTGAGGATTTGCTCCTCACTGAGAAAGAGAAATTATTTATCTCTGGCAGACCCACGCTAGCCCGTTAGTGCCTGGTGAGTGGGCTTGTGAATGTGGAGGGCCTCTTGGCTTGGCTGGACACAGTGTGTTCTCCCGCTGGGTGCAGGTGAGCTCTCAATGCAGCCCTCAGCACCTGCCCTCTTTGTTCACTTGTTGATGGCTTTACGGCATGAAGGGGATCTGTCTGTCTGGCTCTCGTAAAGCCAGCAACGCGCGGCCTAGTAAAAGCCACACTGCTGCTGGGGCATTGTGTGGGGCCCCCCATGGCTCCCGGGGTGACCCCACCAGTCACAGAGAGAGCTCGTTTTTAGCGCCCACTGCAAATGACGCACATGCTAACAGTGTACACCTAAACGTGCAGTACCCAGTTCAAATTTCAGATAGCTGTGCATGAGCTTCACCTGGTTATGCCAGCTTGTACTTTTTCTTCTGCACCAGGGGTAATATTCACCATTACACAGATTATAAATATTAAATAATCATATAATAAACTGGTGGACGTAAAGAATTTAATTCACCTTTGCCTTGATCAACTAAAAGATTTAAATGCTGCTTACACGTTATAAGGTACAACTTCTGATAAAATAATTCTATGATACAAATGCTGTGCTTTTCACCCTTTATATTTTTAGTTATGCGTTCTTCCTTGAATAAAATGTGATTTTGCTTGCGAATGGTACAAAGTTAACTAAAAAAGCAAAAGTCTAAAAACAAGGGATGGCTTATATAACAACATGCAGTTTATCGAATAATATTTAATGCAGTGCATCTCAAATATTAGGCTGCAGTCTGTGCTGAAGGCTTCACATCAGGCTGATTGACAAACACCGAGTCCCAAGCCGGATAAAGCAGCTCAATGGCCGTTGGAGGTCAGTGATTGCACAGAAATAAGCCTTACATTAATGTTTAATTTATATGATTTTCCTAGATATGAAATCTTACTGATAACTTCAAGTAAATTAAGTGACTGAAAAGAAGGCCATAAGCAGCTTGGTATTTGAGATCAGGTCTTTGAGTGGGAGCATCTTAGAAACCAATTACCAGACAAGAAATAGATCATTATTTTTTCTTTCAGGATTGGGTTGTGGGGATGTGGGGGTGGGCAAAGGTGGTTGCTAAAAGGAAGGGAGGGTTTTCTAGATTGAGGAGAGAGGGCACAATAAAGACATAATCATCTACCCTCAACTTTTCCTATCCAACTTTCAGATTTTAATTTGCTGTCTGTGAAGTGGTACCTAATTTATTTTCGCCTCATCCCTTCAATGCACCATTGTTGCCGCTGCTGAGATTCAGAGCTTCCTCTCTTAGCTCACCTCGGCGTGAAATTGGTTTAATGAAGCTGAAAGGTATGGGGCTCTCACAACACTGTGGATTCCAGTGACACTGCTTGATCCACCCACCCCTCCTCTCTGTACCCTCCACTCCTACCCCAACCCAGTTCTCTGCACACCCACATTATGGTACAATTTATAACACACCCACAAAAGATCCCTATCTGACATATTACATCAGAGCATATTACCGTCTTTTTGATAGCACTAGGCCTCGTGCAAACACCAAAGAGGGGGAAAAAAGTGACTGACTGATCAGCTTGCATATATAGCATGCATATGCCACTTCAAAGTATCAATCAATGCCAGTAATAAAACTGATCAGAAACAGAGGTCAAGATTAATATAAAGGGGTAAAAAGCAAAGAGGTACAAACTTGTAAATAATCAGAGAGTAACCCTGCCTGTTTTTCCCCACCTCTTCCAATCTGACCCTGTGAAAGGTGTTCTCATGTTACCTGTCGTCCTGGGTGTGGTTTCTAATGGGAATGAAAAGGAAGTCCCGCAGGACTATTGTGTGTGTGTGTGTTACATTAATATGATCCCCTTAAGTGATATCGTTTACTTCTTCTTGTCCCCTTTTAGGACAATCAAATGGAAATGCATCCGTAACCGAATATTCTGGCCTGTGCCACTCATTTCTGGTTTGAGGCCCAGTTTGGAGCTGGTAGTTTTTGTACAAAAACCAACGAAAGGGGAAAGAAAGTAGACCGTGTGTGTGTGTGTGTATGGACAATGTAGGATATGAAAGGTTTCCTGTGGTGCTAGTTTCCCATGCTAAAAGTGAGCAGAGAGTATGATGAGCAGCTTAGAAGATGTCGTAAAACAGTCAGGTGCTTCTATAACTGAATCGGTTGTGGTTGCTATAATCCTCCTTCCCGAATGTGGTACGCTATGAAAAAACATGAGTTGCTGATGCACTTCCACTGTGATTTAGGACAAAAACTACAGTCTGCATTCCATGGAGATGTGTACTGAAAAAGTTTGGCTAAAGTTGCTATCAGACCTGGGTAATCCAAGTTAGTTTGATGTAAAAGTCCAAAGTTAAAGTGTCCTTTTTAATACATTTTCTTGTTAAAAAAAAACTGTGGAAAATAAAACACTGATTTGAAAAAAAAAAAAACCCAACGCATATTAGCTCAATTTAACAATAGAATACCAGAAGAGAAGAGAAGAGAAGAGAAGAGAAGAGAAGAGAAGAGAAGAGAAGAGAAGAGAAGAGAAGAGGCTGAGCAAGTTCAAAAACTTTAAGACAAAGAGAGAAACGCTTAGGAAAACCAGGAAATGGACAGGGCTGACTTACAAAGGTTTCTTTACACTGTAATGACACGGGCATTATGCTGAACTTTGGCTGCCGTAAGTCAAAAAGAATGAACACTTTCACTGCTGTGGAGCTCTGGCCAGCAGCACGCACTGCTGTTTGTCTTTCAAATGCCATTGTGGGTGAGGCCACTAGTGTATGCTCAAAGTGCCTGTTACAACTTTGCATTCACCGTGGGATTGTGAAACTCACAAAGGCATGCCAAATCATCGTCCTGTAATTTTGTACAATTTTGAATGACCAACCATCATCTTGTCAGAGTTGTTAAATGATTCTTTTAAACACTTTCATGTTCCCTGTGATTACAGAGACCAGTTTTGTGATATCCTAAGTGTGAATATGCGTAGCCTACACAGTATGTAACACACACGCAGACACATTTAGACACAAAGTAGTGCCAAGCTGTTGTCTTTAGCTTCCCAAGTTAAAACCTAATCTGAAGTGGATGGAGATGGGAAGATTGCAGCTGAACAGAACCACAGGAGTGCTATCTTTTATAGGTAATTACTCAATTATCAGTAAACACTGTCGCAGGAGACACAATACCACCACAACAACATGCATTCACAGATGTGAAGACGTGAAGACAGGAAGAAGCTATTACACACACTTTCAGTGCATTCTTTCTGCATGATAGGGAATGCGGTCTATGCTAAAATAATACTATAAATGTGTCCTGAATTAATCTCATTAATTGCCCTGTAGAAGTAAAACTGGTACCTCTTGTTTATCTTGATGCTAAGTAACCTGATGTATCTAATTTTGATTTAATCCCAGTAAAACAAAACTTCTGTGTTACTTAATATTAAATGGTTTACAGAGCTAGACAAACACCATTCTATTCACCATTTAAGTTGAGTGTGATGGTTCTGCTTTTTACCACTAGTGGGAGCTAGTAAACAGGTGACATGCGGCTCCAAGGATGCCCTGCGGGCTCTGTCTCAGAAAAAGTTCATGTTTGAACAGTGTTGGGAACCAGCAGTGATTTTATAGGTTTGTTTAAAGACACAGGTTAAGACACAAACAGCCAGGTAGTTAAATAGATGAGTCTGAAGAGGCTGGGTGTTCGGTTACACTGTTGTAGGCTGAGCAGATGAGAAAATCCAGTCCTTTCATTGGTCTGTAAACATTTAGCCATAATAAACAGAGCAGATAAAAACTGACACTAGACCCGAACAACTGAGTGGTGACAGAAGTGAGAAGAGGAGTGAGATTAAAAGATTTTTAACTATTAAGTTAAATTACCCTTATATTCTTAAAAGAAAAAAAAAAAAAAAAAAAAAAAGAGTGCTGCATGTTTCCACCTGGAGCATGAAACCACACACAACCAGTCAAGGATGGAAACTCCATATGGTGTTACATGCTTTTGGTCAGTGGTCATGCACCTGCCCTAAAGCCACAGTCCTTCCCTGTGGTCCTACACTCACCACATAGGTTAACTCAGTAAAGCACTCTTCTGCACTGAAGCAGCCCTGCAGGCCTACTAAATCTCTCCTGAGACAACCTGCCATGAGGCAATGAGCATTTAGAGGGTAGGAAGGAGGTCTTGACTCCTGTTACTGTCACCCAGGAAGAGCCACAGTCCTGTGGCTATCAATAACAACAACAGTCACCACTTAGCCAACACGTCAACACCTCACAACTAACAGAAGATTTGTAAAAGAGGAGTTAGTGGAAAGGCTACTCATGTAAAAACTAGCTTTAAATCTAAATGTGTCAGTCTGTCACACACACAAACCTCCCAACAGTCTATTAAAAGCTCATGTGTGAGTCTGGACTATTTTTACTGTACAGGTGTATCACCTCTAGTTTTCACAGATGACAGTAATGTACCATCACTAAAAAAAAATCTAGCCCATATGTGACTGTGGCTATCACTGTGCAATCCACTTCCACGTAAATGTGCCATTGTGGTTCTGTGATTTTTTTTTCAAATCCAAAGAAGAAAAACTAAAACCAGCAACTGAATAATATTTAAAAGTATGTCTACATGTCTTAAAAGCCTCATTAAATCACATTCTGTATTTGCTTACCAAAACCGGTAGTGAAAAATCCCGATATTAATTGATATAAAATTCAAAATTCTCTCAAGCAATGAGAAAATTGTTTTGGTTAATAAGAATAAAAGAGGGAAGAACATGAGGTTTGTTCGTTGTGATGTTTCCTCAGTACTCTGTTGACTCCAAGTGCAGTGGAATTGAACATAAACAAACGGATGCCAAATAGAAAATGAAAAAAGATGAATAAATACTACCAAAATAACTCGATTAACCTGCACATTAACAGACTGTATTTTCCCAACCCCTTATTAATTTACCTTTAATGCACTTAGTTCCTGTAAAAGAGTTGATGTGACTTCTATGGCCACTCCTCATTCCAGTTTTCGCCAGGTTATACAACTTAATCTCTGCGGGCTTTCATCTACTTCTACTTTCTTATCCGTTCATAGCCTGTTCTTCAACAATACTGATAAGATTCTCCTTTCTCTTCACTTCCTCATTAGGTTAAATTTAGTGACTAAAAGGTTTATATAATACTTATAGAAGTCAAAATCTTAATACTATCATGAACAGACTACTGAATTTATCAACTACACAAGTATGTACATGATAATGTAAAAGTGGTTTTAGCAAAGGAGTTTGATGAACACGAGGGCCAAAAATGAGCTTCTGATATAATTCCATGGGACAAAAAGAAAACCAAAACAAACTAATAACAAATAATGCTCCTATATGGTTTTGTCAATACGTTTGTGGTTACAGACTGGATAATGTACTACCACAAAATTCAACATCAAACAAGCACACGCACACAGAGTCTGACTCATTCAGATGTCATGAAAACAACCACAGGATTAAGAGCTGTGCCCTGAGTCACTTGCCAAATAACTGCTAAAAACCATCATGACTAAAGGTTTGAAGGGGTGATTCTCCTGCTCGGTGTTAACTATAACCAGTGTTACTGTTTTTTTGACAAAGAAAAAGCTCGACAAATCTGAATAAAGAATAAAAATATAACCTTTCTATGAATTAAGCTCGAGGACACATGCTTCACATAGAGGGGATGCACAGTCTTAACAGCGACAGATGCTGAGTGACAGATACGTCGCCTTTACTGGCTCCTACTTTCAGTTAAGACAACATGGTGAGCCATCTGACAGAGGGGCCCCGTGTTCAGCGGATGGGCTTACACCCTATACAGGTATGTACTGTGCAATTACCAGAGTCGCTCAGAGCATGCAATAATCAGTAGGTGCTGTACCATTAAGTATGCGGGCGGCGGTGAAAACAACTTAAAGACAGGCTACTACCGTCAGGTGTCAAGACTTACTTCACCCAACTAATTCTCCTCCCTTACAACTGTGTAGGGTGTCCTGCGATATGTGGCTAGACGAGCTGCATGACACGAGCTCCAGTAGGTGTGCCCAAGCATGGGAGAATGTGTGTAGGTGTGCTCAGTTTTAAAAATAGGCAATACCTGAGAGACAACCGACAAATCTAGCGCATGCGTGTGTTTATGTTTGTGTTGAGTTAGACCGTGTGAATGGAGCTTGATCTTGTCTTGGTCTGACACGTGATGTGAAGACTTCATCATCAGTCAGACAGGGTGAGAATCTGTGTGTGTCTGCATACAGACACAAACAAGGATATAGGCACATAAGGACGGCGTTGAAATGAAATATGAGGAAGTGAAAGATACTTACATGCTTGAAAATGTAATTAAGCGATATGAATTATTTTTAAGGTGCGCTTTTACATGTTTGCGTGTGTGTGTGTGTATGCGTGTGTGCTTAGCCATGTCTGCAGGGTTAGGTGGAGGCTGATGCTTTGGCAGCAGGTCTGGCACGTCTTTCAGGCCCAAACCTGCAGAGGAGAGAGAGACAGAGAGAGCGAGAAGGGAGGCCGAAAGCAAATAGGTGTGAGAGTCTACCTGTGATATGCTTCATTTATTCCTCACCATCATTAAAACCTCCTGGCATTGTCAAACCAAATACAGGTCAACCTAATAATGTGTCCTGTTTACAAAGTCAGATTAAGTCATTAGTGGACGGAAGAGCAGGGAAGCAAAAAACACATTAAAATGAAATTTAGTTACCTTCACATACCCAAGAGTGAACAGTACACATCTACCTGCACATGTCTACCTGTTGTGGTGATAACAATATTCGCTTGACACGTGTGATTTTTTTTCAGTTTGTTTGGGTTTTTATTCAAAGCGACGTTTCTTTTTTTCTTTTTAACCAACGAGCAATAAGCAGGCATGTGGGGCATCCTTGTTTTGCTCTGAGATTTCAGCCAGGCACAACGCTGTTGATGAATGCATTGTGTTTCAGTAGCCAAGCGCTTCAGGAATGTGTTCAAAATCTATTTGCAGTGGTTTTCTAGTTAGGTTCCCCTCTAATTTTCCATAAAGTTTAGCTTGTATTTTAATTTAAGCTCCCTGAGATTCGGTTTCATGTAAGTGCATTAAAAAGCTTCTCAATCATCAACTTGGATTTTAACACAGCGTGATCAAGATTAAAAGGTCCATTTTGAATTAAGTAAAAACTCTCCTTCGGATATCGCTAGATAAAAGGATTTCCTGAATAATATCCAGATAATACCTCCACCTACACAGGAACACTTCTAAAGGGAGTATATGTCCCCTACGGCAGTAAGTAAATCACTGTACATTGTGACCACAGCACAAAAGTGACGTTGGAGAGTGTATCAACTCCATAACCTCAAAGGAAATCTCTATTCAGTGGCCATAAAAGAACGCCTTAGCTCACTATCACTGTGGGGCCGGTTACAGAAAGAGAGAATGGATTAAGAGAGAAAACAGAGCGTAGAAAAGTGGATAGTGTACAGGTGAAGTCCCATGGCTATGGAGGTTTGCTCAGCTGTGCGGTATTCTTTTCTGTGCCCCACCCAGTAACCAAAGGCCAGGATATCTCTTCTCCACCCTCCCTCTCTACAGCTCTCTCTCTCTCGTTCATATTTGCACAGGTGAGAGGACAGCAGTCCAATAGGTGTGGGTGGGAGCCTTGAAAGTCAGGTTTGCCTGGCTGGTGGAAGGAGTTCACATGTAGACTGCAGATGGATGAAGGTCTGATGGCAAGGATCCAGCCAGCCTTTTGTCTAGAGAGACAGACAGCAAACATTCAGCAAAACAGAGAAACTCTAAATATCATCAGTCATAATGACCTGTAGTAAAATGAGAGATCGAGGTAAGAGACACAGCCACGTAAGCAATTAAATAGTGAGATGTTGAAATGTGAAGGATACCAACCTGGCAGAAACAAACAATTCTAGAAAGATGCACGGAAGCATGCAACGAAAGAGGGAGGGACCGTAATGCGAGGGCAGAGAGCAGGTAGGCAGGTGGAGCAGTGCACGAGTCATCAGGGTGGAGAGGTTTAGCTCCAGGGGCCAAAAGTTCAAAATGAGGCAAAGCGAGTAGGTAACTCTAGTCACCGTGTGCCAGTGTCTCACATGTTCCCCTTCATTGTCTAAACAGGCTGAAGCTCAGGTTTCTGGAACACCATGAGCTTCCTAGGAGATGAGCCCACCCCCATCTCTCCCGTCTACCCCATGTACCCCCCACCCCACCATGCAAAGGTAAACACATACGTGCAACACATATATAGCAAGTCGACACACACAAGAGAATTAGGGAAACAAGGAGTACGTACTAAAGCCTGAGAACTGACTTTTTTGTGCCATGAGAATCAAAACCAAAGCACGCAAGACTACTCCTGCCCAGTGGATAAACAGACTAAGAAGTGCAAATAACAATCCTTTTTTTTAATCATGCAGAATGATACACTAAGTGCCTTGCCTTGAAGAAAAAAAACACAAGCTGCAACCAGAGGAACGAGTTGTAAATCACCATAATTACTAATACGCCCATGTCAAGAAAGACTACCTTAGACATACGAGGCAGTACTATCAGACATCAGGAGATGTACACCAGAGGCAATTTCCTTTCCTTACTCTTTCTCTTTCACTCCTGTAGAATTCCACAAGAGGATCTTTGCCTGATTCATAACTTAGCCAGTGAAATGTTAGTCTTCAGCACCCTCTGTCATTGCCCCGTTAGGTAACATCTGTGTTCAAGTTCCTTAACAGCTACTGCAATTTTGCATCCTATATGTTACATCTACTACACTGAATGTAACGTTTTACAGCCCAGTTTCCAAAACATTTAAAAATATTGAGTTTTCCTGGAAAAATGTTGGAAAATTCAAACTGCTCCATTTTTGTTTTTTGGTATCGTTAGTTTGTTTTGTTTGTTTGGGATAAATAAGTAACTGTAACTGGGAACAGTTAGACTCCCACTCTTTAATAAATTTTTTAATACACTTGAAAATATCCCCAAGCAATTATCCAATAAGAATACATATTGTTTGTCTTGCCATATATTTTTGGCTACTCAGGCTACGTCCACACTAGCCCGGATAAATTTGAAAATGGCGTTTTCGTCTGAAAACGCTCCGTGCCCACACTATCGTTTTCAGTCGTTTTCACAGAGTTGTGCGTCCACATTGAAACAGCCGAAAACGCTTAGGTTCCAGTACTGCGCATGCGTGAAACGCAAGACGATTCGCCCTACCTCATTTCTGTCTGCCGTTTATTTACTTTCCGGCTCTTTGAAACTTGGCAGCAAAATGTTGAGGAAAAGCACCGAGTTTTTTAAATGGACTAACAATGAGGTGGAGTTGTTGCTGCGAGTAACACAAAAGTACAAAGTTGCAAAAGCGAGTGAGAATTAAAGAATTTGAAGAAAAGCTATCTGAAGCATGTACAAACTGATATTATTCTTTAATAGGGCTGTCAAAATTGAGGGCAAACAAAACAACTGCTGTGTAATGCCCTCCACTACCTTAGTTTAATTGGTCACATGACTGCATCACATGACTAAAATGTGTCATCGTTTTCAAAAAGGCTCCAGGTTCGCTGTCCACACTACGATGCGAAAACGGTGTTTTCAAATGTATACGCTTTGGAGAGCGTTTTCAAAACGCTGCGTTTTCCTTGACCGAAAACGCCGTCTCAGTGTGGACGGACGGCCAAAACGGAGAGAAAAAGATGCGTTTTCAAACGAAAACGTATTAGTGTGGACATGGCCTCAGACTCTGATGAGGAAACAGTAGTGTTTAACCCTCTCAGGCTCAAATTAAGTTTTAGTTGCTAATGCACAACCAAGTCCTGCAGTGGTACTTCTGAGTAAAAAAAACTCATTAAATATGTATGTGGGGTAATCAGGTTGTTAGTGTTTTAACTGTTGCAAATCTGCAACGCCTGCCTTGAGAGGGTTAAACATCTGTTTTCTGAAAGAATGCCATTTTTACTTTTAGTTAGCATAACTTGAAATACCATTTCTGGCTTCAATGAAAATACATTACATAGACAAAAATAGTGGGTCATCTAATAATTACACCTACAGGCACTGTTTGCCATGAAGCTCCCAGCGCACAGTTTAGGTGCTGATGTTAATACCAGAGGAGGTTTGGAGCTGTGCAGTTACTGAGTCAACTTACACACATTATGAATATTATCACTTGGTAACCTCACTCTATACATGACACTACTCTTTACATAACTTTACATGGTGTGCCACTTTACGGCTGTCGATCCTAAAGGATTTCACTTTGCAGTGACTGTAAGTGGTGATACCACTGTTTCTACAATGGGACAGTTTCTACAATGGGACTGAAAACATCTGAATTCAATGTTTAAAAGGTGTGGATCAATATTTTTTGTCCCTCCAGTGTATTTTTGAGACAAGAATAGATAGTCACTCAGTTTTGTGGAGACATGATCCACAAAAGATGGCTCTAAGATTTTAATGAATACATTCATTTTCATCCAGCACCACCAATAAATCAAAATTTGGTACTTGTCAAACTAATGGCATCGTAATCAATCTTGGCTACATTTAATGTCTAATATAAACTGAACTGGAGAACATGGTAAAATGACTGGTTCTCATATAGCACTTTTCTACTCTGAGTACTCAAAGCGCTTTTCTACAACTTGCCTCATTCACCCATTCACACCTGTTCATACAAGCACCTTTTTCTATGCCTGTTCTTTCTCGCATGAAGCACTCACCCAAAAGAGAGACAGACAACCATTCACACTCACATTCACAACTACAGGCAATTGAGATTTACCAGTTAACATAACCTCACCATCCCTTATATGTTTTTGTTTAAGATGAACAAATTGTTACAAAGTGGAATCAATAAATTGCACAAAAATCTCAGATGTAGCAAAAATTATACATATTAAAACTTATATATCCAAACAGATATTTAATTGCTTTTAAAAAAATGTGTTAAAAGGTCCAAAAATTAGAACTTTCTGCCAATTATTTCTTGGTTTAGGCTTTACAGGGTTAATAAGTATAAAAGAAAAGACCAGTAATATGAAAAACAGATACAAAGTACTAAGAGGTTAAGATATGGTAAGAACACAACCACATTATCCTGTTCAGGAAATCATTTGTGCACTGTAGCGTACTTGGACTAACAGTAACACCTTGTCATATACGACACCATCACGGTCTCTCTCTGTATTATTTATGCATGTTGCCTTAATCGGGGTTGACAAACTGAAACTTTCCAGTCTGAGAGTTGTCAGTTGTTCGTGCTAATATTGTTCTCGTATTTTCCCTGTGCCACTGTACCTTCCATAGGGCAAGTTTGTGCAAGAAATTCCAACTGTACTTTAGAATATTATACATACGCGGACACACACACACACACACACACACACACACACACACACACACACACACACACACACACACTTTAAAACTTTTTCTTTGACTCTGTTGCTCTGTAAACATCATCTCTCATTCCTCTGCAAAAGTCAGGACCACTTTTTACATACTGTATTAAGTTGGCCTCGTGGATGTAGTCTATAGGTTTGAGAAGTAGGTTAGTAATTTGAGTTTCCAGCTTAAGGCTGAATCCTGCCACTACCTCCTCTCTAAGATTACTTTTCTGTACACAATAGCTGAAATGCTTGAAACTTAAGCTAAACAATCCCAAGAAACATAATTTCTTCCATAGCACTTAAGATTTAGGACAGATTATGTGTTAGTGCGAATGTTCAATCAGCTGGACCATCCACAAGCAGAAATGTTGCAGAAAGTTCTGCTATACATTTGAATTCTGTGTGTTTCTCAAGTTTCTATTTATCAGAGGGTGTAAAATACTGCTGTTTCATTAGCTGTAGTTACCGAAAAATCCCAAATGTTTTCTTATGGTGTCTGTGTAGTGGCAATATTCAACACGGAGAGGTCGATATCTTGGCTGCGTAATTAGGTATAGGCAAAAAGATTATTTTGTTAGCCTTAGGAAAAGACTAACTTTGGTTAAAATGCACTCTTTCAAAACATAAACCCACCATACTTAGTTGGAAGTTGGAATTTAACAGTGGGTGTATATTTAAATCAAGTAATCTGGAAAAATAGTTCCTGTGGGACCAGTCGGAAGTTACACGTCTGACTAGCGCTGCAACTGACTTGTCATAGCACAGATGCCATAAGACAAAACTTCATAAACGAAGAGGAGGCACTTACCACCTCTTCATTGATGAAATCATTAAATCACCAGATTTACCTGCCACTTCTACCGGATACCAACTCCTCTGCAAATTCCATAGCCTGTTTTTTAGCTATTGTTAAAACTTGGATCTCACAAAATTGTTTAACCTTCATAAAAAAATTATTTGAAATAAAAAGAAAATTTTAGTGATTTGTTTCACTAATGAGCAGGCCTTTGGGGTGGCTGTAGCTCAGGTAGTAGAGCGGGTCACCTACTAACCGGAAGGTTGTTGGTTCAATCCAAGTCTGCTCCAGTCTACATGCCAAATATCCTTGGGCAAGAAACTAACCCTAGGTGGCTCTCTGATGCATTCATCAGAGTGTGAATGTGTATGAATGTTAGTTAGGTAGCATTGAAAACCTAGAAAAGTGCTTGTGTGAAAGGGTGTGATTGGGTAAATGAACAAGTTGGTTATTTCAGGTTATTTATCACATATTTTACAATCTTAAGTAGATAGGTGTTCATGTATATCCATTGATCAGCAGCTTTTAGTAATTCAAAATTCCCATCTGGTTCATACAGCCAACCAGGGATTCTCAATTACACCACCAAGCCTCTGAAATCATCCAACTTCAGATTAGGTGATCTACCTCAATGAAAACAAACTGCTTCAGACTATTTTGAACTCTCTATGTTATTATTATTTATTTTTATAGCTTTAACTCTTTTTGATCATTTTACTTGGTGTGAAGCGCTTTGGTAGTGTCTGTTGTGTTTAAATATCATCAGATTGTCTTGATTTAATGGTATTTGGTGTCCCAGGAATGAGAATCCATCTTTTTTCGCAGCTTTTTTCCCCAGTGGGCAAGATGCATTTTTTGAAGAAATGACCCCCTCCCCAGGAGATGCTCACCATGGAAACCCATGCCAAGAAGCTCTCAGTGCACAGTTTAGGTGCTGATGCTAATGTCACAGGATGTTTGGAGTACCACAGTTATTGAGTCACTAGTTATTTATAGTGGTGACTTGTATCAACTATGTCCTTCATTACTTGGTGAATTAACTTTACATGGTCTGCCACATAATGGCTAAGTTACTATGGTTTCCAAAAGCTTCCTCTTTGCAGTGATACCACTTACAGTTAATTGTAAGACAGTCATCCAGTTTTGTGGAGACTTTATTTACCTGCTCAGATTCTGCAAAAATAGTGCTACAATTATATTTCTTAGCTTATTATCAGGTGGGCGGGACTTTTGGAGCCAAGTGACCCTTGCACATAGCTACTACTGCCCTGGGCAAGGAGCCAGACTCGAGGCCTTGTGAACACACACACACCCTGAACACACAGAGCATGAAATCACTCTGATGTCATCAGAATTCCATGAAAACTACGCAATAACCTTCTCCATGACAACATACATAACTCGTTATGGGTTAGAATGCTGCTGTATGTGCACTTGCATTACGTTGTGATGATATGGTGTTTATGGCACTCGAAGAAACCTGAAATTAAATCTCTGAGAGAATTCCAGAATAGTGGTGGTAGAAGTACCACTAGAAAACCTCCTAGAAGCAAGTGTGGCCACTCAGCAGCCATCTTGGTAATGCCTCTGGGCACTTATCTGAACAGGATTCATTGAATGCGAGGTCTCCTTTATGTGTGATGTCTATGATTTAACTTCTGAGAAGATAAAGCCAGCAGGTTTGGCTGGGTATTACAATCATGCAAATTTATATGTCTCTGTGACCACTGAAATTAAAGTTGTTTTCATAATATTTTAACATAACTTCCCTAGAAAGCACCTGGAAGCCTCAGTCAGCATTATGTTCTTCAAGATGGTAAAACCAAAACTGTATGCAAGACATAAAATAGAGCCCGCAAAACCCTGAACTACAAAAGAAAGTTTACATGTTACTGAGATAAAACTGTGAGATCATCTCCATGACCATACAGCAATACTACCAGGGGTGTCATACCACAGATTGCCGTCCTCCCCATAACAGCTGCACAGACTGTAATGGATTAGCAAGTCTGGCTTCATGGGAAGCAATGTATCTGGCCTCCCCAGTCAGTGGTCACTCCCTGATTACTGTTGACAAGGTGATCAGGCTAATGGTCTCCCACTGGGAGAACAAAAGACCCCATGAGTTGAAACTACATACACTGCAGTAGGTGGGCACGTACATGTAATCTTACCTGATAAGTTCGTGAATGTGCTGGCATTATGGAGCAAGGAGAAATAAGAAAGTTAAATATATTTTTAACGGTAATGGGACAGTAAAGTCAAAAACTCAAAGTGTGAGAAAACAAACTGCCTAAACTGTTCTTTGGGAGGAATTACATTAACTGACTGTATTTTGATTGTCCTCTTTTAAGCTCTTTTGAGCTGTTTTACCTTTTTTGTAGACACAGCTTAAAAGAGTCCATTGCAGAATATAACATTTTACGAATGCTAATGGGTGGATTATGATGGAGATAAAAAAATTACTTTGCAACTGCAACTGCATACTTATCCTCAGAAATTATGTAAGATTTTGCATTTTTAAGGACTCAAAGAGCTCAAAGAACATATTCCTTAATAACTCAGTACTTCTACTTGTATCTGAATATGGACACATACTGAGACCAAGTTTAAGAAAATACCTTGAAGCCCAATCACATTCTAAACTAATTTATTACCTAGTCAAATGAATGCCTTTCTAAATCAAATCAATCATTTGTCCTCTACCTCTGCTTCTTCTCCTTTCCTAAAAGTTATCAGTGCTATGAGTGAATACTAGTTTTCTGCATTTTGGAGTCAATGGCGAGCCCTGGGACGCTGTGAGGTGTGAATGCTAACGCGGCTCAATCTGTGTGCCACTGAGAAAAAACAATCCATGCTAATCTGCCACCACAGACAGGAGTCCAGTTAGGCCAATCAGGAGGGGAATCATCTGGAGTGGAGAGGGCTCAGAGAAGTCTAGATCAGGGCCCTGATTGCGGCAGGGTGATTTACAGCTCGAGAACAATGAGTGCTGCCTCGGTCAGCACTGATGGAGAGGCTTTGACTGCACCAGCACAGACAGTTGAAACTCACCTGACATTCATGCGCTGATGTGCATACATGCATGAGGCCACGTGCAAGGTGCACGTGCACGCACATCAACACAGCCTTTAAAATACTCCCACTGGTAGTCACAGAGGTATAGAGGGGTTGACCTTGCGGGGTTTACTCTGTGACCCGAATGTGCCCCCGAGGCTTGCATTTGACCCTCTGCATTTTACTAACAACGCATAAACCAAAACAACTCAGCAAGCTACTTCCTAAGAGCCCAGCACAGATAAAATGAGAAGCTGCCATTGCCCTGCAGCGCAATATGTAAATACGACGGGAAAGGAATTGAATGAAAGAAGGAGTTAGTTCAGATGTTAAGTGTGCATGGGGGAGAGGGAGAGAAAGGCAGGGAATTTGGGGGGACGGGGGGGTGACCATAAACTTTTCTTTGGAGCATCTCCTTTGATCTTCCTGGTCATCATTTCCGAAAAGAGGGAGGACCATAAAGGATAAAAGGTCTCTCCAAACTTTTTTTTATTGAAAAATAAAGATAGCAAATGTGGCCTTCCTGATTAACTGATACAAGTACATTTTGAATATAAATTATTTTTTTAAACTAAAATCAAAGTTTTGGATCCTGGAATTAAAATGCAATTTACTGGGTTCTCATAGTTCGTAGAACCAGTAAGCATCAGATCCAAGAGAATGCTTAGTATACAAATATAATAGCGTCCCATTTAGTGTTTTGTCATTCATGGGAACACCATCAATGCAAATACTTCCACTGTTTTAAAAAGAGTTTCACAGATGGCACAGATGGCAAATACGCAGTTCTGACAAACATAAACAGGACTGTTGTTAAAGCGCCATAATCCTGCAATGTAAAGTACTTGTTAAAATGGATCTGTTCCTGCTTGTATCTGGAGAAGGTAAAGGCATTAAGAAGGAGTTAATTCAGGATTTGTCTTGTGTGTTTCAAAGTGGCCGCACTCTTGCCCCAGGTCCTGCGTGGGAGTCGAGAGGTTGGATCTGACGTGCGATACTGCACAGACAAGATCGCTCTCGGCTTTTAGGATAGGCAGGTGAGTACATGCACAGGTGCCCCCCATGCACACACTTAGACAAAAACATGGGCACAGAGTCACAGGTCACATGGTAATGTGGCTCGTTGTTAGCGGCTACGGCAGGTGGAAATTTGATATGGGCAGAGAAAAAACTAGTTCATCGTACTTAATGTAATTTTTCATGAAGTTTTTGCATGCGAGTTCTATGTGGGGGGCTGGTAGCAAAGACTTCCCAGCCTGTTTTGTAAATATCTGACAGTGATACATGGGGCTTATAGGACAACTCCAACTGATGACAAAGCCTTGAAACCATGACTACAGCTGGCAAATACATCCTGTTTTAGACCTTGGGCGCATGACTCATTACACCAAAACCAACTGTTAATAGTTCGAAGGTGGTTTTAAGTTCTCTTCTTTCGTGCTTCTGGGAACAAATTATAAACTTCCAGTAGTCTGTGTACTGTACACCCCAGAGTTGAGAGAGGGAGGCCTGGTGAGGGTGAGAAGGCAAAGGGGGGAGTTGAGAAAAGATTTTTTTTTTCTTGGGTGCCTAGAGTTTTTGGGGCTGAGTGGGTCTATTTAGCCCCCAGCCGATTGCCCCCCTCTCCTTCCCTCCCCTCCTCCTCTGCCACCCTTCTCCTCCCCCTGGCTTTGTGTGCCCTGAGCCCACTCCTCCCCCTTTTGTCACCCGGGCATTCCGCTTTGGTTAGCACACACAATGGGCGCTCAGTGCTCACCCTCCTGACACTGCATTCTGCCTGTGCACCAGGGAGTGGGCATGGAAGGGGGAGGGAAAGGGCTCCGGGGGAGGGTTAAGGGATGACAGCAACTCGCCCCATGTGACCAAAATGCCATCAAGTATCCCCCCTCACCCTACCACCCTGACACCCTTCCTTTTTTATCCCCCCCCCCCACCTTCCCCCAAAGACCATCGTCTAACTTTGCCCATCCGTGCAGATGGGCAGTAAAATTAGTGCCAGTGTGCCTGGTTGGCACTCTGAAAAACAAAACCTCGGCCCCACAAGCCAAACAAACGAACAGGTGTCTCTTATGGTTGACTGGCGATATGGAGCCCTGCCTTCATGCGCTTGCCCATGCTACACGAGTGTTCCCTTCATCTTTCTACACTGCTGGGCACACATCCTAAATGGAATTTTAAGACCTTCAGAACATTTTTGTCTGAAAATTAATCCCCTGCACCGACAATGGTAAGAGTAAAATTGGCACAATTACAAGTCCAGGCTTTACTGCTTTGACATGTTTATCAAAGTTTTGGAAGTCTTCCTAGCCTCCAGCAGTTTGCCCTGCAGATAGAATGGCACGGTTTGTCTCGTGCCATTTTTTTTAAATGTTTGCATAGACATGTCAGAAACGGATGATCAAACATATCTGAAAGTGTGACTGGAGGTAGCAAACTCTAAACATATAAACAGAAAGACGCTAAGTGTAACAATAGCAGTTTCCTTTTTAATCTGTACAGATATGACTCCCTTTCAGACTTTTAAGTAGTACAGTACACCGTATCCTTATTACCTGAAAGTATCTCAGGTGTAAAGAGCTAAAAATAAAGTTGCCGGGCATCTACCCACTGACTTGAAATGTAATTCCTATTTAAGGAAAGCAACCAGTGGACTGGTTCTGTATGTGTGTGTGGCAGAAGCTCAGAGGCTGGTGGGGGGTTAGTTTGAGTTTCAAAGACCCTGCTTGTTCGCCCATATTTCACACCACGGTGACATCTTAAAGCCTAGACAGGCCTGGTTGCTTCGCCCTCTCTTTCACTTTCTGAGAAAAAAGGGGAATTGGGATGTGAGGGAGGGGGCACTGAAATATATGCAAATGGTCCCCCAGAGGGGATACGAATTTTATGGGTTTAGAATTTAGTTCAGCCAACCTGAATAATCAAATGTGGGAACAAAAAAACAAGCCCCCCACCATCCCACCACCACAACTCCATACCTCGAGCTTCAACCCCCACCTCAGGCCTCATCTCTGCTCCCTCCTGCCAGGTCTTCACATAAGAGGAGCTCAGTACGTCCAAACTCTTATTAGGATCTCCTTACGGTGCAGAGGAAGGGAAGAGAAATGAGGGGAGGGGGCAAGGAGGAGGGAACGAGAAGAGGGGGCTAGTGTACCTGATCAGGCAGAACTGCTGGCTCCTGATTACGACACCATTTTCTCAGCGGGCTTCCCAGCCTCATCCTGCTTCTGTGAATATGGAGCATAAGGCCAGCCAATCCCCACAGTGCTCCCTCTCATCTAATGGCAGAATTAAGACCGTTTAGAGTGATTTCCTCTGCCTTCATGGTCGCTTTCTGAAAGAGCTGAATCTTTTTCCCTTCGCGCCGATTTACAATGTGGGGGGTCTGGCATGCAACTGGTGAGAGAAAAGTTCTACATGACTGAACATAACATTACAACAGGTGGGGAATTGAACAGAGACTCTGCAGAACATGACTGAGAACAATTTTATCTTCACCTATACCTTCTTATTAAACTGAACTACTATTTCACTTTGGTCTAACTTTTTTTGGCACGCTTACTTTCATGTGCGTTTGTGCTTATGCAACTGGCTTTCTACGAACCTTTACATTAAAATACAATAAAACACTC
Source organism: Pelmatolapia mariae (assembly GCF_036321145.2). Classification (NCBI taxonomy): domain Eukaryota; kingdom Metazoa; phylum Chordata; class Actinopteri; order Cichliformes; family Cichlidae; genus Pelmatolapia; species Pelmatolapia mariae. The sequence goes on from NC_086228.1 coordinate 23,370,079, forward strand.
AAATGGATTAATTTATATTTAAAGTGGGTGTTACGAGACACTCCTTATGGAATAAGTGCTGATGTTTTTCTTATCATTAATTGTTATGTTCAGCAGATTTGTTGGTAACATTAAAGAGAAGAGAAAATATCACAATAAGAAATAAGAAACGGTGGTTGTTCAAATGTGCTGCAGTCCATTTTGCTTTTGATTACCTTTAATGTGGTCCAGTATTATTAATAATATTCTTGAGCTGTTGCTTAACTCCTAAGTTAAAGTGTTATCTGAAAACTGTTACATTTTTGAAAACTTTAATGAACAGAGAAGAGAAAAATGAGTTTTCTGGGTGTTAATAAGACAGAAATTTGTAAGAAATTTAAATCCAAACATAACAGAAAACAGGGAACAAATGCTTCAGTAAATGCAGGACGGACCTTGAGTTCACAATTTGCATTCAGTACAAAATATGAATGATGCTTTTCTAGTGTGAGAGAGTGACACATTCAAAAAAAAAAACGCTTTGAGATTTTTGTGAACAGAGTATGGACAAATATTTCTACATCCAAAATAAGGCCTGAATATTTGTACGTAGCTGTTATTGCTTTTAACTTTGCATGTTTTGCCTTTAAAAAATAAATAAAATAAAAGTGCTACTCTAAACAATCAAGTGTCTCTTTTTGAGTTGACGAGTTCCTTCTACTTCTTGTTCATTTACATACACGAGGCCCCTGAATAGAAGTGCCCCGGGTTGAAAGCTGATCATGAGTCATTATGATCAAACTGATTCACAATGACACTAACCCAAACAGAGTATAACTCTGAACTCAAATCTGATTAAACTCGCTCTTTCTGTGTCAAACTGCATTACATCAATCCCATCACTCTGGAATATGGCATAGCACCATATCAAAAAAAAAAAAAGAAATTCAGTTTGGACCTGTGGCTTTTGTTAGTTCCCATGCTGTCTAATGATCCCCCCACTTTTCCTCCAACCTCCAGCAGACAAATCCTTCAGCTTTATTGCCCAGACTCAAGGGCTGCAGGTGCACAGGCCACAAAAGGAAGGAGGAGGGGGTGCATGGATGGGAAAGAGAATGGTCAGTCGGGAGATAAGAGGGGAAGGAACAGAACCCCCTACCCTGTTTTAACCTCTAAACCCACACATCCTTCCCCTCACCCTGCCTCCACGCCAGTGGTCCTTCTACCCTGCAACACCTCTCTGTTTTGCTCCGCTGCCTTCCCGCACGTGAGAAGAGTGCAAACTGCGAATGGTGCCGCCTGGTGCTACCAGGCCTTGCTGGGTATGTGTGGCAGGGGACAGAGGGCAGGCATGGCAATCTGGCCATGTGGTGGGAGCAGCCCTTTACTTCTAAACCAGCAGAGGAGAAGTAATGACTATGAGCTACTATAGACTCGTCCTACCTTGTCCTGCAGTGGCCCATCAGCGACTGCTGCTGCTGGTGACCACTATAATATCAAAGTACTCTCCTCGAATGAATTTTTCTGAATAGCTCAAACTTGGCTTATGCCCCACTAACAAACTAAACGTGGGACAAACTGGGGATGTTGACAGTGCTGGGGGTTAGTTGAATATATCAAATTTGAACGTAACTTTTCCACCTCTCTTGCTAAGTAAATATAATAAGGACAAAAAGAAGCTGAAGTTGGGTCTTATGGTTTCATGCTTAGTCTTTAAATATTCCTGTATAGTCTGTTCTCTCTGGCAACGGTCTTTGGATTTCAGTAGCGACATATCCATGGATGCATATTTTTTAATCAATTTTAAGCCAATTATGACACATTGACTATAATAAAAACCCTGCCTTTCATATACATTGAGTAAAAGCTTTAGAAAAATGGGAGACTGTGGGTAAAGTGGGACATGCATCAAGATGTGGGACAGAGGGACAAGGAATAAAAATGTTTTGCAATACCACTTAGAGAGGTACATGTGGTCACTCTATCAGTGGATTAGTGATAGATGAGATGAAGTTGTTGTAAAATCAAGAACCAACAGAAATGTAATAACATGAGTTAAATTAAGCACACTGTAAATTTTCCATTGAGATAATGGAATATTTACTGGACATGTGCTGGATTTTTATATTTCCAGTTATAGTTCATTTATTTTTATCCCAACTAGTAAGTGGTAACATTGGACACTGTGGAAAATCAGTTAGGACCTAATATTTCTATGCTTATCGGCTCTTTTAGTCTTTGTTGGTTAAATTTGATCTCATCTGCAGCATTTAAAAAAATTATATTATTCTCTTTATTGCACATACATGCATCCACACGATCATTACTGTCAGTATTAGCCGGATGGTGTTTTCTGATCCTTAGAGGATGTGTGATCCATTTGGTAAAACAAAACAACAGATTGCAGTCACTCATTCATTCCCTGTTGCCTCATTTATTTAATTCAAATTGCATTCATTTTAAAATAGCATCTTGAGAATATAAATGATCTCCAAAGCAAACACTTCAGCACTTTTACTAACATGCCTACAAAAACATAAAACATGACCGCTGTCACACAGAGGAAAAAATGGCAGCTAACCAAAATTAATTATGGGTGGAAATTTTGGTGAAACTTTATTTGGGGTAAGTAATCTCAAAGTCAATTAGTCACATATTAGAATGAGTGGTACTAAGAGCTTGAGCCACTTCTAGCAAGGGATAGAACAATGTTTTGGTTCCATATTTTGTGCCTTGCAAGAGTCCGTTTCCAACAATTTTTAAACTGTATTTGATTGAGCTTTAAGAATCCAAAAACTGTGGAGTACTGTGAAACTCTAGCAAAGACTGACTGATTAGAGTAGATGTCAATTCACTACTACTAGCTAGCTAAATTGATTCACTTTGTTAAATCTTTTCATCTGTTAATTTAGAAATAATTAACCGGATGCCCAGCATTCCTAATTTGAAAATGTTAACAATAGCAGTAGAGTCAAATAAAAATGTTGACATGAAAAACAGAAAAGAAATAAATCCATCTTCAATGTCAAAGAGGCTTTGAGATCTTGTTTGTGGTTCAATGAGTCAGTTTAATTGAAGGCCTGAACAGTACATGCCATGTGAGTAACAGAAAAACTGGTCTGGTGCCAGTGAAGAAAATCCAAACTGATAATGAAATCATTTACAAGTCCAGCTTAGTTTCCCATAAAGTTATGAGTTACCATCTACACATGCAATATGTTAGCCCACATGGCTCTAACTTGATTCTCTATCACACATTCATACATGAGCACTCCAAACTGCCGGTGTTACAGGAGCTGTTGTGCTGGGAACACACCCTCATGGACAGGAATAACAGGCCACTCCAGAGCGTGAGGACATAGGAGACACAGTGGCACCATACAAGCGTGAAGACTCTTTAACGTCTCCTTATCTCCATCCCTAAGCCTCAGTCGGCTCACCATCCGCTACTGTTTACACCAACCACAAGTCAAGAGTAAAAGCAGAAAATGGACTTTCTTAATTTTGAATGGCTAAAGTCCACTAGAAAGCCATTGACGAAGATCTCTAGTTTGAAGGGAGCCTCGTATTGAATAAGGATTGAAATTTACATGACAACTTAGGAAAAATGCTTTTTTATTACTCATTCATCCCCTAAATCACTTTGCTCCCCCACTCTTTTCCTCTGCCTGAGCTATTAAATCACCATCTTGACCCTGCGACCTGGGGCCGCAACCATAAAGAGCCCCCTGTGGGTCAGAGGCCTGATTGTAACATTTGAATATGAAATGGACTTCGTTGGGCGTGGAAACAGCTCCATGCGCTGAGACACAGGCTGACCCCCAGGAGAGAGGCCTGCCTCAGCAGCTACTGCCTGGAGGCTCCCTCTTCTCTCAGCATGGATTTACTTGGACTTGAGAAGGAGTGAGAGACAGAGAGAGGGCTGAAGTCGGGGGTGGAGGGGAAGGGGGGGCAGATAGGGGGCGAAGCAGGCTAGGGGTTGAGAGAGACTGAGGGAGAGGAGAAAGAGAGAGGGCAGACATTTGAATAAGACAAGAAGCAAGTGGTGTTTGCATGACAAAGGAGCCCGCCATCTCCCCTGATTGGTGTCACAGCGCTGCACTAAAGCCATGCAAGCCCCCCGGTGTGGGGTGATGTGTGGAGCACAGGCATGTTTATGCATCCAAGGTGTGATATTAGGCAGGAATAGCAGAGGCCCGTTGTCAAGTTTCGGGCTGGGAAATTTGTGCGCATATCCTTGAAAGGAGAAGAAGTTTCCAGATCACCTTTTCTTTTTAAAAGCCGTCTTGAAACTTGAAGAAACAAGAATGGGAGGAGAATTAATGGATACATCCAGTTATGCACAATTAAAAATGTTGTTTTCAGCTGTTGTTTTTTTCTTATCACATATACATACTGAGATGCTGTAATCTGACCTACATTGTAGACAAGCTGTAAATAAACCAGCAGTTTTACCATTCAAAGGGAAATTTAAAAGAAATTTTAAAAGAGGCTTGTATGTGCAGGGAATGTAGTTAAAATTGGCCCTAAAATGTAGGCAGTTTGGTGTCATTATTTACTTTTTTCTTTTCTTTTCAAATAAGTTTGCTGAAAGTTGTGTGACTTTAATGAGTTCTACCCTCAGCAATTATATATAATTTTACAACCTTTAAAAAAATAAAATGCCCAAAGCAATGTCATCATGCCACTAAACAATTGTACTTTACTTTAATCCTCAATGGGACCCCATTAGGACCCTTTATATTTTCTAGAAATAGACTGTTATTAAAAGTTTTATTTGTTTGTTTCCTTCTTGTATGACAGATTTTTTTAAAATTAAAACATTATTTATTATAATCCATCATTTTTATGCAAAGAAATTACATTTATTCAGACGGTCCTTGTCTGTCAGTTCTGATTAATTCATTTTGAAACTTTAGGCATGTTCAGAGTAAATTATGTATTAGAGTATGCTACTACCATTTAAACATCAAAATATACATGACCAATCTGCAATACTTACAATGAAGTCATCATGGTCAGAGTGCTTTAGGTACGTGCTTATGTTTAAAATAAAAAATGTATAATAATTAAAACATTCAAAATAGTTTCTGCAGCGGTAAATCTTGTACTCTATATCCATCGGCTCGCTGGCTCAAATTACAAAGTATTGATTAGAAGTGGAAAATTGTAACAAAATCAAAGCCAATCAAAGACATGCGTTTCATTTTCACTAATGGGCAAGAAATCCTCAAAAAAAAAAAACAACATGAAGAAGAAGCTGTAGGAGAACAAAGCTAATTAATGGTAGGAACATCACATTACAAACATATCAGCAGCCTCTTGAAGGTAAAGGGTGGGTGTTCATGATAAACATTGTTCTCAGGACACTTATTGCACACAAACTTACTCATAAATAACTTATATTGCACACCAGAATATAGGTCAGTTTCTCACTTCTTCAGTTTGGTTTAGGCTGTCAGTGTTGCAGTGAGTGGGCAGGATAAAGACCATTTAAATTCCTGATCCATCTGCATCAAACATTTCCTTTCTCACGTTCACCTTTGCTGGTGAAAACTCCTCTAGAATAATAAGAACAGTGCAGACATGGAATGTGTACAGTAGAACCCATGACACTGTAAAGCACAGATAGTTGCCTTATCTTTCTGCCTCTTTATCTCTCATCCTCCACCTTGTTTCTACTATTTTCCTCTTCTCTTCCTGTAGACCTGAATCTACTAATAATTTCCAAAAGGTGTAAAGTCCAGCACCATCACCATCCCCCACTGGGCTGTCACTGGAGTCGTTTGCCACCTCCGGCACCACCAAGTCCGGAATCTCCATCTCTGTGGAGGGTTTACTCCACAGAGATGGAGTGCGATTACTCTTTCTTCCTATGTTCTGATAGGAAAAATTACAATACAAAAACAGAGAGGTGGGGATCACATGAGAATGGGATATGAAGGGGATTTCACAGCTCAGTAAGTTTGAACAATTTGTTTACAATTCCCTTTATAGCAAGTCCCTTGGGAGGAGGTGTAAGCATAAACAGTGATACATTTTCTCAGAGATTTTGCAGATTAGTTGGGAGTTCGTCCACTCAGGAGAAAAAAAGTGTAAGTTAAAGTGCCCGCAGGGGGTCAAAAGGAGGAGGGGTGAACTGTGAGTGAGAGTTAGCGAGTCACAATGACACATACACACGCAGTGTACGTAAGATGTGCACGCACGCACGGACACACACACAAACACTTTCAACCCCCACCAGACAAAGCCTTCACAGGCTCATCTGGGCAGTGTGCTGGCCCTCAGGGACACACCTCCAAGAGAGATGGCCTGACTAACTCTCCATGGCAACTAATCAATAAGTGACAGTCAGTCAGGACTGACCCGTAGCCGAGTGTGTGCCACCTCCCCCATGTTCCCAGGCTTACACCCCCATAAACTGCACACACACACACACTCTAAAAGACAAAGTGCTCGCAACCGGGTCATTTCTTCCAGGAAACTAAATGTTCTGATGTGTTTTGGATGCATCCAACTGTAATTACTTGGCTTTCAGCATTTTTTTTGGTTTTACACTAACTACACTGGATGGAGAGCATACACTGGAACAAGTTACCGAATGTTCAGAGTTCTTGACATTAGTGATATGATTGGCAGCTTTTGATGGAGCAGATTCGCCACAGTACTATTGTGTGTCTGTCAATTGTGTTTTATCTCACTCTCCTTAAGAAAATAATCAATATCGCTGGCCTAGATGAGCAGCCTAATCTTCTGCCTTGTACCCCCTGAAGTCCTTATTCCCCTGACTCTATATTGTCTTGCAGCATCCCATACTCACTTTGCTGTCCTTAGGCATACTATATTCATCAGCTCACATACACTTGGCCCGATTTTTCCAAGCTTCCAAGACAGGTCAAAAGTGGGGTCAGATTCCAGTTTGGCAAATCAGAAGCAACACTACATGCTCCAGTGTTCATAGACAAAGTAAAGCGTGCTACAGAAAGAGACCATCTGCAGCTGATGCACTTTTACACTACAGTGACTCTCTTGGTTTCCTGAGCTTTCCCGAACATACATTAGAACCAGCCGTTTGTATGTAATTGTCATTACAGGTTATTCAGGAAGAAGCCTCTTAATCCTGGTTCATTCTGGGTTGTATGCTTTGTGTGTGTGTGTGGTTTTGCACATTTTCCTCCGACCACAATTACAAGCGAAAACAAGTTCAAGTAAAGCTCAGCAGTGCTTAGCTGAACAAAATATCAAAGGGCTCTCATCAGAAAAACTCTCCAAACATACAAAAAGAAAAACAAAAAAAACCAGATTCCTCCCATTTCAGCTGTTCGCGTGATTTGTATTTGTTTTGTTTGGGACAAAAGCAGCGGTAATCCCGTCTTATATTTGACAAGTTTCATATTCACACACACCTGCTGGGACAAAGTAAACACACCTTCAGAGTCAGACACCTTAATGGATGACCCTCGCATTAGAACCTAAGTCCGGATAAACCCTAAAGCGGGCATGTTGACATGATATTGTACAGAGACATGCCCATTCTGGAGATGACTGATGAGCAGTAGCCACATCACAGCTAACTTGTTTACAGGGCATTCAGTCTGTACATAGGTCAATCCTGCACACATGGCTCAGTAGTTTCCCTTTTGTTTAACTGCAGTTATGTAAAAAACAGATTGTCGGTAGATTCCCAAAAGTATAAACAATAATATCTGAAAAGTAAATGTGATTTATTTTTTAACTTAGGTGTTTATAGAAATCCACAGAAGCAAAGAAGGTCAAGAAAACACAATTAGAAACTGAGAAAACACAATTAGAGATCAATTATTTATATATTAAATGTATCTACGTGCACTACTCTATAGTTTGCTTTACCTTTGGTGCCTGAAAGTCTATAAAGGCCGTAATTCTACCAATTTACTTTCTTTGGTATTAACGCAGGTAACTCCCTGCTGGGCGGATGCAGTTTCTTGAGTGGCGGCATGCTTGTCTTTGAAGCATTTCCCACTCAGCATTCCTTGTGGTTGTGTAATGCATAATGATCCAACCACAGCTATCATTAATGAAACATTTGCATCACTCACGCAACTAGTCCGTCAGTGTTCACATAGGTTCATGTGAGAGCCTGAACCTACATTACTGAAAGAAGAGAGGTGGGAAAAAATAAAATCATAATAATAAGAAGATGATGATAAAATGTGACTTTGTGCTGTGTCTGGTGAGGGCTGTCAAATGTGTGAGTTGAGTGGGTGAGTGAATGGAGAGGACGGTGCAGTGGAGAGGGGTGGCTCTCTGTGGGTCAGCCCAGAAGCCCTGACCCCAGGAGGATTTGATGCCATTTTCCCACGCAGGGAGTCGACCTGAGAGGAGCTCGTTAACAACATCTGCCCCAGTTCAGAGAGATTAACCTCATCCCCAACCCCCTTCACCTCCACACACACAAACACACAGAGCACTTTGCTGTCAATCTCATTACCTCACACAGGTCCCACCACTCCGGACAGGCCTCCCCAAGCTGGACAGGCCACCCTATAGGCCCCTTCAGGCTCAGATCAAATGGGTCTCCTGGATTTACTAGACACGGTAAATGGGTACAGTCTGAATCTGTCATAGGCGCAAAGGCCTTCACACATCAATGAATGCATGGCATAGGTATAGCACTCATCCATTCATCCATTACATTCAGACTGCATTCTTAACTGATGTCTGATCAGTGTATTAGAGGAGGCTTCAGATTTGAGTCTGAGATTATATAAAGACTTGAGAGCGTGCTCAGAAGGTGTGTTCTTGTTGGAAGCTGCCCAGCCAGTCAAGCAGGAAACGTGATGATGTCACAAACAGATTTTCCACTCATCACATTGACGTAAAAAGGACAGGTAAAGCACACTCCTATTGGTTTGGCCATCTACTTTACTTATATACTTTCATAAGATGTGCAACTGGCAGGGCATGTTCTGACATAATATGGGGAGAGACCTAAGAAAAACAGGACTGACAGAAACATGCTGTCAAGTCAAGAGTCTTGGTGGGCAGACTGATAGGTGTGCACAGACGCAGAGTGGCAGAATCCACTGGGAATCTGCTGAAGCCATGTTTTACAGGGCTATAATTAGGTTAGTTTTTGGAGAGGGGGTTAAACAAACTGGGGCTGTGAGGTCATAGGCAGATGGAAGTGGGATATGCCTGCACTTGCTGAGTGGGCACAGAGCTCCACATGACAGGAGAGAGAGAGAAAGAGAGAGAGGCCCTTTGGGCACTCAGCAGGGGGACAGCGAGGGGGGTGTGGGGGTGGTGTGGTGGGGAGCCCAACTCAGATGGCCTAACTGCCAGAATATTCAAACGCAGTCAATAGATATGCGCACACCTTTCACCAACCACAGCCGTAAAGTCCTAAATCATCAGTAGACGTTACATTTCTGTGGCAATCCAGGTGATTATAGAAAGAACCGAGTCAAACTGGAGTTAAGACAATCTTTCACTCCCAACATATTTATACTTTTCCTTTAGTTGTTAAGCCTAAGCCCACGTGTTGGTGCATTTATCCAGAGAGGCGTATTGGTGAAAGTCATCCAATATTACTGAATTTGATAAATCAAAATAAATAAATATACATATTGCTCTGACGAGACTACGACAAACTCCTCTAACACTGAGCACCAGGAAGAGAAAAGCTGCTTAATTACAAAAAAATGAGTAGGAGAGTGTGATTAGGTGACGGGTGGCTGCTGGCACGCTAGAGTGACTTAAAACCTGTCAGTGAATGCAGGGAGGTCTGGATAATCTTTCCCTCCACAAAGGTGCGTGGGGCTAATCTAGGCTGCTGTGCTGAGCTGTGGATCAAGTCCTAAAGGGGAGTGTGGGAAGGCCAGCGGGACCGCCACTGCTTAGGCCCTCTTGGTGGGCCAGGGCTTATTTATCCTAAGGTACACTGCAACAGCAGGCCAGTCCATTCTTCAAAACACCTTAGCATCAGGAACAGAACGTGCATTAAAGTAGATTAATTTTTATAAATGTGGCACGTTTATAAATTGTGAATTTATTGAAAAATAAAAATCAGAGCATAGAGAGTTTTCAGAGTCATGACAAGAGTTTAACAGAACCAAGGCACAGACTGACAAAGAGTAGAATTTAAAAACGTTTCAAAAAGGTACACGAGAACTAAATCTCTTCACATATAAATCAAATAAAAGATCAAGTTGTTAAATGTACCATTTAAAATAATAAGATCACATTTTGTATGACTGATTGTTAAGTGATGCAACATTTTCTGCCAAAGAAAGTTGTGCATGAACGATACTTGGTACATCACTGATGTACCAAGTATCGTTAATGAGTGCTGACGCATTAAAGTAAACTTTTCATATCACATTTCAGATAATGTTCTGATATGGTATAGTCTTATTTAGTAAAATGTTACCAGTTTAAATACAATCTGAATATGCTTATATAAGGATCTGCCAGTCTAATTCATTTTAGTTAAAAAATTAGATTTTTATATTTCTTTTTTCAAGTTAAAAAAAAAAAAAAAAAATACGAAAGGTAATTGTTGTATATTAAAGACTTATTCAAATGAGACAATAAAAACCAACCTAAGCAATCAAGTACTTTTAGATGGTTTGTTTTCAACCCATCTGACCTATGAAAACAGTGAATTTAAGGGAATTTAGGAGTGTATACAGCTTTTCAACAAGAGCAAACATTCATTTCTTTAAAAATAAATTTAAAAAAAAAAAAAAAAAAAAATCAGCGCCTGTCTTAACAGATAGCCTGTTATCTAATGAAGAATTATGACACTCCTTATTAAGCCGATGTTCAAAATTAGACCAGGAATGAAAATTATGTTTATACCTTCTAAAACAATGAGAAACATTTTTCCTCTCCTGCTTGTGCTTCTGTGTAAGAAAATCGGAAGTGCTTGAATAACCAACTGATTTGACATTTTCAAAAAGAAAACAGTCTGAACACATCTTAGAAATGTAAATCCCAATTGTTTGGTCTTCAGAAGGTTTTGTGACTTTCAGTCTGTTTTAAGGGCCTATAATTTCTTTTTAAAATCACCTTTATATCACATTCTCGTAATTCACATTACACACAGACACATACACACACGAGACGGAGTCACAAGTAACGTTTCGTAGAAATTTATTCAGCATTTAAGAATAGAGGATGGTCTTAAAATATGTAGAAACGTCAGTTTAAATAAACCTTTTCGTTCAGGGTAATGAGCAAACATGACACTGTCAAAAACCATCACAGAACAGAATATTTTACAAAAAATAAAACAACAATTGAACAGTTTACGTGACAAAACTTCGGGTTCACAAGCTAAAAAACAAAACAAAAAAAAAAACAAAAGTAAAAAAAAAAATTAAAAAAAAAAAAATCTTACTATAAATAAAACTTGCGTTTGCGACCCGCACTGTCTTTACATTTCCTTTAACCTAGTTCACTGGGAGGAAGGGAAGAAACGAAAGAAAAAAAAAGACTACAAAATTTGGACACAGTCGAGACAACTGACAGTCTACAAATTAAGTGTAAACATTTATGAAACAACTTTCCATCCAGCTTTTCTGAAATACACCAGCCCCTTCATGAGGCCACATGCCTTTTCATAGAGAGAAAATATGGCATCATTTAAAATATAGAAGTCCAATTCTTCTACATAAGTTAATTGCTCGTACTCGCGATAAAAAGCCTCTTTGCAGCGCAATTTACTCTGGCGGGCTCAACGTTCAGTTTCGATCCATTTAAAAGTCTTTTAAAATGGATAAGTCAGAAGATAAAAGCGTGTTTCTCTTTTTTAAAAACAAAACTGCAGAACGTTGTCTCTTTAGCAAGTTCAAGTATCCGTAACTTTTTAAAAAAGTTTTTAAGTCTGTATGTGGGGGTTTTTGCGTGCTACTCTCAGATGTGGGTGAGAGGTAGCGTTCCATTAACGCCAGTCCCCGCGGTCTGATAGTGCGGATGGACGCTGTGTAACCGGCTGCTCTGCAGGGATGAATGCTCTGCGCTATCCCCGCCGGGAGGCAGGTACATGCTTATCATATCCCTCAGGTCCCCCAAACACGCCCTCTGAGAGTGGGACGTGATGGCCGGCGGTGGTGAGCTCGGCTCGGTCTTGCACACTGACGCCATGGAGCTCAGTCCCATGGCGCTGGTGGTCTGCTGCGTGTACGCTGGAGACATGCTGTATGTGGAAGCTGCGTTCATGTAGGTCTGCGCCGAAGACATCATCGGGTACTGCAGGCCTGCCATCTCGTACCGGTGCATCTGCTGAATCTGTGGGCTGTTCATGCTGTGATGCTGAGGGTAGGGCAGCTGGTCCGGCATGAGGGAGTACGCACTGTTTGTCCACCCGTTCATGTGCGCGTATCCGTCCATTCGCTGCCCCACTGACACAGCGTTGTTGACGGGGTTGGTTCCTGGCGCCAACAGTCCCCCGGGCAAAGAATACTTGTCTTTCTTGAGCAAGGTCTTGGTCTTCCTGCGGGGACGGTATTTATAATCCGGGTGCTCCTTCATGTGCATAGCCCGTAGACGCTTGGCCTCGTCGATGAATGGCCTCTTTTCACTGTCGGTCAGAAGTTTCCAGTCAGCACCGAGGCGCTTGCTGATTTCAGAGTTGTGCATTTTAGGGTTTTCTTGAGCCATCTTTCTCCGCTGACCCCGGGACCAGACCATGAAGGCGTTCATCGGCCGCTTTACCCGCTCCTGGTCGCTGGCACTGTTGTTCTTTGCGCCCGGCGCCGAGCCCGAGTTGGACTGCGGGAGCGGGGTCTTGAGCTCGGTTTCCATCATGTTATACATTCAGGCGGCTTTTAGTGTTCACTCACAGGCACATAAAAAGTTCGCAAAATAACGCCAAAAGTCAAAGAGGTAGATGTACTGACCGGTCTCATAAGATGATGTTTTTCTTTTCTTTTTTTGGAAAAAAAAAGTTCTGCCTTAAGAGGCAAATGTGCCTGCAGGTGCTTCTAGGTTCTCTCCGCTCAAACTGCTCCTTCCTTCACGGCTCTGAAACAGAAGTCTGTAAACTTGTTCGCCAAGCTCATCTGTTAATAGGCCTAGGGGCCGGACCATGTGATGTGGATTGACAGCATGACAATGAGGACCAGGTAACCAATCAGCGCGCGGCTCCCATATCCAGCGCGTAACCAACCAGAGCACATACTCCTGTGTTTTGGTCAGAAGAGGAGGGAGAGGTAAAGTTTTAAAACAGCAGCGCAACTCCAAATGTTCTGGTTTTACAAAATTTTACAAGACTAAATCAACGAGTATATAACAGAAATTAACCCGATTTATTTCTTCCTTTTTTTTTGTCTGTGAACACATCACATTTCTTCTAGTGACAAATTATTTTAGTTTTCAAATTTAGTGCTTATGATGTGTTTTTTAACGATTGTAATACCATGGAGGCTGTAAAGTACCCATACAACTATAAATTCTTAAAATATGAAACCATATGACCAAACAAAAAGTTTGGGATCGGTGTCATTTAATTTGCTGAAGAGGCAGATCCCAACCCACATGGATTTAATAAGTCCAAGTCATTTTTAAAAAGCGGGATATTGAAATAAAATATGTTACTTGAAAGGAAAAAACGTTTCTTTCTGCCACTTAGTCAAATGTATTGCAAATCTTCTGGAAAAATTGCCTCCTCACATTAGTTTGGGGTTTCGATGGTGTCATGCTCAACCGATGAACCTGAATGTTATCCTCACGTGGTTTTTCATGATTTTTTTATTTAAATTTCCCAGAGGTGTTGAATGATTAAATGATCCTGTAGTCACTGTGAAAATGAAATCAATGCAATGAGTTTTTGATACAGAATGAGGCTGATGAGGACATTTTTAAGTTTTATAAATATAATAAAAAATATACATTTTGAAAATAAAATAAAGCATCAAAAACAAGGATATTTATTCTGTTTTATGTGATAATAGAGGGATTTCGTACTTCCAAATGTTCCAAATAAAATTAATCGAAATGTTGTGCGTTAGGATCCCAGCACTGGGGAATTTTAATACATCAACGACCTCTTGTGGAGGGGACAGGCTATCTCCTCGGTCCCTGAGGTAAAGTTTAGTTTGAGTGTCCCTCACGTAAACCGACTGGCGGCCCTGAAAATCGTCGCCAGCTGTTGGGTGACTCGTTTTCTCTCATCGACGTTAATGGTTTTTAAAATGATTTTCAGGGAGTGTCTCCTTACAAACGACTTTGGCCACTGATACCAATCACTCAACTGGGCAAAACTCACACCTGCTAATGATTGGGAGCAAATCGCCCATCGAAAACGCCTGTTAACACCTGAGTATCGACAGGGCTCTTCAGGCGCCGCTCTGCTATGCGCATATTAGAGGTTTTCACACCTCACAGCTTTGAAACTTAAAGGGCAGCTGCTCAAGGCTCACCATGTACATGATGCGAAGTGAGTGCAGGCATGTCATCATTTGTCACCATCGGTGAGAGCAAATATTCAGACTGAAAAGCCAAGCTCTTTATGATTTATAGGTTTCTAACGAGCTACCGATAACATTTTCCAACTGTTTTATTTTCCACTTTACTTACAAAAAAACCCCTTAAAACACCATATTTAAAGCACTTTGGAAAAAAAAAGCTTACTCTCACGACAGATATAAAAAAAATCTTTTTTAATTAAAGGTTTACACACACACACATTATATATATATATATATATATCCCATATAGTAGCCCATAAGACCGTAATAGTAAATCAGCTGAAAAGAGACATCACTTCATGAATTTAATTTCCACGTTCAATGGGGCGTGACAAACAGAGCGGGAGCAATAAAACTAACGTTCAATTAGTAGTCATCTAATTCTCCGGGACCGGTTATTTGTTTATCGAGGCGAATCTCAGTACTGATCCGCTTGTAATCTGCTTATGGAAATTGACCGGTGGAGGAGAGAGGGAGAGAGGAGGAAAAAAAACACGCAAAGAGTAACCCGGAGTTTGATAATGAGGGCCTCTGTGCGGCTAATTTCCTAATTAAGGAACCGAGGACCACCAGCACAGTCTGCTCTGATTCAGACTCAACAAGCCTGACGGCCCTAAGGGGCTCTCAGGGCGCACGGCTGCAGGATCCCACTGTTGAATGTTGGGAAATATGTGGATGTCCTGATGGGAGGATGTAACGAGCTTGCAATCACCTCAATCGGGTATAATTTAACGTAAAAAAAAATAATAATAATTAATTTAAAAAAAATGAATGAATAGCGCGTCAGCCTAAGGGCAAAAGTTCCTCTCAAAAACCCAGATTTCAGCGCAGAAATGAGTCGTTTTGTATTTTTAGTCAGAACACAGACACAGGTTATGTGTTTATTAAACGCGAAAATGTGTGTTTAATTCTTACATTTATGTTCTTGCGGCAGGAGCTACAGAAATAAAGGTCTTGTGCGGAGTGTCGGCCTTTAGGCCTACAAATAAAAGCAAACAAAGGATTTATTAGTTCAGGACTGGAGAGGAATTAAAGTTTATCCAGGATGACAGACTGACACAACGACACATAAATGCCTGCTTTAAAATATAGTGCTCCGAACGCATTAGAGCTTTGTGGTCAGACAGCAACTTTAATAATACACGACAAGGCGCAGGCGCTGCATGCATTCAGCTTTCAACACCTGATAATAGAGGAAATTTATTGTTTTGAATCGTGCTTTTATTGTCGCAGAATGAGCTTACAGTTCTTTGTTTTCATTTCATTTTTTTACAGTTCTCAAACAAAGCAGACTTTTTTCCCATTATCAAAAGTCGCACCTCAGATCCACAATAAACATTATTTTTACGTGTCCATTTTAGACCCCACGACCTCCAGAATCAATAACTTTCTTTTTGTTTCAGCTCAGTGACTGCGGACAAGGCCTTTGAGAAACAGTAATTAACAAAGAATGGCTTTTCAATTACAGCCACAATGGAAACTGTCTCATTAAGATTTGCATGATTTTTTTTGGACTGGGAATGCAAATGAAGATGCAATTTACGCACGGTCTGCTGTTCCTATTGTGCGGCGTGAATGGTTGCGTCCTCCCAGTTCAACACAGGTAAAATAATATTCACGGGTCATTTAAAGGAATAAAAGTGTCGCTATTATCACCTCTTTATTACACAAATCCGGGCTAGTATCCCTAATGGTAATTTGACATATTTGACCCGTATATCGTAAACTGCTTAAAATGTTTAACGTCTGTGCGTAATGCAGACTCATGGCCGGTGGAACATTTTTACTCCCTTAACTGATGACATGGGTTGACACAATTTGGGGAAAAAAAGTGTGCAGTTGTCTTTATTAAAAAAATCGCAATTAAGTCTTAAAAATCCTTAAAAATCCTTAAAAATCCTAACTCTATAAGGATTGTGCATTTATTCCCTGCACTGCTTTGGAGAGAGAGGGGGGAAAATAGATATCAGCTATGATCCCCACTAGCAACAGGTATTTATAAATTAGTTCTTAATAGCTCTGCCTGCTTGATCTATTAGGAAGTGGAGCTTTCTCTAATGTGAGTCTTTGGTTTGCTTTGAGATGTTATCGAAGCAGAGGACTGCACTCTTACAGCACTCTTGTTTGTCAGAAAACTTTAAGAGGCAAACAACAAATTAATATAAAAGACCTCAAGATTTGTTTTAAATTTAATGAAGTTTTCATTTTATCATTAGAACAAATTTAATATATTTCTATATATATTTTAAAAATCTTTGCAAATTTCCTCCACAGTAAGGATGAGCAAGGGACCTTGACTTGAATAAGCACATTTGTTTAAAATTGCTGTAAGCCAGTGTTCACCGCCTGCTGGCAGAAAGAGAAGACAGAGAAATCACGGATCAGGGCAGAAAATAAATAGAAGTCAGGTCTTTGAGAGAAACATGTTTTTATCACTGCTCTGTCCTCGACTGTTCCCTCATAAATATGCCATATGAAGCATTTTAGTTCTCACGAGGGAGATTGGGAAAGCTTCGAGTACAGGTAGATCGTTAAACGTTCAAAATTTTCGGACGCTACTCTGACAATCGTTTCCGACTCAAGACCATCTGAGGCTGCGAAAGTCTCCAAGTTCAGTTATTAAGGGAACAGATGGATGCTCACACCTTCAAAAGAAGCAAAACACACACTTAGAGGACAGATGCATCGATTTTCAGGAAAGCTTTAGTGGAGTGTTGCAAGTCCGTCATCAGGAGGACTCCAGGCTAATGGAGAATACGGCATTCTTCCCTCCAGTGTAGCAGAGTAATTTGTGTTTTCATTCTTCGTGCTGGTTGGGGAGAGAGAAGCCCAGAAGTGTTCTCCCTGCACTCAACAGTCACCTTGTTCATTTCTGTGGAATGCAACCTTCCTACTTATTGACCTCTGCTTGTAAAACAACATGCAAAAAGCTGCTTGCCTCCTGCCGCTGCCTGTGAAGACTGCTTCAAATTTGAGCCTCTTTTTCTCCCCGGCAGGCCAAGCATGTCCTTCCTCATTATGTTCTTATGTGAGCAAGGCCAAGGCTGCTGACACAGACCCAGTGTAATCTCTTTAACCCGCCACTGTCATGAGCAGACAAGGCGTGACCACCCAACACTCTGCTCCATCTCACTTAGCCAAGGGAATAGTTTTTCACCTCATCGCCTCACACTCCTAGGCTTGTAGCTGCTTATCATTTAGGGATGCACATCTGAAACACATTTGATCGCACACATCGGGGGTTAATCACTGTTACAAGACCACTCCATATAATTATGTGCAGTTAAAAACTCACTGACCCCTGCAGTTGCCATAATTGACGCAAGCCGTTTTTTCACTGGTTATTGACTAATGAAGCTAAAAGCAAATGAAATTACATCGCAGGAGAGGACATTGGTGGAAGCATTTTTAAATGAATATACAATGATTACTAGCTCCTTGATGTCATTTCTTAGACAAAGACTCTGTACGTTTACTTCGTATTAAGGGATTTGGTATATGACGCGTTAAATGAAAAATAAAATACTAAATTACTGTGAATTATAAGCTCCTATCCATTGAAAGCTAATTTCAATTCAGTTCAAATTAAGCAGAAAATTTCAATAAATGTGGTTTTGCTTCTAAGCCTGTGGGTGAGGTCTGCATTAAGCCATCGAGTGCAAAGTCTGAAACTGCCTCAACTGAAGCCCAGTGCAGTTTCCATTTATAGTGAACATACAAACCTTACATCTCATTTTTTAAGAATTATGAGATGCACTCATGCACAATAAATGGTGTGCAACAAAAGAGAAGAGTGTCATTTAAGTCTCCAGATGTTTTTTTTTTTCATGCAGCAAAGTTATAGTAGTCTGACAGCAAGCTGTTGCCTGATTTTAAAAACGCCTGCACGTGAATGGCATTATCAAGCACTCCTATATGATGATCATTTTAAGTAATGTTAATGCCTGACTAGCTAATTACAGCACTCATTATTTTCCATGTATCTGTTGAATCATTGCCATGTTCAGTTTTCCCCAAAACAATGGAAACTTCCTCCGTTTTTTGTTTGGAAGAAAGTGCTGAATCGTCACTTTTTGCTTTGCGCCATGCCCAAGCAAGCAGCCCTCTTTTGTTTTAGCCATAATTGAGATCCCAACTAATCTAGCCTCTTTTTTTTTTTAAGGCAACAGTCTCTTTGTTAAGCCTTCATTAGTTTAAGATAATATTGTGAGAATGCACAATTAATTTGCAGCGTAACTTTAATTAATTAAATACACCCAATTTTGTAATGTGATTAATGCCGCCAAGTTGTTATCTGTGTCCTCCTCCAAAATGAATATGTAACAGCGATACTGCACTGAGCATTAATTGCAGAAATTGTGACATTTAAGAGCCAAAAACTAGGTGAGGTAATTATAAGAGGTAATTTATTAAATCTTAAATAAAGAAACAAACAAGCATTAATTGATATATAAATCACGAGTACCATAATGTGTAATCTGGCTGTGATTTGGGAGAAAATGACAAATCTTTGTTGCATGCCAAGCACTTGATAAAGCAGATAGTGGTCATAAATTTAGCAGCAGTCAAGGTCTCATTAAAGGAGGCATAATTTAATTAAGAGTTAGCCATCGCCCTCTAAATATATTAATTACCTTGAGCATGACGAGATAAGTACGGTGATTATTGCGTATTTCATTAGAGTACGTCTTCTGGGAGAAGAGCAAACTAAGGTGGGAAGCTGGCTGTGTTGACAAGATAATGGATGGGCTGGCCTGAGATGAATTTGGTCACCTTGCTGTGGGTTGGAGCTCGGAGAGGTGAGACAGAGGACAACACAGGTACTAAGGTATTAAGGTTTCAGCCTGTTTACTAGGAATTAAATTTTTAGACTTTACACACACACACACACACATATATATGTATATATATATATACATATATAATTGAATCTCTCTAAGTCTCTAATCATATTTGAATAAATTATTTTTCTAAAGCATTACATAACTATTACTTCAAATATATGATATAAAAAGGTGAATTTAATTTAAAAAATGTTAAATTTTTATTATTAAAAAAAATCAGAATGATGCTAGAGCTCATGTCATTTTAAAAAGCACGTTTTTAATTTTAGTAATGATTCAAGGTAGAAGTTGCTGTATTGTGATTTGTGTTGTTATATAGAAAAAATAAACAAATAAAAACTGTAAGCATAGAAATAAGAAAAAATTACATAATCCTGCTTAAGTGTTATTATAAACGTCAAAACTAAATAGTTCTGCCCTTGTTCTGAGCGGCGCAAGCTATTACGGTGACCTAATAATGCTCTATACTTTTACATTCCACCTGTATCGACTTCGCTTGTCCCTAATATAGCAAAGAGTTACCCTTTTGTGCCACCTATTTTGTACAAACCCATCCACAAACACACATCCAGACCAGAAGTGTGCAGAAGTGTGCAGGGGTGACGGCTCATTGCCCCATAGACTGATATGTCAATGGAACATACAAGATGTTGCCGCTGTATTGGAGAGATTTGCAGCCTCGCTCCTCTCCCGCCTGACAGCAGGACAAAGAGCCTAAGCTACTATTATCTGGAAGCAACCTCTCATTCTTGCTTTCATCCTTCTCTTCACAAACATAGATGTATACAGAGCTCAGCATAAAGTCACTGATGCATCCAGTGTGCGTGTCAGAGAGAACAAAGCTTAACAATTGGGGGTAGTTTTAACATTCTTAAAAGTCAAAATAATTGACTATATAGCATTTTTTGAATAAAAGAAATGTAGCTTGCACCACAGTGATTATTTTATGCTTTTCCTATATATATATATTTTTTAATCATAACAAATATTCGTATTATTTCACGTGTTGTAACTTTTAGGTCGATTCTGTAGGATTCGACCGCTCTGCTTTTTCCTGAACTCTAAAATGCTGCTGTATCTGATCAGAATAAAACCAACAGGTGACAAGACGGCAAAGCTAAGCTTCCTCGACTCAAATTAGACTATGTCATAACAAATATAGCATATGTGAACACACCGCAACTCACACAGAGCTTCCTAACCATCATCCCAAATGCCCCCTCCCTTTTTTCTCTCTCTCTCTCTTTACTACTAACCTCCTCCCACTCTGGCCAGAAAATTGAGGACACTCACCAACCTCTCACTGCTTCCAAGGCTGCTGCTGCTTCCCGATCCCTCTGTTAGACACACCTTCAACAGCTGACTGCCAGCAGGCCCGGGAGCAGAACCATGGACTCTAAGATGGCAGGGACATCAGCAGCCTACAGCCTCAGCCCAGACTCCATCAACAGCCATTTAAACAGGAGTACCTCCAGCAAGGCAGCCCCCTGTGCAGTAGAGAAATAAAAAGTGTGAGAGCGCTGGGCAGTCACCGGTATGGCAGTGCACACTGCAGCTGAGCTCTCCCTGCTCTGGGACCCATCTCATTCAGCCAAGATTGCTTCATACAAAAGTTGACAATGCACCAGTGAAAGCCATTGTTGATATTCAACATTTTTTAAATAGCTGAGCAGAATAGACAACATGGCAGGCTGCAAAACTTGGCAAGGGAAACTGACCTGGAGCTTCCCCATTTGAAAGGGTTGCCACGCTGGGCGAGAGGAGAGAGCGCTATTGTGTTAAAAAAAAAAAAAAAAAAGAGGGAGAGCTGGTGTGAAAGAGCTCAAAAAACAAAACATCTCCCATCCCAGGAGAGCAGAGTACAGCAGGAAGAGGACAATCACCCTGCACAGTCACGAGCATATATACCCAGAAAGAGCAGAACAACAAAATGTATGCAATCGGATCCAATTTAAGAACGGGATATTATATTTCTCACTTTTGAACCAAACAATGAAGCAGCCCAGTTAGTTGTTGAAAAGCCCGAACATACGTCATACCTCACGTTCAATATTTTTGCCATGGCCACTATAATTCATCTTCCATGCGTTGGCTTGGCAAACGTCCAGATGAGTGCCTTTCAGAGAGAGTGATCCATTTCTCTAATGTTGCACACATGAGAATGATACTGCCCGGTGTTCCTAATGGTGTTCTGTTTCCACCATTGTCAAGCTGACAAGCATGCAGATTGATATGGACATTTAAGAAGCCTTTAACCTTCCACATGTTAAAGCATCACAGTGCTGCTCGTGCCTCACAAGCTATCAATACATCTAATGTAATGCGTAGGTACAGGTGTGTGCGTGCGTGTGTGCCTGGTAGCCCCGAGGCAGGTCTCAGTGTTGTGTTTCGTGCATCCTTGTGTTTTGCGATGGGGTGGGAAAGGTGAGTGACACACTATTAGCTCTCCCCCAACCCCACCACAAAAAAGCAGCTGCAATGCATGCTGGGACAATTCTAATCAGCTCACTAAATGACTGCAATACTGTAAACTTTGTGTTAGTGTAACTTAAAAATGTGGTAAATTAGGGTTCATATTCTGACAGTAAACAAAGAAATGATCTGCTGATACTGACATAAACCTAACAAAGGAAATATTCTATGGTCTATATGGCTGTCTTCCAGTTTGTGTGGGCAGTTTTAAATTAAAATCCAGGTTAAACAAAAATTTGCTCCTGTAAAAACTCAAATTACTAATCCTAAATCCAAATCTTTGATTAATAAACAAACTCATGTTTGGTCAGCATAGGTAGTACAACAGACTATTAATAATCATACTACTACTAATAATGGTAATAATAGTACTAATACTACTACTAAAAAATAACAATAATACTGAAAATCAATAATTTTTCCATCAGTTTCATAATTTTCATCGTAAACTTAAAAAGATAAAGATTAATGGCCCATGCTTTTTAATCTAAACTCAGCTGTAATGTGTCATTTTGCTAAAACTGTTAATCACTACAGACTGGTGTGTGCACAACAGACTTCTTTCTAAGCAGATAAATCGTTTTATAAATAATGCATTTCATTTCCTGATCTTAGTGACCCCTCAAAGCGCTTTTAGCACATTTCAACCTCACATTCTATACACTTCCAGCATTTTATCTACCTCACATCCATGGCCAGTTTAGAATCACCTATTAACCTAACATGCATGTGTTTGGACTGTGGGAGGAAGCTGGAGCACCTGCAGGAAACCTATGCTCACACCAGGAGAATAAAGGCCCCGGCCGGGGTTTTACCCAAGATCTTCTTGCTTTTATGTGTCAGTGCTAACCACTGCCCCACTCTTCCACATACTACCTATAGGTGAAATTAATGCCTCAGTTCTCAGTTTCATTATAATAGCATCTGTCAAAAAACTTTGCTCTGAAAATCAGTTCTCTTCAATTTTAGAAAACTTGTAAACTTGGTGTAAAAAGAAATGCCAAATATTTGACCTTCCAAAGGCGGCTTGCAGAGCCTGGAGCAGAACATGCGGGACAATTGAGAAATATATTCAGTAGTGTGAACTAATGCAAAAATCAAGAACACTCCTAACATATTCTGCACTTGCTCCCATCCAATCAGGCCCTGGAATTTCAGAGGAAGCGCTGTAAGTTTTGTATTGTGCCGTCCTTCCTCATTCAAAAAAAGGAGGTGGTGCACGTGTGTGTGTGTGTGTGTTTTTATGTGTGTGTGAACAAGGAAACAAGACCTGCCGTGGCCTTTGACATAGGCAGGCTTGGAGTTGTAGAAGTATAATTACATTACATCAAGGAGAAATCACAGCTCTTAAGAAAGCAGGGCCCACGTAATCTCACAGGTGTGTCTGACAGAGAGACGCAGTGAGGGAAAGAGAGAGCGAGAGAGATGAGAACCTGTGGCGTCTTTACTGGAAATCCACATCAGCGCCACCCATCACACACTATTAGCTGCCATCAAAGCTCTAATTTTACTCTAACATTACACCCCGCTCCCTGTGCCCCCCTCCCTCCCCTGCTGGTCTGGATGGCGCAGCCTGGTGGGAAAACGACATTCAATCCACTATCCACCCCATTCAGGCCAAATTGGCAAATGACTGCTCTCCGCCTCTCAGATTGCGGGAAGTGAAAGGTACCACAGCTACCAGCCTGGGCCTCCAAAAGCTTCTTGAGGGGTGGGGAAGGAGCAAGGGTGAATGCAGGGGGAGAATGAGAACCGGTGAGGCCGAGGAGTGGACTGAGGTGGGTTAACAGCTTTCCTTGTCCTCCTCTGCGGTGACAGTGCTGGACAGAGAGCACAGAGGGGGAAAAATAGAGCGAGTGAAGAATGCCTACTCAGCAGATCAAAGGAACATCCCTGAGGCCAACGGAAAAGTTGATCTCAATCCCCTAATCACCCACTTTACCACCCCGGGCCGAGCCCTGCGGGCAGATGAGAAAACAGAGTTTGCCCTCGCGGAGGTCAACAGCTGCAGAAGAGCCGTACACTGAGTTTGGGCTACAGAGGCAGGCTGTACAGACAGAACTTACAAGGCCAGCTTCTCCCAGTCTTTTCTATATGCATTCAAGCAAAAATTCAAAAGAAATAAACCATAAGGACAACAAGCTGTGGCAACAAGTCTGATGAGCGGTAAAACATATGTAAAACAAAAACACAAATCTAGCATGTTTCGTATATGAAGGCAGAACTCACAGAAAAAAACCCAACAAAACCAAGGCCTTTCATCACTATTTTACCACGACACGCAGGGAAAAGACACAGAACATATTATGTTAGACACTAACTGGCTGCACTGCTGAATGGTACTCTTACCGCTAATTAAGTGCTAATGGCAGTTCCCCCTGCAGAGAATACTAATTAATGCTCCATTCTTCTGCGGGCTCAACGCGTACTCCACCACGGCCTAATGAGGGGAGGCAGGTACGTCTTCTCCCAGGCTGGGTTAATAAGCACAACACAGTGGGGTCTAAATAGAGAGGGCCATACTGGGGGGCTGCTTCCTGTTCCCTAATCTTAACAGACCCCCCTCAGAACACTCACAATGAGCCACAGAGGTAATGAAAGGATCGGTCCCGTAAACTCAGAAAATAGGCCACAGCTTATATACCACCTCAAAAGTTTAAGTGCGTCTAATTGTGTAAATGAACATGGAGAAAATTCTATATTAGGTATAAGAAAAAGCTCATATAAAATCCTCCGCAAAGGCATTTGGTAATTTTTCTTTATGTCTTTAAATTTTACAATGTAGAGCATTTAATTTTGCACACTGTACAACTATGTATTGTATACACAATTTGTTTAAGCTTCTTAACAATAAGTACCATGTCAAAAAATTTCTGGGCGTCCTGCAGAATTATTACCTAGAAATTGCTGATGTCTCATAGAAAACAACTTCTATTTCATATAGTTTCCAGCACCGCCGAGAAATAAATAAATACATTACCTGTTTGGATGCAGAAAGCCCGGGAATCAGATTCAAAGTGCTGAAGAATGAATGGATGTGCGAGTATGTGGGTGCGTGCAGGAGCGTAAACATAGATTGAGGATGGTATTGGAATTACCTGAGTGAGATAATGGGGGTGCATTAGATTAACTTTCAGTCCTTAAATGCAACACATTTAGGCAATCTTGTCCCCCCAAAACATGTCAGTGTCTGAAAGGCCTCCCTCTCGCTATCAGGAGCCTCTGGTCCCCCACACTGATGCAGCTGGCAAGGCGCTACCGTCGACTGTCAAAACGCAGCGCCAGATCTAGTTATAAAATAATTGAATTTTCATATCAGAGGGGACCAGAGTCCCAGCAGACAATAGGACTGCTGAGTCCTCTCTGATATTGGCTCAGGCCCTTTGCCATGCGCATGAAATCAGTATGTTAATGTTCCAGGGTTTTCTTTTTTTAAGGGCACTTGTGCTCTCGCAATGTACTACCGATGCGGTTTCAAAAAATTGCAACTATTGATAAGTAGGCAGCCAGCAACCCCCTCGACCCCTCCTCCCACCCAGCATGCCACCCCCACCGCCTCCCCTCCAACCCACCAAGGCTCTAGACGTTCTCGCACCCCCATCCTCCCCCATTATTAAAATTGTAATTTATTTTTCTAAATCAGAATGACAGCTTGCTTTCTTTTCTCTGCAGCAGGCAGTGAATCACCAAGCTTTAATTACTTTCATAACTTCGCTGACCCTGTGAGCGTGCCGCTCTGCCAGAGAAAATGGGACCTCCAACAAAGGCCCTCCACAGCCTCAGCCGCCTTCGGTTCATTCAAAATGCGAAAATTTATCAAACTACGGATTTTATAAGATTTTGTTAACATTTCACCTCCTATCTTTTTCACACTCTCGCCCCCCCTACAAAACACCCCCGCCTGGAACAGTTCTGCACTCCCAATCTCCTGGCCCAGCTCCAGAAGAAACTCAGTGCACTGGAGAACTAAACAACCTAATTCCAACTCTCCCTCCACACCTCTCTCTCTGTCTCCCTGTGCTTTTGTTGACTCAACAAGGTCTCCTCGGGTCAAGACAGACAGGGGTCATACTATTATCAGTAACCCCCTCATATCCGGGCCGTGGCCTCGGCAGCACGGAGACAGTCAGAGCAAGGTCCTGGGGCCACAAAGCACAGATCAACAGGGATGAACGGTAAATTTGATCACTTCACAAATCTTTGGCCTGCAGACATCAAGGTCAGGCTTTATTCAGCAGAGCTGCCAGACTCTATCACCCAGCTATCAAAGGATTTTCCATCCACAGGTTACTGCCACAAAAGAGTCGTTTTTCTCTGTTTAAAAGCATGAAATGCGCTCAGAAACTATCACATGGATCATGGCCGTGACACCGATGAGTGAGAGAGCCACGTGTGGCTTTAAAGTTGAACAAGAAAAAGGGTTAAGATACAACCCTCTCCTGCTTTGTTGCTCCAAAGTTCAGGCATCCTCCTTGTTCGCCAGCGGATCCCTATTTGCTTCGCATTATTCCTGCTGGCTGATTTATTAAAGTAGCTAATATGTTGTAATCCCCGCTATCGCTCTCACCTTCTCACTGGCACACCTCTGTTTTGGGCTGTGCCACTGTGTGAACCAGGGGTGTGCAGGCAGGGTTGGTCTTTTGCTGACTGCCTGATAATTGAATGAGCGATTATCCCTCCCATTAATAGACAATGATACAGAAAGCACTGCCATATGTACAGAATATTAATGAGTGGCTGCAGCGGCCTAGATAAGAGAAGCGCCATGCAGTTGCTGTAATAGGGGTTAAAACAATTTGCCCCCCGCTACCCCATTCCTCCCCGCACACACACGAACATACACACACGCCAGCTCCCCGTGTTTTCCTCTCTGCTAATCCTCCATCCTCTCACCAACTAAGCAGGTTGCTTCTGAAAATCTACCCCCCATGGCCTGGACGGATGCTTGGTGCTGACCTCACTGCTACCAAGGCCAGTCAGTTATTGTGTAAGAAATGGAGCAGGGTCTCCTGACAACAGAATGACATGCAAATGATGGGAAACAGAGGGTGTTTTGTGTTTACGTTATGAGCCATTCAGAATTTTGCCTACAAAAAGAAAACAATGTTTGATTTTATACAGCTTTTGCAATTTCTCTTGTAGGATCTCAAGATTTTACAGCTTCTTCCTTCTCTTTACTTTCCACAACTAAAGTGTTTTCTCCTTGTGTTCAGCTCAAGTGAAGATGCAAGAGGAGTTGAAGCCCACACAGTCACAAAGGCCCATCCTGCGTCACCTCCATCAAATTTCATCAAAAGTTGCACAAAGTCACGCAGGTGAAACAGTTGGGGCGCTCTTCTGTATGAATCTCCATGCCAATCAATATCTAACATCTATTAGCATTGGAAAGCAATATTTCCCCTTTTACCTTGCAATAATTGTGCTTAATGCTGTGAAGTACCTTATCGTAGGTCTGGCGGCAAAAGAAAGGCCGGTTACCATGGCAACCATGAAAGCCATTGGTTTCCTTTTCAGCAGAATAATGAACTTCTCTCCTCTGTGTGTCACTCTTCCACTCCACTCGCAGCCTCTCCGATTAAATTGAAGTCCACACGTCCTTGAAATCCCTCGTCTCTGCCTTATAATTTGCCAAACAAGAGGGAAAAAAAGAAAAAAAAACAGAAAAAAATGTTCAAACCTCAACAAATGCATCACTTTAGGCAGAGGCGTAGGTATATCTCACTCAATCAATACACAATGTACTTTTTTTAATCTTGCTAAAGCGAATACATCCTCTTAATTAAAAGATTTTCTATACTTGCTTTTGTGTTGCATTTCTTTTAAACTGGAATGATTTCTGACTATATTTTTTTCCACTTTTACTTTGTTAGGCGGTTAGATACCTGATTGCAAAGCTGTGAGATAACCATTAGATTTCCACCTAGGAAAACTATCAGTCCTCTCAGATCCTAAACAACTCTTAAAGTGAGGTTTTAACCTTTAGAAAGAGGTATCAGGTCCATTAAAAGCAGTTGCATTACTTTTATTTTTGTAGCTAATTTAAATTTTAGAATGAATCAGCCATGCAATGCAAAACCCCAGATCCCTTTGTGTTGATCTGCTTGATGCTGCAGTAGCTTTGAGGTGATGGAAAGCTCCTCTCAAGTATTTTATGGTTAATACTATAGGACAAACTTATTAATAATGACTGCTAAAAGATTCACCCAACTAGGTGCTCGGCTGCAGGATATTTTTCTACATTTCTACAAGAATTTAAATGTCTTGAATCCGATCAGTGAATGCACTCGCTATCCACAATGTCCTTGAGCACAGACATCTTCACTGCCAGGGGACATTGAGTGTTTTATTCACTGGAGGTGTCTGCATGATGGTCGATCAAGGGGAAGAAAGGCCTGAAACTCATTCAAGCAAACTTGGAGAACCGAGACGAGCACACAGATCGAAAGGAAGCCAACAAATAATGACATCAATTAAACAGCAGGAATGGGGAATATCCCAAATTTATTCAGATCACCCACTTTAAGTTGGAGACTGTTTTATCTAAGGGACTAAACGCACAGATATTTTGCATATTTTTAATATGAAAAGGACGACGTTTTTAAAGTTTTTAAAAACTCATTTAGTCTGATTTTTTTAAGCAATTTGAAAACACAGATGTTAGTAAAATACTCAGTTTTACTTTGTCGTTATTTGTAAATTAATTCTTTGTACGCTTTGATCTTTGCTAAAACGGATGTGGCAGTTGCTTAAGTTTCTAATCAAATATCAGCGGTCTATAATTATCGGCAAATGTTAGCTTCATTAAAGCGTCACTTCTGTTTTCGTTTGCTTATCTGCTTTTTCAATGACAGACCTGCTCATTTATTGCTCCATGTGTGTTTTCCAGCGAAATAATTTCCAAAATGGGCGGAAACACTCGCGATTCTGGCTTGCAGGCGTGGGGTGGGGCCTTGATAACGTATGACGTCTGAACATTTCTCCAAAACAGTAAACTTACCTTTAATTTATATTCGTCATTTGTTTTTGCTTTTTAAACTTCGAGAGGCCGAACCAAAGCACCTGACAAGTGAGTTAGTCCGAGTTGCCGCTGTTAGCAACATTTAATAAGCCTGATATTATTTTAAAATGAGAGCTGCGAGGACAGCTTTTCCAAGGAAGGGTTAGTTTCTTCAGATTTTTAAAGCGACGTCTAATCGGAGCATGCGCACATGAACAATTGCGCTACCTAGGTTTCTCTGGTAGGTCAAGGTGGCAACATATCCTGTTAGCGGGAGCGTAGAAATGGATCAATCAATATCAGTTTTGAGCTTATTCAATTATTAAACATCCCTCATTTAGGAAAAAATGCACATAAAGCAGTAATTAAAAAATATATAAAAACACATACGTCTGATAGATAGATAGATAGATAGATAGATAGATAGATAGATAGATAGATAGATACTGATTTTTATAATTACTTAAAATATATATGTATTAATTAATATTAATTTTCAAAAATCTTTTTGTGTAGGCTAATATTACGATATCCCAGATTTTGTATGTTCTTAGTAGATTTACTTTTGATTCAGAAACCTTAGTGTGCACTGGCACCTCCTTCAGAAGTGGAAAACTGCACACAGAGCCCACCCGGATGCTCATGAAGTTCATGACTTGCTTAACTGCAACATATTTACTGCACGTATTCATGTAAAAACGAATGTGTTGTTGTTGTTGTTTTTTACCTCTGGAGTGGATGGCAGGGTGCTCGTGCTACCTTTCGGGTTGGTCCTTGCGGGTCGGGTTTAATTTTACGCAGATGTGTGAAATGCTTAACAATCACACATGGTGTTTTTCAGAAGTGGTACCGTTTGGATGTCCTGTCCATCCTCCCGCGTTTCTTCTGGCTTCCTTCTCTTTTTATCTTAAAGACAGCGTCGTCATGATCGTAGCACAAAAATATTTCTTTCTACACTTAAACGTCATTTTATAATTTTTAGAATTTTCTAATGCATTTTTAAAAATCGAGTGTATTCACTGCAAAAACAACACTATATCCTGAACTTTTAAGTACTGCCTCCTGACTAAATCAGACCACGAGGAGGCGCCAGTAAGCTTACTTCAAGCGACCAAATGAACGAAATCTGCCGTTCAGTGCAAGGCAAACTATTGAAATGTGCACAAAGTTGACACGTCGTCCTACAAAAGCGTTTGAACCTTTAGGAAGATGAGAACTAAATTACACGCCGAGTGCTGGATCAGTATGATAAAGAAGATGAAGCTCTTTGTGATGTAGAATGTGTACAGGTTATAGTAATTAAAAGGTACCTGTGGGTCAGTTATAACTTTTGGTGTGGATAAATATGGAAATCCCATGCGTTTAAAAATCCCCTGAATACTCTTTGTTATAACCTCCAAAAACATGATATTAAATGTTACATCTTTCACATCCAGCTAGTATGACAGGGTATCTTTCTCACCAAGACAGTTTGTAGGCACACATTTGTTTTTGTTTTTTTTTTTGTTTTTTTGGGGGGGTGGGGTGCAACTTCAGGGAATTTCAGTATAAAGACTTCCCAAATAGGCTGATAAGGGTTTACTCTTAAATACAGGAGTCTGCTATAGGTATCTGGTGTGCACAAAACTGCTTCACCAGCTATATGTTTTTGTTTATCCCTCATATCTGAAAGTTTTCCCAGGCCACTCTCTGCACACGTGATGGTAGATTACAGTGAAAAACAGGTTTTGTTAACATTTGAGTCACATATTCTGCTTTCACTTCCCAAACGCTGCCTGCTTTGACACCTTATTTGGGTCTCGTAAGGTGTTACTTTAAATTTTGCTAAACACGAGGTGATGTGGATTAGATGTAAAATCTTTCCCTGACCAGTTGTTCACCACATAATCAGGCTGTGGCAAACAGATAATGACACTTCTGTCTTTTGTGGTAACATGTATTCATGTAGCCGCAAGACTTAGAAAGTAGTCCTCGTATTTTAAATTGTGAGAGCATCATCTGGGATGGTGCACTCTAAACACTTCTGCACTTGCATACCTTCATAAATCAGCAATTAAAAAAAACAAAAAAAACAAGGGTCGAGGGCACTGTGTGATTAAGTAAAACTTTCCTACACTGATTTCAACTCTTGCAATACCTATTTGTCAATCCCAAAGGTAAAAGGGGAAAAAGGAAAATCCCTTCTCCTGCTGCAGAGGTGTGGGTGGTTTTGAATGCAGAAACAGTCTGGAGTCGTCTCTCTGCTTTCCTCCATGGTAAAGAAAAAGACAGCTGTGAAAGTTGAAGGACAAAAGCAGCTGGGATCCGGGGCTGTGCTACTTGCAGCTGCAGTTTCTGGGTAACACACAAATACTGTTGATAAAACAGGAAGGATTACATCACAACTGTCTTATTTTTTAAGACAACAGTCAGACATTTCTGTTATATTTTCATCAGCAAGTGTTCAATCAAACCTTATTATCTACACCAAAGATGACAGACTGACTCAATCGTCTCATCATTTTACTTTAAGGCACCTGTATTAAAGGCTTTAACTCAAGTGTCTCCCTTTCTTCTGCTTCTGCACAAATTTCACATAAATAACTGCATACAGGAGTGTAACCACTTTTTATTTACATGTTGAGTAATGAATAATAACTCCTTTGTGTTAGATACAGACTCATTAAAAAAATACATGATTTTTATATCACAAATAGCATTCTGGAGAAAATAAGAGGAACCCCAAACATTTCTTTGTTTTTTTTCTGCAGAAATCTTGAAAGACACAAAGCTTATCCAGCTGAGTTAAAGTCACAGTACACTGGTTCTTTTTCTCTTCAAGCCTCAGATCGGAAATGACAGTTCAGCCAGGAGCAGAAATATTTACCGGTACCTCGCAATTGGCACTACGTCTCAGCATCCTCACTGGCTTTAAGAGCTGAGTTTTTATAAGCCAGACCAATACTGTCGTTATTATTCCGCCGTGCTGGTGCCTGCTCAGATATTTGGCTGCTCACTGTCTGTCTTTTTCTCATCAGAACATTCATCATTTTGGAGCGGTAGTGATCCCCAGCCAGGAAATACAATATGGGATCAATGCAACTGTTGATGCTGGCCAGCGGCCTGGTGATCTTGTAAGTAAAGTTTACTATGTTGAGGAATTTACAGTTAAGATCCAGCACACGGGCCGTATAGTAGAGGGTCCGTGTGATGTGAAATGGGACGAAGCTGACAGCAAACACCACAAGCACCACGATGATGAGCTTGATGGATTTCTGACGGGAAGCAGCACTCTGCTGGCTTGAAGATATTCCCTGTCTGGGCTGGCACAGGGCCCGAGCCATCAGGCAGTAACACACCATAATGACGACGAACGGGATGCCAAACAGCAGCACCATCACAACAGAGCTGTAGTCCACATACTCATCGAAGGCCTCCTGACTTGTTGTGTCATGGCACAGGGTGTCATTGCCCCTCCTGGAGGTGGTGACAAACATGATATTGGGCACCAAGCACACAGTCACCACACTCCACACTATGCCACAGACCAGGTGTGCATGGCGACGCTTCACCAGGCTCATCATCTTAATAGGGTGGCAGATGCCGAGATAGCGATGCACGCTGATGCAGGTGAGGAAGAGAATGCTGCAGTAGAGGTTGGCATAGAAAAGGAAGCGTGCAAGTTTGCAGGCAACCACACCGAATGGCCAGTGACTCCGGTTGGCATAGTAGTATATGAGGGTGGGCAGGGAGAGTACATAGAGGAAGTCTGACAGGGCGAGGTGGAACATGAACACTGTGCTGGCGTTCCAAGGACGCATCTTCACAAACACCCATAAAGCTGCAGCATTGAGCACAAAGCCGAACACAAACACCAGACTGTAGGACACGGGCAGCAGAATGTATTTGAACTCTTCATCAAACTGACAGCTCGAGTTGAAGATCGAGATCAGCTCAGACCGGTTGTGTCCTCCTGAGCTGCTGGTGACCCTCTCCATAACTATGAATGACCTGTGCGATCAGCTGTTAAAGCTATCAGATGACAAAACCTGCAAAGGAAAAAAAGAAACACTCAGATATGACGATTTTTAAATTATGTAACTGTAAAGTTCATCTCTCTTTCGGTTGTTAGCTGCATATTTATCCCTCAAGGGAACAAGCTGTTTTAGCAACTGAAATGACAGAGTCGGGTAATTTATGGCACCGTTATATTTTAAACAGGAATACTTTTTTATTGGCTCTGTATGGGTTTATCTTATATATACAGTTTCTTTTATCTAGATGGATTCCAAAAATTTCCAAGGTAATAAATTATGTTTTTTTTAAACGTTTAACTCAAACATGATGGTTATTATCAAAGCTTCTGATGTAGTAAATCTTGTTGCTCTAGGTACAAGATTCACTGCAAAACATCACTGGGTAGTGATTAGAAGTAGAAAACCACAATAAAATCAAAATCATCAAAGTTCAGTGTTAAAGAGTACATATATTTCTGGGATCACAACTAACGTTTCCAAACTTTTCCGTATCTTTAGCTAACTTTTCATCATACCGATACTGGAAGTAGATTGACAAAATCATGGTAGGAAACAATTCTTTAAGATTAAAAATATCACAGCAGCACATATAAATATATCACCGTCTTCAGTTTAAATGTAAAGAACTTGCCCTCTATAAAATTTTGTTTTTAGAATAAGGGACTGGTGTTTAGGTGGTACAGCAGTTTGTCCACTAATTGTAGGGTTTGTGGTTCAATCTCCAGTCTAATTTTGTCTTTCTTAGGCAAGAAACAGAACCCCAACTCTGTTCTGTTGCCAGGCCAGCACCTTGCATGGCAGCTCCACTTGCACACACTTGTGCAGGTGGGTGACCTAGACATTGTAGAACCACCAAAGATGCATTATAAGTGCAAAGCATCTTCCATATAAGATGAGATTAATCAGCAATGAAAATAACGGTTGTGGTAGTACAGTTAGTCTGTGGAGGAGTCACATTTTTTTTTCTACTGGAATCATGTCAGAAGCATTTCAATCCTTCATTTAACTTATAGTTAAATGAAGGATTGAGTCTAAAAACACCGGGGGGCTTAAATGGTCACTATGCACAGCAATATCCCTTCAGAAAGTAAAATTCAAGAGTTAACTACTTAAAGGCTAGTGTTTGGAAACAATAAACATTATATTATAAAACTATATTTTTATTATCGGTTTATGTATCACCTTAAGGTTAAAGGTGATAAGCGTGGTAACTATATAAACGGTGTACTGGAGTTAAAAGTAGACCGTATTTCACTGGGAAATCTATCGGGAAAGAAGTGTAAAGTTCGATGTAAGGAGGGTTTAATAAACTGCATCTAAACAGAACTTCCATCGGTTTCTTTCCATTGCTGTTGGTTGATCATTTAAATCTCCTTAACCTGAATAAGAATCTTAGATGTGATTTTACAAAAGCTCCGCATATCCGGCTCCGCACCTTTCTCTAGAAGCACGACATTGTAACTTCACTGCTACTCACCGCCCAACAGGATCCTCACAGCCGTGTTGTTGTTGCGGATCGCGATCCCGTTGTTGCACTGTGGCGCTACGGAGAGTTAGTTCGCTTAATTTTAAGTTTCACTCTCAGCAGTGATACAGATGTATGAAAAAAACTCTGCTTCTCTCATTCCGTCACACTGTCCACTGCCTCTGTGGTCCAACCCACGCACATTAAGCGGTCATTAATGCGCAGCGACGAATACATTTCTCGACATTTTTAACTCCAACACAGTTCGCGTTGAATGCAGGACAGATAGCAGAGTGTGGTTGAAGTGGGAAGTGCTGAGTGGGCAAGCTGCCACTCGAGATTCCTGTTTTTGCAGCTATCGAATTAAAGAAACACGTGGAACTGCTACTAGAGTTTAATTCGGGGAACAAGCAAGTTTTACTTGGAGATCGGCAAACATGCCCATGCATGTATGGATACAGTGATCAAAAGATAGTTTCCAGTCGCTCCGACTTACGAAGAAATGCAGTGCTGTGCAAAAGTTTTGAACCAACCCTTTATTTATTTATTTATGAGGCGGAGTTTTAGTCTTGTGCACAAGTTGTCCAGTCTTTTCACGTTTTTCTTTGGACATTGGCTGCTTTTTCACTCATTTTCAGTCCTTGTACTTGACGGTTTTCAGAAGAATGTCGTTTTGTTTGTTAAGCTACTTACTCAGGAAATGTGTTTTGTGTCTAAACATAATACAGCTTAACAAGGAACCAGTTTTTAATCTTATCTTTATCTGCTTCGTCACTAGCAGTCTATTTCAACTGTTCTATTTGTTCCCCCTTTTTTTATTCGAGTCTACCAAAAAGATAACCCAGTTTGATGCATAGTATTTTTGCACTATTTTGCAAGACCTGAGAGATTTGTCTGGCCCTTCAGTCACTGAAGTTTAATCAGAAATGGTCTCAATTGAATGACGTCTGTCAAGAAGCCGCTCTTAAGGAAGGGAAACAGAGAGAAAAGCTGAAATATGCCAAACTACATAAGAACTGGAGTGAAAATCAGTGACAACAGATCTAAATGATGAACGATGAAAATTGAAATTTTTTGGTTCAAATTATTGTCAGTTCAAATTAAAGGTCGGGAGAGAAGCATGACAGCGAGTGTCTACAGTCATTTGTAAAACACTGTGGGTCCTCTTTCGTGGTTTAGGGCTGCATTTTGGCCAGGGGTGTTGGAAATCTTGTCAAAATTTATGGAAATATGAACACAGAAAAGTGTCATCAGAGTTTGATCCACCTTTCAGTATCATATGGAAAGTTTCTGATTGGCAATAGCTTCATTTATCAATATGAAAATTATCCCAAATATACTGCCATTGCTGTAAAAGCATACCTGGATATATAAATACACAATGGAGAACTATAAGTAATCAACTTCCCTCAACAGAACCCGAACTTTGACATTATTGAAGCAGTGTGGGATCATCTTGACAGAGAACAGAACAAAAGGCAGCCAACATGCAAAGGAGACCTTTGAAAGTCCACCGAGAAGCCTGGAGAACTATTCCTGAAGCCTACTTAAAGAAAAAGAAAGAAAGAAAAGAAAGTTTGCCTAAAAGCATTCAGGCTGTGTTAAAGAATAAAGGTGGTCAACTTTCAAGCTTGTTTGAATTGTTCCACAACTCCACGTGTTTCCACAAGTATGTGCACATGTGGGTACTATAGCTCAGGCAGTAGTGCAGGTCATTTACTAATCACTAATTACTAACCTGGCTGCTCCAGTCTGCATGCCAAATAATCTTGGGCAGGATACTAAACTTAAGTTGCTCTGTGATGCGTCCATCAGAGTATGAATGTGTTGGATGGTAAGCTACAGAGGCCCTCATAGGACACGGGATGAAAAAAGATGTACTTTTGCGAGATCCTGAGAAAGACCTTTTCTTCCCTGCGCAGGTACTGCAGCTAGTTGTTAATGAATTCAACCAGGTCAGAGTAGGCCTTGGGATTACTTTGTCCCCTTACACTAGGAACTCTCTTCAGATGTCTTTGACTTTTATAAAAACTGTATTTGCTGCAAGCAAGGATTTCATGTTTTCTTAGTTTAGGCCAAGCTCTAAATAAAAATCCATGAATCTCTCCCACAGGTGTGTCTTCCATCGGTCTCAGTACTGACCAGGAAGTGAGCAGACTTAAATTAAAACCTTTTCTCGCAAAAGCAACATGGGATCTCGCAAAAGTACTAGGCTAATGCTTATATACCTTCCACACCACAGAATAGCCTTGCCCTTTAACACTGTGGTCCTTTACATTTTATTTTTTTGTACATTTTACAGACTCTTGTAGGAGTTAACTTTGTAATGGAGTATTTCTCCACTGTTATACTTCCACTTGTTCTTTAGTAAAACAGCTCAGTAATTCTTCCACTGCTGGCATTGTATGTCTTTGAGATGAGACTCATTCCCATGTCAAAACTTTATAGCAGTCAATACTGAAATGTTATAGGAGATAATATTTGAACAGCCCATCTGTCAGAGGAGTCACAACTTTATAGTGGTGTATCTTCCTTGAGTTGTTAGGGATTAAGTTATTCCTCTCCACTGCATTCTGGGCCAAACAAGATTGTTAGGGCGTGTAATGATAGCTGGATCATAAAGAAATAAAAGCAGGTAAGTTGTCCAATAATGCTGTTGGAGACAGGCAATAAAGTAAGATGAAATGAGGCAAAGTTCCTAAACCAAAGTTTGGATGATCCACACACTGAATATCACAAGATAATACTGTATTGCAATAACAGAGATAATAGCAAAGATATTTTGCTTCAATCGCCATTTTATGATCTGTTCCCAGATATTCCAGACAGAGCATGCTCCTTGATTCAGGTGATATGCAGAGAGACGATCTCCTTGCATAGTACAGTTGTCTGATTTTAAAGAAGAGTCAGTTATACTTTGACAAAAGAGTATCAAACAGAAATCTTTTTAAACCAGTTAAAGATCTTTTAGGGGAAATGAGCATTAATTTACATGAAAGCAGAACCCTCTCAAAAGGAAACTGTTGTTGTTCACCCAAAGGTTAATATGTCAAAGACACAGTAACCACGTTTGATTGTGCGTGTGTGCGCGGGTCAGCTTCCTGGTGAATGTGTCTCCATGCGGGAAGGTCATCTTGTTGGTAGCAGTGCAGAGTTTCTGTGTACAGAAGAGTTTGGGTGATTTAAATGTCTGGAATGTGAGTGGGCCACTGACAGAGCAAGCTCCTTATCGGTCAGTTAAGTGTCGATGGACACATGAGATGTTAACACATCAGACTGCAAGCAAATTCTTGAACAACACAGTCATTTTCTTACTAAGAACCAGATGAGAAAAGTGATCATATTCTCATACGTGTACTGCAAAAAAAATAATTCAGCATAAAGACCAGACAGGACAAAGCAACTAGACTTCCTGTATTCAAAGATAACAAAACCCAGAAGATTTAAAGATCAGTAACGAAGCTTTGTTTGTTTATTCCATGTAGTACTAAAGCAAAGAACTCTCTGACATTATAACACAAGTGGTTTATGTTAGGTTATTTCTTGGCTGAAGTCTTGTTAACACTTCATGAGGTTGGCATACAACAAACACGCACACACCTTTGTGCTAAACTACGTTAATTGGTGGCAGTTTCATTTTTACTGCATAGTCATGAGAGTAGTTTAGATGTGTATCTTATAAATGTAATGTGGGTTTCTTTTTCTTTCTTTACTCTGTTATGCTGCTGTCTGCTAAGTGGCAGTTTTTTGTATGTCAGCTTAAATCCATATACAGCAAAGCATGTGACTTTAAAAAAACTTGTTTTACTTCTAAAGCCAGCTGCTTCATACTTTGAACTTACCAGCACTCCTCTGGTGATGACATCACTACAATTAGTAGGTCACTGACTTAGTGGTCACTGACAAATGCCTGCTGTTAGTACATGTGTTTGGCCGTACTGGAATGAGTAACTACCTCAAATGAATGCAACTGTTAAAACCTGAAAAACATTCACACGCTGAGGGGATTATTTGTTGCATCTGAGTCAGCTTCACAGTTGTCTCACCTCTTTCTGCTGTAATGTATCATTTTACCTCATCATGTGTCATTATAGGTGAGCTGGCAAAAGCAACTCTCATATGTTTTGAGCATGATTTCAGTCTGTACAGAAGTATCTGATGTGAAGTGCTGTGCTAAAGTCTTGGGCCAGCCCTGATTTCTTTATGTTTTGGTGGGAAAATTGAAAATAGCTGCAGCTATTTACCATAGTGAAACATGTGCAACCTTACATAGCAATACGATGTGTAAGACAACATCTGAGTTTGTAGAATTCTAACAAGCTTGAAAGGCGATATTTGGTA
Organism: Pelmatolapia mariae; assembly: GCF_036321145.2. Lineage (NCBI taxonomy): Eukaryota > Metazoa > Chordata > Actinopteri > Cichliformes > Cichlidae > Pelmatolapia > Pelmatolapia mariae. The sequence continues at coordinate 23,408,625 of NC_086228.1, forward strand.
TGACCACCTTTATTCTTCAACACAGCTTGAACTCTTAGACAAGCTTTCTTGTTATTTCTCTTAAGTAGTCTTCAGGAATAGTTCTCCAGGCTTCTTGAAGGATATTCCAAATTGGACATTGTTCCGTTCTCTGTCAAGATAACAGATCTGGTCTCTTACTTCATATGTGCTGTTCCTCTCTCCTGACCGCTGTACTGACAATGATTTGAAAGAAAAAATTCACATTTGGATTTATCATTCTGCAAGACCTGCTGCCACATATTTTTGGTCCAGTTCTTGTATAATTTGGCATATGCCAGCCTTTTCTCGCTGTTTCCCTTTCTTAGGAATGGCTTCCTGACAGACATCCTTCCACTGAGACCATTTCTGTTTAGGTTTTGGCAAACATTAGATAGATCCACAAGAAGGTCCAGATGCATATCTTAGGTCCTCTGTCAGGCCTTTGCTTGGTTTTTTTTTTCTGTTTCCTAAGGATATGACTTTCAGATATGGTCCATCTGCTGTATATAGTCTTTTAGGCCTCCACTTGGTCAGTTTTCTCAAGTACACACTGAACACTATGTTGCGAAATGCCAAGTTTTCAGCTAACAGCTTTTTTGTGAATCACCTTGGTAATGAAACTGTGTTATCTGAAATGAGAACAAATTATGTGTTTTTGAGGCAGGCTGCTAGTAACAATTTAAAATTGTTTCTTTGCTAAGATATTCTGTTTAGGCGCAACACTGGTTATTTCCTTGAGTTAAGTGCCTTTGCTTGAATATTTCACAGGTGAGTGTTAAGTGGCTTAACAAACAAAAAGCCAAAAGAAAAAAAAAGGCATTTGTACAATTTGTACAATGTCCCTCAGGATATAAGATGGAATCATCTGTTTGGGTTAGACTTTATCAAAGTCCATTATCATGACATCACTAAAGAATAAATCTTCCACTGCACACATTAATATAAGGTCATTGTAAAGGAAATTTTGTTGTATATATGATTTTACATATTCTGTACTTGTAGTAGATGATTTTGACTGCAATAACCCCTGTGCACTTCAGTACTAGGCCATTAAGTAGGCTATATCAGACAGTATTCAAGTACGATAATATACCATGATCTGTGCAATGGACGGCAATGGAAGCAACTGTCTGACGGCATGAAATGACATGCAATTGCTTGGTGATAGTCAAGAGTTGCTTTATCAACTTTATAAAAACTGCATGAACCATGCACAGTGGGCATATTACAGATTAAGTGGCAGGATAATAACAGTATAGGACAGTAAACAAAATGACATATGGCAGGCCTTTTTGTATCAGCTTTCCAGATGAACTTCCAGTAGATACAGATAGATTTTATGCTTCGTGGGTTTAATAGAGATGCTTTTAAAAGCTCAGGCCCAGGCTCATTAATAGCAGTGTAATGGAAACAGACAGCAGAAGGGATGAAAGTGGAAAATAAAACAATAACCTTTTATGAACACTGGCAATTGAAAGACTATAATATTATAGTCATTTAGAATTCACTGACAACAAAATCAATGAGACCTTAATACCACAAAGCAATATTTGTATACGCGTCAGTAATGAGAGATGCCTACCAAGGACTTCCATGGATAACATCACGCTCTGGCAACATGGATAGAAGAATCAAGCAGATTGTGCAACGCATGCTTCCTGTGTTCTCTTTGCTGTGTTGACACACACAATCTATTGTTACAGTACTGATGTAATAAATGAAAAGTTGACAGGGCTGTAGTAATGTCCAGCTGGCAGCCTGTCTTACTTTTACTTCTAACAGTTCTTCCAGTTGTAACTGAGTGAATTATGATATTTTGTACCATTACTGTTGCCCGTTTCTCTATTTCAGTTCCAGGTCCTGGGCAGATTCTCGAGAATCCTGCGTCGGTGTGAAGCATTCATTACTCCTGCAGCGCACAGATCCTCCTCAGTGATGCCACTGTAGAGTTAAAGATACATCGTCATACTTGCTCACAGTTTTTCCTTCTTTTTAACCAGTAATGAAAAGATCTGCTTCTAATGTGCATCCACTGTTAGTTTGCACTCTATCTGAAGTTATTGCAAAGCTGTTGAGTCATAGCTAATATCAAAAAAATCTCATACAAAAGTTTTATTTAGTTACAAAATCTCCTTCTGGGATAAGATTCCTACAATGCAACTGAAAGAAGAAACAACTGTGACACAAACAAGAAATCACATGTTCATAAAGAATTAAGTAAGAATGTCATAATGTTTGTAGTAAGTATTTCACATGTGCAGATTTCACAGAAACCAAGTTCCATTGTGAAGAAAAAAGACAAGCAAGATCGAAAGTAGTGGGGGGAAAACACGATTCAGTGGTACCAGTGTTGAGATATGACATATGAGTTTACATTAAAGTGGCCTATATGTTTCCAAGAAGCAGCTACAATGTCTCAGAAAAGATGCCCATCCCCTTAGTTCCTCTTCACTGCTCATTGTTGCCTCCCAGAAAAGTGTGTTGAAATGACCTTTCACTCACATGAGCTTTTTTCTACTTCTTCCTATGTTTATAATTGTTTATCAAAGCGTGTTTGGAAAAACTGAAAGTGTTTTGTTTTGAATTTACACATTTCCCCAAAATGCATCGCATACAGGCAATCAAGCATTTAAAGTACTGTTCTGGAAACTGGACAGCTATGAGGATAAACTAACAGTATGTTTGTGTGTTGTTGTCCTTTTTCAAACTGTGTCTGTGAAGAACGGGCAGATTGTAATTTGTGTGTGGCATTCTCAAATGTTTATGTCTGCGTGATTGTAGCCATTGGCCACAGGAATTAAGAGATTAAGAGAGAAAAAATAAATAGATAAAAGTAAAAACAGAGAATAAAGATATACTTACCCAGCTTTTGTGAGCATCTCAACTTCCTGATTACATTTTATAAAGTTGTAGCTTTCTGGCTTGCCCGTACATTTTTCCTCACCACTTTAAAAGCCTGTTTGATGGTTAAAATCAAGCTTTGTGTTTACAATTAGAATTAGGTTATGATTATAATAAGGGTTGCCACTTATTTGTGATAGTTAAAATGAAGAAAAGAAGCTTGAAAATTCATTAATGTCTATAAATATCCTCACAGATAATTAGAAAAACATGTCTGCATGCCCCTTCCCACACACAGAGTGGAGCAACATGGAGTCACTGCAGGAGTGAGACATATATCCTTCTGGACTGATACACTGGTGTTATACTCATGATGATCTTACATAAATATCAAAATTAATTGTTACCTGAAATAATCCAGATCATCCCAACCATTGAGGCTAAGTCCCAGGGTGTATTTTTGAAGGCCCAGAGTACTTAGAAGTTCCTGCACAGTCTCTGGTGCGCCTTGCAGGGTTGACACCTGCAGTGAGATAAACTATATTGAATTATTTATTTAGTTAACAAAACTCAGAACTTATATCTTTGTCTTTGAAAGCAAGATTACGCCTACCTCTTTCTCCCAGCTGCATCCTCTATCTCCATGCATGGAAGGGCCATTTCTATAATTTGTCCTCTGGTAGGGTATAGATGGGCCTCTCTGCTCTATGGGGAAAAAGTCAACTTCGCTGAGGGACTTGGCAATTTGCAAAGCAGTGAGTGAGTTGTCTCCTGTAGGTCCAGGGGGCTGATGATCCACTATCCAGGAAGCAGTGGCCTGACAGTGTGTGCGAGTGTAGGGGAGAGCTGATGGTGCCTTAGCTGCTTTGATAGGGTTGGTCCTTTCTGGAAGAAGCTGATGTTGATCCCTTCTCACCTTTTCCCTCATGATTGCTGAGTGATTCATATACAAGTTCTTTACACTGACTTCAGGCTGTAGGGAGTCCTGAACAATATTTTTACTTTGATATTTGCCTGTGGGTTGTGAAGTCTGTTCTTGGCAATGTGAAATGGCTTTACGTGACGGTGGAGGTATGGGAGATGGGTTTTTGGCTGGAAAGAGTTGATAGGAAGAGTGGGATTGGGATGCATGAAGGTCACTGGTTGTCAAATACTGGGACAGCATGGCTGGAATTTCAATTTCTGTAAAGTCTGATCTGCGGCCAGGTCTGCTGTCAAAGCCATGCCTCCCTGAGACTTTTGGGAGCTGCAAAGCCTCATTACCAGACCAGATCACCTGAGGATCCCTTCGATGGGGAAGCGCGTCTTCCACCCTATGTGGCACGGACACGCCTTCAAAGATGTAGTAAGCGGGATTGGTGTAGCTGCTTGGATTTAGTTTGGCAGGAGCAGCTGAGGACCTGCAATGAATTAAAAAAGCCCTGAATTAAGCAAACTCAACCACATACAAAAGTTACTGTCATCCTCAATTCTCACTCATTAGCTACACAACTTTGCAATATTTCTTAGAGTTTTGTTTCAGTTTCATTTCAATTAGTTCCCAGAATGAGTTAGATCCTTTCAGTTAAAATAAGCTTTGTTTTTATTATTATAACATCGATAAAAGGTTGGCTGGAGCAAGATTCAAGAAGTTCAGCTCAGGTATTACTGTATACTTTGTAAAAGCAACTGAATCATATAAGGATGCCATGCAAACATCAAAGAAGAGGTACTGGTTTAATAAACCAATGCATCACTATCTTTTCATGCTTAATGTGTAAACAAATCTAACCAAACTGACAAAGAATAAAGCATTTTATATTTTTAATTCATATTAATTATAGTAATTACCCACAATTGTTTTTAAAGTTTCGGCTTGGCTTACGCCAGTGTTATAGTTTCCACATCTCCAACAATGTTGGTTCTGTGTTTAAGCCAGGATTATGCTCACTTACAGACATGTATGCAGAAAGCTGCAGACACTACATTCACATAGTCATTAGTTTTATATTTTCCACCTGGAGTCTGCATTAAGGACTAGTGCATTTTTCACAGAATGTAGCATAGGCACAAGATATCATCAGTGAGTCATATTCCGGTGGATCCTGACGTGTAAAGGGCTGCAGTATCTAAAACACCAGCATTTGTAGTGCCCGTAAAAGCTTACTTACACATACCTTACTCTACATACCACAAACTACACATAATTCATCCGAGCAGACTTCAAACTTGGAAAAAGCACGAGATTAACAATTTGGTCGTGATGTTAGATGGCATCTGTCTCTGAAAGCAAGTGTAATCCCAGCCAAAGCCCTGCACAGCAGTTTCTAATAGTTTCTGACAGAGGCAAGTAAAGATATATGGCTTTCATATCACAATGCCTTCAACAAGAAAAGCCCATCTGCATGTATTTAACTAACCAGCAAAGTTTCTCAATGATGCTGCACTTTAAAATGCCAAAAATGTATTCTAGTCTTGGGAAATTTGTGCCATCAGATGCCAGAGATTGGGAAACGTAAGTTTTCAGACATTCAGATTAAAGTAATTAAAGTAGTACATTTCAACATCTATGCCAGTTAGATGGGAAACAAATTTCTGAGAATCTCTCATACAATTCTCTAAAATAAGTGTATACAGTGGAATGTGAATCTAAATGTAAGCATGATTGTATGGAAAAATATAGGCAAAATGTGCTCACATCCACTAATCATTTGTACAACGTCTGTCCCAGAAAATGTCACCGAGCCCCTTTTCTTGAAATGACGCTGTCCTCACCTGGTTACAGGGATCCGTGTCACCGCAGGAGACATGTGTCCCCTACCAGAGCCTTTATGATCTTTCTCAATACTGAAGCACTCTGGAAAAGTCAAATCACAGGAAATGAAAATCTCATTTTCTAGTATACAAAATGGACTTACAAAACTAAGTCTGTTTGGGGTGATTAGGCCAAAGGCTGTTGTTGTTGTGTGTGTTGTGCCTGACCTGATGGCATAATACCCATCTGTCCTGTCTCAGGATGCATCTGGTCAGTCAATCGGGAGCCAAAAGAGGAAGCAGCCGATAGATACCAGCAAGTGTAAAGCCAAGCCAGGGATCATTGAGGAACCAAATAGAGGAAGCAATGTGAAACTCACAGGAGTCAAAGAAAGTGACAGAGGATGGAGATGAAGGTTTAGTGGGAAGTGATAGTGCAAGCAAGGCAGAGATTAAAAGAAGACCAGTTTCATGTGACCCACCATAGATCTTCTCCCGCGTTGCTTGCTTGTCCTTGGGCACATGAACTCTGACACGTCCGCGTATGGAGCCCATTTCCTCACCTCGGTGACTCAGAAAAGTCTCAAACTGGTCAGATGCACCGGTGACGGAGCGCAGAGCCACACAGCATTCACCTATGGCAAAGATATTTTTTATAAAAATGCTCATTAGATCAAGTAAAACTTTGTTTATGTATGAGATTTGACACGAGATGTTTGCAAAGCCAAATAAAGGAAGTATTAGTATTGATAAGAATATAGTAAATTTAATAAAAAACACTATTGCATTGTGTTTTAACATAGTTGGGTCTTTGAAAGCACTGGTTAGCAATGCTACAGTCATGAAGGGACATTTTATAAACTTGCTCCGCGACCAACCGTATGATTCAAACCCATCACATGACTTCACAGACAGCAGCATGTGTTGATCTTGAAGATGATCCATCTCAGACATAATTGGAAGGAGCTATAGTAGGACACACAGAGAAACACAAGTTAAAAAAATAAATTAGATGAGTTATATTTTAGCCATTTCCCAATAGTCTGAATGTCTGACCTTTGGTAATTGTTTGAAAGACCAGGCGAGTTTGAGAAACCCAGGAACGTCACAGCTCTGTGAGTCATTCTCACTTGAACGTCGCGTCTCTGCAAAGAAAAATACTAAAGATAAATGACTCTGGTGCATAATGCTTCACAAAAAATTCACTTACTGATATGAAACCATACCTTCAAGACACAAGGAATGAAATTCAATGAAGAACTTTGCCTTGCTCGCCGTCTTCACAATCGCCTCAATACCTTCGAGAATAATCCAGGCCCTCTCCGTGCTGGAATTTGAATCTGTTTGAATTGAAAATACTGTACTGTTAATTTCACGAAGACATTCTGTCAAATGCCAGGTGCTTATGTCCAAAGGGCGGCAACAACCATGACAGCACCTGTTTTGGAGGTGGACTGTGATGTCACTCCCACTTGATATGTGGCAAAAACAGGTGAATGATCACTTGTGAAGATGTCATCTGTGCAACCTAGTAAGAGATAATATATTACACAACTTAAAAAGCCGCACTAAATATCTCTGTGTGCTGTTGCTACAGCAACATGACTTTGTGGTAAAGCACATGAGCTGTTAATCATATTTGAAGGAGTGTGTCAAAATAATATCCAGTATCTGTTTTGTTTCAACAGTTTGCTTGAGTTTGTCAAAATAGAAGTGTGGCTTAAAGAGAGGAAATGAGTGCTGCTTTCATAATGGCCCACAACCAAGTAAGTTCATTTTATTGGGCGATAGGTGACTGGTCATTATCGCAGCAGTCTGCATGGCTTACCGTATGCAGTGCAGGTGATGTGCGTCTCTGGGTAGGATTTCCACAGAATCCTGTCACACCATGATGGTACATTGACTCGCACCTACAGGAATGCATTTAGCCATAAAATAATCAACAGTGCATTGTATTGGTCTGCGTAAAAATGAAATTCATATACGTATTCATAGTGTGCACTCTGAAGGATTTCTGTTATGCCAAACATTCACGTTCTAGAAATGAGTTTAATGCCTCCTATTTTTAGAGAGTGGGTCAGCTAGTGTCAATCACGAAAGCAGTTCAGACCCTATAAAGAGGATTAAGTTACAAAAAAAGTAATAAATAACTCGTCTTAATGACTATATATTTAGAATGTTTCAGCGGCATTTCTTATCGTATTCTTATCATTTCTTATTATTTACATACTTGAATGATTTAAATTTGATTTTTGGGGTGATTTGGATCCAGCCCTGAAAAGTTTGGTGATTATTGTTTGCACACACTTTTACTACATCTTTTCATTCTCAAAAAAAACCATAAATAAATAAAAAATACACAGTGAAACAAAAAGTCAGCTTCATGTGAAGCACATGTGCTAATCCAGTTCCAGAATGAAGTAACAACCACCGGAGGCACCATTACAAACAATGAGACTTCTAGCAACATGCCACTTTAAAAGTTATCCCCAATTTTTGTGAACTATTCAGGTGTAAATATTGTTTTTATTTTCGGGACGTGTAATCTGTTGTGCATTGTTTTTTTTTATACATTTCCCTGTTTTTCAGAAAGAAAGAAAAAAGAAAGAAAGCTCACCCCTGAGGTCTTGTACTTTTGCCATAGGTAGCAATCTCTAGAGCCACGTTCATACCGATAGGTTGGTGGAAATGCGATCTTCTCTTCCTCTTAACCATGACAAATAAAGAAAGTGAGAAGAATGAGAAAAGTCCGAGTAGCACATAATGAGATCATACCGTTGCTATTTAGGAAATTGCATTTCAGCATTTTTCACAATGCGTGCAGATATAATACTGGACTTTCAATATAAAACAAGGCAAAACTGAAACTCACTGAAATAGAGAAAGGCTTTCCTTTTGTGTCTCTCTTGGGTCAGCTGGTCGGCACACATTAGCTCCTCAAATTCCCTTTTGGATACATGCTTCAGGATGTCCTGGAGTTAGTAAGCAGTGACATCAGTGTATAGGATGTCACAAATAATTGTTATTTCACATGTACTATTAGGAAAATCTTCAAGTGTGCTAAATCACTCAGTATGTTAAGAAACAGGAGAACAAAGAAATAAGCAGTGTCAGTCTGACCTGTACGTCCAGGTCAAGCCTGTAGTTGAGGTCTCCACACCAGAAGAGATGGGTGAAGCGCAGGCTTATGTCAAAAGCAAAGAGCTGTTTGTCACCCAGAGACAGAAGCCTGAGGATGTCCACAAAGTTCTGGTTCCTCCTGGACATTAAACAAAAAGAGATACAACAAAATAAAAAGTATTTTTTAAAAGAGCAAGAAACGACCAGAGCACAAAAAATTCTAAACACATTTGGAGAATGCACCTCAGGACTTTGTCACTTCCAGACGTCAGGTGGCAATTGACGAACCCAAAGGACGTTCCATTGAAGTGGAAGGAGATCCCAACAGCTCCCTTGTTACCTGAAACAATAGAAGCAGTCAACCTTAAATCTACAGGTTAATGAAACATCTTGTTCTTGTAAAATCATGCACAGATTTTTAGGGTCTTGGCTTCCTTGATGCTGTATATTTACTGTATTTGCTTTGTGTGCACTTGTGATGGTGAGATCATGCAGAGCAGCCTACCCAATGTGTTCCCCAAGCCAGTCTTCACGCTGGCTGTGTTCACATGGCTGATGCGACTCTCATGCTCAGGTTTTACAAACACGGCCAGCCTTATATTCCAGAGGGACTGCACTGCCACCTACAGGACAATACCCCACATTGTAATACTGCATTATTGTTTCCAACCAGTCAAAACAATTATTTAACCGTTTCCAAAAAGGCAAACTCTGGAATGAAATGCTTTATTTTTAGAGCCTGTTGTTGTTAAAAATGTTCCTGTTTAAACATTTTTACTGTATGAGACAAAATGTGTGTTCCCATGCACTTAGTCATCTAAGGAGCTTAGAAAGAAAAGCGTCTGGACTTCTGAACTGAAGAAGCTTCTCGGATGAGAGGTGAAACGTCTTCAAGCAACTTAAAGAAGTCCAGACGCTTTTCTTTCTAAGCTCCTTAGACTACGATGACCTGGATGACTGAGAACCTTCACAGACATGCACTTAGTCATGCATATATATTAATATTTGGGCTTTCACATAAGTGTTATTGCCCTTTAAAATTCTAAAGTGTTATTGTTTTAATTGTATATGCTATAAGAAGAATAAAGCACTGATTTACATGAGCTTAAAATTAAATATTAATGACAGAGGTGACCCAATTGTAGAACATGGCAAAAGATTGATATTGATATTCATTTAACCTGTATAGTAAACTGTAGGACTAATGTTGATTTTTTTTTTTTAATGTAAGCCTCATTTTTGAAATACTTCTGGCCGGATCAAAGGTATTATAGCGCATGAACTCAACGTTTGTATAAAAATCAAACAGAATAATATAAAATTAAATATGTGGAGATTTTGGGCTATGTAAAGATAAATGTTTTAATAGCTGGATGATTCTTTTAGAGGTATGAACATGGACTTAATGAATTCTGTAAGGAGCATTTGGAAAACTGAAATTTGGTTTTAAAAACATTTTTTTAAATTTAGTTTTAATAATGCAATTATATAAAACCACAGCTGCAGGATATGGATATAATGTGATGTTATGTATGTAAATAATAAATAAAAGACAATTAAAATGCTGTTGTGCAGAACAACTCATGAGCTGACTGTGAAATAAAGCTCCTCAATTTATCCTATTAGTGGACCTTGCCTCTGATTGTTGAAGTAATTATGACAGTTCTATGACCATTAACAAACTTTAATGTATAAATTCAATCAACCTCTTATTTAATTCATCTGGATGTAGCGTTTTCAGTGGGTGAAACATTTTGTCAGTCATCTAAGCTTATCTGGATGATTTAACATGCATCAAGACAACCCATCTCTCTACATTTACATGTGATGGAATTAGATTCATTTACTCCATATTTAGCCATAGGAATCACAGAATTCAGCTGAGAAGAAAATTGAGTAAAGGACTCCTACTTGTTTGAAATCAATGTGAGTATAGCTGCGAAGGGTTGCTTTGATGTGTTCTGTCCACTCTCTTTCCCCCTGGGGGTTTTCCTGAGTCCCTAAGGCGTAGATGTCATGAGGAAGCAAGGCGGTTGAGTCGTCAGGGGTGTGTCCCAAACCGCAGCAGGTCACCCACGTCTGTAGACTTCGAGGAGGAGGGGAGCCACCTGCACAATTAAAACAGAAGAAATCAGAGTTAAAATGATCACCTAACAATAACTCAGCACAATGTTGTCTGGCTGTGAAAAAAGACTCCCAGTGTGTTTTAATGTTTACCCATATTCCAGGTGCCAACAAAAACAGAGATCACATCAGGTTCACTCCGCTGAGAGTGCCTGGTTTTCATCAGCTGGAGGAGCTGGCAGAACGCATCGCATTTCTAAAAGAAATGACAGTGAGTTATGATGAGAGAAACAACAGATTCCAGTAAGTAAAAAACTTCAGTATCGCGCCTTACCCGTGCACTCTCAAACGTCATCTCCCGCGGTGTGCTGTGGTGGCTGTCAACCATCATGCGTACCTTGGCTGGACTGCTCTGAAACTTGACAATCTGAAGGACTGATAAACAGGGAAAAAACTGTAAATAATAAAGTAATACATACATTTAATAATTATTAAACAATATTTTTGCTTTGAAGAGATAAGTTTTAGCCACTGTAAATAGTTAGGAAACAAAGCAAAGATTTCCTTACTTCTGTCATGTGAGACTCTTTCTATACCAAATGAGCCAGTCTTCTTGTCAAAAAGCAACACTCCTGCGTCCACATCCACAGAAACAATTTGTCTGCCATACCTCAACATCTTCACCTGAAAAAAGATATCAATACATTTAAGGTCAGAGATGAGTTCATTTGTCTTGCTTTGAGTCATCTCTTTAAAAGATGGCATGTAACTGAAGAACAGACTATAGATTTTTGATGGTCGTAAAACTTGAGGCTTTTTTTCACTCTAGTTTACCTGAAAGGAGTAGACTGGCAGCTGCCGGGCATTGCTCTTTGCGGGCGTTACACAGGTCGGTGATGGTTCAGGAGGGGGTGGGTTGGGCTGCACTGCCAGGTTGTGATTAGTCACAGCATCTTGTAAAGCTTTTAATACCTTTATGGGAAAATGATATCAAATGCATTGTTGCAATGTATAACTTGTGCTGTCTATCAGGAAAAAAAGGGTTTGTTTTAATTTGTCATTATTAGCACTTTATTATCTTAACTGAACACTATGACTAAAGGTAAACTTTGAAAAGGATAAAGACTAACAAAAGAGCTGCCTGGTAGTTTGTTAAAGCAGTTTAATTCTTAGTTATGTAGCTTTATTGCCCATGTAAGAAGTATATGAATGAGTTTTCGAGTGTTACACCTTTTTCAGCTCCACAGCAGAAGTTTTATTTTTATCGTAAACGTACCTTTTTCTCCAAAGAAGAAAGGAGACTGACCAAAGCTGAGATCTTACACAACAGGTTCTCTATATCCATCTCTGAACCCTTGTTCACAATAAAACAACACTCAATTAGTTTGTCTATATGGATGTTTACTACATTTAGTGTATAATGTTAAGAAAAAAACATAATATATGGTTTGCATTGTACCTGTGCCTTGAGGGGTGTTAAGGAGCAGCTAGGATGGTCAAAGACTTTGGCCAGGGTCTCCAGACTTGAGAGAGTCAGATCAATCTCACTGTTGAATAAATAAATGCACGATTTTAATTTACCCATTATTCATCTGTTCTTAACTCCTTAGCCAATTCAGGGTTATGAGGAAGCTGGAGCCTATCCCGAAAGGTGGGGTAAACCCTGGGAATGTCTATCACAGGGCTAACAGAGAGTAACATCGCTCACCTGTAGACAATTTAACATTAACCTAATAACAATGCCTATGAACTGCAGGAGAAAGCTGGTTTACCACAAGAGAACCCACACAGGTACAAGAAGAACATATGAACTCCACAGAAAGGCTTCAGTGGACCTGCGATAGATTCAAACCCAGAACCTCCTTGTGAGGCAATAGTGCTAATGATTTTACCGTCATGCTTTCCTAATCAGTCTCAAACATATGTAAATTTTAAAGAAGTAAATCAAAAAATTAAAAGTCTATTTAAGTGAACTAGTATATATCCTGCATATAGCAAACAGTGACACCTTGTGTGTGGCAATAACAAACCATACACTGCAGGCTGCTACAACTGGTCAAAAGCTCAGCACTGAAATCAAGTGTAAAATGATGCTAACCTGTTGAGGCCTTGGCAGGCAGCACCCAGAGTGCGTTTGAGGTGGCATAGTGTTGTTGCCCCTTTATGCACATTCTCAATGTCAAGAGGAAGCTCACTGAAGAGGTAGTCATTCAACAGGCCAATCACATCACCTGCAGTACTATTAAATAAACGAGGAAAAAATCAGATTATATTGTATAAAGCATGAAAGCCATTTCGTTTTTTGTACTGAATATGAGAGAAACAGAGTAGGCTAAGAGCAGAGGTTTAACACAGAGCAGACAGTATATCAGCACAGTTTATTAATAGGGCAAAAAAGTCAAAAGAGGGAAGTGCTTCACAAATAGTTGCTATGCTTGATCGCCAACAGGTGCATAAGCTAATAAAAGTGTTGATTAGATGCAATCATATTAACGTGAAGATGGAAATTAATATACAGCATAAGTTTGTAAGAAACCACATTCATGCATGTGACTTTATGTGATGCAGTAATATCAAATATGGACACTTCTTATTAAAAAAGGCTAATAATTTATAACATAAACTGTGCAAGGATTATCTCTGAAATAGGCGTATTTTTGGCAATTCAATTATTTAATAAATATACCTGGATGTGTTTAGCTCTTGCAACTTATCGAGAAACAGGGCATGAGGGGCTGCTTTTACTGGGGAGCCTGTGAAAGGTACTGTGCCGACAGACGCTGGAGCAGAAGTTGGCTTCTCATCATCTGTGCATACGCAAAACACAACATTTGAACATTACAGCGCAGAGCGAAGGATCTAGACATCGTTATTAAAGCCACATGTTTTATTATGTGTACAACATGCAGGTTAATATATGATACAGACAAAACAGATTTATCATGACATGCAACCTGAGCTCTCGTCACCACTGTCCGTATCACGGGGAACAGGATACAGCAGAGGAGTGACCAGGCCTTTGTGGGGTTGCTGGTACCCCAACACCAAGTCCTCCAGTGTCCGGAAACAATTCACCTGCACCCCTTGTGTTGTCTATAAAACACACAAATGCAACAGCAGATTATTCATTTTATGTCCTGTTTAAAATGTCATGACCTAGCATAAATTCTCATTCTACACAGGAAGAAAACCAAAAAAAGGAATGCAGAAGGTAAGGGATGCAATAATTCTGTTTAAATCTGTTGAGTAGTTTGAATTAGAAAGAGTATTTCACTTTTAAAAGGTTGTGCATAGAAGTACAGATATTATTGCATAGATTCAACGTATAATTAAACGAATGTGCTACTATATGAAGGCCTTGTTTGGATCCACAAACACTGAAATGAAAAGTTCTTAAACTTGTTAAGAATCAACGATGAGATTTCAAGATTGTTAAGAGAAAATCTTCCCCGACTGTGTTATAAAAGAATTAAATTAGTAAATAGATTTTAATTTGTATAACATATCTTGTTTTCAATGAATGTTTCACACCAGATCTCCACCCCCTTCCCTCTTCCGAAATCTTGCTTGGTAGAGCAAAGCAGAAGTATTGATTTGCATGACAGAAAAAGGCACATGCAGATGATTTGCTGTGATAAAAGGTGTCCCTGAGAGATTTAGAAAGCTTTCCCTTGTGGCCCAACAGAGAGATGACGTCACTTACAGCTATTTCCTGACTATAGCAGCACTTAGCTCTCTGTTTCACTGTGGTCCTGCATAAAAAACCTCTAAAATCCCCTCACCACATAATAACAAATCTCTTTTCAAAATTATCTTTAATACATGACTAGATTCATACAACACACATTAAAACCACAAGCTCAACTAAGCTTTCTCTAAAGGTTTTCACTAAAATCTGGAAAACTTAAAGTAACTGAAAGCAGCATGATTGGAATTTAAGATAAGAAAAAGATGCTGCCATAGGTACTCACACTATACAAAATGGCATGGTACATATTAGACCACAAAACCAAGTGTGCCCTTTTCCTGTGCCCTCCTTTAGAAGTTTTTGTTTTCGTTTTGTGGTGAGAAACCAGTTTTTGGCTTGAGCTAAATGTCTGTTTTGCCAGGAACTCTTCAAATAGTATTTTTATACCACAAGGGTCTCTTGAAAAGCAATTAAAAAGAAATGAAAAGGAATAGAAGACAGTGAAAGACAAAATTGGCCCCAAAATATCTCCATGGCCCTCTTGGAAAAACAAAAAGGCAAGCGCACGACTAGTGAGTTAGTGGAGCAAATCCAGTGAGGGAAAATACATACTGAAGGTTTATACACATGGCAGTGGAAAAACAACTGAAATAGCAACAGAGTTTTAGGTCTTTATTGGAAACTGGAGAATTTTTCCAAGTCAGCGGCCTTAAAAAAAACAAACTGCCAGACAATCACTATTAAACTTGTTATTGAACTTTAATAAGCAGACACTGCTATAAAAAAAAAGAAAGGTCAGAGATGATTTGTGGTTTAGGCCCCAAAAATATTTATTCCTCTCACTCTCTCGCTTTCTCTCACCCACTGAGTGCGTTCTTTTGTTGCTGCAAACTTTGTGCTTGTGTGTGTTCTTTAATAGTCTAATAATCAGGTCATTTGCGAACTAAATACGCCTGCTCGAAGCATCAAAAACAGACACATACCATCACTGGCTTAAACTCTCCCACATCCAACAGAATCATTACGCTTAACACAAACAGCCCCATATATACACATGACAAATAAGCACACCCATTGGTCAATGACTTAGTGTGTGGGTTGAGTAGGAATCTTTGAGACATTAAAACAATTTCTCCTCTGTGCTGCTGAGCTCATGCTGCAAGCATGCAGCCACATGGCAGAGATGCCATTCAAACAACAAAGTTACTGCAGTTGTAACAGAGTCTTTACAGAGACGAAACACAAACATGTTCCTGTTCTCCTCACAACAGGCAAAAACAAACCAGCGTTTGATCCTTCTAACTTGAGTCGTACTCCCCTCCGTGTGCACAGTTTGTGACAAGGTTTGAGACACGTATGGTGTGGTGTTTTTACTTGGGTCCTTTTTTCCAGGAAGAGCATCCAGGGTCATGTGACAGTGAGCACTCACCTGAACTGCTAGAAGACCATCTGCGTCAGGAAGAATACGATAGGTGTGAACATGACGTTGGAACCTTTAGAAACCAAAAATTACAGTGGTTATTGGTACTGCAAAATACTACAAGGCAAATGCTCAAAGGCAAAATGTGCCTAAATGTAGGTTTTTTTAAGGATCCCATGTGTATCCCATGTGTGTATTACAGACACTAATTTTCTCAGTAATTTCACCAGTAGTTTTACAGATCATTGACTACAGATCAACAATGTGTCAAAGACCCTTAGAACATCATCTCCATCCATCACTTCAAAATACACATTCAGGCAGCATATAAAGATGAACAGTGGTTTGAAGTGTTTTGCTACAGTATATTACATGAAGAAAGTGATGGAAGAAAGGGTCAGTACAAAAAGGGGGGAGGGGGGCAATTTTAAAGAGTGAATGAGATACTGAGAAAAGAATGAAGGGAAAGTGGGAGCACTGTGACCAGCCAGGCTCAGCTTTCAGGAATGTATCTGGCTTTGGCTGATGAGCAGTCAGCGTAGTGCGGTCGCTGGAGCTCCTGCCCACTTTCAGGGGCCCCAGGGAAGAAAGAGGGGTAAGTGGGGAAACAGGGAGCAATGAGCTAGGGTTAGACTGCCTGTGATGGACTTTACTTGGACGATACCATCTGACTAGTCTGGAGAGTGTGTACTTGTGAAGTCTGCCCAGCATGTAGGCACTTTTAGCCACAGATGTTTCTTCATTGCCTTCTGCCAGATGATGGTGAAAGTGATGGATATGACAGGATGAGAAAAGCTGCTGAATCAATTTACAAATGACGACATTCTGTAGAGATAAATGCTTAATATTTGCCAGGTCTATGTGCCAAAATCTAAATGTCTTACATGGGTAGGTGTACTGGTTTTGTGTAAAAACAGAACAATAAATGAGTAATTTGATATTTTCAGTGAGCTAAAATGAATAAAATGAGACTTTCTTCCAATACATTTTGCAATATTAATACAGAGCGTCACTTATTATTGCATTTTCCGTTCTAAGTTCTGAGGGATACAGCATTACTATCAATGGCTTCACATTTAAAATGTGCTTGTTATTAATATACCGCCTAAAGAGTATAGTCCATAAGATAATTGTGTTCGATTATGATAGGCAAACGGGGTGTGTGTGTGTGTGTGTGTGTGTGTGTGTGTACTCACAGCAGGCATAATGCATAGGCTCCTGGCACAGACTCACTGTCTCTCACTAGGTAGCTGCCATCCCTCCCTGCCCGTGCCAACAAGTCCTCTGCATACACACGGCTGATGTCACGGTGATACCATGCTGCCGTAGCCATGGCAATCAATGTTGAGAGTTATGATCATAAAAATAATCCACATGAGGTGATGACATAGGTTTACTATCACACTTGCTCTGATAGCACCGCACTGGAGCTCTGTCACCTATGTCATTGGCCACTGAGTGTGCTGAGTGGTCTACTTTAGTGTTTCAGCCTTTCCCATGATCCTCTTCTTCATGACCAAAGTGTCAGAAAGAAGAAAATTCTATCAGCTAGCACTTCCTGGGTTCCTGTTGTTTTCTTCTGGGTCACATATCCTGTTGAATTGAGGGCACAAAGAAGAAATATCCAGCTGAGCGCAAGGTTAGTCCACTCCAGCAACAGCCTTCAGTCCATTTATCTGGTAATATCCTTGTGTAGAGAAAGACCTAGTTTCAGTTTTTGGTCGCAAGTTGCTGCACCTAGGTGGGTGTGTTGCTCCAACAAACACAGACCATCATAACAGAATGAGGGAGGGAGGGAGAAAGAGAGAGAAGGAGGTAGAAGAAAAACAGCGAGAAGTGCAGAGACTGAATGAAACAGCCACCCCTCAGGCAATGACGGAGCCTCTAGCTTAACCACAAACACAAGCCCTCCTCTTGTCCCAAAACAAAAGCCCCACATGCAAACAACAGGAAAAGAAGAACCAAGAATGGCAAAATAAACAAATCAAGTTGCACACACAGCACTTACACACTCCCAGGCAAACACACACGCAGCAAAGACAGAAACATACCAGATGGAACTCAGTCAGCACTAAAACCAGACAGGCATGCAACAGAAACCAGACTAATTCAAATGATTTCCCAGCTCTGTTGCCATATAAGGGAATAGGAACACCCTCCAAAAGTTCAGCTGATCACTGCAGTTGCCTTTCCTTCTACCAAGCTCAGATTCCATTTGGAGTTTGTTTGGTTGGATGTAGGCTACTCTGGGAAATTTACTTTCATGCTGGAAGAGTGTGCTGCTGTGTGTGTCTCGTCAGAAAGGTTCCGTCTGCTCTGGCGTGGTCTCCAGCAGTTCTTCAGAGTGCTGTCAGAGCAGAGGGAGGGAGCACAGAGGCAGAGGACAACCCCATAAGAGCACAGGGCAGACAGAGGAAGTGACTCGACATTCCAGATGGCGGACATAGCCAGGAGAATTCTTGTGAGGCCCTCAGCTTCACCACCGGAGTGTGAAACAGAATGCTGCTTCCTTTTTGTTATTTCCTCCCCATTTATTTTCTTCTTCTTCTTCTTTCCCCTGCCTTTTGTCTTCCCTCAAATTCTAAACAGAAAACACAGCTCTCCACTCATTGGTGAGCTGTTTGGCTTAACTTCAATTTCTTCCTCATTTGCCAGCATCCTTATCCTCAGACATTTCAGATTCTGGCCAGCATTTCACCCCTTCTTTCTGTCAGCCAACCCGCTTTCTTGTTGTAACCCTCCCTTCACTTCCCTTCCTCTATTGCTCACTCGTTCACTCCCAGCTAAACGCTGTGTCCATATGGTTATGATCATCCCTAACGTTCTTATTTTTGCCCTTCTAAAACATCACTCATTATTCAGCCCTCCTACGTTCCTCCCACTACATTAGCTGGAGCGAATAACTCTGTGGGAAGCTGTTACTGTTCTGCCTCTTGCTACTCAGCAGAAATGTGCTGACCACCAACCACAGAGCCCATAAAACAAATAGACACAAGTACATCCCAATCTGATGATGCATCTACTTAACTCTCAATCTGTGATCAGTTCTTTTTAGAATAACCATGTGCTTTACACAGCATATTACTGAACCATAAAAGCCAAACTGAAGCACTATATGCTAACTAGCACACCCAAGGTGACAAGGAAACAATTAATTCACCCGCTAATGTTTACCAGGGATTCATTTGTTATTATCTAACTTTAGGTAATTATGATTGACAATTACATAACTGAGCCTGAAATGTCATTGCTGGTTTGGCTGGTATTTTAAAAATCTGTTCTGATGGTTCATCTGATGATGAAAATCCAAAGTGATTACAAATCATACAGATAGTAAAAAGTAAATAAATAAAAATAAGGGTAATTTATCAAATAACTGTTGAAACACTTTACTCGTAGCCATACGTTCGAACCTTAATAGTAATAATAATATCCATCCATCCATTCACTTCCGCTTATCCTTTTCAGGGTCGCGGGGGGCGCTGGAGCCTATCCCAGCTGTCATAGGGCGAGAGCAGCAGCAGAGCAGCTAAAAGCTCTGCTTCCCATGGTGGGTTGTGCTACAAGAAAAACCAGACTGGGTGAGTAGGAATCATTCACCCTGATGCAATCTGTTCATTATTTTATGCCAGACCAACAGATATTAAGATAAACTGACTGGTACTTACATAGCACTTTTCTAATAACAAGGGGACAATAAGATGAAATGGTTAATTCTTGAAACATAATGACTATATATTATATTTCAACAACATTTTCAGTTGTTCAGATGTTTTTGTCAATCAAAAACCACTCAAGAGACAGTATCCACCCCAGAGTCACATCACTAGGTAGGAATCACTACAGGATTCTTGGATGTCAGTCAGGATAGCAGATTGTTATTCTTATATTCATGAATTTAAGGAGGTCACACCTTCTGGCCTTTTCATAGGGCTACAAGAAAGACAGAAGTGAGAGAACAACAGTACATAACAGAAAAAATATTGATCATATCAGACACAGAATGAAAGAAGAAACAGGGTGGAGGCTGACTGCAAAGTCACTTGCAGATGTGCAGCAATTGTAAGCAGGCAATAGCAACTTAAAAAGTGTGTCATATATGCGGTTTTCCAGTTGAAGGTGTATCGGCTAAGCCACCAGCTGATGTGGGCTAGCAGTGAGCTGCCAGACTGAGCGCGGCAACTTAAACAAATGCCATGCCCAATTTCTCAAGTTTTAGTTTAGGTTTTTCAAAGTGAGAGAGAGCAGATGGATTCACTGCAAGTTAGTATGACCAGAAGACCTCTGCACCAGAATCAAAGTTATGATAAACACTGATAAACTTTATCAAACCACAAAAGTTCAATATTATTCCTGCTAAAATCTCTTTGTTTAGTCATAGATTTTTGTATATAACATTCTAAGAACCGCAATTGTTGTGCAATGGTAATTGGTTTCTGTCACGTCTGTTACTCTATCCAGTTCTTTCAAATGTTGTGCTTATGTAAGGCAAGGACTGGGCAGGATACTGAAACAGACACAGAGACGGGGAAATGTACTCCAAGAGTCATCTGCTCGCTCTCATTTGCCAATGCTGGCAGTCAAATCAGCTTTTGAAACTGACTTTTATCCTTCTCTTTACCTTGAATCAGAAACCCTGTCTGTCTGTATGGTAAAGATGCTTGATGAGCTTTAGACTTGCATTCATCAATAATATAACAGTCAAAATACAAAATATTTTGTAAAATAATACGACAATTAATGACAAGAGTTGAGCTTGATAAAAACATACTCAGTATTACTAAATCATCTCCACTATAGGATGAATTAAACTGCCCTTACAAAAATGTAAACTGCTACCAGTGTAAATTATAGCTGTTAGACTGACTGACTTTAAGAATAAACACAATAAGGCACATTATGAATCACAAATCGTTGATGAGTAATTGCTCTCCTTTTGGATGATTAAGCGTCTTAGCAGCTATATTTCCAACTGATGCCACAACCACTCCAAGTTACAGCATCTTTTCAGTTAAGTTAATGAGCAGCAGCTGCTAAAAATACCATGGTTAAAGGTCACACAGGAGGCACGGAGTACAAGTGGCATAAGGCCAAAAGGTAACGTGCCTGTGCCTACCTGACATGAAGAGTTCACAGTATGTGTAAATAATTGAAATCGGTGATGTTAACTGTAATGCTGTGCACCAATAAATCTTTGTTCAAGGTTGCACCGACAGCACCTCGCAATGTTGGAAATTGATGTAATTGGCTCAGCATCTGCACTAATGGAGTTACTGTTAGCAACAAACACTGCAAGTCTGTCTAAATTTAGCACCACGATGAAGACTGTGTTGCTAAGAGGTAGTTAATACCATGGTGCTGTAATGCAATGGGACAAGTCAGCAATCCCTTTGAGAGACAATACTGACTGTCTATATAAAGTGCTTGCCTAAATTGTCACCAGATTAGCTATAAGGGGCTTATGTGGATGTATGTGACCTCACACAACCAAAGGTTAAAAAAATAAAATAAAATAAACAAACCGAGAGAGACTTAAAATGGTGTATGAACATAAACTATAATAAAGGTAGTCACTGTGGTGCCTTTAGAAACACAAGCCAAAAAAGGCACTGAGGAAAAAAATTCTTCCCTCTCAATAAACATGAAGCAATAATTTTGAGTGAAATGTAATTGAAATATATTATATCAAAGTTTTTTTATTTGAAATATTAATCATTAAGGAAATGTACTCGGTATAAACTGAAAGTATAGCAATCAAGTAAAGTTCAAATCAACAGATTTCATTAAATTTAACACTTAAAATTGGACTTACGTAATAAAATTACATGGAAATTTAAATTATTACATGTAGTTAAATTAGTTAAAGTCAGCATTTTGGAGAGTGTGTTTGTATCACTTTTGCCTCCCTCTTAGTGTCTTATTCCATGTTTTCCATCTTTTCTTAATGGTTTCTTTTTGTCTCATGTTTTAAGTTTTAACTTTCTATCCCTTTTTAATTTTGCCATGGAGGCTGTCAATGATATCAAGGGTCACAATCTAGATTTCTGCTGGACCCCAGAGTATGTTAGGCCCAAGCCAATAGCTACCCAGACTAGAGGCCAGCCAGTCGACTTTTAGCTTGCTTGCTCAGCCTAGACTGCTGTTTACTAGCCAGTAAAAATGTCAACTTTCACACAGTTAGCTAATTGCCTAACTGATTTCACCCTTTTTGGGAAGGGGACATGCTGGTGTTCTTCGCGTCTGCCCAGCAGCCTTGGTGATATCTCTTAGCCTCCTGGGTCACTTAAAACCAATTTAGCTCTTGAGTCATCTGGCACCCTTCTTCTTTTCTGAGTGTGCAAGACCTGTCAACACCTCTCCTGCTCTTCTTCTGCTCTTGGGTCGACATTTGATCTATTCATGCCTCAGCTGAAACCTCACCTGTTCTTTGGCCGACTACTGTTATTTTTCTGGGTCGACTAACACCTCATCTGTTTCGAAAAGGTGGATGATGCCCAAACCTAGGTCCCATCCTCAGACAGCTACATCCCTACATTTCTTTGCCTCATTTTCAATCGACACAAGAACAGTTTCTGAACCCAAGTCCACTGACAATTTACCGATTTCCGAGACAGTTCTTAGTTAGCATAGTATTCCCTTCTTCCTGAGTCAAAGTTTACTGACATCCCCCGTATTACTAAGAGTCCTGAGACTTTGAGTCTGTTGATATTTCTTCTATTTGCAGGACATCAAAGGAAACACCTGAGCACTGTCAATTCTAGGGTGTTAAAATCACCAGGTTCCACATAAAGATGCTCCTGTATATCCCCTACCTTCCAAAAGTAATTGTTTACTTTCTCATGATAACTTCTTGTGTATTAGAGCAATTGGAAGCTTACTTTTCGATCCCTTAAGCTGTGCAAGATTTTACTGCATTATTAGAATCACAGAACACATTGAAGTGAAGCTGATTGTTTTCTATACTGCACTATAGTGGAATGATCAGGACAGCTTTAACCTATTAAAGAGATTTATCACCTACCTGATGATCCGGTGCTGTTTTTCACACCAGTGCTGTCTTGCCAGGACAGCTTTAAAGAGATCTCAAACCTTGTACCTGTATAACAGTTGCAGGGAGGCCAACACACTGAGGCCAACGCACACATACACCAATCTCGTTCATTATCCTTGACTGCCAAGGTGTGACAATCCATCCAGCTCGCTTATTTATCAATTAACTACTTCAGGCTAAAGAAAAGATGTTTGATCTGCTAAAGGTCACTGCTAATAAATGCTGGTGCTTTGGCAGACATTAAAGGCGGGTCAAACATGTGCCTACAGTTAAAGTAGTCCAGTTTTATAGAGCCCAAACTAACAGATCCTCATTAACTTAAAGCCAAATATTCCAAACCATGGAATCATGGCATAGCCACAAATTCTGCTTCAGTTTTCATACTTCAAACAGGATCCCAAATTGGCATGACATCACAATATACTCATGCTTATCATTAAGTTGCTAAATCAACCATGCTCATAGCTAAACAGCAGAACTGCCAGAATGATTTTGTAATCACACTGATGCTAGCTGTAAGGCCGTGTTCCTTGTGCAACATTAAGTCACTTGGATTTATGTAAACCTCCTATGTGCACAGATTGGGCAAAGCTTGGTGGAGGAGCCATCTGTCGACCTGCTACCATAACAACTAAAATCCAACTAATACCACTCTACTCTAGTTTAAGCTATAAGAAAAGGAGTCCTTGAACATTTAGTCCATTCACAAGGCATTCTTTACAGCTTAGCAAGTCTTCATTAGTATTTTAAGACCATCTGAAGCTTGAGAGCAAAGAATTCATGAATATTTTGTTACTAAACTATATTATTGCACCATACCTGCAAAGTATCAAATTCCCAGTTTTATTCTTGCATACATTTACTTTTCAAATAGCTTGAATCAATACATAAAATGAAAAGTTTTTCTGCATTACATGCTGTACTAATGCCAAGACTCCTTACGTTATCTTTTATGTTGAAGCTACATGCACAGTATTATTTTTAAACATGCTGTAGGTTAAAACAGTAGTGTTATAATGAATTAATCAGATTTTCTCCAAAACAGCCTTCTTTAGGCCAGTAAGCTCAAGAGGAGGGTTTCAAGGTTGGGAGGTCATAGTATAAAAGCAATAGGGAGTCCGTGATTGGCAGGCACTTACACTATCAACAGTGAAGGATTAGAGAGCACAGCAGAGACGACTCACTGACAGAACCGAGGGCACGGTAAGTTAGCGTTTTTCTTGCTGACCTGCAGCATAATAGAATCGGATGAAGAAGGTATCGGATCACTATAACTGCACAGAACAGAGTCAGCATTTGTTGGAAATTTATCACGGTATTATTACATGGGAATATGTAGTTTTTATCAATATTTTTATATCCGCTAACAAGGAGCGCATGGTCTGTGTCACGCTAGGTATTAGGAATGTTGTTTATTATGATTATGATCTTAAACTAACCATAAAATCAAAAAGATCCTTTCCTCTTAGAAGTTATAGGGAACAACATGACTGTCGTTTGCCATAGTGTCATCAATGAGGAGCTTTCTAGCGTGTACTGTACCGGCATAATAAACTAAAAATGACACAGATAACCAAAGCACGTAATAGTTATACCTTTTGTTACTATCTCATGTTTTGAGCTATTTATGACTTTATTGTGTTTTGGGTTTTTTTGCAGAGTGGACCTAAAACTTTGCCATCAACATGTCCAAGTGAGTGTGAAAGGTTTAAGGCTTATTCACAGTAGTCATCAACAATGTTAATATTGTGACAGTTTTAGAGAGGTTAAAAATCAACCATCAAACTTTCAGTATAAAATCCAAAAAGAACTGTTTAATGCAACCTGTTTAATGCAGTTAAATATGAATGATTTCTAAATAATTAGAAATGAAAAAGAACTGATTATTTATTTTATAATTATTATTATTGAAACAAAAGTTGTTCATGAGGGATGAAAGCGAATAACTAATTTAGAAGAAACAAGGATAGTAGATTGGATGTAACATCGTGACAGAAGTAGCTTCTGCAACAACCTTAACACTTCTTAATTGCCCCTGGGGATAAATTAAGTCTTTCTGATTCTGATTCTGATTTATTTTATACTTTTTAGACACTTAGGGAAAAATCCTTATTAAGATGGATTTTGTGGATTGGATCTTGGAAGGCAGATTTACAAGACAAAGGAAAAGCATTAAAAGGATTATGTGGCATTTGAAAGCGACAAACACCACCAAGGATTACCTGTTTGTTTACTACATCCGCCCAGAACAAAAGGATTGCACTCTTGCACTCTCCGTATCTTGGGATAAATTTGGGTGTTAAATTTGCCAATTCTGCCACTACTTTTTGTTTTGTAGCATAAACAGCTATTTCATAAAATAGCCTGCCTAACCCAGTATTGATCCAAATATGTCATTTTCATATTTTATATGATGTTTAACTTTGTTTACTCAGCTTACCCAAACTCACATCTTATGTTCAGATTAGACATTTGTAGCAGCAGGTTCAATTTGACTTTAAGCACTAATCCATCCTCACAGGAGAGGAGCAAGGGAGTTGATGGCAAGTGGGAGGTTATCCAGGAATTAGAAATAAAAACTAGAAAAGTTGTAAATGCACAAATATGTTATAGAAGACAACTTATAGGGGAAAATAGTTTATTATTTATAATCAAGCAAAACAATGAAATTATGGGTCACTGCTCATTTAGACTTAACATCTTGTGTTTTTTCTGCATGTGTTTTAGGGCCTTTTTTAGGACTTTCAGGTTCAAATACTCTTCAGATTCAGATCTTTTCTTTTCTTTTTCATTTCCAGAGTATTTAAGAAGACCAGTGGGAATGGAACTGTAAGTGGCTTCTACAATATAATCATTACAGGGCACCCCTTGAGCACAGGGAGGAGTGCAATTTGTATGTTGCTATTCCAACTTCCCGAAATAGCGTCCACATTTTTTTTAATCTTGTGGAGGAGTAACCGTTTTCCTTTTTCTTCATTTCATATAGATTGCCTTGTACTTGGGGAAAAGGGACTTTGTG
Organism: Pelmatolapia mariae; assembly: GCF_036321145.2. Taxonomy (NCBI): domain Eukaryota; kingdom Metazoa; phylum Chordata; class Actinopteri; order Cichliformes; family Cichlidae; genus Pelmatolapia; species Pelmatolapia mariae. The sequence goes on from NC_086228.1 coordinate 23,434,561, forward strand.
GACAATGTGGATTCAGTGGAAATAGTTGGTGCGTGGCAAAACTGCATCCTGATATATGTGAATATATGAGCATATAAGAATCTCTGTGAAAGATCTAAGGCTGTGGATTGACTCTTCTCATATTTGCAGAAGGGGTAGTTAAAGTGGATCCTTCTGGTCTTAACGACAGAAAAGGTACTTTACTTTATAGTCTGCAAATCATAAAAGTTATAAGCGATGATTTACTGACACAGACTGAAACAACACATTTTTCCACTGCAGTGTATGTCTATCTTGCTTGTGCCTTCCGCTATGGAAGTGATGACTTGGATGTCATCGGACTGTCCTTCAGAAGGGACATCTGGCTACATCGCGTTCAGGTGTATCCACCTACGGGTGGCAGCGAAGCTAAATCCCCAATGATGGAATCCCTCTTGAAAAAAGTTGGAGAGCAGGGGCACGCCTTTTCCTTCCAGGTCCAAACCCTTAATCTCTCTCTTTGTGTAACAACAAATAAATTATTTTCAATGCAAGGTATTTTGATTAACCTTAGATCATATCCCTGCTTTTATTTTAAAATCATTTTAAAGTGTAACGTTCATGTATGTGACTCATTTCTTCTTCTTCCAGATGCCACCAAATCTTCCATGCTCAGTTTCCTTACAGCCTGGGCCAAATGATTCCGGCAAGGTACAGTTACCATCCAGTGTTATTATTTGCTTTCTTTAAGTCTTACACATTGTGTTAAATGTTTGGAAAAATTAATTTATCTGGATTTTACCTTGTTGTAGGCTTGCGGTGTGGACTTTGAGATTAAAGCATACATTGCCAACGCACCTGACAATCCAGATGAAGTCATTGAAAAAAAGTATGTTTGTGCAGCGTCATTTTAAACCTCTCAGTCTTTGAGCTGTGTATGAAGGCCATGCATGGGTCATTCTCTTCCCTTTTATTTTCCTTCTAGGGATACTTGTCGTCTGATGATTCGTAAAATACAGTTCGCCCCAGCTAACAACAAGGCCGGAGCCAAGGCTGATATAGCCAAGCAGTTTATGATGAGTGACAAACCAGTGCACTTGGAGGCTTCCCTTGAAAAAGAGGTACTTGAAAATATACCAAATGCATTTTTACCATTATAAATATTACATAATAATTGCTAAACTGTGTTTTAAAATCACTCTTTTCCAGGTTTATTACCATGGAGATCCAATAACCGTTAAAGTGCAAATCAACAATGAAACCAACAAGACTGTGAAGAAAATCAAAATCTCAGGTAAGGACCCAAATATGTCTGATCAGAATCATTTTTGTTTGTATAGTTTGACGAGATGGGGGAAATATTTTGAAGGCATATAGTTTAATTCATACTTCTAACATGAACTATTTTTGTGTTAAGTTGGCCAGCTCACAAGTGTGGTCCTCTACTCATCTGACACTTACGTCAAGGAAGTCTGTGCTCAAGAGTTTGGGTAAGGCGAATAATAACCGGACTCGAGTCATTTCTGGTTCAAATTAATGTATCTAGTACATTCTCTGCTGTAACTATCAGTGAATCTGAGGCTATAAACGACCCCACCTTAAAATTAAAAAGGCCCTAAGTAGATTAACTGAAAACAAAAAAAAGAATACTGACCTAGTGTGTGTTCTTTTTCCCTCTATTTCACCTCTAAACACAGAGAGACAGTAAATGCCAACTCTACATTTGAGAAGTCCTTCCAAGTAACCCCCCTACTTGCCAACAACAAAGAAAAGCGAGGTCTTGCAGTCGATGGACGTCTAAAAGATGAGGACACCAACTTAGCATCCACAACGCTGTAAGACTTTTAGGTCTCTCACCAAAGCACTTACAGTGAAGCTAGGATGGGCCTTCATTCTGCTGTCCACTTATAGCACCTTAAACCAAATCCCCAAGGTTTAAATCGTAAACTATTCCCATCTCCTTGCAGGAGTCAAGGAGAGAAGGAGATGCAGGGAATTATTATCTCCTACAAAGTCAAGGTCACTCTTACAGTTTCGAGTGGAGGGTAAGGCTTAATAGAAAACACTAACCCATAACGCTTTCCTTTTTTTTGTGCCAAACTGTGCAGACTAAGGGATTCTTTTATCATTTCTCTCTGACCATAGCTTGCTGGGTGGTTTTACAGGAAGGTAAATATCAGTTCTCCTTCATTTATTGCCAGTTGTGTAAATGAAGGCAAATTATTCATGAGTATATGTTAATCTGTAAAATGTTTAGTGATGTTGTCGTGGAACTTCCTGTGACACTGATGTCCCCAAAGCCTGCAGGTGAGTTCTGTATTGTGTGAACTGCTAGTGCCAACTAAATTACCATTAAAATACTTCCTGAAATATCACTAAAATTAGACAGTAGCTTTCTGTAACTGATCTTACTGTCATCTATATGCCATGCTCTCCCCTTTACTGCGTGCCATTACTGTGTACTGAGCAGAAGTGTAAGTATAAAGTATAAAATAGTCTCTATAAAAAGACGTGTATTCACCTGTGGCAGTGATAATTGTATATGATGTTCACTTTTGTTTCTCATGAACAATTATGTGTTTTATGAACCACAGCAAATTGGATTAAATGCCTCTTTAGTTCAGGTGAGGTCAACTCAGATACAGTGAGTTATGCAGTGTTCACTTCTTCAAGGGTTACTGCCCCTCCTATAACATCCCTACACACTGAAATATTAGATGATGACATAAAACATATGTTAAAGAACTATTTGGATAGAAAATGGCATGAATTGCAAAAGCGCAGAAGTGATGGCCCTTGAACGAGTGTCCTGTTTTACCCTTCGATCCTGTGTGAAAACTGAAATTTGAATCCTCTTGCTCCACCCCCAAGATCAATAATTAAAAGATCTCCAGTAGACATTAATAGCAGCATGTATGCAGATTTTTGAAAGTTGAGCAATATCTGAAAGTGTATGAGTCTGAAAAATTGCAGATATTATAAATACAAAAGTAGGGGTGGCCTGCAGTACTGTATAAAAATTCACAAATCAAAGTAATCCATAACCCAATTTTCAAACCAGACAAACAAACAAACACAAAAAAACAACCAAGGGACACTACAAAATGTATGTATTGAAAAATGTAACCCTATATTTCTCTAAAAATTCTACAAAGACAACTTATCAAATGTTGAAACTCAAAATGTTTTAAGTTAAATGAGATAACTGAGTGCTTGTAGAAAGAGTACCCCGACTGAGGCTGACACTTTCAGCAAAGCAAAGATGAGCGAGAGGGTTTACAATTCTGTAAAAGACTGCGTGAACAAAGAGTTCAACAATTAAAGAATAAATTTGTGTTTAACAGAACTACATAATGTTATCGAATGATTTAAAAGCCCTGAAAAATTTTTGTATACAAGAGACAAGGTCAAAAAGCATAATCTGGGCTTAGAAAAGGGACCGACCGGCTTGTTATTAGCACAGAGAAGAAGGAAGGGGTGCACGTATCATGTGTAATTTGACCATCTGTGATGGCATCACTAATGCTGAAAGGTATATGTAGGTTTCATAGCAAAATATCCATGGCTTCTAGTTCACATAAGGTCTTGCTTATTTCACCAAAACAATACTAAAAATTAAGCACATACTCCAGGTGCTTAACTAGCTCACCTACTAGTACTGTCACCAAATGAAAATATTTGGAGTGTTATGAAATGACTGCAAAGAAGCTGAAGTCCTACATCAAACAAGAACTGGGAAACACTGTGCTCTCAAATTACACCAACTGTTCCCATCAGGCCTCCCAAATATTAACAGTGTCCCTAAACAAAAAAAGACGTGATCTAAAATAATGATGAAAATGCCCCTGCCACTCTCTCTCTCTACAAACACAAAGCTTATCTAATTTTCAACATTTGATATGCTGTCTTTTAAATACAGTATTTAAATAACTTCCAAATCATTGCATTCGTGTTGCAGCTTTTTAGGAAACTGGATTGTACAAATTTAGATGAGATATATTCCATAAGTTACCTTGAATAATGTTAGAGTCACAGTCCATTGTCTGTCCATTTTATCCACAGGTCAGATATCACAGTTAACACCACGGATGGTTGAAGCAGCCAGTCAAGGAAAATCATCTCTCATGCAGAGAACACAGAACACAAGGGAACTCATTGTCAGCAAAGAAAAGCACAAAATGCTCAAATTTCCCCTGTATATATTCAATTCTATTATAAATAACTATGAGAACTCAATTACTGAGGGTCAGAAGTCTGTGTGAAATTTCTGTGCGTGACATCATAGCACTGTATAGAATCCAACAGATGTGTCCCACAATAGAGTAGACCTTTCAATACGTGTCATTGGTAATGAGGATGCAGAGCTTGATTTAACGTAATCTTTATTTTTATGTCATTAGAAATTACATGTTGAAAAATGGTGATTGAATGAAATGAGTGGATATTCTAAAAACACAAATGTGACACTCTGTTAAGACAATTAAGAGAATTCAATAAATCCATTTTTCTCAAGTACAAATTTCTCTTTGTTCATATTTATGATCTGTTTTGATGTTGGGAAGGGTTTTTTTCCCCACACTAACCAAACTGATACATTTTTATGTTTATGTTAGCTATCATTTTTTGCTAGATTAAGTCACAGTTAAAGTTTTTCTGGGTGTAACCAGTTATTATACCACTGCTCCGAAAAGTTGCAGCAAGCCATTTCCTTCCTTCCAGCTTTCGGTAACATTTCACATGGCCTACTTGTCTGTAAATAGTGACCCAAAAATATATAACCGTTTCTCTGCTTCTTGTGGTTCTTTCTCCCACTAATAGTGCAGTGGGTTACAGAAACAATCTTTCAAAAAACAATACAATTTTACATTTTTTGTTTTCATCTGGTGCCATGCCATGCAGTTTATTCCCATGCATTTCAATGAATTAGATATATCTGATGCATGAAGACTCCTTTGCCTATGGCTCAGCTCTATCATGCTCACACATCCTGTCATAAAGTTTTTTTAGGTAACACAGAGAAACAGATAACCATTTACCATCAAACAAACAGCCACTTTAGAAACAACGCTTAACCTAACTTCACATGTATGTCTTTCTTTGGAATCTGACCTAGAATCCTCTTGCCGCATGACAGCACTGCCCTTCATAGTTATATTGGCCAACTCGTGTTACGAATATAACTAAGCAATCATAAAAAGACTATTGCAACTTTGGTACTCCTAACCACCTGTGATTGATTTTGCAGCAATGTTCAGTTATCTGCTGCACTATAAAATGTTTTCTGATTGAGATACAATATTCAGGAAGACCTTTTTGTGGTTAATTCTACAACTAGAAGACACTTTATATGGTGGCTAAGCTGTCATCCCTGCTGGACAACATCTCCCACCCCATGCATGAGACTGTGACAGCACTGAGCAGCTCCTTCAGTGGGAGACTGCGGCACCCACGGTGTGGGACGGAGAGATTTCGCAGGTCTTTCCTCCCCACTGCTGTCAGACTCCACAACAAAGACTTTAACTGATCAACACACACATCCACAAATGTGCAATAACACAAATGTGCAATAATCTTTCTGGCACCGTTGTATTTTTCACTCTGTTGTATATAGCATTTGTATTCTATTTTTATCCTATTGTATATTTTATTCTATTTTATTCTACTGTATATAGTATTCTATTTTTATTCTATTCTGTACAGTTGTGTACTGTATTTATTCTTATTTTATTTTATTCTAATTGTCCTTCATAACTTTTGCACTGTCCACTTCCTGCTGTGACAAAACAAATTTCCCACGTGTGGGACTAATAAAGGTTATCTTATCTTATCTTATATAATAATAATAAATATATAAAATAATAAACTTTTTATGAGATATTTCAGTTGCTGTTTGCTACAGATCGAATGACTTGTCAGCTTGATGCAACCTTGTTACCAATGCTGAAAAAGTTGTTGTTGTTGTTGTTGTTGTTTTTAATTACCTAACTGTTGACCATTAAGTTGAAGACAGTCACCCTTATACTGAATGCTCAATTTCACATAAGATTTCATTTATATTAATTTGAAATCTATTCTGCCCAACTGCCCATCATGCAGTTTATTCAGAATTTATTTTTTGGGATTTTATCCTATTTATTATTTTTTTCTTTATTTTCAAATATTTGCTTAAATAAACTACACAAATTATTTTTATTTAAAATAATTATTAAAAATGAAAGTAACATGGTTCCACGAGTTAATTTGACTGAATGAATATATTACTTTTATATGCAGATTGTGACAAAATACATAGAACCAAAACATTTTGTGTTTTAAAATTTTATGTTTTTAACATATGTTTGTAATGTTTGTTTTATATTTACAGTAATAGAATTGCAAATCAGCACTAATATTAGTGTGGTATGTAATGTACTGTTAAAGTTAAGGTTAAAATTTCGCTGGAAAGTGTAATTTGTACAAGATTATTTTAAATTGATGGATGAGACAGAAAATTTCCTGCAGTTGTAAAATGCCCTGTGTAAACATTTACGCTCCCTGTAAACAAATGCATTTAAATGATGTATTTATTGTTTCTGCAGATTTTTCAACCTGCAAAGATTGCAATAGAATGGTAATCCTGATTGCAAGGCCTTTCTTAACTTTGCCATTTTTGTTGTCTCTCTGTGTTTGCCACTTGAAGGCGCTATTTCTACTGCTGTATGTTTCAGAAAACAATAGCGCTGGCTAGTGTAGGATAAGGATACACGGCTTGGTCCTCTCTGGTCTAGACATCACATCATTAGCCAAGTCAGCTAGTCAGCTGTTTATTTTTTTGACAAAATGTCAACCACGACCGGCGGCGGAGAGTTTGGCAACCCCTTACGAAAGTTCAAGCTCGTCTTTCTGGGCGAACAGAGTGGTAAGATGGGCACGAAGTACTTAGAGAAGCGTTAATTTGGTCAGATGAAAGGAAATGTTGGGAGAACTGGCAAGATCAGCTAACTAGCTTTGTGGTGTTAGCTTAAAATTGGACGGTATGGTACAGTCATGTAGCGTATATTAGTGACCAGTAATGATACGGGACAATGTGTTAATTTTGCAAGGTCAACAAAGAATATTAGAGCATGACAAAGATTATTAACCTACCGATTTTTCTCCCCGGTGATGATGTCATTGAATAGCTACCGTTAGCTGGAGATAGATCGCTAAACTAGCTTGTTTTGTGCCTTGAAAGAGGGCAAGAATACGACAAATTATTGTGTCGTAGGAGCTGCAATCAAGATGTATCCACATATTAAAAATTAACGAAATGAGTCAATGGGCATTGTCATTGTTCCTCCCATTAGTTTGTGATGGAGGTTCGTTGTTAGCACGTTACTTCTGCTTGTAGCTAGCAGTTAGTTAGCTCTATTAGGCTAAAACGTCAATGTTGACGCTCGCTTGCGCACTTAAAGACTTACGTAGGGGCTCTAAGTCTGTTACAGATCACAGGCTTCAAACAGAAAATCTCAAGAATTAATTTAAACCGTCTGTTTGTCGGTGTAGAGTTGTTTAGCTGTTAGCTTCCTGCTGCAGCATCTTGAACAAGCCACGTCGACCGGTGGTTTCGCACCAGTCGGCCTTTTTCCTTCATTTCCATTATTTTTGCTCAGGTTCGGGGTATGACCCTGATAATGCAAAACGTGGCTTGTTGTTAGTAATGTTTGTGCCGTGTAATTGATACAGTATGGTATTACGAGCCAGCTGTCAGGGGTCGAGTAAATTTTAATTTTCCAGATTTTGTGGCTCCACCCATATTGCCAGCTCAGCGTGTGGGTTCAGTCGTCCACACTGCATCAGTGGTAATAGCAGTTTACTCACCGTGTGATGTCACCGACTCATTTTTCTTCTCTATCTCTTCATTGAATACAGACTTAATTACACAATTATATAATTTTTAAATTTACCATTTGAGTGGTGGTTTTAGGCTTGAATTACCTGGAATACCTCTTGTGTTACTAAAGTGACTGTGTTTTTTCTGTACAGTTGGGAAAACCTCACTCATCACCAGGTTTATGTATGACAGTTTTGACAACACTTACCAGGTAAAAAGAAGTTGATTTGTGTAGTCATTTTTGTCTGAAAACTGACATTTTTGCCACAAGCACAGGTGTAATAAAAAATGAGCTAACAGTTTCAATGCGACTGATCATCCAATAACATATGTGACAGTTAAAAAAGAATAAAATAGAACAATTTATCATGTCAGTAGCTGATACTTGTAAATATTTAGACAAATTTAAATTGGACAATTAAAAAAATTAAAACAAAATTGGCTATTGGCCAGCATCTCCTCAGAATGTCATAATGCCTCCCTGTTCTTATTTTATTTTTTAGAATCAGAATACTTTATTAATCCCTGAGGAAATTATGGGATCATTTATAGTTTAATTGTATTTGGCATAGGGAATTTGCATTTAGTAATCTGTCCATTCACATTCTTGTAAATATAGTGTCCATTTTTGCGATCAGCTTGCTAGCTAAGCCCCTGAGGTTTTACCTTCTGTGAAGTGTATAACGAAACATGAATAACGTGTTACTTCAAATTGCCGAAACCATTATGTTTCACCAGTCAACCAGAGTAGAATGTTTGCAACACACAAAGGGCTTGCTACAAAAATCACGTACCCCGGATGTTAGTAAGCATGTGAGTGCATTCCACTGAATAGATTATAAGCGCTACCTGTGTAACAAGTCTAAATGTCAGTAGTAGTAGTAGTGGTTTATCTTTATTTGGCTCATTTAGAGATCAAATGACAAACTCCTGATATAAGAATCTACATGTAAGGCAAATTAACTAAATCATCAGCCTCAGATTTAAGTACAAAAATCATGACAGAAGGAAAAAGAAAGAAATATCACCTGTTTATGTCAAGTCCAGCTACAGATGAATTCCTATCTAAAGCATCTTCACACAAAACCGTTATCACAATACTTGATCATTTTGTTCTTTCTGGACATTTTTTAGCCATGTTATGAAAAAGATCAATAAAATGTTTTTAACATATAATGTAGGTAATGATTCTTTAGATGTATGTAATACATTTAACTTGCTGGTAACGCTGTTTAATTGAAATGTTTGTTTTACAGGCAACAATTGGCATTGACTTTTTGTCAAAAACTATGTATCTGGAAGATCGCACGGTAAGCCCTGTGTGTTACTGTAATTTACACCATTCCAACTGGTCAAGTATTAAAACTGCCATAGAAGCATGCTTCTGCTTATTATCACACCATTCCACATTGTTTATTGATTATCCTAGTTTTTTGTTTTGTTTTTTTCACTCATTTTGTTGAACATGTGATCGTGTTTTTAGTTCCCATCATTATTTCAAGATTTTGTTTTCCTTCCATCCCCTGGCTGGATCATGAATTGCCCCCATGTTCCCACATTTGTTTCGTGGCTGGCCACAGATCCGGCTGCAGCTCTGGGATACAGCCGGACAGGAGCGTTTCCGCAGCCTCATCCCCAGTTACATCCGCGACTCAGCCGCCGCTGTGGTGGTTTATGACATAGCCAGTAGGTATTGTGGCTTTGCCTCTCCTCCTTGTCCTTCACTTAGTATGTGGAAGGGCAAAAAACAAAATCAAAAGCACTAATGAGCCTAGCAAACCCCGCTGGATAGCATGTTAGGGTATATTTCAGATACTGTTTGTATTGGGTGTAGTGATTCAAAAGCATTTCTCCAGCAGTGTCCAGGGGAGTGTAAATGCTAATAGTTATAAGTCTTACTTGAAGAATAATGGAAAAAAATGTCTGCCGATGTCACTTCGTGAGCAGAAATCCTGTGAGAGCTGCCTAAATAATGATTCAGCAGGGCCTACTTTCACATTTGCATAACACCCGTCATCTTTGAGCCTTCTGCATTTGAATGATTCTTCGCGATTCCTCCATTAAAGGTCATTCTCTTCTTTACTGCTTGGCTTGCAATTCTTTTTATGTCTGTCCTGTTCTCCACATTCTCATCCTTCCCTTTGCTGCCCTTTATCTCGACTTTTTTTTTTTTTTTTTGGTCAATTTCTTCTTCTGCAATTCCAATCCTCAGGTCCGGCTCCAGCTTTGGGACACTGCTGGACAGGAGCGTTTTCGTAGCCTAATTCCCAGCTACATCCGTGACTCTACCATTGCTGTGGTTGTTTATGACATCACCAGTGAGTCAGGGCTGTCCTCTAACCATTCTGTAGGGCTCTAGAGTAATAGGAAGGAAGCTCTTTATTTCTGCTAGTACACTAATACAAAATACACTTCTTCTCTAAGCTTTTTCTTCTGAATACTCCTGCTCACTAACACATAACTACAGGTTTTTCTTACATAAGATTAGGCTTTTCTCTAGGCTTTTAACTGAATGTGTTGTAACAGATGTTTCATGTATTATGGGGCACATGTGGCTGATGTGTATAATGATTTTGTATTTTGTTGCTTGTTTTCACCCCATTTGCAGATCTTAATTCTTTCCAGCAAACCTCAAAGTGGATTGATGATGTTAGAACAGAGAGAGGAAGTGATGTCATTATCATGCTCGTTGGGAACAAAACAGACTTAGCGGATAAAAGGTACATGGTTGTGTGATAAGCGCGAATGATTGTTTTCTTGTTCTATTTACAAAGATTGATAAATGGATCCTAGTGCATTTACAAAACAGGTATCTTTGTGTAGTATAAACTCTGCCAAAGCCTGGAATCCCACTTCCCTTCAGTGCATCTCATCCAGTTTTTACTTTTATTATTTCCTTGTAATGTTGCATACTTCAGCCTTTCTATAAGTTATTTAAATACTTTTATTTATATTGGGGTTTTTTTTTTTTTAATTTATACTTTGATCATATTTCTGTTTTGCCTTTTTTTCTTTTGCCTTACATTTTTTCTCTTCATGTCATTTTGAATATTTTTTGTGTTTTCCCCTAAACACCACACTTCCATCCTTCACCCTCACCTTACCCTTCCTGGGACCATGGCAGGCAAGTTTCTGTTGAGGCGGCAGAGAGGAAAGCTCGTGAGCTCAATGTGATGTACATAGAGACCAGTGCCAAGGCTGGCTATAACGTCAAACAGGTTGGTGTTCAGCAGGAGCAGGTGTAATGGTGACAAATTATCCTGTTTCAAGCAAGGCTCATAATGTCCCAGAGGTTAGGGAGACCCGCCTGTGACATCTGGGGTGTGAAGCTCCTCCATGTGTTCGATCATTTAATGGATTAGAGTGTGGCTGTTGAATGAATCATTGACCTTTGGAGTGGATTTTATGCTGTTTCGTCTTTACTCAGCACAGCGGCCTCTGTCCCTTTGTCTCTGTCCGCCTTATAAACTAACCACTCTCTTTTTCACTCCAAACAAGATTCATTGCTGAGCTCTCTTTGTCCTTCTCTCTATCTCTTCTCTTTTCTTCTGGCCTGTCCTCTTTGCGGTTTCTTTCCATATCTGTCTGTTCGGCCATCTCCACCCTTCTGCTTTTACCGGAGCAGACAGATCACCACGGAGGAGGGCGAGCAGAGAGCTAAGGAACTGAATGTCATGTTCATTGAAACCAGCGCAAAGACTGGCTACAATGTCAAACAGGTAGCGATTCCGTTTTCTCAGGGTAGTTGAGCTAATTCTACTCTCAAAGTCTACACTGCACTCCTGCCTCCCTGTCCCCCCTCGTGGCTCATCATGACCTGTCGTAGCTTTCTGGAAGGTGTTCTCTCCACACAGGCTTTTCAGTGCAGTTGCTCTGCCCAGGTTTATTGCAACTGCCTTTATTTCCCAGTACTCTGTCTGATTCGCTAAAACATTTCTATGAATATAATAGACTTTCTCAGCAGATGACTGTATCGTTGCTTTGACTACCACTTGTGTTTATTCAATGAAATGCAATATTTAGAGATAACTAGCTATAATTTAATTACATACTGCCCATTGACTACCATCTAGGGTTTGGTAATATGATAAACTGTGTTATTACCAGATTTTCAATACTTTCCATGATAATCTATCCAACTCTAATGTATGACTGTATTTGGCTGTTCAGAATCAAAAATTTATCATCAAGACTGAAATATCTCACTTCTTTAGGATGCCAGGGGCTTTGTTTCAGTGTAAGTGCCTTAAGTGTTGGGGCCTCAAGTAAACATGTAAATAAGAACACATTTCTGGAGATTTGAGTATAAACAGTTTCCTGCTACATCTGTAGAAAATGTACTGTGCAGTCCTGTGAAAAACTAATTGCACTCTTACTGCTTCAATAGGAATAAAGAGGCTGAGTAGCAGCCAGGTGCTGCTTATGAAATGCACTTGATGAAGCAAATGTGAGAACCTCTGCGAGGTCTGGAACATTGAAATGTGTTAACACAATGCCACAGTCTTCCACTAAAGGGACAGACCGTGCAATGTTCAGATAAACTGCAAAAACTCAAGAGCTAGCATGGTTAGCATGTTCAATGCTGAAAGGTATATGATAGGACATTTAGAAGTGGGGGGGGTATGACTTATTTTGAAGGTTCCCAGAAGGAGCATAGTTTAGTTTGCAAAGTTGTGTAAGAACAAACTGCAAAATCTGTGGAGCAATGTCCTTTGGGCAGATGGGACCAAAGTGTAGAGATTTGGCCGTAATGCGTTGTGCCACATTATGCGAAAAACAAACACCTCGTACCAACTGTCAAGCATGGTGGTGGAGGGGTGATTACTTGGACTTGTCTTGTAGACACAGGACCAGGATACCTTGGAGCCATCAAGTCCACCATGAACTTCTCTGTAAACAAATTATTCTTGAATCAAATATGAGGCCATCTGTCCAAAGACTAAAACTGGGTCATTCAGCAGGACAACGATCCCAAGCACATCAGCAAGTGTACAACAGAAATCAGTTCTTAGTTTTTTACAGGACTGCGTAAAGACCTGTGAGAGTTTTTCTTTTCACAGGACTGTGTCTTGCTATTTTGCTACTTGAACAACTACATTTTATTTACCAAATTGTTCCTTTCAAATGTTTAATTTTTCTTACTGTTTTGCAGCTGTTCCGACGCGTTGCTGCTGCATTGCCTGGGATGGATAGCACACCAGAGAAAAGCAAAGAGGACAGTATCCTTTTTGAGTTGCTTTTGCGCAGAATTTGCTGCCATACCTTTTGTCATGCCACAGTTTTAAAAATATTTGTAACATAGCACTGACTGCGACTTAGTTGACTGGAAAGAATGCAGAGAATGAAAGGCACTGCAAAAAAAAAAAGAAGTGAAATCTGCAATTCATGTGAAGTGTTACTTAACTAACTTCTCTCAGTGATCGACATCAAACTGGAGAAACAGCCAGAGATGACTGTAACTGAGAGCAGCTGCTCATGCTAGTACACCTCAGCCCCTGCCAGCCTGTCTCCTCCCCACCAACAGCTTGTCTCTCAGTGGCCACTTTCCTCCACCCTTGGCACACGGCCATCGGGATGGAGGACCTGTCTTTTTTTTCTTCTTTTTTTCCCTTTTCAACTCAGTGACTTTTCAGAGTAACCGTGTGGATGTGCATTACTGTATTGAAACAAATTATTTGGGGAAAAAATGGTTCAAAAGTAAACATTTAAAACAAGGAATAAGTTAATTGATATGTTCAGATTTTCATCCAGTTGCATGGCATTATATAGGATTGCAGACTGACATAGCTAACTGCTCTTGAGTTATTGCACAGTTTAGAATCTTAGTGCTGTTACTCTTGTTGTTGTAAAGTAAAACTGCTTGGGATTATTTAAATGACTCTACAAGGTTGAGTTCTCTGCCTATCCTTTCGTTTTTGTTTCAAATGGAGAGTTCAGCCGAAGCTATTCTGTCTCCTAAACAGCTTATCATTTGTCGACTTTGTCTTATTTTGAGGAAGTAACGACTGGCTCTCAACCAGTGAACTGTTATCATTGCAAAACATTACATTGCCACATTAGGCTCAAGTAAACCCTTTTCATTGTGTCAGTGGAACTACTTATACCTAACACGTCTGCGAGCTTACATTGCCAAATGCAAGTGTGTAAGCGGACCGGATTAACACAAATTTGTATTTAACAGTACTGCAGAAGGATGCGTAATAAGGAAATGGATATATATCGTAAAAGGGAAGCCAGCCCAAATAAATTAGAAAGCCTACTAACCTAAAAGTTTATATGTTGTTGAATGAACTCTGCACTGTACTAACATGTCTGAGGAGGCATTATTAGTAGATGGTCCCCTAATACTATGAAAATCAGTTTTTCCACGTCGATGGAGAGTTGTAACTTTGGTCGCCACGACGTACCCGCCATCTCATCGACGATTTGTGTTGTGTTGATTACACTATTGCATCAACATGCAGCATGCTCACCCCGCAGGATTTACATGGATAAGAACACAGATGCCTTGCTTGTTTGTTCACCAACGTTGTGCACTGAATCAAGCCACAATATTGTAAAATATCAGAGAAGCCTGCTGACTGGTTCATGGCTTCACTAGTTGTTTGTAGAGCTGGTAGATAGATGTCCTCAGATACAGCTAAAGCTTACTAACACCGTTGCTGTAAAAAAAAAAAAAAGTGCAGACGTTAGTTGCCATATCTTTTGCTGTATTGCTATTGCCTGTGTAGGACTGTTGGTTTATTTATTTTGTAACTTGGACATACAGCTAACATTGTACGCGTGACCAAAAGTACAGATGCCGATACGCATGTTTTAAAGTTTTGTTTTTATTTATTGTTTGCGTGTCTGCTGAGGCGCCACCTACAGGTGACATTTACGCCTAGTGAGTTGGGGGGTGGGGGTTTGTTTTTTTGCCGGTGTGGTCTGTTGCTTGATTTACAGTCACAGGTAAAGCCTACACCGTCTCCCAAACCAACTAACCAGCCATAGCACAACAAAAGACACTGATCGTTTGCTGTAGCTTTTTTTGAAATGTCCAGCGTTTTTAAAAAATGGATTTGAAAGTTACGGTATTTAAATTGCAACGCGAACAACCGTTTTAACATGAGCAGCTCTTCTATTACTTGTCACTGACTAAATACTCAGCTTTGTGCTATTCTGAATTGTGTCTGTCCATTTGAAATATGTCTACTCGTGTTTAGCAATGTTTGTGTGAATACTGTACTATTACTATCTTATGTATAAAAAGGAGAGTTAATGAAAACAAGTGTAGGCTTATCACATGGAGTAAAATAAAGATATTTCACCAAAATTTAACCTCTGTGTTCATTTTTTTTAAAACTCGTTATTTTATGGCAACAATCATATTAATTCTGTTCATTAATAAAGTTCTAAATGAGTCACAGCACCTGAGCCTGTCACAGGTAGGTGTGTGTCACACGTCACCATTGAAACTGTGTAACACATCACAGTTGTGAAATGTTATAACAGTTAGGTGTGGTCAAATGTGAGCATGACACTGCATTGCACAAATCTACTCATATCAAACTAAAGATTGTAAATGAAATTTTATTTCCAATATTCCTGACACAGATACAGACAGCACCATTGTGTATTTATGATTATTACTGTCATACTTGAGTATTGTGTGTCCTCATTTTTTTTATCTGGACTTTGGAAACCGAGCAGAAGGTTCTGGATAAACCTTCACTTATTCCAAGTTGTATGCCTTAGAGAGAAATTTCTTAATAATACTTTATGCAATACTTGAACACAGCTTTGGTACCACACTAACAAATCTCAGCTTGCATTTTCAACAGACACGTTCTAAGGGCTGTTGGAGGCTTAAGACTTGGTGTTAGGATGTTGGTACAGTAAGAAGAACGATCTTTTTCTGCGTCCTACATTCATGGTGCACAGTCCTCACTGCTTCAGATGACTGCTTTTAAGAAACGGGCTCAGTTTCCCAGACTTGGGTTAAGCCTAGTCTTTTACAAAAACTTTTTCTTATTGGAGATCTTCACCTAATTGTACTATATAAGATTTGCTCTTTGGGTTGAATGCAAGTCTAGGAAACTGGCTGAATAAGAAAAGCCATCCATCCATTACCTTCTGCTAAATAAGTGGGTAAAACAAATTCTTCAACAGATTTCAAAACCTGTGTTTTGCTTGCACGTGGTAGAGTTGGGTGTTTTGTTTTTTCAAGATGAGAAAGGCCGTACATCTCTAAATATCTATGTGAAAAGACACTTTCATTTTGCTCAATTTAGTCAGGAATTCAATGTAGACTTAGTCTAATTTGAACCAAAGAAGCCTAAATTGTTCAGACTGTAATGCCACTATCAAATATAAGTGTGAAAATCAGATTTTTTTAAACATTCCACTCATAGTTTACTAGAGGTGTGCTTTTGTTTAGTTTTCACAGTCGTGATGATACTCAGAATGGATCGACGCTGAGCAATTCTCACCTACCCACTCCCCTGATCCGCCCACAATGCGCAGATTACTGTGAGTGCACCCCTGTTTGTATTGTTAATGCTTACTCAGAATCACACCCAGTAAGGCTGCTCTTTTCTAAAAATACTTTTAAGTTTAGTTAAAGTTTCGACCTATAGTAGCTGCACTGACAGCTGAGGGCGGGGCAGACTTTTTTTTTTTCCTTTACGCACACCTGGTTTCAGGAAGTAACCTCTACGTCAGCGGGAGAGGTGTTTGAAGGAATGGCTCAGGAATTCAACACAAAAATCTTGCTCAACTGGACAGGTCATCAGCAGACATATATCTCTCTCACCACAGGCACCACGACGGCAGAAGCTTTAAATCTCGTCCGTGGAAAAGCTCAGAGAGACTGAACTTTTCTGGGGGCGATCAGGTTGAAGGATATTATTTTTCTTTTTCATCTTTAAAAAGAAAGGCTTCTTTTAAAACAGACGAATATGTCTCGGGTTTCGAATATTTTACCTGATAAGGCGGTCTTTGATGACTTCAAAAAACAGTGTTTAGCAACCGACAACTGGCAAAATAAGTATGACAACAATGGGATGCAAGTGTGGATCGAGGTGCGCGCTGTGAATAAAGGAAATCACGTACCTAAAGTCCACAAGATGAAGGTGAGTTTGCCTTAGCACCAAATCTAAAAACTTTAATACCTTTTAAAAATAAATCAGTTTTATTAGGCTGTCGTGCTATGTGGGTGGTGTCCTGTAACCCTCTGTATGTTTTTCTCCAGTGTAAAATGATAGTTAATGATGTGTCAGCTGCTACCATGTTCGACGTCCTTCACGACAGCCGGTACCGCAAGAAGTGGGATGTAACTATGCAGGAGAGTTTTGACATTGCCCGGCTCTCTGCTAATGCTGATGTGGGCTACTACTCTTGTGAGTGAGCACTCTTATCACTTTCAATGCTCTGTGTGTTTGTGGTTTGGTGTGGGCCTGATTAGATGTGAGATGTTGTTTTTGCTGATACAATAACTGCAGGTGTGTATATGTGTGTGTGTGTGTGTGTGTGTATATATGTATATATATATATATATATATATATATATATATATATATATATATATATATCTTTCACTTCATTTCACTTCTCTTGACACTTGATTCAGCTCTCATCTATGGCCTCTTGTTACACCAGTGTATTTATTGCCATAATAAGGGCACACTTGTTGAGCCTAAATACTGAACTAACAGAGAAAGCTTGCCAAAGTATAACATTATTTATGTCTTTATTTATTTATTTTTTATTTTGGCCTTCTGCAGGGCGTTGTCCAATTCCATTAAAGAACAGAGATGTTGTGACACTGCGCTCGTGGCAGGTCACAGATGACGAGTACATCATGGTTAACTTCTCAGTCAAACACCCGGTACGCCACCTCCTACATCCACTCAAGATACATAGCAACCACTGCCTCTACACATACTGTTTGTACAGCTCTTTGACACCTCTTTGTCCTGTTATGTGTGCACTGATTTATTGTTTTTAAAGCTAGTCTTATCCATTGTCACATTGTGCAGAAATATCATAAAAATGTATAGTTTTCCTTATTATTCTGCAAAATGTTTTCCTTGAATTATAGAAATACCCCCCTCGCAGGGACCTCGTAAGAGCCGTTTCCATCCAGACGGGGTATTATATCAAGGCCACGGGACCAAATAGTTGCATTTTTACATATCTTTCACAAGCAGACCCCAAAGGTAAAACTATATGCAACAATTACTTTGTTCCATTCAAACTTAGAGTTGTTGATTCATTTCTGCAGAGTTCTTACGATGAATGTGTGTCTTCTAGGCTCTCTCCCAAAGTGGGTGGTGAACAAAGCATCCCAAGTTCTTGCTCCTAAGGTATGTAATGATTCACAACCACTTCCACAGACCATTTCCTGCTAAACATTTGTTCACCTGTAGTAAACATCAGAGCTGTAAGTGATAAGGTTAAATCCATAAGCACAGTATCGGCATCTGTGACAGTCTAGGTGTGTTTTCACAAGGGTTTTTAAACGTGCAAGAGGGGTGTGTGTGTGTGTCCATGTGCACACTCATAAGGGAGGGGAAAAGTTTCATGTGTCTTAAGTGACAATGGTAACCACAGAAACAATTTAAGGGCCTGTCCTGAAGAGGCTGCTGACAAAGGAGAATCTCAGCTTAAGCCGTCAGTCGCCCTCCTGGAAGAACTTGTTCCCCAAGTTTCATATTTTCCGTAGATTGAAACTATTTAGAGAGAGAGAGAGAGAGAGAGAGAAACTATCAATGAAACAAGAACAACAGTAAGAAAAGTATTTCTAAAAGTCTGCACAAAAGTATTTCATATGGTATCTCCAGGTCACATAAATCTGACTGGAAATGGGTAAAAGAACAACTTAAATTGCTTTACACCATGAAATCTACCGATGTCCAAAAGATGCATACAACCATTATAAAACCAGGCTGTCAAAACATCTTATTTAAAAGACTTTAGAAGTGTATCCATTTAAAAACCTACATAGGCAGACAAAATTTAAACCTTCTCTCTACATACTCAGTTTTGTTTGAAGAACTAGATTGCGTGTGCAATCTGGAAATCAGCCATTTTTATCTTCACCTCTACTTGCCATGTAATCTACCACACAGTGTTTTACGACCACCTTTATCTTCAGCTTTGTTGACTGAGAACGGAGGTGTGCTGCAGTCCTTTAACAATCGCATCATCTCTTCTCTTTTTAGGTAATGAAGAGTGTGCTCAAGGCGGGACAGGAATACTCAAACTGGAAAAGTCAGAATTCCCCCGATTTCAAGCCCTGGCTGCACCCAGAGCAGAACACCCTTCCCATGATGGACCC
Source organism: Pelmatolapia mariae (assembly GCF_036321145.2). Lineage (NCBI taxonomy): Eukaryota > Metazoa > Chordata > Actinopteri > Cichliformes > Cichlidae > Pelmatolapia > Pelmatolapia mariae. Next base: position 23,453,691 of record NC_086228.1, read on the forward strand.
CGCTGAGCTGTCAATTCAGAGAGCAGACTCACTGGAAAATGTGGATGAAAGCTCAAAGCTGGATGCTAACGAAGGGGAGGACAGCAGCTAGATTGAATGATAGTGATGGGAGGAAAGGTGGACAAAGACGGAGAGATTGAGAGGTGGACTGTAGATGGACTTGAGGTCTCCGGCTCTCTGTGACGTAACCATGATCCTCCAGTTCTAAATCGGTGTGCCTTCGAGGATGAGCAAGAGCATGATGTGTTTACAACTGTCTGACAAGATGGAAATGAGCACAGATCAAGTTGCCATCACCTCAGTCTGTGTTGAGCTAACTTCTACTGTACAGGGTTAGAGGTGTTGGGGTTTGAATGTGACAAATTTGCAATACTACATTTACAATTGGACCTAAGACAGTCGATCTTTAGCTGCAGCTACATGAACAAATTTTAAGTAGAAGAAAGGGAAATATACTTGACTTCTAGCAGGTCATTATAAATGACTGTGAATAGAAATAAGATTAGAAAGTTGGCAAACACCTGTGGAGAATTGTGACACTAACTTCTCTTCAGAATATTGCAAAGGAATTGGTTCTGAAAACAGCTGAAACTGTCTTCCTTTTGGGGTTGTAGTAGACACAGAACGATGATAACTTTGTGATAATTTACACTTAAACACGGTTTTGTTAATATGTTCACAGCATAATGTACAGGTAGCAACTTCGTGGGGCAGGTTGTCTTTAGGTTTGTAATTAGGAAGGCTCTTTTTGAAGGTGTGTTGCCTTTACTCAGACATTGTGCAATCAAGGTGTTTGCATTGTAAATTATTACAAATGGTGGAGTTTCACTGGTCCACAAGGAAGGCACTGAAGTGAACTCCCAGTTAGGTTGTATTCCCAAGTCACAATACACACAGAATGATTGTATTTTGTTAGTTGAATATTAGTTGACCTGGAGGATTGGAATGACCATAAAGGCTTTTTTATTTATTTATTTCAAGTTGATGTAAATTCATGAAGTAATAGCCTGGGATGAAGCCCCTGTAGGTTGACAATATTTTTTTTTCATATTAAACTATTTAATGATAACAATGTTACAAGGCATTCCTTTTTTTTCCTGTTTTCTTTTTAAAATAAACCTCACAAGGTTAACAAGCTTTTGCACTCATTGTAATTGTCATAAGAGGAATGCAGTCAATCAGTTTCAAGAGAAACTGACTTCAAGGGTGAAACAAGTTCTGCTACTTGCACCAGAACAAACCGGTCCTTCTCTAGCTTTGGTTCCAGTTCTTCAAGTGCACAAAGCCAAACGCTAGCAAAGTTCAAGGAGTCGAGCTTTATTTTTGTAATCGTAACCTCTATAAAAAAAAAATACAAATACTGAACCCATTCAAACATAAATTCTTTACATAAAAATGATCAGTGTGCAGAAATAAAGACAATACTTCGATGAAAGTGGTAGCTATTAACATACAGTTTATTGTATAAATGCATAATGCACTAATATCCAGAGGTATTCAACTATGTTCTATGAATGTTCCATTGTATGCAGATTTAATTTGCAGCCAGAGGTTGGATCTGCAGATTTTACTGACTATGCACATCTTGAACCATGCAGGCCAAAATTATGAAAGCACCAGACTGTCTTTGGTTTGAATTAAACCTGCAAACCTTGGTGCCTCCTCACAGATAACACCCCATTACAAGCTTTACCACTACGCTACAATAAATGTTATGCACTTTAATAGCACGTTACAAGCCATGCTCGTAAACCATTTGGCACCTCAGACATACAGTTTATGCAACAGCATTAAATCAGCTCAGGCGTAGTTTATGTAAAACTCGTGCATGGAACATAAAAGTACCAAAGCCCTCAGTAGCAGTGACTGAAATGTATATTTACATCCCTTAGCATTTCATACACAATTACAAATATTTACTAAATATGAACAAACAGCATTGTGCAATATATTCATAAATTCAACAGAGGTCTGGTGACAATAACTCATATCAAGTGATGGTGTTTAGTCCACACATATGCAAACATCTGCAGAAATATCATAACAGGGCTTGAGGAAACGTGGGAAAGGTCATCTTTAAATCCTTTGCTTGACTAGAAAATATTTCTTATTTATCTGTTCTATAATTTATAGTGTAAAATCTAGTTTATAGTCTTAAAAAAAAGCTCTGCATAGAAACAACTTCCTAACCATATACTCAATCGAAGTAGAGTTCATCATGTGAACCATGCAAAAAGGAGTATCTATGAAACTCAGTCTTTAACATCATGTATATTTTCCTTACATGAAATACTGAATGAGATTGTTAGTCATGCATTAGTCATCTCGAAGCTGAGACAGAATGGAGGCCAGAGTGTGTGGGAGGATTGTAGTGAAGTGCAGTTAAGTATCCCTCTGTCTTTGTCTCTCTCTCTGCTGCCATCTAGTGTACGGTCCTCTCCTTCTGCCTTTGGTAGTCTGATAAAACAACCCACAAAGGACACCATTAGAGTACTGACATGGGCACTGTTATATATTTCTGTATCAGTATGACATAGCTCAAAGTTTTTACTGCTTTAAAGTTTTTATTGTCTTTTGTTTTTGCACTCAGATAAGTCAGATGATAATCTTATTGTTATGTGGGCACGATGACACGATGGCATACTGGCAATGTTCAAATTCTTGAGAAATTCAGCATGTTTTAAATATATAACACATGCTGTATTAGCACACTGAGGAATAGTAAAAGGCACAGACTAAAACCTGCTTTCAAAGCCAAAGTGAGCACAACAGTTTCCTCTGAGCATTTCTTTTACTTAACCTAACAGCAAAACAAGACTCAGATATTTAAGGACATTAAGTGTAGATCTGTCTTAAAATAATATCTTACAAGATCTCTACCCATGAACACAAAGTCTGCAGTAAAACAATTTTTTCTTTCTTCATCTCTCTAAAACATCTTAACAGTTGAGATAAAAACACATGTTGACATAAATGTTTTTTTAGGTTGTCATCATGCTCCTGATACAATCGAGTAAACCAACGCTTACTGTAGGGAAAGAAGCGAACCCTCATCAAGATTTCTCGCGCAGTTTTCAGAATCTCTACAGCCTGAAGAAGACAAACATTATCCATGATCTTTAACAGAAAATATAATGCAATGTTGTGATGAACAAGATATGGAACAAAAAAGAAAACTGCAACATTTGGCTCCACCTAATCTTGCATTTTTTAGTATGAGATCTGCTGTTTCACTGGAAGAGCAGATAGATCAGGAGGACAAGCAAAAACCTGTCCTCCTGACAAGTTTCCAAATACAGAAAGCATCTGTGAGTAGATGCTTTCTGTATTTGCACATTAATGCTACAACATGCATTTGCATGTCAAAATTCAAAAAAGCTAATATTTACACATTAGACTAAATGTCTAAATATTTTACATGCTGCAACAGGAACTACATTTTTCAAAATAAAAGCAAAATGTACATCTCCTCAAGCATTGCTGATTTTAAACAAACAGAACAGAACACAAAACAATTATGGTGCATCTAGTGCGTCATTATTTCTCACAGCGGTTTGATTATGGCCAGAATGGCTTACACTGTAATTCTCTTCTAGAAAGTCATTCATGCTTGAAAAAATATGCAGGAAAAAAAAGTTTCAAGCCTCTTTTGTTTTGATTTTGATCATTATGGCTTACAGCTCAGGAAAATCAGAAATCCACCATCTCAAACTACAACAATATTTCAATTTCAGTTTGAACAAATTATCGTTCAAATGGTACAAATAAGGTGCATTTCTTATTCTCGTTCAGTTCATGCAACCACAATCACGGGGAAGTCTGCTGACTGACAGCCTTCCATGACGAGGGCAAACCACAGAAGGCCAGTGCTGAAAAGACTGGCTGGTCGGTGCTGTGTCAAAGCATATCAATGGAAACCTGGCTGGGGAAAAAAAAAAACAAAACAAAACAAAACAAAAAACCATGACATGGTAGGAAATTATCCACAAGCAGGGATGGCCGCAGCTTTGAGAGGACTGTCAGGATAACTCCATCCCAGAAGTTGGGAGACCTTCACAAGAAGTGGACTGAGGCTGGTGTCAGTGTATCAGGAGCAGCTTTGACATCAGTTCAAAGCTTAGTTCGAAGTTTTTCACATGAAAGTAATTTTTTTTGTTTCATTTCGAAATCAAGTTCCTAGACTCTGAAAGAAGACATTTTAGAGCACTTGATGCTTCCAACTGCCGGCAAGATTCATGGAGATGCCAATTTCCTTTTACAGCAGGACTTAACACCTGCCCACGATGCCAAAACTACCAAATGGTTTGCTCACCATGTTATTGCTGTGCTTGAATAACCAGCCGTCTCGCCTGACCTGAATCCCACAGAGAATCAATGGCATACTGTCAAAAGGAAGATAACAAACACCCAACACAAAAACACAGACGAACTGAAGGACACCATCAGGTCAACCAGGGCTTCAGTAACACCTCCGCAGTGCCACAAACTGATCACCTCCATGTCACACTGCACTGATGTAGTGAATCATGGAAACAGAGCATTGTCCAAGTACTGAAAGAATAGGTGAACACACTTTTCAGAAACTGGACATAGTAAGATTCCAAATCCTTTTTTGATCTGAAATATTCTACTAATTTGAGATAGTGGACTTCTGATTTTCATAAGTTATAATCCATCATTTTTTGAATGAAGGTACCAAAAAAAAAAAAAGAACTTTTTCGTAATATTCAAATGTTTTGAGATGCACTTGTATATAATGCTCATTGTGAGTATAAATGTCATGGTAATTTTTAATGGTAAAAATGAACTCCAATTCTGCCAAGAACATTGGTCAAATATCCCGTCAGAATAATTCAAGAACAGGACCACGTTCATGACAGGGTTAAGTTTGTTTTACAAGTATAGCCACAATGTGTGAATGAGTGTGTAACTAATAATCAAAGAATAATAAAAAGAAGAATCCAAAAAGCTTGTTGATGGCTGCCAAAAGCATCTGGTTGAGGTGCAACTTGCTAAGAGACATTCAACCAAATAACAATGAGGGTGTAGGGATATTTCTGAAAATAAATTAAAAATGTATAAAATGAATAAAATCTCTAAATGTTGTCTCAAATACTTATTTTTTAAAATCTAATTTAGATTTAATTTAATAAATTACCTCATTGCTGATACTCTTGTTGTTGCAGAATAGGGTAAAAATCTCACCCACAGTATATAAAAGGGTATCCAATATCAAGTATTTTCCCGGGTATAGGTATCAATTTTTTTCAACTCTTGAAATTTTGAAATACAAATAAAACAATATGTCTGGATTATCCTATACCGCACTCCCCCAAATTAAAGTTTACTTACTTTTTGTAATAGTGAGCTTGATATTGACAAAAAAAATTATTATTGTGATCACCATTATAGGTTTACTTGAGCAACCCTGCCTTGAATATGTTCTGACTATAGTGAAGATTAAAGAGCACAGCACAGTATGTGAAGCTATTTGTTAGTCTTGTACATACATGAATAGAAATACACCTAAACTAAATCAGATTTATGAATATGACAGTAGATTTCAATATGTAAGTGTGTGCTGGAGACAATGTGTTGAATAAAGCCTGTTTGAAATTCAGCCTCGACTTACTCTTGAGTGCTCTATGTCTTGGAAATCAACATCATTCACTGAAAGAACCTGGTCTCCCTCCTGTAGCCCTGCTCTGTGGGCGTCTGAATCTGGGACCACCTGCCAGCACACAGAAATGATTTAAATTGATTAAAAATAGGCAAACAAATAGTCAGCAGCACAGCAAGAAAAAAAACCCACACTAATAACTAGGGCTGTGCACGCACCTTGGATATAAAGATTCCTAACTGTGAAGCTTTCCCACCACGGATATTGAAGCCCAGCTGAGCTCCTGGAGGCTTCTTCAACACAATGGTGCGAGGCAGAAACTGTGTGAGCTCATTGTTATAGTCAGGATGAAGAACCCGCTAAAAATGAACCAAGAGAAGAAGAACAGCCAGCAATATTTAGCTTCTTTAAGTTTGCTTCTTCTGCCTTAAAAACAATGTGATAAGAGTCAAGCGCCTTGTAGAATCACATCACATAATACATATTCAGCATCACCTGTTTGGAAAATAAGCAGATCAGCAACAACAACAAAAAAAGGTATTTCCTTTGGGATAACAAAATCTGGAAACAGCACATTCACAAAAAATATCCACCCATTTGCTTTCTGTAGCACATTTAATGGTGTTGCACAGTCCTGACCTTTGCAGTCAGGCGCCAACACCTCTTTGCTTGTCAGATTTCCAAACGCATATAAGACAGGCTTCAGGAACTCACTGAAACCCAAACACTAACTGAAAAAAAGAAGTTAAAGGCGCCAACTACGAAACCATGACAGACAGAAAGGCCTCAAGGTGACACAAGGACTGTGCATGCACCTGCAGGTTACAACCTGTATGTGACCACCTATTATCACATTACATTGGGAAGCCCCATGCCTTGGCATGGAAGATGCCATTAAAAGCTACAAAAAAGCAGTAGCAAGAAAAAAAAACCAAGAATCTTTGTGACTCTCAGATAAACTTAATAGTATTCAGTAAAATTACCAGTAGATATTTTAGATACAGCACTGTGAAAAAGTATTTGCCACTTCCTGATTTCTTTTTCCCCCATAATTGTGACACCTTCATATTTTAGAACATGAAACAATTTTAACATGCAACAGCTACTGAAAGATAACCCAAGCACAAAATGCATATTTGATTATGATGTCATTTATCAAAAAGGCCCTGTGTGGAAAAAGTAGATTCCTCCTAAACCCAATAACTGGTTGTGCCACCCCTGGCAGCAAGAAGTGCAATTAAGTGTTTACGATAACTGGCAATGGGTCTTTCACATTACTGTAAAGGAATTTTGACTCACTCTTGCACTCTTTGTGGACCTCTCAGAGTTAGACTTACTGGAGTGTTTCATCATCTTACTAAATAACCCAAGTTTGCTCTAGCAGGGACACAAACTAATGGCTGTTCATTCTCTCAGGATTCTCTGGTGGAGAGAAGAATTTATGGTTCTACCAATTACGGCACATCGTTTAGCTCCTGAAGCCGCAAAGCAGCCTCAGACATTTACACTACCACCACTATGTTTGACTGTTGGTATGATGTGCTTTTTATGAAATGATTTGCCAGTTTATGACAGATGTAAAGAGACAAACCTTCCAAAAAGTTCAGTTTTTGTCTCATTAGCCCATAGAACATTTTCCCAAAAGTCTTGGGGATCATGAAGAATATTTTATGGCAAATGTGAAACAAGCCTTTGTGTTCTTTTTAGTCAGCAGTAGTTTTCTCCTTTCTTATTGTTTAACCGTGACCTTTGACCTTAACTGAGCCAAGTGAGGCCTGCAGTTTTTTAAATGTTGTTCTGGGTTCTTTTGTGACCTCTTGGATGAGCCATCGGTGCACTCTTGGTCAGCCACTCCTCAGAAGGTTCTCCACAGTTGCATGCCTTCTCCCACTTGTTGATCATTCTCACCGTTGCACACTGGAGTACCAGAACCTTAAAATGGCCTTGTACCTCTTTCCAGACTGATCGATGTCAATTATTTTGTTTTTCATCTCTTCTTGAGCTTCTTTAGATGATGACTTTTTGCTTTTTAGTTAAGATCATTAGGCCCACTTCTCTTTGTCAGATGGATTCTATTTAAGTGATTTCTTGATTCAACAGTTCTAATGAACTGAACCCAGCCTTGCAAAAAATGTGGTTAATCACATTTCATCATGACGTAACATGGGGGACAATTACTTTTTCCATGTTCAGGGACAGGTAGGTTTGAATAATTTTTTTCTCATAATAAATTAAATATAATTTAAAAACTGCATTTGCATTTACTCTGGTTGTATTGGACAAATATTAAAACTTGTTTGATGATCCCAAGCATATAAGAATGACAAAAATATATATATATATATATATATATATACACACACATACACACATACATATACATATATATATATATATACATATATATATATATATATATATATATATATATATATAAGTCAGAAATCAATAAGGGGGCAAATAAAAATTTTCAGCACTGTAACACGGTTTTACAGCAGCCAACATTAAGCACAACCTATAAATGGTAACTAAAGTAGAATATATAAATAAAATAAAATAAAATAAAATAAATATATACACTATATAATAAGGTACAAAATGTTTAGCACATGATTTAAGCACAAAGGTTAGTTGGATTAACATCTGCCATACCTCCTGTGGAGGTATCCATGCAGGCGGGTTCTCATAAGAAGGCAGGAATACCACTGGCAGCTGGTAATCGTCGTAGGGAATTTTCTGGTCCATGCTTTCTAAAATTCCTCACCGAGAAGAAAATAGCAGTTCATTGTTATGAACTAAGGATGCACTGGGCTGCTTGATACAAATTAAAGGGAAATCCCTGAAATCCAGACCGCTGATTTAAAGGGCTCAGGTGTCTCTATTGTGTTGTAGTTTCGGACACGTAACTTCAAATCACTATAATGTCAGTCCCTATTCCATGACTGTAATTCCTTCATTCACCGGGGTTTGGCATTAATGTACCATCATTATTACACCCGGTTTTGTATGTACCATTTTTAGATAAGACATAAAGACCAGAGAAGACCAAAACATCAGCTACAACACAGCTGCGTTCACAACTCTGTAATAGGTTAGCCACCAAGTCCGAATAGGGACGTTATATGGCTAACACTTAGAAATACCTTTAAAAAAAAGAAATACGCATGTGGATCACGGGGAAGAAGCGAGATAAAATAAAACGTGTGAAATTATCTCACAGTGGACAGTTTGATACGGCAATAACACGCAAACGCATCACGAGCTAGCACAACGATTAGCTTAGTGTTTAACTGTAAACGAGCTCGCTCTGCTCTGTTAAACAGGAAGCACTTTGACACGCGGTATAATTATTACAGGAACTTTAAAATAAAGGTACTGGGATCATTTAGCATTGAAAAACATGAATGACTGCAACAAAACAACAAAAATGTATCTCACCTGCCAGTCAGAGGGCTAGCAGTGTGAACTTGTTGATGTAAGCAATTGCAGGCAGCTATAGTGCGTTATCGCCACCTCCTGGTGTGGAGTAGTTACTCCAAGAGGTCCGACAGCATTGTGGAGTATTCGCGCGAAGAGTGGAGAGTCCAGGGTTTTGAACAGCTACAAAAGTCAAAGCGCGTGAATTCGTGGATTTGTGACTCGAGAGGGCGCAATTGAACAGTTTTATTCACTGATTACAGAGGTCCTAATCACAGATTTGAAGTTGTAAGTAGTTTAAAAAGTGAATAATGAGTAAAAATTTACATGACAAGTTTTTTTTGTAATATTTTCTGCCATTGTAAATTAAAAAAAAAGTGTGTGAAAAAATTTACAAGGTAAAAAAGAAAATCTACATATTCTCACATTTTATTCTACAAGTGCTCACGTTTTGCAGCATATCGACCTCCTGAAAGCTCTTGCAGATGGAGATCTTAATGGCGGCTAGCTGTAAAATCAACCGGGAAGTCTGTAAAACACTTCTGTGACATCTTGCAGTCTGACCAAAAAAAATATTTTCTATGTATTGATTTGCAGTGTCATAATTATCACTGCAGCAAAAACTTCTGTATTCATTGTGGTGTTAAGAGCTTGAAAAAAGAAGTTTCACCTCTCCTCCAAGGGCCTTCTTCAGTTCTAAAAGGTGGAGAGTCTCAGGTATTTTATCCCTAGTGGTGGTTGACCCTGTGGGGGTAGTTGACCTACTAGTGATCATATGCATCATCCTATCAGCCAAATTTTTAAGACTGCCATGACATGGATGACTGAGAACCTACACAGACATATTTATTATGTTTGCTCATCATTTATGTCCCTGTGTCCCGTGTCTGGATAGTCATATTCTTACATATAATTTTATGTGGGGAAAAAATTATCAGAAATTAAGATCACACACATTCTAAATGTGAACTGTGACTTAATTCCTTAAGTGCTGCAATTGCATATGTTTGCATTTCTTTCTAACTTGAGCAGGGAAAAAAAACAAGTGAAAAATGTGTGTTGCGAAATGTGCCCACTTTGTGTGAAAGTTTGTGTGAAGCTGCTTTTGACGCGTGATATGGGCTCCATTATGTTAAAGCTTTATAGTCCATACTCTGTAACTGCATTTATTATCTTCAGTCAAATAGTGAAGCGTGAACATTTTTTTTATTATTGTAGATTAACAATGGCTTCAGCACTCAGAAATGACTTTGACGATAGTAAATCATGCACAATGTTTACTGTTCACTGAGCCTGTTTAAGAAGGCTTCAGGTCTCTGCAAGTTGCACATTGCAATTAAATGAAATGAAACCCGTGTTGACAGATTGGAATGAAAACACAGAAACTTTGCAAGATAGATAAACAAAACTATGGCAAGTTTTTTTGTTTTGTTTTGTTTTGTTTTGTTTTTAAAATATGTCAGCATACTGAAACCACTTTCAAGAGTTCCATTGCTGCTGGAGCATTGCTTGAGTACTACTATAACCAAAGTAACATTAAATAAAGTCATAGTTAAAAAAGAAAAAAGAAAAAAGAAACTCCACCTTCTGTCAGTTCTAAACTTTTATATATCAGGACATAATCAAAATCATCTATTTCCTACCAAGGTCTTCAGATTAGGTAAATACAAAGGGAGATGAGCAACAACAAAGGATCTGTTATAGCGTGTCATTGTTTATTTAAGAGAGAACTAAGCCAATGTGTAGAAGCAGTGCGTGAAAAACTAAGTACGAGGTCCACACACAAAAGTGGTGCTGAGGATTATAGCTAAGCATCTCTTTGGTCTCATCTCTCCATAGGATTGTGTTCAAGAAGTCATGTGGTTTCATCAAATGCAAATTTGAGAACTTGAGCCCTGCGACCATGTTTTAGGTTTCTGGTTTTTATAGAATGAAGACACTTTCTCCTGGAGATCCTCCCCCCCCAAAAAAACCTTGCTTACCTTGCTTACTGAGGCCTATAGCGTCTGAGATGTAGCTCCAGGTTTTATTGCAGTTTCTGAGTACCGCGCTGTCTGGATTTCAGGTGGAATTAGTTGGACGTCAAGTCCTGGGACGATTGGCAGCCATCTAGAATGTTTTTCACCCCTGAATAATCTTTCTCACTATAGAATGATGGGCTTCAAATTGTTTGGAAATGACCTTGTAACCGTTCCCAGACTGAGCAGGAATTTCCTTTGCAAGATCGTCACTGATGTCTTTTCATCTTGACATTGTGTTAACACACACCTGGAGGCTCCATACCAGCAAACTGCCAAAACCTCTGTTTTATAGAGATGCTTAGATTTTTACGAAGATCAATAAATCAAGTGCGTTTGATTAGCAGCACCTGGCAGCTATTTTAAGTCTTGATTCCTGTGAAAGCAGTTAGGGCATGCTGAGTTTTTCACACGCTGCTTCTTGCATTGTGACCATGTTTTTGTTAAATAAGTGATAACACAGAGTAAACGTCACGTTTTGATGATTATCTGAGGTTATGCTTACCTAACTTTAGGACCAACTAAAGACCACACATTTAAATTTTATGCCCTAATGTGTAAAACCTTACAAGTTACAGTGAGGGTGTCCTTTCCATTTACCATCAGAGTACATTATGCCTGCGTGACTTCGTTCTAACACTGCTGTAAAAATCAGCTATTCTGATTTTCACTTAAGAAAAGGTACACCAGGATGTAGAAATACTGATCCAGTACAGGTTTTTTCAGTTTGACTAATTCTCAAATGACTGTTGAAGTTGTCAAAACAGTACATCATAGTCGACAGGATTTCGTTACTCTTGCACAACTAAAAGCACATGAATCATTCTTTATGGCACATGTGTCTACAATTTGATTTTGTCTTTAAAAATATTTTAAAAAAAATCTTTTTTATAAGATAAATGGTTATATTCTCCAAAATTATATTAGAATTAGTCTGTTGCGTAAGTCGTGAGGTGCAGAATATTCCATCAAATTGTAAAAAATTTGCCAAGCTGTACACAAACGACATGGATAAGGAGTGGTCATTGTAATGTTTCCAGTTTCATGTTCATATTAAAGCAGCTTTCTTGTACCAAGGGTATCCATGAAAAGATCCAAAAATAAGCATAACCAGCTGATCGGTAAGGTGGCACAAGAGGTCATGACAGCATACGGCCTCACAGAAACACTGTATCTACACCTAAGTACAAGGTGCACATATTTTGTATCAGAGCTGGAATGAATACTGTTCATGCTGTGTTGCTCCTTTTCTACAGGCTTTGCTTTCAACGGTGACTTTATTTTTCCACAACAGGAGTAAAGTCTACTAAACTCATATGTTTGTGTTCCAGGTAAAACTACCATGAGGAGGGGTGGAATTTCCCACATCACCCACATGCCGTCCAGTTATTTCGCAGGTATAAACATCAGGTAAAACATATTTATTGAGCTTGACACGTACGCACTCACTCAGTTAAATATTTTACAGGGGCAATAAGGAGGAGGAAGGATTAACACATGTAGTGTGGTTAATGAAAGAAAGATATATAGAAAGATGCACATGAATGAAGAGGATGGTTCTTCTTCTGTTAGAACGTAAGTGAGAGCATTATGTATGAGGTGGTGAGAATCTATGGGCAAACATACTTGCACAGCATGATGCCCTTACTACATACTGAACATGTTGTTTCACCTCTCCCCTTTTTTTTACTGACAGTTATGAATTCGCATATCCTCTGTGTGAGTTTATGCAGTAAAAATGCAAATGTTCTTCTTTTTATTACATGCAAACAAATTTTTTCTTTAAAAAAAAGGGGGGGGGGGGCGGCATGTGTTCTTGAAATCAGCATCTGAACACTATTCAGCTGGACATAGCAGGCAATCCTTAGAAAAAAGAGAGTCTGGTACAGCAGGCATTCAAAATGTCACACATGCCATTTTAAGTACAGTCCACTGATTCTGACAAATGGCAATAACTCACTCATTGACTCAGAAACTAGAGCGTGTTGATGAATAGATAAGAAATACGGGGGGAAAAAACCCCGAAAGAATCGAAAACAATCTGGCATCAGATAGCCTCTTTCTGAATCATGCATGGGTCTTGTATATCTGCGCATTATACAGAAACTGTTGATGCATCCATACATAAATAAAGATGATGTTGCAGCTGACCAACTAGATACTTATTTTACCCCTTTATAAGATTTGTCGATTAGGCCCATATAAAAGTAACGAAATTATCATAAAAAACAATCTAAAGTCATTTGTCACCTGTATGTGAGGAAGCTCCGGGCTGCTTCAGGAAGAGTTTACTGGAAATAGCCTCGTTTACAATAGGAGCAGATGATGAAACACAAAAGATAATTCACATATATTCATATATAAATTATTTGAGGACTATTTAAATATATTATGTCGGTTAGTATTATCTTTTTCCCCCCTTTTTTTTTCTTTTTTTCTGGGTACCTAGAAAAATCATAATCAGAAACTGGATGAGGCGTGGCCACACGCGGCGCGGACGCCAAAACGTTGTGCAGGTATTCTCTCACACTATCTTTCCTCACTTTGACGGTACACCCCTAGCCCGTCCCTATTCATGCACCCCATTTACATTCAGCCCACAGACTCACAGCAAGTAAAAGGGATGGTGGAAAGAGAGGGTGGCGACAGAGGGGCTTTTCCAAGACCGGTGCGTCTTTGCCAGTTCGCAGCGTGCGAAGATCTCCGTGACCTAGATTGACTGGTGAGTCGTTTTTAATTTGTCGGGAAGCTTACCGCATGGGTTTCATTGCGGCAGACAGACAGAGAGACTTGGTCTTTATTCCGAACAACGTTTTAAAATTAAATTTGCGCACACACTTCTCCGATCTTAGAAATATATAAGACATTACCTGCACAGGTACATAGTATGTATTATGCAGACTTTCTAGTGTTCAGAAGTGTTGTGTACAGAATGGAATAAGCTGCTGGAGTAAAGCGCTGGCAAATGTGAGCAAGCGCTACAGATCCAAGCGAGCACAAGAACGAACTCACAAGATGAAAAAGTGCAAATGTAACTACAGTGGTTCACACAACTTCTGACTACATACTATCACTACAGATGTGTGAACTTGGATTTATACAAACAGTTTATTCAATCAATCCAGAAGATGTTGAATAAGAAATAGGCATGTGTTCAATAGGACGCATGGTCAAGCACTTCTGTCAGCATCCACCCAAACGGTGACCTTCATGGACAGGTGTATAACATGTTGATATCTAGGTAAAAAAAAAAACATTTAAAAAAAAAAGGCATTTTGGAAGAATATTTACATGGAGACAACAGCAGGGTAATAGGATCTGTTACGGGTTCGAAATTGAGGACGGGAGTAAAACAATGATAGTCCAGAAGAGGTAGGTCAAACAATTGATTTTAATGAATGCACGCAGCGTGGAGAGGTGTAAACTGCAAAACATCAGTTGTACATCTCTACCCAAAATACACTCTAGATTGCTTTTATAACATCAGGGTATTGTAACGCCCCTTCTTGCGTTTACAAGCACATAATTTGCATGTACAGAACATCCATGTATTTTAAGAGATAACTGCAGACACAGAAGTTCCCCATCCATCCAAATATGGTGAAGATCTCAGGCCTTTGAGGTCCCCATGGACTGGACATCCTTTCGTCACCTGTAACTAAGCAAACTCAAATACCACAAGAAGCTGAATACATTCAGGCCTTTGCTCAGCTACTATTTTACTGTAACAATATACTCAGGCTATGAGTTATGATATATATATATTAACTCAATCATTTTAAAGTAGTTATAACTGCACCTGTAATAAACATGTTAATATTTGATTATGATACCCCTATAATATAACTTATAACATAATGCCAGCAGCTTCAATAAACACTTTGATGAAATGATAATTAATGTAATGTTAAGGATGATGGTTATATACAGTTCAGCAGTGACCTAATTTCTTTAAATATTACAGATCACATCTAATTTTGCATCATTTTAAATTAGTGTCCTGATAGATAGATGTTTTAAAAACGACAAGCACCTTATTGGTGTAAATCAGTGCGCAGGAAAGTGATTAAATATATAATTGTTTTCCCCTCCGGATTCAAAGGATGACACAGGTTATGAACAAAGCCCCGTGGACCCCACAGACTCAAGCTAAATCATTTTGCCTGTTGAGTCATCTTGAATTCATTGACTTAGCATCAGTTCCACAGTTTCATTAAGCCACCACAAACATAGATTTCTCCTTGTGTAGTGGCGTGCACCTGACTCTTTTGTCTGGTTTTAGTTTGTGAGCACTCAGCTAATATAATGAAGTCTGAGTTTGTCTTTCCGGGGTTTATTGTTCAGTCTTTTTGTCAGCATATTCCCCTATCCCTTTATCCTCGGTTTCCCCTGTTGTTCTTCTGAGGAGCTTTGGTTGTCTGTTTTCTCCCCGTACCATTGTGAGTCATGCTTTAGTTTGTGTGTGTGTACTATATTTTAATCCTAGATTAGTATTTGTGGAGTTTACTATTTTGTGCTGTTTCCTCAGTTATCTGTTTCTGCGTTCCTTTGCCAGTATCTCTAATTTTTGAGTTTCACTTCCCCGTCCTGATTGTCTGATTGCCGTCACCTGTCTCTCCCGCATCAGCCTTACTTTTCTCATCATGTCATCTGTGTATTCCCCTGTGATTTCTGGTTATATTTCTAGTATTTATTTGATTCCCTCTTTGGCAATTGTCGGGTTTGTTATTTGCTTGTCTGTCAGACTTAACATCAGCCTAAAATAATAATACACAGTCTATGATTGTGACACTTCACAGTGAAGAACACTGAAAACCAGCAAGATGAACGGAACAGTTAGGACCATCCAACTTTATTCCCATACTGTGTGAGAGACTTGGGAAATATCAAATAATATCAAAGCATTTTAAACAGCACTTTTTCCAAGATGTGAGTAATAAAATGAAAACGCAAGACTAAAAGGAGATAGAAAAAATATATAATTAAGGGGGCATTAAAATCACACATCAAATCTGATGAATGAAATCTTCAAGCTGAGAACAAAATGATGTCAGTGGAAACAAAATCAAAATCAGTTTTAACATTTTTCAAGTGTTCTTGTTTTTGAGCAGTGCAAGATTGCACAACTGGCTGACCTAAGTTTAGAACTAAATCTATATGTGTCTTATTCATAACTTCTGCCAAAATTTGGTTCCTGGGTTGCGTTACTGTTGAACTGGGTTGCTGAGAGCTTATAAATCAGACTTAATAAAAATTCCATTATTAGCCTTTTTTCCTGGATATAAATCGAAATAGAAATGATGAAGGGCGCAGGACGAGCTTGATGGCATAACTAATAAAGGAAGCCCAGTAAAGAAGTGCGCAAATCTTTGTCCAAAATGGAAATAAAACCTACGTGAAAGATGAGCCAGCTCATAGACAGTGAGAGTGTGAAAGCAATAAGTGATAGTCTTTGTTTCTTTTTAATATTCTTCTTAATCTGTATCTAGTGGGGTAAAAAAAAAAAATCTTTATAAACAATTACCTGAAAATTTCACCCCTCATCAGTTTTTTATTAATGGAGCATGCTCACATCATTTGTGTGCCTAATTACAGTTTACATTATAACAGTGTAAACGTTGGTTAAACAAATTGGAAAGGTGTGTCTGACTGATATCATTAAATCTTCCAAACAATACAGGTGGCAGTGTGTGCTGCAGATTTCTTGGGGTTTATCCACTATGAGAGGATTTCCTTGTACTCTGAAGTGGAGCTTAGTATAAGGTTTAGAGCAGCAATTAAAATACCATAAGATAAACAGCGATAGCTTCCAGTTACTATATTAGGCAGGGACATGAAAAGCACACTGTTTTAACTCAGCCGTGACTTTCAGTTATCCTTTGAATTTAACAGTGACCTTTTTGTTTCTTTAGTCACCTTGTCACAAACTGATGGCGTGGTTGGTCACATATTACGGTTATTGCTCAATATTTAGCTCATAACTTCCTGGTAAAGCAAGCGTCTGTGGAGTGAAACAAGCCTTCTTACATTTCCATGTCACAATTAGACCTGTGGACCTGTCCAAACAGGCTCTTGTTGGCAACTGCGTCCTAATGCTGATTGCAGTGTGCTATTTTCTTTTACAGAATAATTAAGAGTGATAAGTAATTTTTAGGTTTCATTTTTACTACTCAAAGTTTATTATGCCCTCCCCTTGAACATGTTTGTCACCTGGTACCTGTTTGTAAAAACAAGATGAACAATTCAGGTGAAGAGATATTTGGCAGAACTCCAGGGATCTAGTTCAACAAGGAAGAGCTGGCAGTGCACAATAGAAACCTTTATTGTTCAGTGTTTCAGTGGGTGACATTGTGTGTAAATTCCCATGTCTTTCAAGGAAGGGGACCAAAGCCTGACACAACTGTGGAATGATAAGCCCCAACACGTTGACAAAAATCTTGCTGTGACCCATTCACAGTTTACTTCACTTCAATGGAAAAGTGTCTGGCAATCGAAACCATTTTCATTTCTGTCATAGTTTATGTCATTTTCTTTTTCATTCTTTCCATTTGTAAACTATTTGTCGTCTTCACTTTATTTCCTCCTCTCTGCGCATGGCTGTGCCTGTCACTGTGTCCAATAGTCTGACTTCACTCTCAGGCTGGTCTGTGCACCACTTTCAATACCCCGTGGTGTTGGCCATTGTAAATGCAGCCAGTTGCTATTTTAGACACAGGCTCTATTGAGGGGTGGGAGTTGGTGGAGGGTGGGGGGGTTATTGAGCAGGGATTGCCTTAATACCCCAAAGAAAGTTTGCCCATCACCCCCTCATTTGCTTTCTGTCACAGTCGTCTTTTTCTTTCCCCTCCAGCACACCACAGGATTGGTGAGATCAATCAGCCCAAACTTCGTCACTGCATTCAGAGAAAAGCATTAGCTTCTTCAGTGTCCGCACGGCACAAAACCAGATCTGCATTTCCTACGCTTGTGGATGAGGAGGAGAAATGTTGTCTCAAGTCTGTTTGTGCTGCCTGTTCTTCAGCAGGGGCTTTTATAGCTGCCGCTGGACGGAGTCAAGTAATCACAGGAGAAAGGTAGTTTTAATATCTGTTTTCTTCTTATGATAAGTCACAGTTTTCCTTTATCTCTCTACAGGAGTGTGTAATGTTTAAATAACCATGTTTTATTTGATTTTTTAGGGTTTTTTGTGTGGTTTATTTCCATTCAGCATAACCTTTATAAATCCCAGTAATCCAGGATTAAAATCTTGCCTGACTGAAATCCGAAATATAAAATGCTGCTTTATGAACTGTTGCATTGTGAACCTGATACTTTTATTACAAAACAGTCATTGACAAATTGTTAGGAAATATAAACACAATAACCGACGTGGTGATTGCATTTCAAAAAATTCATTTATGTGCCAAGAGAAACAAATAAACTCACAAGCCCTAACAAGCTTTGTACTTATATGAAAGGGAATAGGAGGATGCAGGAGCTCTGTAAATCTGTGAGAGAAATGACACTTGAGGTGTGCTGTTGGTGGTGATGGTGGTGGTTGGGAGGGGGTGCTGGGGGCGCTGGGGTTGTTTGTGCCGAGTTCTCACGACACAGTGCGGGCAAAGCACTCAACCAATTATGAAAAAATGTTGGATTTGTTCCATTGTCTCACTTTAAGCTTCCATTGGAATTTGTGCACACATCGACACGCACGGGGATAGCTCTCTGGACAACTACACAATTTTTTTAAGGCTTCAAAAATGAAAACCAGTAATCAATTTTCCTCCTTTTCTTTTCATTTCAGTGCAGATGGTTGTCGCTCTTAGTTGTCACTTTGATGTCTCTGCTTTCCCTGTGCTGGTTGTATGTTTGTTTTGCCATCTCTAATGACCAACAGAATTTTAACAAGTGAGTGATCACACACACACACACACACACACACACACACACACACACACACACACACACACACACTGAATATTTATTTGTCTTTGTTGATGTTCTTCATTCTTTTAACTATGTGCTTCCCCCTTATCAGTGTAACATTCAGCATACTGAAGACGTGGGTAAACTACTTCCTGGTACTGGTGATCATTTCTGCAGTGCTGGCCAGCTACTGTATCCTGCTGCTGGTAAAAATATAGTTTTGTTAATTTACCACACAGGGGAACCAAATATTGCTCCACATTCGAAACGGCTATCATTAAACCTAAGAATGAGAAGCCGCCATTTTTAAAATGTTCTCCGATGATTACAGCTCTTTGCCCTGATCCAAGTTGCCTTAGAGGAGCAACTCCACTTACACTGGCTCCATAAGGTAAGCAAGCAAACATTTAACTGTCCAGTCTATAGTTTTATTAAAATCGTCTAATCTTATATTTGCTTTCTGCTTTTTCCCCATTTTTTCCCGTACAGATCATTTTCTGTTTTTGTGTAATATTCATCACAGCTTTGGCTTTAGTAATAAGCATAAAGGGGAGTGAACTATGGCCAACAGTTCTTAGTCTACTCCAGGTAGAGTTAGAGTACAGAAATTTTTGTTTTTTGTTTTTTTAAATGGCTCTAAGTGGTGTGAGAGTATCATATGTGTTTAATGTCTGTGTCAACCTCTTGGCAGGCCACGGCTCCCTTCCTGCAGTTTGGTGCTGTTGGAGCGTTGACTCTGCTAAGCCCGTTTGTCTTTCATCGCTTCCACCTGGCAAAAACACGTATGTGTCAGACCTAGTTTCGGCATACACACAGACACGATTCAAAGGCAATTACATCACCCTTTTATATACACACTATTGTATCAAACCTAATTACAGGGCTAACACTGGAAACAAATGTACTGGTGTACTTTGAAGCTGAGGTTCATCTGACAGTCACTGGGAAACTGATTCTGCATGATGAGCATTAGTTCAATACACAAGAAAGATATACAAATGTATAAATATACATTTATAAATCTATATATTTAAATATAATAAAAGTCCATTCCTGCAGGGGAAAAATAAATAAAAAGGGCTTCTTTACAAAGGTTTACATTCACGCTTGGAGCATTTTAAATATTTAAAGATTATTGTCTGACTTGTGTTTATTCCAGGATCTAAGATGGTCATTGCAGGGATGTTTCTAGTGGTCTCAGCAGCCATCTTCCTGTGTCCCCTGCTCATCCACTCTCCTTGTCTAATAGAAGTGCAGGAACTACCTGAAAAACCAAAACTTATCGGCCACACAGGCGCGCCGATGGTGAGCGTCTTGTTTTACTTGGCACCACCCTGCAAATAAACATTATATATTTATAGAGTGGTGACATTACACCCTTGGATAGAGCTGCTATTGTTGACAGATTGCAGTCATATTCAAGTTTTGCTGTTGATTAAGACAAAGGAGCGTAGTTTAAAGAACGTTTAAAAACGCAGTTCAATTCTTTGAGAAATATTTAATGCTAATATTATACGTACAATCCATTTTAATATATTGTCAAATATAGAAGGTAGACTCTCCCTGGCTCAGGTGTGAGCAAAGGTCCAGTCATGTGACGTCCTCATATGCCACGCTACTGTGCCCTTGTTAGTTTGCTTTGCTGCTGGGTCAATAATAAGCTCCATTTAACACTGCATACGGGGGTTGTCTGTGCTCACACCGCTTTGGGGTAGGAAGGGCACTTAAGCACATCAGTGTGTCTCACCCATCTGTCCTCCCTGTGTTCAGCTGGCCCCAGAGAACACCATGATGTCGTTCAACAGAAGCCTCGAGTGCGGCGTGATAGCCTTTGAAACAGACGTGCAGCTCAGGTACAATGAAAATGATTTACGCTTAGGAGGACTCACAGTTGCTTTCTTAAAAGAGGAATGTCTTTTTGCTTTTACTTCGGTTTTTCATGCGCACAAATATGACAGAAATGTATCACCATGGACTACAGTCCTGCAAGTGGGGGCATGTCATTCTACTAATCAGCTCAAATGTAGCAGTGATCTCTATGAGCATGCTGTTTGGTTCTTGGGAAACATTATGGCCCAACTAATTATTACATTTTTAGAACATTATTTTCATCATTATTATTGTTGTCTTCATTGATAAATATGAAAAACTGATTATTTTGACTTCACAGATACTAAAATTTGTTTAACTCTTGCTTAAATTTAGTAAAGATAGAACACCCTTCTTGATGCATGACCATGGGCCTGACTTCTTGCTGAGAACGACAAATGTTAAAGACAAGTTTAAAGACTCTGTCAATAAGAGCACTGACCTGACCTTCGAACAATTAAAGACTCTAAACGCAGGAGAACAGTTCCTCAAGGTAGTAATTGTGCTTTGATTTATGTGTAAGCGCACATTTGCCCGCAGAGGTTTATGTATTATCATGTGTCAGACTAAAGAAACATGTGGAATTATCTGGCTTTGCAGAATGATCCTTACGGCACAGTGTCCCTGCTCTCAGAAGAGGAGAAAGAAACAGCCAGGAAACAGACCATACTCTCCTTGCTAAAGCTTCTTGAATTTGCGAAACAGCACAATACCTCAGTGATATTTGACCTGAAAAATACAGAAACAGAAGAAATTGACACAAATGACACAGTAAAGATCATCTTAGAGTCTGGCATTCCTCAAAGTCTGGTAAGTCTACTCACTTGTATCAATTGCGGGATTCAAGCATTTCACGATCAAGCATATTTTTAAGAGTTTTTTTTCTCCTTTTCATAGATTCTTTGGCTTCCTTCAAAAGAACGAGAAGTTGTAAAGAAGCATGCTCCAGACTTTATCCAGGTTTATGAAAATGAAACGGATTTGGAAAAAAATAACGGGAGCCACCTAAATGTGAAATACAGCAAAATAAAAATGAAAAACATCAGGTAAGAAATAAATAGGTGGGTAAGAAATATCAATATTATCTACAGTGCATGTTGGTGCCAGGGGCCATGCACAGTAGTGTGTTAATTAAAGCTGCATGTAGCATGCTGAGACACAGCTCTGACACTTAATATAGAGGCGTAGGATTGGCCTCCAGGATACAAGATTCAAATAATGTCCCAACCCAGGTGTTCTGTTCAATGGCTTAGCAAAATAACCATAGAAAATAAAAGGGAGGGGGCCTAAAGAATGAAATGCAGTGTAGCAACATGTTTTAAGAAGTTGCTGAAGCGCTTCACTGAGTGCAAAACAAACTCACCATGGCGTGGCCTTGCTACATGTCTCACAAAATAAAACTATTCCTGGGTGGCACAATTAATGCATAAGTACTACTCAAATATGTGTGACTTATTAGGGGTCATCACAGATTTGTAATGTGCAGACTGGGCGTACATAACTCATTATCCTTATCCTTGCACTCAACCACATTTTGTCATTTCATGTGTCAAAATATATATATATATAAAAAAACACAGGAAAGTTTTCTGCATAATTGATGCACAGTTTACACTCATGTATACACTCATCTAAAGAGTTTTGAGAAAGCTGAATAAATAAGTAGAGAAGCACAGTGAATGGGGGTGCCTCCACATGGGTGCACTGCATTGTAACAGTTAACATTCAATCATGTCTAAAGATGCTGAGCAGTCCCATTTAAATATGATTATGTAACAAGAAAGCAAGAGAATGGCATATAATGATTGGGTATTAGTTTGACATACAAGGAGTCAGAGGTGACTGAGAACGCCTGTGCAGGACGTGCTCAGACTGTTTCTGCAAAAACAGCCTGTTTGTAATTACAAAGGGAGTGATATTACAGCAGGTTTGCAGAGCTTAAACCTCTAATCACAAAGATAAATGGTCAACGAAGCATTTAATTGGCTTTGGTTGACAGGTATTAGTGATACAGTCAAATGAATCATGCTTCACCATATTCTTGAGAAGTGCACATTTGTCATACATCAAAAGACTTTTACAAGGAAGGGTCAATGAGTAATCGCTTTTATCCTCTGCTGAAGCATTCTGGGTAGAAGTGGACTTTTCCAGAATGGCACTGCTCCAAAGATTAAGGCTTAAGTTATCACTAAGTAGCTCAAGTATCAAATGGGAATCCTAGGATATAGCCACCAGATCTTATTTATGATCTATGAGAGATGTTGGATGTTTTTCATGCAGTTCTCCAGTCATCTCCAGAGACTTTAAAAGTTAACTTTCCTACCTCATCCATGCATTTACCAATATGCACATGCATATTAATCAATACCTGTCTTACAGTTTCACATATTTCTCCGTGCTTCTTTTAAGTACTCTGTAATCTCTCAAAATTCTTCTTGTTCGCGTCTAAACGATGCGCTTGTCTTCGTATTTGACAGCGACCTTCGCAAACGAAACATTACAGTGAACCTGTTCGTGGTTAATGAGCGCTGGCTGTTCTCTATGCTGTGGTGTGCAGGAGCCAGCTCTGTCACTACCAACGCCTGCCACCTCCTAAAAGAAATGGAGCGCCCTGACTGGGTCATGGTGAGCAATGCAGTAGCTGGGCATTTTACTTCCCTTTCTGTTTATTTCATTATGAAGCAAGAAATATTATCATTTCAAGATTTTGGATGTGGCGCTCACATCTTCGTCGCAGTGTTTCCCAGGATTTGTGACACTTTGACCCCGTTTGTGTTTCAGCCACGCTCTACATACCTGATAACATGGATTTTAGTGGATATATCATCTGCTCTTGTGATGATGGCACTCTTTCACTGGTAAGAACAGAGGTTTAGTCTACAAATTTGTATAAAAAGGAGGAGGAAAGTTAACAAGCTGACTAACCAATGTCTCTCTTCCACATAGGACAAAACACAGTCTTTGCCATAATGCAGGTACTGTATCAATATCATGTTTTGGGGTTTTTTGCCATTGAATATTTGACATTTAAGTTTAAAAAATAAAATGATGATCACTGGTTATTTTCCCCTTTATTGGCAAACCTATAAAACAAACAATGATTTCATCAATAACTCACTGGCAACAATAGAAAAACTCTAGTTGTCAAGCTATATATGATTACTGCCTGGGTGTAAATAATAGAAATCTTTCCAAGGTGTTACCAAGACAAATTTAACACTAATAATGCTTTTATTGATTAGTAAGACACATTTTAGATTGCCAGGTAGCAAAATGATCTTATCTCAACCATTGAACCTTTCTCTCTTTCCTATGTGGTTAATTTAAATATCTAACATTTGCAACAGCAGATAGGAATGTAAAAAAATTGTGTAAAAAAAATCCCTGGCATGGCTTTGCTGAAAGTGAAACACAAAGGAAAGCAACATTATAAAACCATCAAAAGCAAATAGAAAGTATATCAAATGATAGCTAAAAAAAGTTATTTTCCACAACCTGACAGCTTGAATGTTCTATTTCATAACAGTTAACAGATCATATAATGATGTATCCCTTGTTTGTTGTGACAGATGGACTCAGCAATGACAATGAGCAGGAAGTCTTCCTAACCAGGCTAGCCTGACAGCCTTCGGCTGCAGATGTTCTTGAAGCTCACAATCACAGCCTTTTCTGCACTAACACTGGGGTTTGGACCTAAATCGGGAGGACAGCAAGTTAATGTGAACTGACATGCACTGTTTTATAAAATTATGCAGGCCATAATGTTGTTGTTTTTTTTATATATCACTACGATGCCATTATACACAGTTTTGGGGGGTGTGGGGGTGTGTGTGTTTGACAATGAGAGAGAAAGCTAGTTACACAGGTTTATCTTTCATTATTTTTTAAATACTTGTTTGTTCTTTTGCTACTACTGACAGTATGATGAAACTCTGAAACTATATGACATGGTGTGTAGATCTGAATGACTTTTTTTTTGCATTTTATTACATTGATTTGTATCCACTGAGTAAAAAAAATACTACTGCATTAAATAAACATTTGTAATCTGAGCCAACTAAAACTATACACCGTTAATAAAACTATATTTTTTACAGTGACTTGTGTCGCTTTATTTCAGCATCTACTGAACACAAGGGTAAAAATGTTAATTTTGAATAAACAGGTGACATATTAAAAAAATCGTTTTAACAAATGTGCACATTAGAAAAGCTGTTAAAGTTGGACACAGATAGTTGTGGCTGGAGCATTAGCACAAACATTCACACGGATTAAGAATAAACTGTTTATATAACGGAGGTGCTTCATACCAGCTCCATCTCAGACTCTACAGGCCTCAGTTTGCATGTTAAATGTTAAAGTTTGTGACAGTCCAATTGGAAAGTAATGAACAAGTATGGCTTGTTTGCAAGGGCTGGCACAGGAAAGACTTGTTTATGTACAAAGAACATGTTAGCAGGGCTTAGGTTTGTAAAGCTGCATCTAAAAAAACAAAAGACACTGCGAACAATCACCTTTGGACAGATCAGGCCAATGTGCAGATGATTGGCCATAATGCACACAGGTCCATGTTTGATGAAAACCAGCATACATCACCTCATACCATCCGTCAAGCACGGTGGTGGAGAGGTGATCATTTGGGTTTATTTTGTAGCACAAGACCTGAGCTCCTTGTAGTCACTGAGTGGACCATAAATTCCTATATACATCAAAATATTTTGTAGTTAAATGTGTCTGGCAGCTAAAGCTTGGCCAAAACTGGGTCACGCAACAGGGTGATGATCACAAGCATAGCAGGAAATCTACAACAGAATATCTGAAAAAGAAAAGCACTAAAGTGTTTCAGTGGCTCAGTTAAAGTTCAGACCTAAACCTGACTGAAATGCTGCGACAGGAGCTTAAGAGAGCTGCCGATAAACCAAAAAACAAACCGTTTCCCACAAACCGAACTCTAACGTTTCCCACCATACTGCAAGACACTGATAAAGTCAGATATAATGCTTCACTATTTTATCTGAAGCATTTTTTTTTTAAATTAAATAATGACACAGTGTAGCATGTCTTAGGGTCTGTCCACTGAATTTAAAAACTGGATCATTTCTATTATGTCCTGACATGTAAAACCTTAGCGCTGACAGCTGGTGTACTTTCTTTCTAACGTGACTGAATCTGATCAATAGATTATATTTTGTACAGTTGAACAGTTTAATCTATGTTAACATTAGACATGGATAAAAACTACAACTGAAGCATACAACTATTTTAAAAAAAAATAAATAAATAATGAAAAAAGTGTTTTGTGATTGATCATTATACAATGCAGTCTGGCAGGGGAGTGTTGCTAATTGGAGTGTCGCTGGATTGAACCCCTACCTCTTCACATCCACATGTGGAGAGTCCTTAGCCAAGATGCTGAAGATGCATTGTCTTTGATGCATTCATCGAAGTGTGTGTGTGTGTGTGTGTGTGTGTGTGTGTGTGTGTGTGTGTGTGTGTGTGTGTGTGTGTTAGGAAATGGGCTTATGCATACAAAAAAGCACTGTATGAATGTGTGTGTGATAACACTTTTAAAGCAATAAAGTCCGATTGTAAATTGTAGTTGTAAATGTTTAGAGTCTTCTTCTTTTGGCTTTAGCTGACCACCTTCCTCCATCTCACCCTATCCCCAGCATCCTCCCCTGTCACACCATGCATGTACTTTACTACAACAGTGAGCCTTCTCTGAGGTCTTCCTCTTTTCCACCTGCCCGGTAGCTCTATTTTCCGCACCCTGAATATCTCTTCTCTGCACATGTCCAAAACACGTCTGCATAGTGTACTTTTCCTTTAATGACGGACTCCCAGCACCACCTTATCCCACCACGAGATGTCACCAACTACAAAAAAAATCGAGAAACAGGCGACTTACCAGATAAACATGCAACGAGGGACAAAAACGGCTTAAGTAACACACTGATCATTACTAGTGATGTCATGTGCTGAAGCTATCTGCAGGTGTCAGTGTTTAAAGCGTTAATACTGACAGTGCAAATGGGCCCGCTACGGCCGGACCGGTGGGCCTTCTCCACGGAGGCGAGGCGTGTGTGAGAGAGGGGAGGAGGAACGTGAACATGTCACGCTCTGGAGCCGTTTTGCCCCCCCAAAAAAGCAAACTTCTGGAAAAGTTGACATGAAGTAAACAGTCTTTGCTTTTTCACATCTTAACCTCAGTCTGTGGGTGTGGACCACACTGCGGACCGCTGCAGCGACACTTCAGACAGACTGGGAGTGTCAGCGACTGGATTTAAAAAAAAAAAAAAATCTGTTGTGAGGAAGGAGCGACAGTCCCGGTTGTAAAATTATCCGAGACTATCGCAGTTATTATTCTTGCTTCTTAAACCCTCAAAACACCCCGAAATTATAACTTATGTGACTTTTCAAGTCGCCCACATGATGGTGCATAAATATGGTGAGTACCGTTCATGTAACGTTATATCTTTTTTTCCCCACGTGTCACATTTTTTTCTTATATACTCGGGTAAAGTTAAAGTTTTTAGGTTAATGCCAGCTCATTACGCCATCAAAGTTATTGCACGGCTTTTCACCGCCCCACTAACCTCAGCTGTAATCCCCCCGAGAAACCAGACTGTTTTAGCCCTCAGGGAATGAGAAAGTTAAGAGTAAGTGGAAATTGTCAGCTTCCGTACTGTTGTTATTATTGTTGTTGTTGTTGTTTTCTGAGATGTTTTTCTCCTACTCGATCACAATGTTCAGGATTAGGTAGGAAACTGTGAAGTAGTAGATTTACCTTCGTGATGTGCATCAACTCTGCATTCTGTGCTCCTCACCACCCACAGGGTTCAGCAACCAGCTGCACAGTCCTGATGGGAAAGAGAGAAATGCCTTTAAAGTGCTCTGCAGGAGAATATAACAGGCAGCAGCAGTGATGCGTTTAGTTAAAAAAAAAAAGGAGAAATCTTCCGTGTTTTATTATTTATTTAAATTCTTATAACAGTGTGTCTCTGTGCAAAGAAAAGCAGTAGTAGCAGTATTGCTGGCTACATGTATTTACATTTAGTAATAGTTTAATTAGAGCTAAAATAAAGAGGTAAGTTTAGAGTAGTCTGGAATTTTTGTATGAACTGATTAATTGCTGACATTTTTGAAAATTGCAACTCCAGGAATGTCTTTTTCTAGCCTCTCAAATGGGATACAGTTTCATAACACTGTTATTTCATTTCCCCTGTCTGTGTGTAGCTTTGCTGCTGCTGTTGTTCTGAGACATGTATTTATTTTGTGAGGCAGACACAGCTAGGGCGGTGAGGCTGCTCAAGCAGTACCAGGCCAACCTGACCAGTCCAGAGGAACAGGCCTTGAAGACCAGCGTGGGCAAAGTGTCTTCCATCTTGGGCAGCCAGCTGTTTCAAGCCCTTCTCGGTAAGCTTGTTTTGAAGAAGAGAGTCTTTCGAAACTTTTCCCTCTAGCTTATGTTGCATCAGACCTTTCTCAGGATGTCCTTTCCAAACAACGCTTCCTCTTCACGTGCCTATCTTCTTAAATATGGGAGGTATTTTTTTTCTTGATCTCCTTTGATTTGCTGCACACTGTTGCCACACACTATCAGTATTAGATTTAGTGCAGCTCGTATAGTTTGATTTGCGTGGCCGTGTGATTGGCTGAAGGCTGACACAGGATGGAGACGGGGTCAGGTTGTATTAATTTGTATGGGAAGTTAACTGAGTCTAAATGTTTCCCAATTAAGTCTTATGAAAGAGGCCTTTCAGTCTGCCTCACAAAGGTTTGCTGTATAACCACCTCTGTAGCATACTCGGATTGTAATAAAATCTCATTAAAGCCACACTCAACTCAGTCTATCTATAGACTGTGCTGTCATAAACTCTGACCTGTCACACTGTTGAAACACAATTCCTCCTTTCAGTTTTACAAAAATAGGCACATTTATGTCTCATAAAACTGTATCAGCAGGGTATAGATCATAAAGTCAGAAAACTTTATTCACTTCAGCCAGAAGCAAATGTAATTGCTTCTGGCTGAAGTGTTTGCTAATAGTGAATCATGAGTTAATGTTAGTTGTAACCAGCTACACCTCCATGATAAGCTGAGTGTGGTGTGTTTTGTGTTTTTGGAAATGAGCCTGTGTGAACCTTATCCTCACTTCCTTTTAGAGCAGATAAGGCACATTACTTCAGTTTAGCAAATGGTTGAGTGGTCCTTCTAATTACCACAGCCATGTTATAATGATGCTTGCCCCTGGGTCTGCTATTGCTTCTGCTGACCCACTGCTGCTTCTTTGCTAAGGATCTAAGGGGGGAAGGGCGGCTATGACTCAGGCAGCAGTTAAAAATGATACGGTGTGGCTCATTTTGCTAATGATGTATACTGAAGGGAGTTTAAGGTATACTTTCTTGTGCTGACTGATGAACCCTTTAAACATAAAGATAAAATGTATTGCTCTTTTTGCGTCTTGTCAAAGGTAAGGGGCTCATTATAGAGACTAATTTGTTGTACCTCATCACCCAGAGTCCACATTTTAAGACCAAATGAGTTGTTAAGTCTCATTTGAAAGGTTTCTAAAAATGTAGGCTGAAGCAAATACAGTTAGTTTTTGTGCACCACCACGGTGGATAGAACCATAAAAATGTGACTGAGTTTGCATGAATGGTTTAGGAAGTAGAGAATTTAAAAAAGAATATGTAGTCCCTCATTTTCAGAGGCTCAATTTGCACTGTGAAGCTCTGTGGGATTGGCAGCATTTGCAGCATTTGATTGGATCTGAGCAGAGAGTGTAGCCCTGTACGCTGAAGAATTCATCCTTCTGCTTCTATCAGGAGTCACATCATCAGTAAACACCAGTGACCTGGTTTCACTGGCAACCATACATGCCCATGCCATAAAATTGCTCCAATCATGTGTGTCCGATGACGTGATTTGCTTTGGATTAGGAGTTGTTTTTCTCCTTATCCATACTTTTCTATTCCCATCATTTTGGCACAAGGTAATCTTCATTCATTCATCTCCTAAGATTTTCTCAGCAGGCTCTTTTAGGTGATTCCTGGCACAGGTCTAATTTCCTCTTCTTGTTCTTGGGTTTGCATCTTGTTGTAAACTCTTTGCATTTCCATTCATGAAGGCATCTAACGATTGCATATATTAATAATGATACACTCACCTTATCAAGAGTTTTCTTGACTTGGTTAGACGTTGTGTCACTTGCACTGACATCTCCTTGGACCTTGTGTTTAAAATTATAGTGAAAAGCTATAAAATACAAATTCAGTCCACCGTTGAGGTGTACAAAGGTAAAACTAGAATGTTTGTGTCTTTCTCCAACAAATCATGGATCTAAATGTAACTGGTGTTGCCTTTATGTGCTGTTAAGTGGTTGATTGATCTTTGCCGGTATGTGTTGGCCTTTGCCAGATATTTATAAGATATTATGTGTAACTATGATAGAAATAGCAGAGCATGCTATTCAAAATCTCAAATGCAGTATCAGCTGCTTGGTTTTGACTCTTATGAAAAAAAAACACCCACACCTGAGTGAAGCTGTTGTGATGCCATTATCAATTCTGTTTCTGCTTGCTGTGTTTTGGTTTACTGGGCATTCACGGGGTTTCTGCCTTAATGCCAAATGATTTATTATCTCTTCAGTCTGAACAAATTGTGAAACAAAATTTTGTAAAAAAAAAAAAGACGACTTGCTTGTGATTCATGTGTAAAAGAGTTTGTCATCATTGTTTTGCAATGTGCAACTGACAGAAAATCGTGGGGGGTGGGGGGGGGCTGTCCACGTTCATAAAAGGAATCGACAAGCTCATAGGAGCTCAAATCAGCAGCAGCAGCATGTCAATCATAACGTGTAATAGATGAAGAAAAGCAATTGAAATACTTGCTTTTAATCTGATGCACTGATTGCAAGAAGTCTATCATGCTTTAGAGTCAAATGTTCTTGTGCTGTAATGTGTTGGGCTGTTAGATGTTATTAAAACAGTCCAACTTAAGAAAATGTATGAATTGTAACTAAGTGCATACATCATAAATTAATCATAATCTTATTTAATGTTGCATATATGTATGAAATGCTATGACAATAACCTCTGAAATTGTCTGTAGATACTGATGTTCTCTTGAGTCTCAAAAGATTTTTTATCCATACTCACGAAGTTTAGGGATTAAAAGTTTCTTGCACTTTGGTGCAGGCTTAAATATGCAGTTGGGGTTTTTTCATCACAATGAAATAACTGTTGATTGCACAGTTTAGTGCCTTTATATTAATGACACCACTGGTTTGCATCGAGGCTACAATGTTGCAAGCCTGAGTGCTCTTTACTCGTTTTGTTACCTGCTGAAGATCAGCCTCTAGCTGCTGGGTGGAGGTTTAGTATCATTCAGGGTTCTTCTCTACCTTTGTATTAGCATGCTGTCTATGCAGATGTTTGCAAAGAGCTAATGTTGTGCTAGCAACATCAGCTTTTTTGGTTCTTTTCCTGCACCTTGGCTAATGTGATGAGTCACATGATCAATAGTAGTTCAGCGACCCTCTTAAGAGGCAACGCCAAGTAGGGTTTACCTGGGACTCTCCACCATTTGGTTTTTGGAGCTGAAGAAGCATCTTCACGAAACTTAAAGAAGTCCAGTCACTTTCTTTCCAAGCTCTTTAGGTTATTATGAACTGAACGACCCCAACCTAGACAGACATAATGCAGCTACTTCTGTCCTGAATGCAGTTTGCACTTTACAATTGTGCTGCTACCATTACTACACTACCATAAACAGTAATGTGATTACAGTAATGTGTTGCTTTGTACTGGATAGATGTCACTATTTTGTTAGAATGCTAACCAAAGCTATTGAACTTGGTTAACTTGTTAAAAAATCACCCTAAAGTTGAGAGAGAAAGTCACCAAAAAACCCCATTCAGTTACTGACCATTTCTCCAGGTATTAGTGGACATTTGACCATGCACTGTTTTAATGTAATCAACCTGAAATCAGATCTAATGTATTTTATTATTTATTGAGGTGAGGGAGACTCGGAGAGGATTAGCTTTCAGGATTCCAAACATTCTTCGCAAAGAATGTTCAATCAGGGCCGAGCCTGAGGCCGACAGGAAAATAAATTGCTCTAGGCTCCCATGCGAGCCTCTTCCAGGCCGTCCTGGCTCTCTGGACCATCTGCACAATGTGAAAGGGTAGAAGAAGAAGAAGAGCCGTCTGGTCGCTGTGTCTCAGGTGAATGGTTGAAGAAGACTGGCCCCTCATTCAACATGTGGTTCTCATCAGTGCAGGCGGAGAGGAAGAGCAGCCGGTTCATAGCACTAATAGGAATACAGTGCAGTATAAACATTACTCATCCTCTTATCCGCTCCTGTTGTGTTTGCCTTCACATGCTCAGGACCATGTGAACTGGTTCATATGGGCCATTTAGTCTAATGGTGGGATGAAATTTTCTGGAGCAGGGACTATGTTGTTCAGAAGAGATGAAAGACCTGAGTCTGAAAATCTGCCATTTTCAGACTCTAAAGACATTGATGCATAGTAAAGTATTCTGTCTTTACGGTTTCTTTGACTTTGATACTCTGCGGGAAGTAAAGAGGTGTTGCACATCACGTGGGAAGGTTCAGCGTTCATCCATTTGGATGTCAGCATGGCTGCACAGTCACGAACAAAGGTTGCCTTAACTGCGCATCTACCCTTTTGTTCCAACGTACAAACATACAGTGGGGAGCACGGGGTGCTGCTCACTGTCAGTTGGGGCAAACATACAGGCCGACACACTTTCAATTACAGAGGAGCCTAAATTCCTGGGGAATATTTCATTTAAACAGCGACAAGGGAGGGAATTGTTTGCCCTGCCTTAAAACTGCGACCTAGTTTTCTGTCAATGTGTTGCTCTGGTGAGCAGTGGGTTGCTCATCATCATGTAAAGAACCAGGGGCACTGTCTTTTTTTGTTTGTGATTCAACCAGGCAGGAAGTACAGAGATGATGTCAGTCTAATTAAATAGGTACATGACAAAAAGAAGAGGCCTGTAATGCACCGATCATGCATGCAGATATTTTGGAGGACCGTGGATGGGGGGGGGGAAATGCGGGAAAACCCCCTTAAACTGTGACAAAAAAAGCTTTCGACCAGACGCCCCAAAATAGACCCAGAAATCGGTCCTGTGAAAGAGACTTCTGGTCTGGATTGTGTGTTTTGTTTTATGGTCAGGAATTTATGTGGTCTGTGAGGGTTGGAACAGTTCAGCGATTTTATTTTTTTTTTACTTTGTTTGGAAGGTCACTGAAGTGAAAAAAAGAAAAAGCTCTGTACGAAGTGTGCCTGTGAATCCTGATCTCAGAACACTTCAAGATGTGATTGAGCACCTTTCTCTCGCTTGTTAACTCTGCCAAAAATAGATGAGTGATGTAATTAGAAGTGTTAGCTGTGTGAAAACAAGCCAGGTGTCCAAGATGCAGCTGAAGAGCATGGCCTGCAAAACTTAACTAAACTAATATTTTTCGAGATTTAATCAAGGCTGAACTTACCGGTACTTTTCTTAAATACATAGACAGGTGGACATTCGTTGCTTTGTGCTCTTACATTTCAAAGCCTCAAGTTGAGTGTTTTGACCTTAACCATCTACCATAATCATAAACTATGTCAAAACTATAAAAGGACTTACTGAGGTTTTCAATCAAGGCAGCAGCATAGTTATTTTCTCTTAGAATGTACCCATTCAAGCTGATATCTGACCATTAGAAAGAACGCACTACAGAAAAAGAGTTTAAGTCTGCTGTTCTTAATGGTGGACAAAATGGTTTGCTCCTTAGAAAGGGTGGGGGAGGAGGCTGGTGAAGCTGCTGCTCACCTCAAGGTCTCAGCAGGGGCCTCGGGCCTCATTTTCTCTTGATTGTTCACCTTTGTCTGATGCTTATTTATGGTTTAATGCACCTAGCCCATCTTAAAATTGAGGCAAAAGACAATACACATAAAGATGAGCTTGAGTACAAATTAAACTGCTGTAAGCTTGAAGGCTGCTATTAGAATCAGAATCAGAGAAACTTTATTAATCCCAGAGGGAAATTGAGTTTTAGAATATCAGGATCCTCCAGCTTGAGTTAGTGTCAAAAGAGTGACACTGAGCCATTTTCTGTGCCTCCTTAACAAAGTCAAGAAGGTACTACTGGTCCTTCTGTTGTTCCTCATCTCTCATCTTCATTGTGAGCAAGACTATTAGTCTATTCCTTCGGTTTCAGGAAACTGAAGCAGAGACCTTCTTTCATTTTTGTGCTTGCAATCCTGTTGCTTTGCATTAGCCAAAGTATCTTTGGTCTCTTCCGTTTCACTACAAGCTGGTTGATAAGGCACAAGAGGCTTGTGCAGCTCCCTCAACTGAAGATAGCATCATATACGGCAAATTTAAAGGTACCAGAGTTGGTAACTGAGGCTGCTCTCTTGTAAAATGAAGAGAACCTCTTTTCAAACAATTTTTAAGTTTCCTTTGACAGATGGGATGTACCAAGCAAAGTTATTGGCTTTCAAACACTAAGTGAGCTGATGTTGTTTGAACAGTTCAAGAGCTGTGTCTCAGAGCAGATTGTGCTACATTTGAATGAATAAAATGTAACCACCCTGCAGCAGGCTAAAGTTCTGCTGCAGAAATTTTCCTTGACCTACAAGAGCATTTGTGTGAGTAAATGTGAAAGATCCAACTGTGAGCATACATAGAAAAATGCTGAATTTTAGCCCCAATAAGCTAAAGGTCCAAGTCTAAAGCCAGAGAAACAATGTTACTACTGTCATAAAGCAGGGCATGCCATTGCTGTCTGTCTGTCTCTCAATCGTAAAAGCAGCAATCTCAGCAAACAAGGCAAGTAAAAGCTGTTGATAAAAAAAGGGAATTCTTCTGAGAGCCTTTGTTGAGCTAGATGAACCGGATGATTGCTTTAAACCATACATCTTTGCTGGATCTGTGTCATTGACAAGATCAGTAGTCAGGAATAATATTAAGCAATACTGGCGGCTCAGTCTCTCGGATCTTCTTCCACCAAGCACAGAGACTTCCTGTAGTGTAAGCACCTCAGTAAGATGTATAGTGATGGCTTTGCATTATTTTTACTCTTCAGAGCTGGTAAAGTGGGCTGGATTTGACTTTATTAAAAAGTAATTGACTCAATTTAGCATTTGTATACATTTTAATGTTGAAATCCAAAACTATTAATACACAATAACTTCAAACTATTTGATATTTGTAAATAAGCATATTCCTGTGTCACCTGATTGTCCTATACCTGCAACTCCTAAAATCCTGTGTGCAGATGTCAGTAAAGTTGTGGTTTCAATACTTCAGCATCTATCTAGCTCTGTAGAACTGGAGCAAGAACACAAGTGGAGTTACACTTTTTTTTTTTCTTAATTAACACTTAAGCTGTTTCTGTGCAGTTTGGCACACAGTCTGTCTATTAGTTAAAGGTACTGTGGCTGTATCTTCAAGGGAAGAAAAAAACATGAATGTGTGAAAACTTCACTCAGAGATGGATGTATGAGAGAGAGTACTGGAAAGAAAGATGAGCGAATATGTTAGAAAGCTGAGTACTGCTCAGGAAGTGACATTTGATAACCCTATAAAATTTAGACTTTTGCCTCAAGTAATTTATGTTTATTTGGGTTTTTGTGTCACAGTAGATCTGTACACGACCTGCTGCTTAGATATTTGGTTATTTAAGTCAAAATAAAACGATTGTGTGTTGTTGTTTTTTTCAAAGATTGTGTGAGAATAATATACAAGTGCATGAACAAGTAGGCCTTTTACAGCTCACAGTAATAGTCTATCCTAGCTTGTGCAGGGCAGCCTGTGGTGTCCAATGTCTCTGTGAGGTTAGGTCAAAGGTCAGGTGGTAGTCTTCAGTTTGAATTTAAGCTGATGACTATCTTTAGCTTCACTTCCTAAATTCCATATTTAGATTAGCTTTATACAGCTAAAAGGTAGAAAGCGGCATAGCTGCTATATAAAGTCAACAAATGATTCCTTACCTTCATAAACATCTATTTTGAATAAAACGCAACAGAAATGTATAGCTTTATTTAGTCATTTAAATATTCATTAAGAAACATATTCAGATCAGAACAGATCCCATTGAATTTTATGTTTTACATTACACCGATGTATAAAATTACGTGGAAAAATTTACATGGAAAATATTCATGCCCCTTTTGGGCATGAATATTTTTTGAGTACAGCAGTAGTTCGCACTAACCAGATGCTTTATTGGGTATACCTTGATAGTACCAGGTTGGACTCCCTTTTGCCTTCAGAACTCACAAGATTCAACAAGGTTGGGGAACATCTATCTCACCTAGCAACATTTTCCAATATTCTTTTCTGTTTCTTTGTAGCTGACAGGAGTGGCCCCAGCTGTGATCCTCTGCTGTTGTATCTACTTCAAGGTTCAACATGTTGTGTGTTCAGAGGTGCAGTTCTGCATACCTTGTTTGCAACAAGTTTTGTTTGAGTTATTGTTGTCTTTCTAGCGGCTCCAAGGAGTCTGACAATTCTCGTTTGACCTCTGACATCAACAAGGCATTTTCACCCAGAGAACTGCAGCTCGCTGGATATTTTCCCCGTTTCGGACTATTCTGTGTAAACCCTAGAGATAGTTGTGCACGAAAATCTTCGTAGATCAGCAGTTTCTAAAACACCCAGACCAGCAGACGCAGACACAGATGCAAAGCAAAATTCTTTACTATAAGAGCTGATCTAGTATTGGATTTAGGCATTTCAGGTAGAGAGAAGTCACTTTTAAATAAAAATTTTGCTCAACCATCAGTAACAATAAATTTTCACCACTTCCATTTCAGCAACTACTCTGTGTGGGGATATGAGGATACCTTTTTTTTTTTTCAAATGATTGTCTTTAGGCGTTTTTTTCTTTTATTGGACAGTGACCTGGAAGACTGGAAAACAAGCAGTCAGAGGCGGGGTGTAAAATGCAGTCGGTTTCTCAGCTGGAATTAAGCTGAGGACGTTTTAGTTATGTTGCATGCACTGTATCCATTCACTATTGGGATGCTTATATAACACGCAGAGATAATAAACACAGTGACAGTGCTATCTGTGGCGTAGTACAATATGTGTAGAAAATAATGAGGTAAAGTAAGGAGGCTCATTTGTGCGACTGTGGATATTTGCATCTATATGGAATTAGGTTATTGCAGGTAGGCCCACAGCATGTTTGCGTGTCTGCATGTACATA
The DNA here is from genome assembly GCF_036321145.2 of Pelmatolapia mariae. Lineage (NCBI taxonomy): Eukaryota > Metazoa > Chordata > Actinopteri > Cichliformes > Cichlidae > Pelmatolapia > Pelmatolapia mariae. The sequence goes on from NC_086228.1 coordinate 23,490,757, forward strand.
AGAGTTTGTGTAAGTGAGGCTGCTCTTTAGTCAGCTGGTCATCAAACTGCTCTGCCCACACATGGCTTCACTCCTCCACATTCAGACACAGTGATGAGTCACATGCTCCATTCTTACACTTTTGTTCTTACAGCGTCTTGTTGGGACATACTGACTCTTAACTCTCCGTCTCACACATGCAGATAGACTTTCTTTGAGTCCCCGTTTCAATAAGAGGTGCACATTCTTGAAAGACATGTTTAAAAAGTTTCACCTCCAAAGTGTTTTGCAGCCCATTTTTGTCCTGACAGTGAACTGTGCGAAGTTGATGAACTCTTCTGCAACCTCTTTATGTCAACACTGCAGTAACCAGGCCTTCACTTGGCATCAGCAAAATTGTCTCAGCGCATTCTTGTCAAACGGCTGCCACTCAACGGCTGACCGTGGGACATGGGCCAAGAAGTGATGAGAAGACTTCAGAAGAAGGGGGGAGGAGTTAAAGAGTGCGCTGAGACTTACTCACTTTTGATTGAATTTCATGCTACCTAACAATTAATGACAAATGCTTGATTAGCCCTGCACATGCATGTAGTTTTGGGGGATCCCTGTTTCCTAAAAGTCTAGAAAAAAGAACTCGTGTGGCTCCGGGGAAAATTTGATATAGACATTAATGCTCCTAAGTTTTTTTATTAGCACCACTGGTGGCTTTATGGTGTCGTTATTATTAGCTGTTCTTTATGTTTAGCTGTCATGTTAGTACATGCTAATCAAAGATGGTTACCATGGTTACACTATCCTTGAATAAAAACTATATTAGCTTTGGCTTGGTTGTAACCAGGAGTTTCTTGAATTACTTGTCAGCTCTGACCATTCTCCTCTGACCTTTGGCAGAGAACTGCTGCTCACTGGATATTTTCTCTTTTTCAGACCATACTCAGTAAAGATGACCACCCGAGAGATGGTTGTGTGGGAAATCCCAGTAGATCATCAGTTTATAAAACACTCACTCACAGTCCAGCAACCGTAACAGATTCAAATTCAGTTAAATCACATATTTTTTTCCAACCCAACATAACAGTAAAGCATCCTGGTACTGCAACTTCTGCATGCGTGTCTATTTCACACTTAGGAGAAGCAAAGCATGACATCCACATGGTGGGCCAGGGTGTCTGTTACATGCTTTGCTGTGATATCGAGTTGTTTTTTTCCCTTTCTGATGCTCATGTGTTGAAGTGGCCAAATTTGCTAATGCAAGAGTTTATAAATTCTCCCATCAGTCAGCTAGAGTGAACTACATGTATTGATTCGTTAATATGTGTAGAAGTCTCGGCATAAAACCGAGTTTCAAAGCAACGAGATCTTAAAGTCACGTGTCGTGTAAGTGATCTGTGACACTGACAAATAACAACGTGCAGGATGTTTTTCTTTCTTTTTTTGTGATACACTCTTGTCAGGTAGTATGATAAATTATAATGTTAGACACAGACTTGATGATGTACTTAGTCAGTACCTGAGTCATGTAGTTCAGCAAGAAGATAAGAAGAACACTTGCAAATATGGAGACATAGCTTCCATGTAAACAGACGACTCCCACCCCCACATTTTTACCCACTGTACCCCTGAGGACAAAAAACAGACATCTCCCCAAGTGCAGGTGATTGATTGGCGGATTCTTTAACGCATCCAAAGCAGTTAGACGACTGAGAACTTACAAAGATGTAGAGATGACAAAGTAAAAAAAAGAAAGTCTTTTGCTGTAATGTTTGTTGTGGTCCAAGTAAAGGGAAAAAAATGCTTATTATAGTTTTCTTTTCCTCACAGATATTCAAGAGTGTTACGAGGTGACCTTGCAACTGAACACAGAACAAACTGTTGTGAAAGAAGACAACAGGCGAGATGCGTGGGAGGTAAATTTCCTGCTTTACATTATAGATTTCAAGAAAATAAGCTTAATGTTCACACGTGCTGTTGTGCGCTTTGCTGTTACTCGGTAGGCAACGCTAGATGTCATTACCTGTGTCCCTCGCACTCCTACACGGATAACATGTCACCATGAGTCACAGTAGCTATGACTTCAACCTGGTGAGTGAGTGTCAGACAGAGAAAAAGTTGGACGGGGGCACCCATGGGTAGAGGGAGAAGAGGAAATTAGACAGAGTCAAAAGAGCGCTGATTACCATTTGCTCATCAGTGGGAGTCAGCCAGTCCTGTCATTATAACAAGTGTTTATAGTCGCATGGTTATTTAGAATATTTTTAGTGTGGGACGCAGAATGAAGGGAGATTTTATGTAGGCCTAAATGTTTTTAAATGTACAGCATCGTGGAGGCAAGTGATGTAAAACAAATCCACACATTCTGGTTATATACAGACACTTTTTTGTCACTTATCCCCTAATGGCCTTTAGATGGGTTGGAACTGCTCACTTGATATCACTTGTGTGCTTTAATGTTGCTTTGCAACTTTCCTTGAGCTATGCCAAAATGTTAATGAAATTGATCTTTGGCTGACTTCAATAACTCATTAGCTGAATGGCCTTTGTTCTTTTTTTTTTGTAGCCAAGAGAGATATGCTATAGCGTCTGTATAATAATGATGACATGAGTGTGCCTAGACATTTGTTTGCAGTTTGAGTCCCCACACAGACTGGACCGGCACAGAGAAAACATGATTTCAATTTCAGCACCAAATTTTTAAATGTAATTTTAAAAAATGTAATTTGAGGCACAATGGCTAGCTTTCATTCTTTTAAGCAAAGAAACCAGATTCTTGAACTGAAATGTCAGACTAATACAATTACACTGGCCTGAAATACTCTTCAAAGACACTGTTGTCGTTTAATCCAGCTAATTAACATGCTTAGTAAAACCAAGACTGTATTTCACCTTGTGAGTGTGGAGCAGTTTATTGATAGATTATTAGGAGATGATTTCAGATCTGCTCAAACATCAACTGAATGAGCACTTACCTTGCCTTTAGATGACTGGAGTCTTGGTAGTGTTGAAAGACGACCATTAGCTGCCATCAAAATACTTCAGAGGTGACAAAAGCCCACTCAACATTGGTTTTAAAGCTTTTCTCAGTTTTAATGTATTACAAAATATAATGTGTGATTTTGAATTCATTGGTGAGCTACAGAGAGGAAGTATGCTGGAAAATACAGACTTGCTCCCTCTGACAGTCATCATAAGCCATCATGGCAAACTCGATAGGCGTCTGAGTTTACATATGACTGTTTGTTTTGACATAGACCACAGATAAGATCAGACTTAGTTCATCGTTAGCAGATATAGTATCTTTAATCTCCATATTTACCTTTATAAAGTATTTACTTCGACCAAGCTGCCTGACTGAAACACTGATTCCCTAATTTTGCTCAGGATCCATTTCACTATAGATGGGGATCCTTCATAGTTTATTTAGCTTTAGTGCTTTTTTCTGTTTATTGTTTTCTGCTGATTCATTTGCTGCCTGATGCAGCTTCTTTGCTGTTTATTATTTACTAAGTGCTGTCCCAGATCCCATGTTACATAGTTTTCAGTGTAAAAAAAAAGGGAGATATGTCAATATGGGGTTTAAACAAATAAATTAAGCAGTCCAAAAAAGAGCCATCTCTGTAGAAAAGACATTAAATTGTAAACGGTGATTTATGTATGACAACTGATGGCTCACACTATACCTCCTAGATGACTCATTTTAAAAATAAGCATAGAATTTTTCTCAGGATGGTCGTCACATTTCTGATCCACTCCAGCTGCTCTTTGTGTTTGGTGTGATGGGATCGATAATAACTTTCATCCACAGTCCAATAATTCGATTGATGCTTTTTTAATGAATGCACATGTGGTTTTACATCATGTAGGACTTTTTTCAGTGCCTTTTGGTTTATGTAAAGGAAGGTGAGAGTAATTCAACACTCACATGGGAAGTAAGGTTTAATCTAACATTATTCCTTTATGCTTAACAGCCCTTCCCCCAAGTCAATCACTTAATGTCAGTGTGTTTTTTGAAATTTTCATAACTCTGAACTGGATTATGGCTGGTCAGTTGAACAGAGGAACTGCACTAAACTTTTCATCCACTTGATTGTATTGAACTGATGCTGCAGAGCAGAAGACTGTTTCTTTTACAATCATCTGTTCCAAAAAATAGTCATTTTTAAAAATTAACCGTGCTTTTTTACAATCTTCCCCCTTGCTGGGCAGTTAAAAAAGTAGCCCTGGTTTGAAATCACTGGATTATTCAAGCATAAATAGTTGCTTATTGCAGGGCCATGTGTTCAAACTTTGTCACTCCCCATGGTAGAGGATCTAAACCATAAATTATGACTGTGGCTTGAACTTTAGTCCAACATCCTAAGCTCGTCTCTGTGCATCTGTGATCCACCCTGTTCAGCTTCTAATTCAGTGCAACATGCCTCTTGATCCATCCCCCCATCCTTCACTCTCTGGATCCCAGCTGCTTGTGAGGCCTATAGGCACAGTCCTGGAAAGAGAGAAGCTGCTGGAAGGATGCAGCAGTCATAGTGGGAAGTTTAAGGGAGAGAAAGAGAGCTGCTTAATGGACACCCGACGAGGTGCTCATCAGTATTCTAGCCATGCGGTCACCTGAGTGGAGGATGGGAGGGAAAGTAAATGAGTCTGCAAATTCCCTGATTTGGTGCAGAGTAGCAGGTGAGAGTGGAGAATAGCTCCTTTGGAAAATAAATAAAAGAACCCATAAGAGAACAAGTTAGTTTCATGTGATTGATTTCATAGTGGTTATTTAATGTTTTGGTTCCAAGACAAGTGTGATGTCACTAGTTTGGTTTTATTGGGATATAATCATCAAATATCAAAGAATAGAATTTAAATATATCATGAATTTCCAGTGTTATAGGACTTGAAGTAATTAATTGAATGACTGCACCAATTTGCAGATGTCTGGCTATGTGTGTTGTGCAAAGGGCATACTGTTAGCTTCCATCATTAGAAGGGGCTACAGCTGCACTGTCTGCCAGTGTCAGCTGACCTGCCTGTCCTAAATATGGAGAAGGTGCCATCAAAGGACACACTCACTGAGCCTCACTAATGTAAAGAAAATGTTGTGAGAAGACTGCAAACTTCACATTGATGTAATTCTGATGGTTGAATTTTGCCTTCCAACTCTCTTCCTGTTGGTTACATAGATGCCAGGTACAGCTGCCCGCATGCTTCAGGGTGTGGGTGTATATATATTATCTTTTCAACTTGAGCAAAAGAGGAGCTTTCATTTTAATTTAAAGCCATCGGGAGAGAGTTAAGAGCTTTTATTTGAAAACAAATTTCAAAAATTGGTGGAAACACGTGGTTGCAGATTTGCACAGGTGATGGCCTGCTCTAAAGGCTGCCCTCTGCTGTCAGTTAAGGGTCTTTATCGGGTCTATGTCCAGGCTTAGGACACTGTGTTTAGTTTCCTCATATAATATATTTGCTAAACTTTGACTGTCTTGTGTCTTGCGCCCTTTTTACAACAAACAGTTCTGTGCTGCATTTTTTTCTTAACTTTCTGATTTTCCAAAGCTACTCTCTCTCTTCAACACAATGTTATTTCACAAGATTGGGAGTCACTCCTGACTGTTTTTTAAATTTAAAAAGTATTTAAAATTATTACATAAAAAGTTTTAAATAAGCAAACTTGTTTCCTTGCAGAAATCTAAGAACACTAATAGGATACATGTGCTCATTTCTCTTTATGATACAAGAGCTAGTAGGTGACAATTTTTTTAGCATAAACCCTGAAGACTTGGAAAATAGCTAACCTGGTATTGTTAAATGTCTGTCAGAAGTCCTGCTTAGGGTTCAGGAAGCTTCTTTGACAGACTAAATAATTTAAAAAGACAAAAGAAAGTAAAAAAAAAAAGTATATACTGCATTGGTAAACTGTAGAGGTGCTGGTAGGCTGATAAATTTATACTTGAGACATAGCTAGATTAGCTGTTAGCTCTTTATGCTAAACTAAGCTAGCTTGTTCGTCCTAGCTCTGTCAGTGTTGTCAGATTATTTACAAATGCTGTTAATGTCATGTTTAGGATCAGTAATGTTATGTTTGGATTACAAGACATGTAATCTACTCTGAATACCTAACACAGAAAACATAATACTTTGTTTAAAAAATAGATGCACACTTCAAAATTTTGAGTTCTGCAATTGTTTTCAAAAAGATTTCAGAGTGATTTTTTTTATATTTAGCATTTCTGTTGGTTAAATTAGTACTACAATTTGTAAATCTGTATAACATATTACACATCTTTTTCATAGGATTTATTATGAATGATAATAATAATATATTCAACAAAACTCACTATCTTTGTTAGACATGTCTGTTCAACTTCTTGCTAACACAAATCTCTATTCAGCCAACATGGCAGCAACTCAGTGCGTTTAGAAATGTAGACATGGTCACGATGACCTGCTCAAGTTCAACCCGAGCATCAGAACGGACAAGAAAAGTGATTTTAAGTGACTCTGAATGTGTCATGGTTGTTGTTGCTGGGCGGGCTAGTCTGAGTAATTTCAGAAACTGCGGGTCTACTGGGATTTTCCCAGACATCTCTAGGGTTTTACAGAGAATGGTCCAAAAAAGAGAAAATATCCAGTGAGCAGCAATTCTCTGGGAGAAAGTGCATTGTTGATGTCAGAGGTCAGTGGAGAATAACCAGACTGCTTCAACAAATTATGCAGAAGAGCATCATTTACCTATATACTTAATGCCATTTGAAAATTAATGTATATGATTATCTTTTCTGGTATCCACAAGTGCGTCCATGTTATTGCAAGACAAGATTTTTACGTTACTTGTCTGAAAAACAAATACTATGTGTGTCCCCTGCAGGATCAAGAGGGACAGAGTGTGTCCCGGGTCCGAGTGACCAGCAGGAGCAGCCCTCAAAAAGTGGAGCGAGTTTCTGGTTTGGTGGCTCGATCTCATGTCGATGTGCCAAAGGTGAGTAACGCAAAGCAAAGATTTGCTTCCATGGACTGTCATGAACTCAACTTTTGCTCAGTGATCCCATTAAACATCAGAAAGACGATACTGTGACACTGATGATGTGATGCTTACAAAATTTCCACGACAGTTATTGAGCTTTTTATTATGGTAATACTGAACACCGTGGTTAATAGTATATCATAAAACACTTAAAGGCCTAAAATATGTGGTCATATAATTCACCATGCTGAGGATCTCACTGTAGCTACAGGCTGATTTTAAAAAGATTTAAATAAGTAATTTAAGACTGTGCAATATATGCTGTCCCTGAATCAGCGTTTTCTTAGTCACTCGTTATTCACTATGATAGTTCTTTTTTTCCACACAGTTTAATGTCAGACTACCGTACTTCACAGTAAAAAGCAAAGTAAGCTCATTTAAACGCTTTATGGTTGATTTCAGTAACGTGATCTGCCCCGTTGTACATTCTTCATTTCTTAATATACTCTGGCCACCACGTCCCACAACACTGGAATCAGAGTCACCCTCCCAAAACATAATTATAACACATTCAAAGAGAAACACAGTTCTCTGTATCAGCAGTTTAATAGAGCCCATCGTATCAGTGTTAGCTCAACATCTTAAGGATGTAGTCATTGATTTCTTGTCCACTGTCTCTAAGTTTGGACTATCCCTAACCCGACGACATTTGACTCCTGGGGAACGTTCACTGGTTCCCGAAAGCCATCTTTAATTGCTCTGCTTAGTCCTTTATTTTCTAGACAGTACGGTGAGAGGTGAAACTTCTCCCACCAGAGAAAGATTTGCTCTGGTGTCTTCTTAACCAATATCAGATGTTGACCTCTTGGTATACATGCAACTGTAACAAGTGAGCATGTCTTGACAAAAGTTACAAAATGCATTGATTTATCATATAGCCTGACTATAAACAGGGTTATTTTTTAACTTTTTTTGCTGTGTGAGTATAACTCAACCTTGGATGTCAGTTCTTCTTATGAGTTAACAAAAGTGCAGCACATGTTGTCAGATAGATAGACAAAAGCCCAAAGTACTATTTGTTTAACTAGCTTGCTATGAGGTAAAAGGCAAATACCGCCCTCATGTCTGTGTATTAGATGTGAGGTTTACTTTGGTTTCGGACTAGAAACAGTGGGAAAAAACTGGCTTCACTTGTCAAAATGTCACAAAATCCATATTACCAACATGTATAAATTTCACAGACTAACACCTTGCATCTCTTTCTTTGATCTCCAAGTGAAAAAAATTGTAAAACTACATTGTGTGGATTATGATTTTTGTTTAGATAGAAAAAATTAAATGTGCTGTTTTCAGTCCTGCTAAACGAAGCTAATTACCTGGCACCTCTTGTTTTATTGTGCTGTAACTTTTGGCAAGACAGCAGATAAGCTTCTTGCCAAAGTGATACCAAAATGATGCTTCTCCAAATGCCAAGCGGTCTCTTTAAAGGATTGTGGCTCATCTGATGCTTACACGAGCAACATGCTCAGTCCTCATCTTTTCATGTGAGAGATATGTCTCAGTAGGCTGCCATGTTCCTCAGTGCTTTTAAAGGCCGCCGTGTTCACACGCATTTCCCCATTACAGCACGGCCAGAGGCACATGGCAGCACAGTGGCTGCAGGCGTTGGCTTTTCAGCTGAGCCCAGAACTAGTGCAGTAGGTGTGTGTGTGTGTGTGTGGGTGTATGTGAGGGGGGCGTTTGGATTAGTGGACTTGGACCGGGTAAAAGATGAGGTGATGCAGGCTGTGGCTGCAAGCACATGGATTCATTGTGCTTGTATGATAATGCCTGCATAATAAAACAGTGACAGCACAGGTTGATTCTGGTATGGATAATATGGAGCTGGCTGCGTATGTGTGTGTGTTTGTGTGTGTGAGACTCCCTCTTTCACATGAAGGAGGGAGATGAGGAGGCGCAGGGGAAGGGAGGGAGTTTAAGGGAGAGAATGGGGGTGTAAAGAGAAAGCTATAGTGGGGGAGGCTGGAGAGAGACAGCAAGGCGGCTGAGAGGCGAGGGCCGGTGCAGTGCAGAGCTGGAACGGACACCCAGAGCTCAGCCTTCCGCGGGTTGCCATGGAAACCACATTCCTCCCCCGCCTGCATCCCTACAGACTGCTCTGACTCTCTTTCTCTCTATATCTATCTCTCCCCTCGCTCTTCTCTATGTTTTATCCCGTCTTTTTCATTCCTCTTTTAATTTGCGTCTTTGTTTTCTTTCTCCTCTCTCCCTCCATCTCGCTCTCTTCTGCTACATGCTTTGAGCACATTCGTGATGATGCACACTCAGCAAGCACAGTGATTTCAGAAGCGTTGCACTCTGTGGCAAGGTGGATGGGTAATTACACAGTTTATTTTGCATTCCCATGCACTCACGGATGCATAAGCACTTTGTTGTTTTCTCAGCATCTCTCTGTTTTTCTTCTCTCTATTTTTACTTCCCCTTCTGTTCAGCACCATGCTTCAGTAATGCCCCCTCTAGTCATCGCATTTCTGCCCACACACAGGGCACCTTAGCTCGGTTTTTCCTCTGTTACGGCATCTGTAGTGGACCTCAACCACCTTCATCACATTTTATCAGCTACTTTCACCTGATCCTATAACCTCCTACTTGAACCAAACCCCCCTCCCCCCTTTTCTTATTGCTCTTTTTCCTCCCTCTTCTTTATGCGTGTATGAAATCTGCATAAACACTGTTCCTTATCCGTGCAGCTCTAATAAAATCTCTCACTCTCCTCTTTTCCTGTCTCCTTCATTTATCTCCATGTGTATGCTTCTCTCTCTCATTATTCCATCAGTTGGAGTTTCATGTGTGTGGTGGAGCAGCTGTTCTCTGCCACTAAGGCCTATTAATAGGAGTCTTAGGCATGTAGCCTCAGTTTTCTGCTTCTGAAATGCTGGGAGAGCATTGTGGCAAATCTAAACGATCTCACTCATTTGAATTAGACTGACTGACTTGCTGTCTTCTCACCCTGTGCGAATTACTTGCCTCCCATCAACACATCACCTGTCAGTGAAACCAGTAAAATATATATCTCACATATTCTTCTATAATCTGGGAATTCCTTTCAGTGGATGTAATGATACCCAAGAGACTTGTTTCTTCATCCCCTATTACAGCTGGTTAAGGCTACAGTACAAGATCTTATTATGTGTTGATTGGGAGCTGCCTCTTTAAGACTGCCTCACTACCGATTGTCCTTTTATGGTGCTCCATCCGGTCAGGTGACGAAGGAGCAGTCACACAGCTTCTCTGAGAAATGCCTAGAAATGACTGAAAAGCTCAATAGATGGTCCGTGCAGTGGTTGAGAGGGGGGGTTGTAATGCTCGTTATGATAGCGTGTGTTTGTTACAGGGTGTCCAGGTGGGTTTATGTAATAAGAGAGCTGTGAAGGCTGCTGCTGAGCTGATTGTGTCGGGGGTGCCGAAAGGTGAAATGAAGCATCTCTGTTCAAAAAGCAAATTATGTGCTCCTCCTTTGTGTCATAACTCAAAGGTCCTTTTTATCATTTGCCAGCAGAGGGTCAGAGGTCACAGTCTTAGTTTTAGCCATAAATCACCTAATGCTGTTTGCCTGAACACAATATTAGCCAGGATTTTCTTACACACTCTGGACACATTTAATTCAGTTCAATTCAATTTTATTTATATAGCACCAGTTCACAGCAACAGTTGCCTCAATGTGCTTTATATTGTAAGGTAAGGACGCTACAATAATACCTCAACAATGAGAATAAGCAAGCACTTGGCAACAGTGGGAAGGAAAAACTCTCGTTTAACAGGAAGAAACCTCCGGCAGAACCAGGCTGAGGGAGGGGAGGCCATCTGCTGCGAACATACTCTTCGCAAAAGCTGCATTTAATCCAGGGCAATGGTATTTGATTACACTATATTCACTAATGTGTCCTTTATCCTCCATTTATAAACTTGTAACTTGTGCACTGATTTTAAACAATCAGTACAGACAGTGCTTTATCCATCAAGACATTTCTTGCCCAGTACAATTTAATTCATGCAAAATAATTTTCCTGTATTAATTCTGTATTCTGTACTGAGACAGAAAAGCAGCTCTTAAATTGTATTTCCCATCTATAATATGGAACTGAAACAGTTTCCTTTTCTTTGAGGTATTAAAATTTGTCTGCATATGTGAACTGGTCACACCTATTCATGTGTTTGTATGTGGACGATTACCAATCTGTGGTTATTCTTTTCTTGTCCTGCCCATACCTACCTTTATATATGTATGTATAAAGGTAGCTTCTTACTGCACACCCCATGATTGCACTGACTGGTAAATGCAGTGTGGACAGTTTATAAGAGGGACAGGAGAGAGGGGCTTTAGGAAAGGATGCTTGCGACATGTAATCTGTCATGTGTGCTGTGATTGATATGCTTACATTGGTCTTTCAGGCTGCTGCTTCAAAGCCCCGCCTCGCCGCTCTGATTGGATTCAACGGCATATGTGGCTGCACATCCTACGATGTAACTCATACAGTGGTTTCCAGCATCTGTTTAAAAATGCCTCTTTTTGCTCTTTGCTTGAAAATGAAAATCTCTGCAGGTTAGAGTGAGAGGATATCATTATAATGAAGTGAGTTACTCTTGCATGTAATTAAGTGAGCCTGAGCCTGCTGTGTGTGCCTCCTGGTAGGGCTGCAACACAATCCAGTTTGCCCTCAAAGTCCTGCTCAGTTTAACAGGAAGGTTGCACAGATAGGCATTTATACATGTCAAATTTTCAATATGGCAATATGGTGTCTATCAACACACTTAAAAGGCTTCTTGCTTTAATGTATATGGACTGTAACATGCAGACTATGTATAAATATACCCTCTCCCCCATGCAGACACACCCAGCTCTGTTCCTCGTCACATTTCATTAATAATGCATGTATACAGGGCTTTAATGGCGACACTGTAACATTCCCTCTCAGTTCACTAAAAAAAAAAACCTTCACCCTCAGTGTCAGGATGTTTTGTATCTAGCTGTGATCAGCCCACGAGTTCACAAGCATTTAAAATGGCTCACAAGCAGTCCTATCGCATTACTGAAAATATAACTGCCACAGATACATGAAAGCCATATAGTGGGGTTTTTTTCCGCTCACACATTCTCACTCTCAATCTCTTCCTCCACCCACTTGAAAGCCCGAGCATGTAATCGTGTTGGTTTCGTACACATGTGTTGATGTCATCATTGTGAACATGAAATAATTCTCCTATGGTTCTTATACGAGGCTTCAGGAGTGCAATTTTTCCCTCGCCGTGCTTATTTTTGACCCAGTCCTGCACACGCGCAGGACTTGCCATTAAAATAATGCAACAGCGGTGCCGCTTTGAAACGAAAGAACGCTTTAAAGTAATGCAGCGTGATTCGAATGCATCCTCTGCTGAGAGCCATGATATTGAGGAGAAAAGGGATTTTCATCTCCTGCACCTACTTCCACTGCAAGAGTATTTACAGATGTGTGCTGTGACACAGAGCCCGAGATTGACAATTACTAGCACAAGAAAGCTGTTCAGGCTGCAGCTGAACTAAGGATGACCGTGGAGATGACCAGTGATCAGAATGACAGGGGTGCTCATTGCAAGTTGGATTTCAGCTGCATTGGTCTGATGAAAACATGGATTAGACTCAGAATTTGCGGATCAGAGGCTGGGGACTGCATTGGCAGATTGCAGACTATGACTTCCTGACCTTTTTCTCTTTAAAATATTAAGAGGAAAAAAAACACAGACACACACAATGTTTTATTGTGTTTTGATTAGGGAAGAAGTGCCTTTTCACTCAAGGCAGGAAGCAGCGAGATTTGGGTGCTGTGGTCCCTTTAAGAGCAGCTACTGAAGCGCTCAGTCCTGTTGGTGCTGCTGCTGCTGCTGATGGCGGCGCTGCAAGTTGATTGGCTGTGGCTGTCAGGGCTGAGGTGCTAGAGGGATGCTGCTACATATCTCCCCTCCCCACCCCCTCCGTCCCTTCCTGCTTCCCTCTCTCTCTTTCTCTCTTGCTCTATATCGCTCTCTCACTATCTCCCTCTTGCTAGCTCACATCCCTCTGAATAATCCACATCTAGGGCAAGCTGGCTGAGAGGCAATCCAGTGCTCAGCTCCTCTCTGCAGGCTGAGAAAAGAGACAGAGAGCGAAAGACAACGATTTTCAACGCAGGAGGGGAAAAAAAGCCGTGAGATTTTGACAAGAACAGGAAGATACCAAGAATTAACTGAAGATTTTCATCTGCGGATATCATTTATTTATACATATTGTTTATATATCTATATATATATATTTGTACACACGCATATAGATATTTATATATATATACATTTATCCTTGTACATATCTGTATCTGTGCTTGTCTGTTTATATTAATATTTTTATATGTATTTGTGTGTGTAAATATATATGATATATAAACAAAAAATATCTATATATCTATGAATTTATATGCGTATCACTGTGAACCAAGAGAAGCAAGAGGAAATTTCTATCATCAGGGCTGGTCTCTGATTGTGTGGCGGTATACAATATTTTAAATATTTCCTTTGATCTTCAACGTCAAGAGGACAAAGACTACGTGCCCATTTTGTATTTTTGTTTTCCTGTCGCTGCTTCCCATCCCTCTCAGTCCGTTTTTTTTTTCTGCGTCCGGAAGGAATAAACTGGAGAGTGACAGGATTTGACGAAAAGGGAAAATCTGTAGAAATTCCTGTGATTAGTGTTATTTCCATCGGCATTAGCGCTCTGTGAGCCGATCACAGCGTGCTGTGTGAGATCTGAGGAGGCAGCAGAGACAGAGTGCCACGCCGCTCATCTCAGCGTCAGCCCAGCCAGCACAGCCAGCATGCACAAACACCACCACTGCTGCAAGTGCCCAGAATGTTATGAGGTGACCCGTATGGCTGCCCTGCGTAGGATGGACGCCCCGTCGTATGGAGGAGACTGGCAGGCCGAGCCCTATGGATACCCACCTGGGTATGGTGGAGGCCAGACCTTACCCCCTCCAGCCTCAGGGGGAGGTGGAAGCATGGGAGGAGGAGGGGGCACTTTAGGGAGAAGTAAGGGCAAGGTTATGTCTGGTGGGGGCCCTGGAGGCCCCAACCCAAAGGGCCAATCCAAGGGTGGCCCCAAAGTAAATGGCAACAACTCCAGTGGACAAGGAGGATGGTGGCCCGAGTGCACCTGCACCAACCGGGAGTGGTATGACCAGGTAACTCCTCTTCCTCACTCTGTTACATAGCTCAGGCTCGTGGGACCTGACGAGGGAGATCAGAGGGGCTGTTGCCATAGTAAAACAGAAATGATCATGTGCCAGCTGAAGCTGTCGGTTTAAGGAAGAGAATTCAGATTTAGTATTCTTCTCAACCCCTCTCTTTCCTAATTGTCGCTTGTGTATTTTGCATTGTAGAGCAGAATAGAGCTGATCTAGCATCGCGGCACATACATGTAGATGATCTTCATTTTTGGATTGGGCGCAGATGACTAATGCTTATAGGTTTAACACACCAAGTGTGTGTGTCGTCAAAGGCTTATGCTGATGCAGTTACCACAGGCCAAAGAAATGGTGCATTTTCATTCATGGAAGCAGCACCGAGAGGCAGTTTGCAATTATTGTGAATTAGCCCTCTAGTCGGTAACCCTGACATTACAAGCTGACTCAAAGAAATTAGATGTAAAAAACAGATTTTGTCTAATTAGCTTAGAGTGGAGGAAGGGATGACGAAATCCATCTCTGATGCCAGTCCCTGTATTTTTTTGCAGGCCATTGTGCTTCAAAGCATCACAATAGACTGTGTTGTGTAATACAAACAGAGAATGAGACGCAATCTAAATGCTGCCTGTCTTATGTGTCGCACAGTGTGAATGAAACTGCCTCTTTACATGTGCACCATTTTGTGTCTGTTGCCTCCATTTATTTACATGTATTTGTAAATCACAGTTGATGGAAGGTCAGAATAGCTTCAGGAGCACAGTCTTTAATTAAGGAAGGTGCATGTATGTGAGCATGAGATTGAGCTTGGGTGGGGGAAGGGTTGCTCGGTGAGCATGAGATTCAAGGAATGGATCTTGCTGTGCATAAGTATGTGCCTGTGCAGTCCTGTATTTGCGGCAAGTGAAGCCACTGCATTATTTGTATTTCACCCCCTGTTGTGTCTGAGCCTGGTTTTGGAAGAAGAATAGGAAGAAGTGAGGAAGGTGAGAAGAAAATGGAGGCTGAAATTTCAGCAGCACAGTGGAAAAGGCTCCTCCTGAGCTGAGCCCTCGTATGAGCTGCAACCTGGTTGATATTAGCAGATTACTACATGGAGGAGAGGCTTTAGTTTTGAGGAGGCGAAAAAAGAAAATGGACATTCTCTCTGTCTTGTTCATGATCCATTTAAATCTATTCCATTACAGCCACATCCAGATCAGTCATGCGTATTTCATGTTTCACACATTTGAAAGCTCAAAGCAGATGTGATTATGTAAGCATTTATTCCTTACATGGAGAATTTTACTCTCCGTCAGTGTTACCCACTGGTTTTCCAGCGTATTTGTTCAATATTCAACTTACAACAGGAGCAAATTAGCATCTGCTTGATGAAAAATCTCTTTCGACTGCATCGTGATTCATGTAGTGATCTTATCCTGTTGAAACAGCACCATTAATGGATAAACCCCTCTGTCGAATCCTGGCTTGTGCTATCCTTTCGAAGGATCCCTGCTTTCTCGTTCTGTCGTGTGAATATATACCAGCATAAAAACTCTGCAAAAAAGCATATCCGACCCAGCATTCATGGCTTGAATATACGAGTGTCTACATTTCTTACATTTCTTCATTGGAATAAAAATAGCTGGAATTGCGGATAATGAGTCAGGGAATGGGGCATGGAGCGGGGGTTAGTGGGGTAAAAATGCAAAGGTTAAAAAAGAGAGAAATAAGCCAATAAATGCAGGCAGCAGCCCTGAAGAAGGGGGAGGGGATTATGTAAGAGGAGGCAGTTGGTGGTGCTGTCAGAGAGAGAAGCAGGAGAGGCACTGACACTGTGGACAAGCATCTGTCCCTCCATCTCCTGAAACAGGCATGTGAATGGCCTACATATATGCGCTTCCCATCCCATGAACGAGCTATAGCACGGCATGGGTAGAAATGCACACCCACCATAACCCCCGCCCTCCTGGCCCTCCTCACCGTTGCTCATCCTAGCTAGGGAAAAGTGAACGTTCCCCCTCCCCCACTACCTATAACACAGCCAGAGAGAGCAGGGCAGTAACACACACGCCCAACATCCTTGTAGCTTATAGCTTTCATAACAACTCATGTTTTGGGGATGCTAGCATGAAAAGTAATAACCTTGCACAGTCATTGAGAATTGTATGAGCTGGCTTTTTATAGCTGGATCATTGACATTTTTAAATGGCTCCTGTAGCCATGAACATTTCATGCATATGTGAGGAAATCATCAGGCAACCCCAAGACATAACGATGGCACATTAATTTGTTTTTTCTCTGTCATCTATTTAGGGAATGATTGTGTTGCTTTTGTCATGAGCTTGCTAGTTTAATTATGGATGATTTCTGCTGGGATTATAAGAACATTCTTTAAAACAAGAGCTTTTGAATTTAAATCTGAGAAAAATAGAGACCTCAGTCTACTGGGAGCATCAGTCAGAAAGCTCCCTCTTCCCCCTGCGGGCTTCAATCTGTCTTTGTGTGTTCTCCAACTCCGTGGCTATGATTAGCTTTAAATATTAATTGGATTTTACTTTATTTATTAGCATCAAGATTTAGTCCAGAACGCTTTGCCAGACCTGTTGTTTATAACATGTCTCTGTAGTGGTTGTGGCATTTTAAATGAATGCACAGACGTGGTGGGCGTTCCATGCCAAACACTCCCATAGGTGATTACGACTTGGGAGCTTTCAGGCCTCAATCTGAAATTTGTGCATATGTGTGTTCGTGCGTCTTTTTACAGTCGCATTGATTTATCGGTATCATTGGTTTCTACATCTGTCTGATGAGATTTTGTTCAGTCTGATTTGATTTGCCATTCCTGTGACAGCAACCAAGAGAGCATTAACGGATGGGATTTGCGTGTGCTCCACGTCCAGAGGTCTTGAGCTGGATCCTCTAACTGTGATCTCGAAAGGCTTAGTCTAAGGCTTGGAATTTTCCTCATCAGATCAAGGAGGGGTTTATCTATGAGCTTGTCTAAGAAAAAGAAAAGCAGTGTGTAATCTGGATGAAACAGCATTCACTATGTCCATGTGTTTCCTTAGAAATCTGCTGTGAATGTTAATGCATGATGGATGGCATTTTTCATCATTGCACCTGCAGGAGCTGTTACCGTCTCCAGCCCAGTTTTATACAAAATTAACACATGGCTGTTCTTAAAAGTTGTGACATTTTGCAATGATTTGCTTATAATTTAAACTATATATTTCATTAGAAATTAGTACAAAGGTAACATGAAGTTCAAACTGCAGCATTTTCTTTTATCTGTTTTTATTTTAAATGCAAACTTATTTTCAGTATGATGCAAGAAGCAGATTTATAAAGGTTGAGGTTGAGACAACTCTAGGAGGTGAATAATAGCAGTCTACAGAGCCATGTTGCTCTAGCATGTGATAACAATGTCTGACATTGTCTTGGTAAAATAAGGATGGCTGGATGGCAGCATTAGATGCTCTAATGCTGGTATATATTGTTCTTTATTAAAGGTGCCTTAAAGGTTATGGAAACTACTCCGGCTTTTAGCCCTAATGGCCCCCATTACCAGTACTGATTTTTGAAATGTTTACTGATCAAAAGCGTTCACTCTTTTCTCCATCATCCATCATTTACAAAACAAATTTCAAATTTTAATTCAGCTTTTTTCTACTATTGGAAAAAGAATGCCATCTGTAAGTCAAAATTTCAAGTTATTTTTTCAATTTCATATTATTATGTCTAATGTTTGAGTTATGTTGAGATTCCCAACTCAAAATTCTTATCTAATAACCTGAAATTTTAAGCAAATTTACATGTGGGTTTTGTCTTTTATTACCCATGATACAGCTGTTTATAAATATGTTGCTGGTATCAAATTCCAACCAAAGATATACATTTTTCAGAAAACAACAAAATTGATCATTTTTTATCTCTTATCATCTACTACTTTCAAATAAATATACGGTTTAAATGTTTGAGAATCATTCTATTTTTATTTACACTTTACACAACGCCCCAAATCTTTTTCAAAAAGGTTTGCAGTAGAAGTAGTTTTGCATCTTTCTTGGTCTGATATCTGAGTCTGAAACACGGATTCCTAACCTAGTAAGAAAAAGTGCCATCATCACTTCATTCAAGTCTGTATCTATTTTTTATTGTTTTCCAGGTTTTAACATTTGTGTTCTGTGTGCTTTATTGTGTTTTATAGTTTAAACCCTTATGAAGCAGTATCATGTACCGATAAAACTATAAAAGCCCACTTATTTGCTTGTCTGCTGCCACCCTACAGTGTCAGTGCTTTTAGACATCGCTCTTTAGCTTCAGTGTTGAATTAACATTTCATCTGAAGACCTTTCTTTCCTAGCCTGTTCCTCCCTCTCTCCCACACTCACCCCAAGCAGCATTTTAAATTTAGTAGGAGGCAAGAACAGGCAGATATAGTGTACTGGTAATTACTCTCTGAAATCTTTCAATGTGTAGCTCAGGTCCTGCGTTCATTTTAACCTTGTGAAGTGTTTTGGAACTTGCTATAAACAAGGGCTCAGTTTGGGTTGTTTTTTTTTGTTTTTTCATGCGTTTGCTTTTCATTGTAACGCTACACAATTGGAGTCACGGCTTGCATTATTCAGGAAAAAGTTTAGAGTTATCAGGATGTATGTGATCTGATCTTTATGTAAGTCTTAACTATGGACTAACGCGCTAAATGAAGAATGCTTACACAGTTTCTGTCTCGACTGTATCGAGTAATTACTTAAAGTCCAAGCTGGAAAAGTAAGTGAACCCAAAAGCTCAGCTGTTGAATGAGATGAGATTGGCGGTGTGGCTTAAAAGAATTGGGTTTTGGCTTAGCCACAACCTAAATTAGACACATATTCACACCCTAGAACATTTCTCATACATTTTGGCACTACATTTTTTTCTGATTTAAAAAAAAACGGAGTAGATGTCAACCAGAACCTAACCTAAACCCTGAGACTATTTGTTGCTATCAGTGTGGTAGTCATTAAGATTCAGGCAGCTGGAACAGCTACAAAAGTGTTTCTATACCTCAGTGTTCATCATAAATCTACATGCCTACAAATGGAGCAAATTCAGAGCTCTTGCTACTCTCCCTAATGTGGGCGTCCTGCAAAGATCACACCAAGAGCACAACATGCAAGCGTGAAAGTGGTGAAAAAGAACCCGAGAGTAACGTTAAAACACCTGCAGAAATGTCTACAACTTTATATTTGTTTATGTGTCCACTACAAGAAAAAAAACACCTGGACTTACAGGAGAGGAGGCACCATAATTTGGGGCTGTTTTGCTAACTCAGAGACTCAGAGACAACGACCAATACGAGAACACAAGGAAACACACCAAGAAGAAAATTCATGTTTTAAAATTAAAAGTTATTTTAACCTAATGGAGGCTGGCATGACCTGAGCAAGGCTGTTCAATCAGGCATCCCTGAAATACAGATGAGCAGAAAAATGTTTGTAGGAAGGAGATTCTCACTCACTCATGAGTTAAGTGAAAATTAAATCACATATTTGGAGTAATCAATGTAGAAGGTTTCAAAACCTTTTTCCTCAAACTGATTTGCCTGCTTTAACCATGCAGGAGGTGCAAATGTTTGACATTTTCCTACCCAAATTACTGCATTACAGCGATCAGTTCAGTGCAAGTGAATGCTTGTATTAAGCCATCTAGCCAAACCGAAAAATATGAAATCACAGGAGATGTGAAAGATTTAGTGCTTCCTATTGGCTGAGTTTATTTTTTAAATAAGATCACATTTAAAATGTGGTACTCGCCAATCTGTATCTGTTGTCTGACATTATTGCTATGCTTCATATATTTTTATAGTTTTCTAGGGAGCTAAATGAAGAATTCTGTGCTTCCGCAGACCAAAAGGTAGATTAACTACAGCAAAAACAATGCAAACAAAAAGCACTAGCATTGGCAGATAGCTAAATTGTTAATTTAACTATTAGTATTGACTGATTTTTCTCAACTGTATTTTTTTATATTTCTATTTGTTTTGCAATCAATAAAAAAACACTAGAATTTCTTACAAAGTAAAGACTCAAGAAGTAGAACAAAGAAATTGCTTCTTCATAATCTCGGAACTGCTACGATGTTCCAACATGTTGAGGTACTACGTGACATTGCTCAAGGATGTTATTATGTATTATCATCCAGTATATTGAAAACTGCGATACAAACGTGCAAATTCAGCATTCCAGGTCCACGATTTGTTGCACCAAGCTTTTCACTTTGTTGCACATTTCAAGGAGCAGCAGCTGCTGCCTCTTAGCGGTGTTTTAGTGTCTTAATATTTCACCCTGGCATGCTCACTTGGCAGCATGACAACATAGGATCGGAGAAAAAAATGTCGATGAACATGTTTCTGCTACTGAAATGGTGCATAGATGTTTGGTTACTTTTCTTTTGTACTTGCAGCTGTGGTATTTGACAGTTTACACTGATCTTTCCACTGGATTAAAAACAATGGATTAAAAACGCTGCTACAGGCTGTAACAGACAGACTGTTTCATATAACTATATACACATACACTATAAGCACACACCCCCAACCTTTTCCCAAAAACACAGTGTTCTGTACCCATGAGATGTGAGGGTAAGGAGAGGACAGTGAACCATGGGAAATGCACTACATTACAAGGGAAACAAGGCGTACTGCAATATTTATGTGCACTTTGACAAAAGTTAGCTTTTTTTTATGCTGTTAAAGAGGGTAAGCACAGAGCGTCGGAGAAATGGCTAGTCAGACATTGACGTCAGCAAACTGTGGAGACTTTGACAAGCCAGCCACCATTATAGGAGCTGAAGACCTGTGATATAGCGCGGCTACACCTGTGACCTAAAAGCTGAACTGTGTTTAATCCCACCTCCTACACATCTCTTAAAAGCCTCTACTTGGTTGTTGGTTTTTTCTTTTTTTTTCCCCGTTTGCTGCGTTACCAAACTGAATCAGCTCCATCTTTCAACATGGAGGTTCTGTGTGAAACGCTGGAATCAGAGAAATTTCTTGTGTCTTCTGCCAACACAGATTTAAGCTCATCAAGTGGTTTACTCATTAGCGCAACCCCTCTACAGCTATGTGATGTATGTAGAGGCTTTAGTGTAGCGTTACAGGTACAGTAGCCCGAAGCGGCAGATCCTGTGTGTGGAGGTGTGTGTCCTGCTGGAAGCCGAGGCTGTCGTGCCCCTGTGATCCATATGGTCATTGTCAGAGGCCCTGCCAGGGCTCAGCCCCGTATCAGCTCGCCCATTCCCCTCTCTGGCACTCGCTGCCAGCTGGGGAGGAGAGCAGAGGAGAAAAGAGAAGGGAGGGGAGTGCTATTTGTTTGTTTGCTTGCCTGTTTTGTTTTATTTAAGGGGTTTTTGCTGATCACAGTAGAGACTGGCCTAGAAATGCGACTGTGCTGCGCTGTGCAGGGCAGACTGGACGTCTGAATCAGCGATGGAGCAAGGGATACGGGCCTTTTGATGGAATGAGATTTTGGTGATCCTGTACCCCTGTAGTTGTTTATTAAAAGAATCAAACGTTGTGATAGATCCTATGTACAGATATAAAAGCCTTTTTTCCCCCTGTGATGCTAGACTCCTTTTAGTAAGAATGTGCTAACATCCTCAGCAAAGTACACCAGTTCCATCACCCACATGCTGCAATACATGAAATACGTGTATATCCAATCAATATCAGTGAAGAGCTAGTCCCTAAGCCTTCTGACTCCTCTTCATTTTTGTGGGGGTGTGTGGGTGCTTTCAACAACGCTTGTGCTTTTATTGCTTTTATTCAACCGCCATATCAGCTGTTATTTTGGTAACACTTTACAATAAGGTACACAAAATCCTGAGTTGTCCAACCAATGAAACAGGATGTAACTACTGAATAGTTATAAAAGTTCAGAATACTTTAAAATAAGTGCTAGTATAATCAGGATTAGCATTTGCTGTGAATAAATAAATAAATGTCTACCTACAGCAGCTTAGTCATGCCAAACCTAAGGTTCTTTTGCAGAAGGAACTTTGTTTCAGTCTCCTAATTATTTTCAGACACTTCTGTTTTGCAGTTTTTGAGATGCTCCTAATGATACCCATACTTCCTGCTCAAGCCTTTTAAATTAAAAGCCCTCTTGTGGCTCCAAAGGCTTAATCACTACCTGTCTAAATAAGCTTTTACTTGTATTTATCTTCAAGTCATGTTTAGTTTAGTACTCAGCATTTTCACACGATACATTATGACAGAAGAGAAAGAATTGGCATTACTAACTGGAGAGAGTATATCGATATACAAGAAAACAGTCAGAGTTGTAAATATGACTCTACATTGCATGATGGAGCACAAAGGAAACGGAAGGGAATCTAATGCCATCTGTTTAAAAGAGCAAAAAGATCTTTTAATACATCACTTTTTCCTGTAACGAAATAAGCTGAGAAATGAAGTGTTGCCTAAATGGAAAGCCTTAACTAAATAATGAAGATTAAGTAAATGGGCAGATGTATATGAATCAGCTTTAGTGCTCATATTTCAGATTTGTACACGTCTGCTTGTCGCAAAGGAAGCACTGAGTTTCAATTCTTGGCTTGGCTCAAAATTTAAAATTCATCTAATTCAGCATGAATTCCTTCAATGGGCACTTCCTAAAAGGTTCTTTAACCAGTTAAGTAGGTTGTCTAGTATTTGCTAGAGTTTTCAGGAAGGATATAATAGCAGTAGGGTTACTTTCACTGATTTGGTCCTCACTCATTCATAGTGAACTACAAAGGGATATTTTTGCGTTCATTCCACATTTTAGTGTTCGCCTTGCCTTTATGTATGTATGGTATATATGGATTTCCGATGGTATAACTAATTATAATACTAAGAGCTGATGACCAAGTAGTTAAAATTCTGTTCTACAGGAAATTCTCTGAGCTTCACTTAGTGATGAGAATTCATGATTTCATCATACAGAATAATGAATACTTTTTTGAGTCTGTGTTCCATTTTCTAGTTACACCGACGTGCACGCGCATGTGTGTGTGTGTGTGTGCGTGTGTGTGTGTGTGTGTGTGTGTGTGTGTGTGTGTGTGTGTGTGGAGGACATTTGGCAAAGCAGTGCATTTCTTACCATGTGTAGCTGCTCTGAGTGCCATCTCTGTCTAATGCATTATCCAAGCAGCCCTTCAGCCATTTGGTCTGGCCTCTCATTTGTGTGTGTGTGTGTGTGTGTGCGTGTGTGTGTGTGTGTGTGTGTGTGTGTGTGTGTGTGCGCTGTGTTGTTTTTCAGTGTTCTTCATTTCTATCATCCCCCTCCTGTCTCCCACTGCCCTTCGCCTCCTCCGCTTTTTCTTTTTTCATACATCACATGAATCAAAGGTTTCATCTTGGGGTGACGAGCAGTGTTCGGAGAAGATGCAGCAGCATCTCCAGACCTGTGCAGCAGCATGATTAGGCCGGTATGTATGCATTGCTGCACAGGGTACGACCTTAAATTTAGCCCATTTATTGATTAAATTTGGATGACTTTGCAGTACAAAAGTAAGATCTTTGTTAAGTAGCAAATGCCATCTTTTTGATACCATTTTCTGATGAGAAGAGAAGACAAGCCTGAGCAATCCCAAACACATTTATCTAAAGCGATATAATTTCAATATTAAGTAAGAACAAAAACAAAAACAAAAGCTATATATTTTAACCCATATCTTACAAATTAATGTAAGCTAATGTAAACAATGGCCTAAAATAAGAACCAAGTTGTAGAAAATCCTTTAACAAACCTTTTAATGGCTTAACTTTTTTTTTTTTGTATTTTCAGGTCTCGTTGCCCTCAAAGGCAGCTAATTCTCAGGCCTCATTATTCCACATGAATCATTTAATAACCCTGATAAATGTGTCCAGACTTTTTTCTGCATGCTTTTTATATGTTTTATAAAAGAAACCCCACAATATAGCAGTTTTAAAGCTATATTAATAAACTATTTAAGAGCTTTTTAAGGAAACTTTTTGTTAGATACTTGTTAGATAGAGACTATGAATAGATGGCTAATATGTGATTCTTTGCACTGTTGTTGCATCTAAGGATTATTGCATATAAGAATATACGGAGGATTGACAAATAAAGGTAGAATTAGAAACCTTGACCCAGTGAGGCAGTCCAGTGGCTTTGTTTTGCTGCCAAAATTACATTTATGCTCCCCGCATTGGTCCCTTGCCTTGTCGATGTGACATCATCACACAGCCACATGCATTTATACTCACCATTATGGCGCTTTTATCCAATTGCAGTCTTCTGCAGCACTGTTGCAGAAATCTCCCTACATGAGTTCTGTGCCATCTGGGAATCCCTGTGCTCCTGCACATGTGTGTCATATAAATGCCCATACGGGCGGTGTGGTCTTGCCTCAGGCTCGTCCATTTTGCGCCAGTGGATGTAATGCCACTTTTGCCATCCATGCGATGTATTCCCACAGTGGCAAACATAAACCGGTGCTTAGACGAAGTGGTCACTGCAGTTTTATACAAAGTTATTCAGAGTAGTTATCCTTATCCTACAGTAAAAAATGTCTCTCTCCTGATGTGAGTGGTCTAGTCCAAGATGAAAATGGCCCATGTGTCATAGCCTTTGCCAAAGCTTTGGACACCTGTGGAAGAAGTTGTAAATGAAAACATGATGTTCAATGCCAAGAAGCACTGAGGCTGCTGTGGTGGTATGTGGTGGTGGCCGCCAACATGTTACTAGAACCATGTATATTCTTCTCCTTTTTAATATGTCAGTATGTTGAAGGAACATGCGGAGCAGAAGGTTCTCTCCAAGCACCAGAACCTGCATGGGGCATCTGCAGCTTCCTGTTACATGAACATACAGCATATTTTTATAACACATGGGCTTCCTGTTTCCACCCACCAAGCTGACAGCCAGCATTATCCAGACCTTTGTCTGTTGTATGTACAAATTATATTATTTTCATAAGGGAAAATCATTTCTATCTACATCAAGTTTGGAAAAACAGACAGACACATCTAAATCACAGAGACAGGGAAAAAAAATTAGTCACTTGTTATTATACTGCCGTTAGAAAATTTAGAGTTCACGTTTTGTTTGTACCGTGACACTTATCACATCTGACGTGCTCTTCTAGTACATAACAAATACAAACTCTACCACATATCATTGTCTTTACTTGCCCAGATTAAAGCGATTTAACCTGTAGAGCATTAAGGACATGGTGTCCATATTGTCCTCTTTACATGTTAATGCTCGCATTTGGATTTATGATTTTCTGCCATCCTGAAAGTAGTTCAGTAAGCAGCCATAGCCACAGTTTAGTGTAATAGGTACCTGTACCTATCAGTCAAATAGATGCACAGCAGCTTAATGAAACATTGATTCTCACCATTGGAACACATGCTAATGGATGTCCTGTTGGGGGAATCAACCCCTATTAATTCTTAGTATTCTTGTTTTCCTGGAGGAGCTAGCCATCCACATTTTCCCATTTTAGTATTAGCAACAAAAATGCCCTCATGTCAGTCTGATCACATAGATCTAGGTGATTTTTATCTGTGAAAAGTGCTATATAAACACATTTTACTTACTTATTTACTTATCAGTTAGACTCAAGATTCTCAATTAAAGTGACAATGATCACATGGTGTATCAGAGTTCTCAAAGGAAATCTTTAAGTTGCAGAAAAGGTGTTCCTAGACCACGAGTTAGGTAGAGCAAAACGCCGAGTGGAT
Source organism: Pelmatolapia mariae (assembly GCF_036321145.2). NCBI lineage: Eukaryota > Metazoa > Chordata > Actinopteri > Cichliformes > Cichlidae > Pelmatolapia > Pelmatolapia mariae. The sequence continues at coordinate 23,516,645 of NC_086228.1, forward strand.
TTTCCAAAATAATTCAGCTTTCTTTCTTCTCTAAAAAACTGACTTGTTTCACGAGTCGCAGCCAATAAGCATGGTATGGCAGCTTAACGCTTACAACAATTATTTGATAGTAAAGTTAAGTATCTGCTGCATTCATTTTAAACTTAAACCTGAAATCACTCGTCCAGGTGAGGCATTCGATAAAACTTCCCACTACTACTCTCCCAGCTCCTAGCTTTTTCTGAATTCCCCAAATGCTCTTAAAAAAACGAAAACCTTGAAACAGATGCTTCACTCTACCAAAACTCTGTAAACATTATATAGAACTGATCATAAGCAGCCGCTTAGATCTGCCTCTGACATTTTTGTTGACTTTAAGCTGAAGCAACACGAGCTGAGGCATGCAAGGAGAGAACAAAGGAAACATTTATGTTTAATGTTTAAGCATAGCAGCTAGAAATCATTCAGATCTCTTTATTACCGGTGTGGAAGCTGTCTTATCAACACTTTCAAAGGTGCAAACTGCCTTTTTTCACAAAACTGTGCTTTTCCAGGTGTAACAGGGTCAGATGGGCAACACTTGACTGGATGACTTAACAGTCATCAGTACATAAAAAGACCCATTATGTCAGTAGTAGTTCTTTGTAGTCTTTAACTGCAGGGTTGTGTGCACAGAGCATAACACTGTGACACTTTATAAATCTTGATTTGCCTTTGTATGCGGGATGCTAATCATAGATGCTACAGCCACAGCCTCGGTGGCTACTGCTCAGTGACTGAAAAGTCTTCCTATCCTAGATAATTACCAGGAAACATTTCAGTGTTGAATAACTCATGCTTATAAAATAGTTCCAAAATGAAAGTCGAACCATTTTTGAGGCACATCTTAAACATCACCTGGGGGACGTTTGATTTTCTACTAAGATAAGTCTGTATCTCTACGTTTGCTTTACCGATTAGATTAAAATTAAATGAACAATTTTTTTCTTTTTCTAGAAAGTTTCTGGATTAAAAATGATGAGGAGAACGACCACATCTGAGCAGTGACACAAACTTGCAACCTCACACGTTTAAAACTCATTCTGGTGAACTAATTGGCCTCATGTTTTCCTAAAAAAGGACACTGACATTGTGCACAGAGAGGACAATTGTAAGAGTTCGACGCATTAAATTAATCATGGAACAAATGAAATTAAATTTAGATGCAGAAAATCACAAATAGCTTAGAGAAAGTGCTGTTTAATGGTAGCATCTGTGTACTTGCAGAAGACGTGTGCATATCTGTTCATAGCCATATTGATGATACTAGTTCTGCAGTAATCAGATCCATATTATATATCTGATCAGTGTTTAAGAGACGGTCCTCTACAGTTCAGCCTTTCTCATTGTACTGTGATCAGTTTTGACCAGGGAGATGACGTCAGGGTTTCAACCATGTTCTGACTCTTAAAATGACCATAACATTAAAAATGGACTTGCATCTGTTTTACTTAGTAAAACATGAAAGTAAGAACTGAGCCCAGAAACTCATCAGGAAAGTGTTTAGTCCAGCTGTAACAGCCTCTGTGGTGTGAACGCTAAGTTTAGGGCTTCGGTCAGCACTGGCAAAAGTAACAAACTTTCACTGCATGTACTGCCTATTTAAACCAATGAAGTTTGTATACATGCTAACTGATTGGATAACATTTATGACAAAGCTACCAAACAAGAGAAACTATAAGTCAAAGCCTACTGTACGCCATTTCAGTGTGAAACTGTAACCAGAAGCTGAACTCTGTTTTCATATTTAACGTGCCCCAGGATAGAAATCACGCTTTTGGTTAAATATATCTAATTGACCTTAACACTCTGCAGCATATCCATGAAAATGTTAAAAGAATAGTCTGGCATTTTATGGAAACACACATATTTCGTGTCTCACCAAGAGTTAAATAAAGTCTATCCCACCCTTGGTTTATTTTAGCATAAAAATAGACACAGGAAGGAACAGCTGGTATAGAGGTTACAACTGTGCCTATAGGTACTGTTAATTACCACATATACACATTTTAAATCTAGCATTTAGCCTAAATCTACTCAATTGTATATTAACAACAATTCAAATTTTTTTCGGCAGTTTGTTCAGCATGAACATTTTGCATTCGATCAGCTTGCAGAAACATTAAATGTATGTTGTTGTTAAATATGTTTAAAATGCACACTGTGTGTAATCCAGCATAGATGAACATGGAATTTAGCAGGAAGACATGATACTGATTGCCATATGTCAGAAAAATTCACCACCCCGCATTCAGAATGTCGAGGAAAGCAGCAGCGCCGAGCCCTGCCTGTACATGAACCACCGAGTGTCTTTTATGTTGTGTGATGATGCAACAGGGGACGGTAGGCAGGGGAGGGTGATTAGGAATAGAGATGGGCAGAGAGGAAAGGATGGGAAGCGGGAGGAAAGAGATGAAGAAATTAGAGTTTTTGGCGTAAAAGAAAGGGATGAGCCAGTAAAAAATAAATAAATAAATAAACAAGAACAGGAAAGAAGGGGGAGGAGAGGAAAGCAGAGAGGAGCCTGTGCTCAGACACAGCCCTGTGTGTTGCCATGGTGCAGGCTCAGTCAGAGCTGCACAGCAGCTTTGCTGCTCAGCTAGCTAATTACCACAGGCTGCAATGTTGATACGCAGGCGACCAAAGCCTGCTTGTTTTCCAGGACAATTTTGGGATTTTTCCCTCAACCACAGGGCTGTAGCAGTCAGGAAGCAAATCATTTCTTTATATGCAGAAAAATATGTCTCTGATGCTGATGATGCTGTGACTAAAACGCAGTATAAAAATGTGCAGTTGCTATGTGGTGAATAGCATTATGGAACACAGTAGTGGTCCTCAGCTCTAATGTAAAGCGCTCTTCTAGCCCAGAGCTTCATTGTCCGACTGCCCCTGCTTTCTGAGAGCCTGCGGGTCCCAATCAGCCTGCTTATAAAACCCAATATGGGCCATTGTGGATTAATACTCACCATTAAAATGTGCAATTATGTAATCAGCCAAATCCAAGCCCTGCATATGTTCTCTAGAATATCTCAGCAGGTGGGAATGTGGGAGGGAAGGGGAGGGACAGTGTGATTGACAGGAATGACGCAACATCAGTACATTCTGCCAGAATTTGGGATTTTCAAGAAATTCAGCCCGTCATTCACACCGCATTAACATTTAGTGTCAAACTAGTCGTTCTTTTAGCCTTTCAAAATGAGAAATGAGCTGTGCATTTCTATGGTGATGCAAATGATTTGACCAGCAGTCCAAAGCTCACAGATTTACTGTGCTTACATTTAAGAAGCTGGAACCAAGAGTTTTTGGGTTAGGTGGAATCATACAAACCCATCTTGAAAACACCTCCAGATATTAATTTTAGGCTAGCAAGAGAAGTCCATCTAAATGGATGGTCAGTGTAGAGTGTAGAGTTACCAGTCAAATGTGATTACAAACAATTTGCCCAAAAATAAGGGTTATTTTTTTTTCACCTGAGTCAACACAGTCAGCTTCTTTACCTCAACCCACTAGAAGCCCTAAGCAACTGTTATGCTAATTCATATTACACATATACCTAGATTTACAAAATAGTTTTAAGTTTTCATTCAGTATAACCCAAAATGAATGAATGAGTGAGTCATCAGGAAAGTGGTTACAGAGGTCAAGTTAGAAAGACTTCTATAGAACCCGAAACCTTTTTGCAGCCACAGCTATCGCCATCTGGTGGCCTTCGAATAGAATGCTGGTTTAAAGCTGGCTTCATCTTTACGACCCGAAAGCTACAGCGGCATTTTATCCTGTTTATGCAAAGAAACCGAGCACATGCATCAGTGCTACATGGTGATTGGCTTTTTGAGGGGAAGGGAGGGACCATCAACATCTCTGGCATTCCCAAAAGTCTCGTATGCATTTCTACTCGGAATTCTTTGACCTCATAATATGTCTGATGCATCTGCACTGGCTTGTCCTTAAGGTAAAAATAAAATTAATATATTAAATCTTGCTTGCGTAGTCTGCATTAAAACTGAAGTCGCAAATCAGCGAGTTGTGGTTTCACAGGGGGATTTTCTCAGCAGGGTGTGGTGACATCTTGGGAGGTAGTTTGCTCTCATACCTTTATTTGTAAAGAGTACAACGGGCTTATTCTCTCTATTTATAGTCTTGAAGCTAAGCATGCATCTTTCACGTTTGACAGAAAACATGATAAAGATATTTTAATCCATTCCTTTTATTTATTTAATGCCTGCAGCCCATATATTTTGCCATCATATTCCATCTATTAAATCAGTTGTTGTGTTTCAGCAGCCAGCTGGTATACAGTGGGGGTTTTTGTGTCAGAGAAATAAAAGGTTTGCGTGTTTTCAGATCAGTGTGTCATCTCTCCAGTCCAGTAATATGGCTGCTCTGCTCTTGGCTGAAACCCATTCTTTAGGGGACAGTGTGTCTTGCCTGAACGCAGCCCAAGGTGGGCAGTGAAAAATAGGCAATCTGGACCCTCGACAGGAGGCAGATTGATTTGGCAATCACCAAAGTGCTACAAACGTTTAAAACAATGCCCTGTTTCTTTTATTCCCCTCTGCTGTTTGGCGCTAAATACATCAGCATATGGATAAATGTGCTCATGTATTCATAACTATCAGAGGGAAACTAGAGGCGCAGCTCTTGTATTTGTTGCCTCGCTTGTGTCCTACTTACTGTAATTCTTCATCACTTTCAACACCTACACTTATTGTGAGCCAAAACTCAGGCACGGGTAGTGAATGGAGATTTGTGTGCATGTGGGCGTTCCCAAGTGGAGCTTATAGAAAATCATGAAACCTTAACCATGACAGGAGGATCTCTGCCGCTGTGTTGAGACAGGCCTCGGCTCCTGAGAGATGGAGACGAATGGTTTTTATTGGCCTTTAGGCCAAAGTTAGGCTTGTTATTTTCACTATATTATTTTACAGTGGATCGCTAAGCACTCTGTATTTGCTCTCTATAGTTTTATCACTGTCTCATGATTTTGATTTGTGAACGAGCGCTGCCTGAACAGCTGCAGCGGCCATTTAGTCCAAAATATTCTAGCAGATTTGATGAAAGGTAGGACTGTGTGAGCAAAATCGTGTGTAGTCAAAAGCAGGTAAAGGAAATTAGAGAAAGCTAATCTCTTTTCTTGCAATAACATGCACTTAAGGGGTTTAAGGATCGTGTTTGCAATACTGTTAGGACCATGAAGCAGAATCACAGTTGCAATGTTCCCAATTAAAGGAAAAAAAGTCTAAAATTGGATTGGTTTAAATGCAGCTCAGAAGATTGTGGTCTGGGGTTCACTGGAAAGAAGTAAGGAAAGGTGACGAAAGTGAAAACAGAGCATTAAAAAACAGCGTTGTTTGCTACTCGTAGCGTTTATTTATTTTCATTAGGATCGCTTTGATTTTCAGTATGATACTTCTGTGAGATTTCATGTCTTTAATACATTTGAGATGTCAGGATAGACTTAAGACTGATGAAAATCTTAGTTTCTTAGTATATAAACAGTTGTGTTTTTGGTAAATTTGAAGCTACAGCTAGAAACGGTTAATGCAGCTCTGTCTATGACTAAAAATCCATCTGCCAACACACTTGAAACTCACAGTTAAAATCATTTTATTGCCACATTAGTCCATACAAAAAACCTTCATGTAAAACTATTGCATGTTCACCTGGTGGAGGCTGGTAACTGCTCATCCACCTTCTCTGCCCATCTTCCCATCTCTCTGTTACTGTTACTTTTGCTGCCTAATAAAGGAATAACAGACTAAAAATAAATCTTTAAGTAAAACAACTGACCTAAATATTCATATGATATTTGACTTATAAGATCTTATTTAGCTAATTTAGAGCTAATTTCTGGATATTTTCTTAAGTGTTTGCACTCACATTGTGAAATATCTCACCTCATCCTGCCTGGGTGTTTCCTCCATGGAAGCTTGTTCTCCTCCACTGAAATTTGCTGAAGATGTATCTTCGTAACTTAGCACATGCAAAATAAACCAACAATGAAAACTAAGAATATTTCACATCAGAGCAGCTGAGTAGTAAACCAACGAAAGCTTGAAAATGGCAGCACTCAGTTGTTGTAGCTGTGCGCTGTAGCTAGTCCTGAGCTACAAATCCAAACCATCGGAGGGAAATAAATTCAGAGGCTTTTTCAGGATAACCAGTCAAAAGCAGAGCGCTAACATGCTACAGTGACCTGTGCAGGCAGGATTATGCTGATGACTATTAGACTCCTGTCACTGTGAAGCCTCACCACAGCACATGTGGTAGTTTTCATTGGAGCTGTTTTTCTGTGACATTGACTCGGTGGTGCTGGTTGTGAGACCAGTGACTAATTTGAATTAGCAGTTTAGTCATTTTCCCAGTACATGTATCTGCTAAAAATCTGTGATGATTATTGTTTATAAGTTTTTCATTACCCATCTTTAGCACAGCGGTTGGCTATTTCCAAGAGCACCTGTAATGCTGTTACCCACTTATTAGCAGCAACATCTGAAAAGCAGGGATGACTCAGACATAGGACCGACACCGATGCATCACTTGTCGTGCAGCTTTATATGTTGCATGAATGTATTGTATGGTCTTTAAAAGCAAAGAATAACGACATGGTTAGGATACTGAGTCAGTCAGTTGAATCCATTTATTGATTGTTTCTAAACTGGACAATCAGGCCCATTTTTTGCAATGTATAAATGAAAAACTAATATTTCATTTATTTAAAAATAATCGTTCTCAACATTTCTGCTGTTAAATAAATATGGTTTTCTTTAATCAAACAATATTTTGTTGAAATCTGTTGGTTTATTCTGTACCTTATTATCTGTAGATTGCAAAAAATGTTTCAAGTTTTCTTTATTTATAACGCCCTCAGGGTTTAGATCCTTGATTTAGATAATCACCTGCAGCAACTGCTTTGTTGCTTTGTCATTTTTCCAAAAACACACAGACCACAGCAGTACTGATATTAGAATATAAAGAACGGCTAAAGTCATGATATTATGAAGGCCATTTGTTTGTCTCTGTGTATCTGTCGTCATGGAAAAATAGAGAAATCTACTGTGGTTTTGAGTGTTTTGACAGGTTTTTTTTTATTATGAAAGCATTGCAAGCATTCAAGATGCAGTCACAAAACTTCATAGGAGAATGTTTGACATCACAATTAAGGTGGAGTTTTACAATTAGTGTGGTCTATGGGTTTCCTGGTGTCTTAGCTGTGTGGCAGATTGATGAAAAAATTCTCCATAACTCAGGTGCGTTAGTTTTCACTACAATCAAAGTCAAAGGTTTGAATCAAAGACATTAGTGGAAACATGTTGCTTTTGAAAAAGGATAATACTGAAATATCACCCACCCCACTTGGAAAAGCACAGGTCTGTCTAACTACACTGTAATAACATTAATAGAAGTTCAGCTGTATTCAAGTGTGCCAGTAAGCCATGACATTGTCACCGTGAGCCAGCGTGAGCAATGTCAGCCACTATTAATGTTATTATTTACAACCTGCTCTTTTCCCACTTTGTCGTGTCAGAATCCACGCTTGCCACATGCCGGATGTACTGTCACAAGCACACAGAGCGAGGTGCAGTCAAGTTCAAACCCGATCAGTTGTAGAAAGCCTTCTTGAGCAACATTGTTATGAATATTCGTTACACTCAGTACTTCTACCTAGTGGCTGCTACTTGTGAAGGTCAAACTAGCCAGCTCTCATTTGAAGCTGCTCAGCATGGCAGAGAGGTAAGCCAGAGCATGCTTTTGTAATATTACATAAAGATGAGGAGGGAGTGCTGCTGACAGCTGTGACGGGCTATTAATTATAGTTTCACAGATGTGTGTCTGCGGTGTGTGTTGGGAGGGTTTGGAAGCGGGGGGGGCCAACATAGTCAAAATGCTCAATCATAGCCATCAAATCAGAAAACTTTGAGCTGTAATTGGTCTGTTTTATGTGCGAACTAATTAATTTCCCCATTGAAATGAATGGCTGGATTCAGCTACCGTTGTAGAGGGATAGCTGGAACAGTTGACCTTTACCGCTGTGGGATTTTCTTTATTACATCTCGTTATTCCGCCTTTGTCCCTGACATTGAGTTTTGACAGCATCTGCGAGTAAAACATCTCTCGCTGTCATCTGTTCAGCCTTCTCAGATGCTTCTTCTCTCACCTGGCTTCTCGCCCTCCTTCTTCCCCCTGGCACAGGGGATACAGCGTGAATGAGATGTTGGGCGCATGGTAATTGAGCAGGTATTGATTAGACTGCAGCGTGGCCTACGAGAAGCCAATAAGAGCCGAAGGATCAGAGCAGCAGCACCAACTGCATCTCTCATTCCACATTCTGCTAGAAAACAAACGCAGCACAGCTAGAGGCATCTACTTTTTTAGATAACGTAAGCACGTCACAGCATACCTTGTTCTCCTATCTGCTATTAGCAATGACTTCAGGCCCGGGAAGAGCTTCCTTCAGCATCGGCTGAAGCATTTAAATGACTGGGCGCATCGTCTGAGCAGGGCTGGCTGTCATATTTCACCGCGATGTCACCACTGGAGACTGAGCTCTCATGTCAGCGTGCCTTGGTGAGAGCAGAACTGATATGGAAATGTTTGCTAAGGAGGAAAGGGTTATTGCCCTGTCAGCATGCTGTCACCGTGCACATGCTGAAGCCTCTCCGTCTTTTTCCCCCCTCTACCTATGACGAAGATGAGGGTTTAAAAGCACAGAATGTAATGCTGACAGTCAAACCTTCCTAAGGTTTTGGATTATTTTGAACAGAGGCAGCTGCCTGCGTATATGTTATGCAAGCTTCACCAACACATTTAAAATTAGATTTGTTGATATTTGTTATGTTTTTTTGCCATTTGTTTACCACAGTAGTAATTATATGTTAAAGAGAGGCTGTGTGCAAACCTGTTTAGACTCATTTTGCTGCTCATATTGGAGTGGATTATTTGTACTATTCAGGCTTGTACAGTAGATATGACTATCCCTCAGTAGCCTTTTAACTTATCTTAGGAAGTAATAAAAAGTAAAAAAGCTGTAAAAACTGTAAAGAAAATCACCTATAAAACAGTAAATTGTTAATTTTAGACAAGTTTGTGCTAGTCAAGCAGTTAATGCTGTACTGATAAACATAGTTGTTGCAATATTATTGTGTTTTCAATTATCTCATCTAACCCTGTACAAGGAACCTTTCCCTTTCAGTACCCGCCTGCCTGTGTGCTATTAAACGTATGCATAGTCAGAATAAAAAGAATATTCCTTCTAATGGATTTGTGCCTTAAATGGTGAGGGTTCACATCTTTATAGACATGTAAATTATAAGCTGTGGTATTCACTTAAATCAGTGTGTGGGCTCTGCGGTGTGTATGTGCTTGTGTCTGTGTAGAAAAGGCAGTCAGGCACATCCAGCCTATGGCCGGGCATGTGTGAGCACAGAGCCGCATAAACTGCAGTGAGGTAACAGCGAGAGCCCTGAGAGGTGGAGCAAGGGGAGGTGGCTAAGCCGGTTTGCCGGCCAATGCTGTGCGAGCGCTGGTTACCATGGGAACACATTGATTATTTAACAATTTGGATGAAGCCTGTGCCCTGCACTTGCCAAGGTTCACTGGGAGTCTGTGTAGCTTTACTGTCCTGAGAGTCTGCAGCCAAGTTGAGTGCTGTGTGGTGCAGTGCCACCAGAACATGATACACAAGCTCTGTGATGCTGAGAGACAGGAGACAGACGCCACAGTCGCAACTGACAGAAGAGCAAGATGATAGATTGGTGAATAGGAAACCATCATGAACAGATGAACCTCGGGAGTGAGAGAAAGAAAGCACTGTGGCGATTATTGCTCACGGTGGTCAGTGTGGACTTGTTGGAAGGAGCTCATGCTGGGGAGGCAGTCTGGACTTATTGTCCTCGTGTGCGCATTAGGTCTTTGTGTCCATATCGCAGCTTGTTTGTATGGGTGTCCCTGCAGGATTGTGCTAAAGCTTCAGCCTGAACTTACCACTGCAAATGGACACATGTAAAGAACAGCAACTGTTTGTATAAATGATTAAAGTCTGGAGTTAAAAGTCTTTTGCAGTCGTACTCATACACCTTAATGAGCTTTTGTTGAAACCCGACTCTAATGTCACCACCGTCAAAGTGTCTTTTCTAGATGAGAAAAAGCACTTTTAAATGAAAGGTGCAAATGCTCACTGAATGCTCTGTGATCAGATCAACTGGCTTGCGATGTGATTGGACCCCAGCCAGCTGTGAATGCCATCTGCTGTGGGCACATTATTAAAAACAATCTGCCCGGGAAGTTAAAAGGTCACCTCACATGACCTCTTATGACTAGCAAGTTCCGCTTTTCGACAAAAATTATTAAAATAAACCAATCATACCGTTGTTTCCTTTTTACCTGGAGAATGATGTTTATTAACAGAAAAATACAAGATACACTGCCCATGTGGGAAGAATTGTGATAATTAGAGTGCTTATTGTACCAGGTGTACATGCAGATGCCCGTGGATTAGATGTAATTATCCAGATAATAGATCGAGACAAAACTCCAATGTGGCTGCCATGTAAATTTCTTCTGCAAAATTCAGACATTGAGTGGATTTTACAGTCTCAAGGAGACTCACTGAGTGTTTGGAGAGGCATAGACATAGAAAGTCAGAATTTTCGCTTCACATGTGTGATTTTCAACTTACATCTCACAGTAGAAAAATCCAGATACTGTAAGACGTTGTTCTTCTAAAGGGGCTATTACAGCACAGGTAGTGCTACATGCTACCTCTGCTATGTATTTTAATCCTCCTTTATGGTCGGATTTCTTTAATCAGCTGTTTTGTTTCCTGTGCGTGAGGTTAGCATAGAGGTGAGAGCAGGTTGTCCACAGGGGGAGGCGGGGCAGTAATCCAGTCCAATCCAAGTTACCTGGGTAAATTGCTAAATGTTAAACAAACTCGGGGTGAGATTATCTTCCATTATTCCTTTTTGTTTGCTTGTTATGTGAGATTCAGATAGAGGGATTACGCAGCAATCCCAGGCCAGGATAATGCTGCTGTATTTTTTACCACTGATAGGTTTATTGTCTTTCAGCCGGAGTTGTAGGTTTGGTGATCCCCTCGGGAAGCATTGGTTTCCTGTGTTACTTACGATAAGCACTGGAGGCATTATACTGTAACAGGTGTGTTCACATGTGGTCTCAGTAGTGGATTCAGTAGCTTAGTCTGTCAGTCACCAAGGGACAACAGTAGCCAGTGTATTCCCCCGAGGTGCCCCCAGGCTGTGTTTCGTCAACTGCGGTTTCATGGTTTTCATTCACAGTAGACTGCCACTGACATAAAACATGCTTTCACCACCAAAATCTTCTGTTGAGTTGGGGTCTAAGATGAAGGGAAGGGAAAGTGCAAGCCGCTCATGAGAAATGTGCAAACACAAGCACAGACGTGAGCATCTGTTAGTCCATATGCAGATAACAGCGACGGCCCAATTGTGCTGACTGGGAGGGAGGATGAGGAGGAGGAGGGCCACAGCTGTCCAGAGTCATAGCACATCATTACTGAGTGGAGCAGGTTAAAACTACAGCTCCTCTTTGTCTGGAGACCTACCTTCATTACCAGGGAACTTGACACTGAGAAGTGTGAATGAAATTATGCATATCTTGCAAGGCGCTTTTGATCAAAGGATGAACTCTTTTGTCACGAGTGTGTGTCAAGCCACTGTTTTGTAGACACAGATGTGTTGCAGCCACAAGCAGCTTGATTGAAAACCCTGAATCAGAGGCTTGTTTAATGCTGTTCAAGTAGATTAACATCTTACAGTAAATGTCTTTATTAGCATGATGTACACTCACCTGCCACTTCACTTGGTACACCTGTTCAACTGCTCATCACCACAAATACCTACACCGCAACTATCAACCCATAAACCCATAAACCCAGTGCATTTAGGCATGTAGGCATGGTTAGGACGACCTTTTAAAGTTCAAAGTGATCATCAGAATGAGGGAGAAAGGTGATTTACGTTACTTGAACATGGCATGCTTTTTGGAGCCAGCGCATTTCAGAAACCGCTGATCTACTGGTATTTTTCTCCACAACCATCTCTAAGATTTGCAGAAAATAGTCTGTAAAAAGAGAAAATATCCAGTGAGTAGCAGTTCTCGGGCAATCAACAGTGCCTTGTTGATCCCAGAGGTCAGAGGAGACTGCTTCGAGGTGTTAGGAAGGCAACAGCAACTAAAATAACCACTTTTTACAACCAAGAAATGCAGAAGAGCATATCTGAATACACATGTCTAATCTTGTAGCAGAAGAAGGCCACAGTCTTAAAGTACTAAGGCAACAAGTCACCAAAAGTGGATTATTTCTGCTGCACTTAAGATGGCAGTTTCAGAATTAGGTTCAGTCAATATAAAAGCGTGGATCCATCGTCCCTTGTATCAACAGTTTAGGTTGTTGGTGGTGGGTATTCTTTGGGCCCCTCAATAACAACTGACTTATTTAAACACCACAGCCTACCTATGTATTGTTGTGGCCATATCCACCACTTTATGACCACAATTATGCACCAATCTACTGATAACCGCTTTTAGCCATTAGATCTCAGTCCAGTAGATCATCTTTGGGATGTGGTAGAACGGGATATTTATACAATGGCTGTGCAGATAACAAACATGCTGCAACTATGTGATGGTATCATGTCTGCAACACCCTGTCGAATCTATGCCATGATCAGTTAAGGCAGTTCTGAAGGGGAAAAGGGGGTCCAACCCAGTACTAGCAATGTGTACCTAATAAAGTGTGAGTGAGTGTATATTCAAGGACTTGACAATAAAATGCACATCACCCCAGACAGCTGAGGACCTGCTAAGAAATATAGTAGATATATAAAAAGTAAGACAATATAAAAATGTTCATCTTGTTCTACCATTCATCCCGCGTGTGTCCCTTTAATATCCATGCCTTTGTAAATAATTGATGGTAACTGTTCAATAGAGCAAGTAAAAGTGGATTTTTATATCATGAATGTGACGAACTGAAGTTAACTGAAAAAATAATGTATATAGTTTCATTTTATCAAACCAAATCCCAGATTCCTGAATTTCATTTCCCTATATCTAATTATATATCACATACATCTGTGTATATGTGCTCATATTGTAGAGCAGTAGAGCAGCATTACTCCAGGTAGTTATACATTATAAAGTGGCAATGGCACAGTAACACAGTTTAGATTGAAAAAATCTATCATAGGCGATGTGTAATATGTAAGTCTTCAGAATCAGTCAAACTCAGCTGCTTAAACACAGGCACTCTACACTGTAAGGTGATAGGGTGAGATTGGGAGAGGTTGGCGAGGTTAGTGTTAAGACAGACAGCTAAGGATTTTCTCCTCAGTGCTGGACCTGGAAGTATAAGGCCCTGCATGCACCGCTGTCTGCATCCCCCTCACGCACACAAGTCAATCAAATCAGTAGAAGTAAAGGATGGCCATCGGCTGCTCCAACACAAACCCCCTCCATCAAACTTCACTCTGCATGCCTGGAGTGGGCAAAGAAACACCAGGTGGCACAATAGAGCTGAGCTGGGAGGTTAATTGGACTGTGAAACTTCGTCTTGTTTGAGTTTGGCTTTTTAAATGCTGCTTTTGATATTTCTGCTGGGAAGACGTGCTCCCTATTGTACATTTGAGCTTTTTTTAAAGCCTTAACGGAAACAAAAACAAGAGAAGAAACAATTTCCCTAAAAATTATTACCAAGAAATCTAAAATAGCTTTTAGAGTCTGTATTCATTATATTTTGAGCTAATTCAACCCATCATAGTACTCAAGAATTGTTTGACCCTTAACTTTTGACAGTAACCCTGCAACAAGCAGTTACTGACCTCTCTGTCTGTTTTGCTGTTAAACTGTTGCGTCCGGACAACTGAAAAAGGTGAAAAAGTTTATTACAAAATTGGCATCATGATGCATTTAAATGAGTTGTTTACTTCAGACCAAGCACCAGTTATTTTCTGTGCACTAAACAAGTACGACAGACAGATATTTTGCATAAAGAGAGATTAAAAAACTACCTGTTTGCATGTAGAATAACAGACGTGAGAGGGGATTTCTGTGTAGAGTGTGTGTAATTCCGTAAACCTTGTAGCGCACCAAGCCAAAATTCATGCATTTTTCTAGACGATGCTCCGTGTTTTCATTATGTGGAAGTAGATGTGGGATAAACGCATTGTGCCAACAGCTGGAACACAAGCTGGTTTGTTTTATGAGGTGACCGCAGGATGTCTGGCTGTGACGGTTAATAAGCAGCAGTCTCACTGCCCCAGTCCTCATTCTCAGTCCTCACACCCCCTTTCAACCCCTCCCACCCCACCCTCATCTCTCTCCCCAGTCTCACTCCCAAGGAGACTCACTGCCTGTTCCTGTGGCATCCGTTCATTTTGCTCCCAAGTGATAGTGTGTGTACCGCATTACGTCTGCGTGCTGCCAGCCTCACACACTGAGATAATGTGTATCTCTTCATATTCACAGGCCAACCCTCCCCCCATCATTGTCAACGCAGACTCACTAGATGCAGGCCCTTATGTAAGTATCTGTTCTCGTTGTCTGTTACAGTATATATCCCTCTCATTCACACTTCCTCTGTGTCAGTGCATGAACATGTTTGTATGTTTGCGAGTGTGTGTGGATGAAAAGGCCTCCTCCTGGCAGCAACATGCTGTTTGCCATGTGGACCGACATCCATTTTCCTATTGACTCTGCCCGTTTGTTGGGATTGTGCATTCTGCAGTTGCGCATGTATTCTTACAGCGTTTGCATTTTAAGAAAGAAATGCACCTCTCATTTACAGCATTAAGAAATGTGTGGCGGTTTTCATATATATAGTAAAGCCATATTTTGACACTAATCCCGATTTACTGGGTTTCTCGTATTCAGTCTGATCTTTTTCTCTTTTTTTGGACATACAATGAAGGATTTTGCCGAAGCATTTGTACACGTCCCATTTTTCTTACATGTGGGCAAACTACGTACTTTGTCTTCAGAGGTGTCACTAACCATGCTGTTCATTTTTTGTGTTTTGTTTTTGGCAGGTTAATGGAAGTGATGGGATGTATAAATATGAAGAGATCATTTTGGAGAGGGTAAGTTTTACACATCGTGGATGCATTTTTTCCCACAGTATCCTCATTCTGATTTTTTTTTTCACATGATTGATGGATTTCTCCCCACTAGGTGGTGGTAAGCAGCTCAGTCTAAATGAATACCAAAGACAAATCTTAATGATTGTTAATTTATATAAACTTTTATGCAAGTGAAGACAGGCGTTTTCTCACTGCATTAGCAACGTCGTAAGTGTGATGTCCTATGTGACCCACATTAACGCCAGCTAGGCATGGCTTTTTACATAATCCTGATACACATGTCATCAGCAGACACC
Organism: Pelmatolapia mariae; assembly: GCF_036321145.2. Lineage (NCBI taxonomy): Eukaryota > Metazoa > Chordata > Actinopteri > Cichliformes > Cichlidae > Pelmatolapia > Pelmatolapia mariae. The sequence continues at coordinate 23,532,075 of NC_086228.1, forward strand.
AGAAATGTAAAGCACCTTCCTGTGCAATTGTTTAGCAGGCCACCGCTGCACTTGTCAGCGGTGGCTCAGGTTTAGTGGCAGAGCTATACTGTACATTTCTGCTCTCATTATTCCACCCACGTATAGATGCATCTGCGAACCCACGGTAGATGCAGCATATCTCTTTGCCCCTTCCGCTCTAAGTGGCATTTCTCCATGTAGAAAGCTTAAATAAACTATGCACAGACACACTTTAAAAGGTCTGTGGGTGTGTAACTTTTGGTGGTAAGGCCCAGTGTACTCCTCTTGGCTCCAGAGCAGCACACTGGGAGGCCTCAGCCTCCCTCTGTCCTAATTTGTTGCGACTGTTGCTCATTAATTATAGAAAATAATAAAGCGAAGTCTTTTCTCAGCTGTCTTGTTTGCTGCCTGTCTCTGTGGCCATGGCTGTCAGATGCAGCAGTGTGCCTGGTCCCGCTGGATCAAAATGGGTCCTCTGTCGTTTCAGGGACAGGAACAACAGGAGGTGGCAGTATCCATCTCCTGCAGAGAGTGAGAAGCATTGTATCAGGCAACCGAAATGATGACTCTGAGCTCATCTTTACCTCAGATTTTTAATGCACTTCATACACAAATATCTCTCTGTGAGTTCATAGAGTACATGCTCCCTCTTCTAATGGCATTTCAATTTGTCACACGTGGGGACGTGCGGTCACACACACGAGCCTCCACAGAAACAGGCATCAGGAAGTGCCTGGAGAAATCTCTGGATCATTTTGCATCTATCACATGATTTAAATACACTACAAGAGATATATTGCACTAACCTTGAGCTTACTTTGTTTGCTGTTTATCGTATCCTGCTGAAAATGTTAATCATAACCTATTTTCAGGGGAACTCTGGTCTGGGCTTCAGCATTGCTGGAGGAATAGACAATCCCCACATTCCTGATGATCCAGGGATCTTCATCACCAAGATCATCCCCGGAGGAGCAGCTGCTATGGATGGACGGCTGGGGTAAGTTTCCGTCTTCCTCCTGCTGCCTCCTATTTCTTCAACTCTTACTAAGCTCCACTACATCCTCTATACTCTCTCTATTCTAACCTCTCTACTCTCATCTTTAACGCTCACCAACATTGCGTCCCGCCAGGCAGCGCTGTGTGGGAGGCAGAGTTTCTACAGCCCTCTGCCCCCAGGCTCTGTGTGCTTCCTCAGACTTATGATTCACTGGAAGACCAAAGCCTGAAACATGCAGAAATTATGATATGGAAGTTCTTTTTCATGTTCTTTTGAGGTTTCTGATTACACTGGCTTTGCTTGGGTCTCCCTTTTTTATGCAGTCAGTAAACTCCACAGAACCACATGCACTTTACATGTGACATTTAAACCTTTTTTTTCACAGGGTTAACGACTGCGTGCTGCGTGTTAATGATGTCGATGTGTCTGAGGTGGTTCACAGCCGGGCGGTGGAAGCCTTGAAAGAGGCAGGACCAGTGGTGAGGTTATTGGTTCGACGGAGACAGGCCCCACCTGAGACGATTCTGGAGGTCAACCTGCTGAAAGGGCCCAAAGGTTAGAGTCGGTGTTAACATATTCTTTTTGAAAGTGATTGCAGTGCTGCTTAAAAGGTAATAAATAACAGAAGAACAGAACAGAAGATAATCTTACAAATAGGGCCTGGAATGAAAGCATGCAGTCTGGGGTGATCCTTTTGTTAAAGCACTGGCTGTCTTTGTTATTCACCTAGGACTGGGATTCAGCATTGCTGGAGGGATTGGGAATCAACATATCCCAGGAGACAACAGCATCTATATTACCAAGATTATAGAAGGTGGAGCTGCTCAAAAAGATGGACGACTGCAAACCGGAGACCGCCTGCTCGCTGTAGGAGCCTGCACCTTCCTCTGACTCACTCGCATATCTGACACTCGAATCCAAATGAATTCATTAGCTATTCGTGTGGTTCACTTGCAAGTTAAACAGATATTTAGCATTTTCCTTGCAGTCATTCTATAAAGCTATTTCTATAACCGGACAAGTACAGTGCTATGAAAAAAATTGTCCCTTTTATGATTTTTTAGGTTTTTCTTTTACATATTTGTCATAGTTACATGTTTTACATAATCAAGATAATTCTAATATTAAACAAAGATAACCAGAGTAAATACAAAATGTAGTTTTTAAGAGATGATTTCATTTTTTAAGGGAAAAAGTAATCCAAACCTACCTGGTCCTGTGGGGAAAAAGGAATTGCCGCCCTCTTGTTAAATCACGAATTAACTGATTAATCACATTAATCACATTACTATCCACACCCAGCCCTGATTACTGCCAGACCTCTTAAATCAAGAAACCACTTTAACAGAACCCGAAGACAAAGTAAGCTTTGTTTGTTCAAAAAGCAACAAACGTTGACATCTGTCAGTCTGGGAAGGGTTAAAAAGCTATTTTAAGGCTCTGGGACTCCAGTGACCCACGGGGAGAGTCATTATCCACAAATGGAGAAAACTTGGTGGTGGAAACTTCTCAGGAGTGCCCGGCCAACCAAGAGCATATCAACGACTCATCCAGGAGGTCACAAACGATCCCAGAACAACTTCTAAAAAACTTTAGGCCTCACTTGCCTAAATTAAGGTCAGTGTTCATGATTTAGAAATAAGAAAGAGAATGGACAGATATGGCATCCATGTTCCAAGGCAAAAGCCACTTCTGACCGAAAAGAAGATAAAGGCTCGTCTCAAATTTGTCAGAAGCATCTTCAGGATTCCCAACATATATTCTGTGGGCTGGCGAGAAAAAAACTGATTTTTTTTTAAAACAGGTTTAAGTCCCATTACATCTGGCATTAAATGAACACAGCATTTTACAAAAAGAACATATCAACAGTCAAATATGATGGCAGTACTGTGATGGTTTGGGGCTGCTTTCCTGCTTCAGGACCTGGACAGCTTGACATAATTGATGGACCCATGAATTCTGCCCTCTACCAGAAAATCCTGAAGGAGAATGTTTGGCAATCAGTTCATGCCCTGAAGCTTAAGCACAGTTGGGTTATGCAACAGGACAATGATCAGTAACATACCAGCAAGTTCACCTCTGAGTGGCTCAATCATAACAAAATGAAGGTTTTCGAGTCTTGACTTAATTCCGATGTAGATCTTTTGACATTACCTTAAACAGGTCGTCCATGCTCGAAAACCCTCCATTGTGGCTGAATTAAAATAATTCTGCAAAGAAGAGTGAGTCAAAACTTCTCCGTGATGTGAACAACTCATTGACAGTTATCACAAACACTCGAATGCAGTTAGGTTGTTTATTCTTAATAGATGAAATCAACATTTAAAAACTAATTTTTTTTTTATCTTTGTCTAATATTAAAACTCGTTTAATTATCAGAAATATGTTTGTGTAACAAATATTAAAAAAAATGAAATTAGGAAGATGGAAAATACTTCTTGCATGGCACTAAAGTATACTGGGTTGACTGAGTGCTCAGATGTTAGGTACATCACATTATTTACTTAGGTGTCACATCCTGTGACTTTAAGCTAAATGTGACAACATTATTAGCACTTACAATAATTTATAAGAAAAATAACACAGTCACGAATTGGGGCAATAATGCAGCCCCTCAGCTGGCCATGAGAGAGAAATATTTGATAAAGGCAGATATTTTTTTTAAAAAACAATTGTTAATCAGATTCATGAGTAAAAGTCCAAGTAATTATCCCTGCCCTCATCACTGAGCTGTCATTAATCGTTATTTAAATACAAACACAATATATTTTACAAAATTCTCTAACACCTTTTTTAACATTCATGACCTTTTTTTGTCAGATTGGACAAGTGATTAGGCTTCTGTAGCCTAGCTTCTGTCTTTTTATTTAATACTACTACTACTAATATTAATAATAATACGAATTTTTTCACAAAATAAAAAAGAAAAGAATGGTTTGACAAACACAAGAAGCAGGATACTGAGGTATAAGATATGGTGTTACTCATGGTAAACAAAGCTGAATGAAATTAAAGCAAGGTTGAGACAACAACAAGAAAATTTAGATCATATTTACAAAGAAAATGAAATTGAAAAACAAGATTTTAAAAAGACATCACATAAAGTCTATAAACATTCGGAAGTCCCACATTCTACAAACCTCTTCTCCTCAGGAAGGTTGTTCCGAATCAGAGGGGCCCTGATGGGAAACCCAAAGTCACCTTTAGATTTAAGCCTCGACTTTGAAACAGCCAGAAGGGCCCCACCTGAGGATCTAAAGCTGCGATCCGGCTCATATGGAGTCAACATTTCTGCAGCGTAGCTAGGGGTGAGACCTAGATGTGGTTTAAAACTGAAAAGTAAAATCTTAAAATCACTTTTAAAACATAGGATTTGGGGTGACGTCTGCTTAAACAAGCAGAAAGCCGTGCTGCTGCATTTTGAAGTAGTTGCAGGCAAGGCAGAAAATTGTCCTTTGAAAGAAATGCACACAAAAGAAAAATGTCAACTTAAAGACATCAGTAGTTAAAATGCAGATCTGGTGGCACTGTGGCATGCTGCTACAGATCATAGACTGATCAAGAAACATGCCATTATTAATTTAAGCATTTCTCAAGACTTCATTTCCTGTTCTCTATTGCATTATTGCAAGTGAGCACATTGGTTTAATGTTACCAAACTGCTGGAATAACTTTTGACTGGCAGCATATTTCCTGGGACCTGAATCTTAAAAGAGAAACAGTAAAGAGAGATACAGAGCATCCTTCAAACCTCTACCTACTGCTTTTGACCTCTGTTATCACTGCACGGCACACCAACCTTTCACTTTGCTGTTGAAATGTACTGAAATCTCATAATACCTTCAAGCTATGATTCATTATTGTGTTGGCTGGTGTGATGACTGCTATGATGCGTGATGTTGTCACAGTGCAGCAGGAGACACAAGGCTTTCAGGTGTTGATACAAAGATTTTTTTTTTCTTCCCCCTCTTCTGATTTCTGGACTATCGTCGCATTCAGGTGAACAACATCGTGCTACAGGATGTGCGTCATGAGGAGGCAGTAGCTGCGCTGAAGAACACCTCCGATATGGTTTACCTCAAGGTGGCCAAGCCGGGACCTGTGCATTTGAACGACATGTATGCCCCACCAGACTACTCCAGCAGTACGTATCTACCTCTTCCTGTTCTTGTAGTCATACTATAAGTGCAAATTTGCTAATCAATAATCAGCAAGCTCCAAAATTAGAGATGTAAGGTAAAGAGTAATTTTTTTTATATGATTTTTTTTTAAAGTTTCATCTTTACCAGCGATGTTTTCTGAATTTTTCTGTTGGTTCACTGTTCTCTCCCCAAAACTGCTATGCCCAGACACCCACATAGTGTATGTAGTGAACGCTCGTGCACACAAACACACGCACACACAGACACACAATCCTTCCCACAGCAACAACAAGCACAGTTCTCTGCCTCCCACTGAGTGTGGATGGTTTCTCACATCCCACCTGCTCATGAGAGCCCACGATCTTGAGCTGCAGCATCTCAAATTTCCACACAACAGTGATTTAGTATTAGATGGGGCTATCGAAGGTTTTGTAAGTTCCAAATGTTTGAAGTCGTCTGCATTTAAGTTCACTAACCCTTGAATCTAGACGTGGTTCCAGATTTGCAAGTGAAGTGGTTCACTTGCTTTATCACGCTCGGCTAACGCTAAAAATGTAAATTCAGAAGAAGAGGCTTGTTCATGTGTGTGATCTGTCTGCTATGTGCATGCACAAGGAAACAGGTTTTTAGAAAAACGTGGCACATGCCTTCACATATTAGTCAGTGGTAGTTCCCCATTTTGCAACAGACATATAGCAGAAACAATAGATTACATTGTGCGCATAAAAAACCGAGCCAGCATATAAAAAATGTCCCAGTGGTACTTTAAAGGAAAACCTGGGTCCTATTTTTGTGGTTTTGGCCACTATTTCTACTCCTAATAATATCATCGTTCTCACCAAGTTAATTGCTAAGCTTTGGGAATGCAGGAAAGAAGTTAATAAGAAGTTAGATGTGGTCAGAAATACAAGCAGTCAGATGATCAGACAAGTTACAAAGAAACAGAGAAGTTAGAAAAACTTGTTTGGAGGCGTATATAATTCAAACTGTCTTATATCGATAATCTGTACTCCAGAGAGATGGATATAAAGAGTTATGTAAAGAGGGATTGTTGCCTCTTTCATGGGTCCCCTAATCTGTGGTTGTACTGTACATTCCCAGAAGGTAAATCAATTATGATTTTCCTCATACATATAGAAAGAGGACATCTTCATTATGGTCATTTTAGACACACAACTCTGGCTATGGGTTGAGCAGCATCACTAACCTACCTTTTTGACCTTATGTTTGCAAGGGAGAGCCAATCAGAAGAAAGCTGGCTTTATGAGAAGCTCTTTTTAGACCGTGGGTGAAGTGATTGGCTCCAGTAAAAGATACTTAACAAAGGGATTATTTTGAGCTGTGAATCATGCAAAGCCAGTCTAGTAAAAGTCCAGTAATAAATATATGGAGCTAAAAAACAAGATAACAGTAAGTATTCTAATCTGCTCATGGATTCGTTTTTTCCCCAGTTTATTTCATTGTGTTCCCACTTTGGTTCACACAGAGACACAAAAATCATCACACGCGTACCAATGCTTCAAGTGCAGCATGCAATTATGACACTGACACATGCCATACCTGTGCATATCGATCAAGTACACCGGACACGTTGTAAGCCAACTGTGCAAGTGAGAGCAGCCAACATATGGTGACCGTGCATGCATTTGGGTATCAGAATCAAAAGCCATTTTCTCTGGGGACATCATGAGTGACAAACCACTCGATCTCATCATTCTCGTCATTCTACTCCATTGGACACAGGACAGACACCTCTTTCCAATCCCCAAAAGCTTCCTCATTGGCTCCAAACACGAAGGGTTATTTTAGATGGATGCTATAGTAGGCACAGGCTTCCACAGAAGTAGAGCAGACTTGTTGTGATACCCACGTTGCAATAAAGTGGAATTTTCTTGCTCTAATATTCGGGTGAATATTATCATTATGAAGCAGTGTTTTGGTGTGGTAATGAAGCTGTCATTTAGGAGCCAGTAATATCTGATTAACCAGCTTTATGCAGTTATGTTTTGTGCAGTTCTCCTGTTGCACAGGTGTTGTAATCATTCTTTCTTTCCCCCTACTGGCCTGGCCCTCCCTCCAGCCTTCCCCACCATGGTGGACAACCACGTCAGCCACAACTACATGGGGGGAATGGAACCCAAGCCAGTGTACCCGCCACCCCAAGTCACCCCGTCCAGGTACTCGCCCGTTCCCCGCCACATGATGGGGGAGGAAGACTTCACGAGGTACGTTAAAGACCGGCTTCTTCCATGAATGATCCTCCTCCATAACCTGACATTCATAAGGCTGTATGAGCATAGCTTTGGCTAAGTCTTAGCACAGGTTGTTGGTGGAGATCAGCTATTGGGCTTTTTTGGTATTTGTTGGTGTAGTTGTATTAAAGAAACACGGTTATAAATTATGTAACTATTTTAATTTAACATGGATCGTATTTTGTTCTCAGTAGCCTCTATTTTGTTGCTTTCGTACAAGCGTTGTTGTGGTGGCTTCAAGGATACACCTGTTTACAGTAGCTTATAGTGTTTGATTAACAAAAGAATCTGCTTAGCTTGCAGTTTTCATCTCATCGAGGCCCCGATGGTACATACTACATAATAGCTGGACAGTGTGTGGCAGCTGTGTGCTGAGAGAAGTCTTTTGTCACATCTTATACTTGTTATGAGCGTGTGTTACCCTTTGACCTCCTATCCAAGTACTGGATCAGAAGTAGCATTCATAGAGGGTTGATTGGAGTGTCCCATGAGGCTTTGAGTCAGCTTAACCCACAGCTCTAGGGAAGAGGCTGAATTCCCTCTGTGTGTGTGTGTGCCTGTGTGATTGCATGCGGGTGTCTATGTGTGCTGTCTTACTGGCCGAGTGTTACGTCGCCTTGTAATGTCCTTGTACAAGCTGTCTACATGACTTGTATGTGCATTTTGTCGCATCTTTGTTGGTATGTGTGCTTTATTTGTGTCCTACACTTGTCCCGTTCACTGTGATTCCTGTACCCCACAGCAGGGCTGAACCTATTTACAGTGTCATCCACAAACCTGGGGACAGCAAGGTGCCCCAGGCCCTCTACAGAGGCTTCTGTCCTTCCCCTGCTCCCTTGTGCCAAGGTCCACTCCCCTTCTCTGGCAGGTACTAACCTAGTCCATCATACCTTGCTTAGCTAACCCTCCTCTCTGTAGCTCGGCACTTAGAGAAATGCCAGGGCATATAACCCATCAGGATTACCAGTAGTGTGTTGGGCCACATCTGTGCACATAAATAGCAGTAGAGAAGATTAAGATTAACCAAGGGAGGAGGGAGGAAAGGAGGGCTGGAGGGCGAGGCAGGCGATATTTATGTTGAGAATTCTTTTAGTCTTCTGTCTGCATGTAAATTTTTGCTGAGGCTTTTTCGGTTTATTTGGAACCACTACTTTATCTTTCACAACTTCACAAGAAACAAGTATCAACAGAACACTGAGTAGAGAACAAGTGAAAAGAAAATCTCAATAGTTATTGCCCTTTGTTTCGTTTTTTTTTTTTTCTTCTTCTTTTTTTCGTTGCCGCTTTTTTTGTGCTTTTCATATTTTAAACGGCCTACTCCCATTCGGTCAATATTTGATTTCCTGCTAATTTGCTCATATGTGCGAATCTCAAACAGTAGTGCTTTGTTCACCGCAGTTTAAAATGGAGTCGTACCTGCTCTTCACAAACACATCACCGCAGGAGTGCAGCCGAAAGGGCTTCACGCTCCCACAAGCTGCTCAATTCCATCTGTCAGGAGGCATTGATAAAACTAAGCCTATATCTCTAGCCAAAGCTACTTTGGCTAGTGCTTACTGCTGAAGACATAATATACATATTATTTATGGCTTGCATTTGGGTTTTTTTTTTTCTGTTTGGCATTATCAAATTTGCAAAAGGCCTCCTGGTGTTTGATTTAATTGAATGTTTTTCTTTTTATTTGTTTCTAGAGCCACAGTTTTGTCCATTTTCCATCACTTCATGGATGACTGTACTGATGTCTGTGTGTAAACCATTGTTTTTATGTAATTTACCTATATTGTGTAACATATATGCCTTGCAGTGAGTGCAAAGGAGAGTGACTGTAGTCCTGCTCTAACTAAATGCTTGTGGTAAATGTGGTGTTTGAAAGGAAGGGTCGAACTGAAGGCTGGTGTGGATGACAGGAGCGGTGAAATATTTTGCCTGCTTCTCTATGTATGTAAATGTAAACAGAGAGCCTGATCCTGTACAGGGCAGCAGACAGTGCTGCAGCTGTCATGATTCATATGCACGCTGGGAAAACCAGGCCATGCACTCAGGTCTTACCCCTCTCATCACCCGTACTGCCAGCACCAATCACACATGCTTACTGTACGCTGACATGTTTGCTCACAGTGTGCTGACACACACGAACACACGCGTGCCATGCTTAAAGTGCAGCATGCAATTATGACACTGACACATGCCATACCTGTGCATATCGATCAAGTACACCGGACACGTTGTAAGCCAACTGTGCAAGTGAGAGCAGCCAACATATGGTGACCGTGCATGCATTTGGGTATCAGAATCAAAAGCCATTTTCTCTGAGGACATCATGAATGACAAACCACTCGATCTCATCATTCTCGTCATTCTACTCCATTGGACACAGGACAGACACCTCTTTCCAGTCCCAAAAGCTTCCTCATTGGCTCCAAACACGAAGGGTTATTTTAGATGGATGCTATAGAAGGCACAGGCTTCCACAGAAGTAGAGCAGACTTGTTGTGAGGAATGAGTCAGAGCTTATATCGGCCCTCTGCCCATCTGCACATCCCCCTCAGTGGTGTCATCGCAGACACGTCCCCGACACCCCCTTCTCCATCTGATATTACCCCCCTTTCTGGAGATATGTTATATTATATGGTGTAATCAGACGATCCTTTAAATCCTTGTTTCTGTCCACATTGGACTCAAGAAAAAATAAAACCTCCGTGTTTAGCATGCATGTTTGGTGTAAACATACATCTGCATGCAGTCGTGACAGGGCACAAGATGACTAAACAAGCAACAACCCTCTACTAGCCCTGTCAGGCTTTACTGCAGATGCAAATTACTGTGCAAACATTTTAGGCATTTTACATGTTTAGAGGCATTTGATCAACACTAAATTTATCCTGCATCTTGATAAAGACGCCAAACATAAAGTGAGAGTAATATTAACAAGAAAAGGGGAAAAAAGCATCTTCAGCAACAAGAAGAACAAGGAGTCCTGTAACAGATGGCGTGGCCCCGACAAAGCCCTGTTCTCAACATCATTGAGTCAGTCTGGGATCACACGAAGAGACAGAAGGCACTAAGACAGTCTAAATACACAAAACTGCAAGAAAGTTTTCAAAGTTGCTGAAAGAACATTGAAAAAGTATGTGCAAGTGTACCTAGGAGAATTGGTGCTATAGTCCCACCAAATATTTTGATTTAGTTTTTTAGCTTAAGGACTTCTGTGTAAAGTTAATAAGGAAACAAAAACTTTATGGCATGATTTTGAAATGCATTCTCACTTTTAGTTTGCATGTTTTCCCCGTACTGTATGCAACAATGCCTCCTGCTTCGGCCTCTTTGTTTAGTCACAGCCTGTGTAAATACAGAAGCCTTAGTACTGTCGAAGCAGCTGAGCTAATCAGTAACATTATGTGTCTCTTGCACACATGGAAACACAACCTTTGACTGTTTTTTTCAAGAATCTGGATAACACACAATGACCTTTGGTTTGCGAGTTAAATGAGGGATTTAGAATTAAAAGAACCACAGCAGATTCAGCTTAGTTCCCAACTTAGGTGTTATTCATTTATTACTCAGATTTTATTCTTAGTCACGGTGAGAGGCACGGAGAATGAACAGTCTATCACCTTAGCAATGAATAAATATTTTCCTGTCAAATTAAAAGAAAAGAGCAGACCCCGAAGAAGAAGGGGGTGGACACTGAAAAATCTATGGGTAAAATGTAGACAATGAAAAAGAAGAGGGAAGATGGTGCGTCCCCGTGAACACAGGCTGATGTAATCTGTTTTGGAGATGGGGAGAGATAAAGTGCTGCAATAGGTAGTGTCTGTCTGTGGAGAAAATGGCATCCATCTGCAGTGTCCACCATTAATCAGCCAAGCAGAGCCAATTACTTGGCTGAGTTCAGGGCAGCATGACCTGCTGAACCCTGCAACCCAGATATCCATTCAGAGCTTTAGGACTGCACTGCAACCGCCTCAGCCAGAAAAGTGAAGCACAGAGGGATAATATAGCGGTGGGAGGGGAGGGTGGTTTCTGAATTAAAGAAACCGCTGGGCAGAGAGAAGAGGGTTTTTTGTACCTGTTTACATTCCTGGCATGGATGAAAAAGGCGGAGGGGTGGGAGGGAGTTGGGGTGGGGTGGGGGGGAGCAGGTCTTGTGATAGAAAGGGAGGACTTGATCCCTGCATTTTGAAACTGTAGGAATTCACTCCCATTTTCCATGTAACTGACCAAGCACTTCACATCCTATGGACAAGCAACACACACACACACACACACGCACACACCTCCTTGGAGGGCAGCAGCAGCAACTGTTAAGAAAAGCACCTGTCAAAAGTCTTCCACAGGACTTTACTGTCTGGACAGAGACTATAAGGGCGTCAAATCAAAGGGCTAAAAGTCATGAAAGTCAGTCCATGAGCTCCTCTTTTGTTTACTCTGACAAATTAGCAAGGAGCTTCTGGGAATATATCTGCCTAGTGTCCAGAGGGCCAGGCTGACAGACAGGAATGCTGGTGTGCTGGACTGGAGGGGGGGCCGAACCTTCAGTAGCATCACAGCAGAAACGAGGGGATTGTTTGAAAGAGGATCAAACGTGGACAATCTCTAGTCCATCCAAATTATTCCAGGTGCCAGACAAGAGTGTTTTGTTTTTTGCTTCTTCCTGTAGAATGGAAGAGGTTTTTTTTGTTTGCTTGGGACTGTTAGGGTTAAATGTGTTGCCTTACTAGTGATAGGGAGCGAGCAACTGTCACAGCCCGAAGAGGAGCTGTTTCCCATCACATCACACAAGAATGAGATAGGGAACACAAGGCCCAGATCCCAGGAGTTTCTAATTCTGTATTCCACTTCACTGCGGAAGGCCAGACAGGAAGAGGGGTCGGGGAGTAATGCTGCGCTGAGCTGAGCAATGTGGCATAGCGAACATGTTCACGGTCAACATCTCATCTTCCATGTCGCTGGTGAGGAGCCTGCCTGAACGCACAGTTAGGAAATGCTCTTTCAGAAGTAAGCACCGGTTCTGGATCCTCAGGTAACCATGGAGATCTGTGTGCCTTGTCAAGCTGAGATGAAAGGCTTTAGATGGAAAGTGAGGTTATTTTAGGCTTGACTTGTGTGAAGGCGAGTGAGTTGTTTTAGCATATTCAAAGGCAATTATCACTTAGCTAATTCTAAAAGGCTGTGGATAAAACTTGGAGCATAATGTAGCAATGTTATGAGTCTCATCAGCACAGTCATATGTTCTCTTTCCCAGAATCTTTTTTTGTAAGCACATTGCTTGTAAGGAGTCTACTATATGGATATTGATATATCTTGTGTGATGCTCTTAGCATCTCTGCAAAGTTCACTTCATTTAAAATGCATAGCAGTCTTTCTTTAAGCACGATGTTACTATTCAGGAGTCTCCAGCATTTTTCCAGTTGCTCATGGGTATGATTCTGAAAGTCTGGAATGCTGCCTCTGCTGCCATCAATGGGAAAATGGTCTTAGCAGCAACTTTGAGCGCAGCCATTAGGGATGGAGCAGGAATTGTTCCTGTCGACCGCAGGCTGAGTACTGCGAGAGAAAACCACTAATGGGAACCATGCAGTGTTTTCTGTTGAGAAAGGAAACTGCATTTTGTGTGCATGCATGTGTGTTTATGTGTTCATCTGTATAGAAAATCTGCGCGAGTGTGCGTGCGCAGCATGTGTGTGTGAAAGAGTGAGAGAGAGTCGACTGTTGGGCTTCCTAGAGTGTGTGTGGGTGTGTTTGCATTTGTGTGAAGTGTGTTCTCAGAGGGCTTTTGCCTGGACCGTAGCAGCGGTTTGGCCTCTCTAGCATCTTAAAACTGAGGCGGTCTGAATAGCCTCCTGGAGGATGAGTCATAGTGGGTAAAGCTAAAGCAGAGCTTCAGCAGGTCTGTCGGGCAGGAGGCGGCTCATTGTACATTGATACGAGTGGGTGTTTAAGTGTTGACACGTGTGTACATTTCCATAAGATGTAGCCAATAGATGACAGGCATTTGGACCTAATCATGTTCCTGCTTGTTTTATTGTAATGAGTTAACAGTGTTGTGCATGGTTTTTATGCATGGTTATTATATGGTTAATCATCGTTTTCTACCAGCGAGTGGTGTCCTGAACATAAGTCGTTTAAATGTTCTATTTAAAGTTCTCAGATTCAAGTATATAAACAGAGTGAGCCTACAATAAACCATCTGCAGGCCTGCTGCATGTAGCTGCCTAAACTGGACACACTTGACATTTTGGGATCATTCACATAACAAACTAGTCTCTGTACTCTCTGTTCATGCTAATTCTATTTCAGTTTTGGCCACGTCTCTTTTAAATTTGGCCTCTTTTTATACACTCTTTGTCCCGCCCTTCACCCTGACACCGCCACTCTATTTGACAGGGAGCCAAGGAAGGTGGTGCTACACAAGGGCTCTACTGGTCTGGGTTTCAACATTGTTGGCGGGGAGGATGGAGAAGGGATCTTCGTCTCCTTCATCCTGGCTGGAGGCCCGGCTGACCTGAGCGGGGAGCTGAGGAGGGGCGACAGGATTCTCTCAGTTAGTATTTTTAGCTTCAAGCTTTCTGTTTACCCACATCAACAACTAAAACAAGTCTGAGGCAGAGGGGTTTTCAGCCAACTCCTGCTGTCAGAATAATGATGATAACATTAAGGAGGGACTGTGTTTAGAAAGCCAGCAAATATCTGCCTCACAAATGTCCTTGAGCAAGACATTAAATCCAAATGGACTCTTAGGGAGCTTAGCTGCCCTCTGCCCTGAAGTCTGTGTTTGACTGGTTTATTTTCAGCTTGCTTTTAATCTGGCAGCATATTGCATCATGTATGGAAAAAATGAGTCAGTCAAAAAAGATAACTGATGACTCATCAGCTGACATCGTTAAAAAATTGTACATTTTCATACTTGTTTACTAATTTTATTGAGTAATTCGGTTTATTATTAGTAAGTCTTGAAACCATCTATTTTGAGCATAGACTTTGTTCTTTGCTACATTTGTTTTTCTGTACAGGTCTCAAGGATCACATGATTCCAGCCATCTTAAAAATCTAACCAGTTTTCTTACCAAATGTCCCCTTTTTGCTTTTTAAAATTGTATTTATTTATTTTTTTAAACAGGTGAATGGTGTGAATCTAAGGAATGCCACACATGAGCAGGCAGCTGCAGCACTGAAGAGAGCTGGGCAGACCGTTACCATCATTGCTCAATACAGGCCTGAAGGTAAGACCCTACAATCTCATGTAATGTGTGAATATGTCATTGTACCAAGACGGGGCTTACACTGAAATCAAATAAGTCATTCAGGTTATCTTGCTCCTATTCCTGTGAAAATGGTGATGCCTCAGAGTTTATATTAAGTCAAATGCAATGTGCTTATTTATGTGAAATGACTAATTAAAAAATAAAATGAAATTAAGGCAGCATAAGTGCAAATATTTGTATCCTTAACCGTGACTGGAGAGCTCAAACATTAGACCGCTCTAAAGTTCAGAGGGTGGATATCCTTGATAAGGTCATCTCGGGCAAACAGCTCTTGCTGTGAGCACAGAAACCCCATCCACCTGCTGTTCAAACCTTCTGTTTGAGAGCACCAGCCAATTAGAAAAAAGTTGCAGCCTTGTAGCAAGATCCAGTATAAATATTCCTCCCCTAAACCTTTGATATCATGATTGGTGGTCCTCGCTAATGCAATTGAACTAGAGTACTGATTTGAATACATGTTGGGGTCTTTTGTTTTAGTCTGTATTGTGGTGCGACAGTGAAGAGATGACAGGAAAGCTGGGAGAAAGACCAGTATAGGGCATGGCTTCTGCAATAGCCTTACAGCATAACACTCACTTGCTGTATCCAGTGAGCTAATCCAGCCCCCGAACTAGAGTACTTGTAATCTGATAATGTTCAACTCCACTTTATGAGAGCAACCAGTTTTAGAAGGTAATTCAACCCCTTACTGCACTTTAATGTGGATGCAAATATTGCTACTTTCTCTTTGGTAATTATTATTTTACAAATTATAAAATTTAAATGTACTCACATATTTTGTTATGTGCTATTACAGATAATCAGCTCTCGTAGGAACATCAAAGTGATACACAAAGAATGAATAATTATAATTATATTGTACCATGAGATGTTTTACTTTAATTTAAGGATTAAGCTTGTGACTTGTGCTGTAGTAAGGAGTCTAAACATTTGTTTTGCAAAACAGTTATTTAATATAAAATGTTTCAGTTGTGGTGCAGCGTAAAGATGTGCCATAATGTTTCTTCCATTATGTTCATTTCTTTTCAAACATTCCGATTTCCTGTGGTCCAGGCATGCCTTGTACTTTCCCCCCTCCTCTTCTGTGTTCACTGGAGGCTTGCATTGTGGGAAATGTAGGAACGATTGTTTTGAGACTCACAGCATTTACCGAAAATCACGATATCTCGGCTTCATGTGTTTTGGTTCTTTTTCTACATGTCTCTCGCAAGTCCAGCTTTATAACAATGTTGATTAAATATCTATTAAATGGTGCAATCGGGTTTACCTGGTGCCGCGGCCCATGCGCACTCAGATCGGGCTGCAAACGAGGGCAGCGCAGCGGATAGGCCGGCTTTCAGCGAGTATTCGGTCGGGGGCGGCTCTTGTGGCAGCAGCCCGAAGTGTTGAGCCAACTGCAAGGCGGGCAAACGAAACCGCTGTTGTCCTTCCCTGTTCAAACTCTGGGCTGTCTGTACACACAGACCCGCACAGCGATGGAAAGAGGCGACTAAGCGGAAAGTTGCTAGCTCCGCTTCCATTTCGACACCAGAGGGGGGGAACCTTTAACGCACCCGAAGTGAAGAGGTGGAAAGCGGCAAACTTTTATGTCTACCAGCCAGTACGGGCGATGATGGGGGATGGGCTCGGATACAACAGCAGAAGAGCAGAAGCCGCATGAACTCCCTAATGGCTGGATGAAGAAACTACCGGCAGCCACAGCGAGATTGTAGCCAGAGTTTTCTCCAGCGAAGGTGAGACGAAGGTCGAAGGTGTCGGCAAACACCGACGGGGGTGAAACGCGAACAAAGAGAGTGAGTTACATTGTAGAACATGTTTGTGTTGGTTGCCAGTACAGCCCGTAGTTTGCTGCTCTTCGCCTGTACTTTGACTCCTGAAGGACAAAGTAAAGTGTGAGCACTTCATTCATAAGCCACGAGGAAGCCTTGGTGCGATATTACACCTGCTCTCGTTAATATCAGTCTTAAGATGAATTCGTTACAGTGGCAAACATGTGATCGCCTCACCCATACTGTGGTTAACACAAGTATGTCTACGGTAAACTGCTGCCATTACCTGGACTCCACTGACTGTTCTTACTCCATGTAAAACCTACTTGGAGGTAGGTGAAGTCGCTTTAGGTTGTAATTAATACCCCAAAGAGAGATTTCATCCAGCATTTGCTTTACTGTTCTTATGTAACCTAAACCTATAGGCGGGGGCACAGAGGTGTGGTCAAACAGGTGTGTGTGTCAGTTTTGCGACTTCACCTGCGCGTTACGACTTTCTGACCACAGGTCCATTTTCCAAGCTGACAAAAGCAGAATTCACGTGTTGCCCTTATTTCCAACATTAGCAGTCGATTCAACAAAATGGCACCACTCCTTCTTTTAATGCTGAATTAAAGCTTGGCTGTGAATTGTGGCTGTATTTCTTAGTGTTTCAGTCATTCTCTGTAGGTGTACTTGAACATGCTGCACTTAATAGCAGCAACAATGGGGAGGATATTGCGAGCTTTATGTCTAGGCTGAGTTTTCAGGTTGGACTATGACAGGAATGTGACGGGGCATAAGTCGTAGCATGCTCGCTCCATATTTCGTTGTCTTTCAATAAAACATCAGCCTGAACTGTCCAATAACTCTCCAAGGTCCCTGAAACCGAGTCGGAGTGGGATCTGTGAGTTAGATTGGGGTTAAAGTCTATGAAAGGCTCAAACTGAGATCAAAAACCGATAAAAGTGCGGTGTTGGGTTTCTTCCCTGTGAGTTTATGTTGTCTTGCATGTCGGGTCATTTAGGCAGCTTCTTGAATAATGATGTGGTTAGAAGAGAAGAAGCTTTGTTTTTCATACCAAATCATGCTTTCAGTCCTGTGCCCCCTTTGTGACTCAGTGATAGACAATTATCTGTTTGTATACAGTTTTTAGCTACTCCAAACGAACAAGTTGAGTGCTGGCAAATGATTGACTTCCTGTATCCCCTCTGGTGACCTGAGATCTGTGTCCAGTAACTCTGCTGGCATCCTAAAGGGGGGTGTGTATGTGTTTGTGTGTGTGAGACATGATGTTCATTTGAGTTTGGAGCAGGAGGAACCCCCAGTGAGCAGTACAAGGACAGTCAATCTGGGGGGAAGTGGAGAGAGTGAGAGCTAGTTTGTGCCAGGCAAAATGCCTGGAGTATACTCTGTGGTGCTGGGGCCTGAGCATCCATGGGCCTGTGATCGAAGGCCAACACTGAAACTACAAGAAGCCACAATGGGGCACACAAGCTGCGGTGGGAGGGCCCCCAACTCTCAGTGGCTTTCTGGAGCACTGCCAGGCCTTTAACTCACATTAAGCGATGGAAGTGAAGGGTGTATATCCACACACTGCTGCCCTGCCCCGACATCAATGAGTGTAATTACTCCAGAATCTTTGCATTTAAGGAGTGGGAGGAGGGCCGTGAAGGAAATGTTACCCTCCGAGCACCCTCATTAAACTCACAAGTGTGCATTATGGGCTTTTGTAGAAATATTTTAGGCAGGGTCTACATGTACCTTCCACGCTGTAATATCGGGGAAGGGGGTGTGCGCGTTCACTGGCTCGACTATTCCTGTCAACATAACGCACACTCACATTACAAGTACATGCCTGCTGTGTTGCATAACTGGATCAAAAGCGAAGCGACCGTCCCCCAAAATAAAAAAGCTGTTCGACTAATGAGGACACGCAGTGGGAGTGAGAGGTGCAGAATAGTCCCAGTTTCTATTAGCTGTCTCTCTCTTTTTTTTTTTTTTTTTTTCCTGTGGGTCACTCCTAAAAATACAGGCTACCTCATGAGTATTAATCGCTTTAAGAAACCAGGATTTAACATTTATAATTTTGGGCTGAAGATGGGCTTGTGAGCAGAGATGTCACTGAATGATTTATGTTGGATTGATCCCCTGCAAGAGCTGGGCTGGTCTTGAGTGTCTCAATCAATAACCTGACTTGTTCTTAACCGGACAGATATAGCTGTTCTTAAATGAAGAGTCTTATCAGATAATTGTGGCTTGTTTCTGTTTTTCTGAAAGTATTTCCTGTTAGAGAGGCTGCAGATTGTTTCTTTGGTAATGTTTGATGTAGCCAGTGGAAATGAAAGGGCTCTTGTTTTTTCTTTTATGCTTTGTCGGTCATTTGTTAAATAGCATGTGTCCAGGAAACAGCAGGAGAAGCTATTTTGAGTGATGACATTATCATTTTGTTAGCTTGTGACTCAGTTGCTTTTACAGTTTGCAGGTTTAGTCAAATACCAGATTGATTTCTACTGCTCAAACTACCTTGACATGATGACATCAAGGTAATATTTTAACCCCCCTCCCCCCTAAAACATGTGGGTAGACTGTCTCTTGGGCTGATTATTAACATGGCTAGCACACAGTTATAAATTGCTTTGATTTGCATCCCTACTGAGTGATCACATGCTTAAATGCTGTTGTTATGGGAGATTTGAGCTTGTTCTCATTTGTATTAGATTTTCATCTGATTTCCGGACTGTCAAGGCGCGCTGATGAAAGATTTGTTTGCGTTACTCTAGCTCCACGTGCTTGATATTTCAGGCAGGACTAACGATCAATACAGGGCTGAGGTTTCACTACAGTGGTGGTGTTCTCCTGTGGTGATGTTGTGGAAGGTTTGTGACCCTCATTCAGCACCATCACAGCCTGCTCTTTTTTTTTTGTTTGTTTTAAAGGGGGCGCTATAATGCTTTTCCTTATTTTACATATAAAAGGTATGCTGATATTAATGGTCAGTGCTCTTAACAAACAGGAGTAGAGGCCAACACATCGAAACTCTTGGTTCCATGTTTTTTTTCCATCACTTTGCTTTTATGTCAGTGAAAGCAGATATACCTGTTATGATGGTCTCATGCCTACAGCTCTGGCTATGAGCACAGAGGCCCCGCCCACCGTCTGTTTAGACCTTCTGTTAGCGAGGGGCAGCCAATCTAAAGGCTCGTGAATCATTCTGCTAGAGGTTAAAATAGGAGCTAATAGGTTCTCTTTCAAATGTGTACCGGGTTAAGCTTCCCTTATTGTTTTATATGACCTGACTCCAAAATTGCCGGAAATTAGTTAATTTTGCACAAGTTGATTAAAGCTAGTGTTTTTCTTTCCCCTGTCAGTTACAGTTACTGTGTTGTGCTGTACACAGATTTACTGCAGAATTCATGTATTCTGGTGTCACCATTATCAAGAAGGTGTGGCAGCAATTTGTAGTTATCTTATAGTTCCCACCCCATCTTCCCCCAGAGGCTTAAAACTGATTGTAGTTCTGCTCCTCTTCAGTGCTCACTGAACTTAAATGAAACATTTTGCTGTTAGGAATTTGATAAAGCTAATCATTTAGCTTTGTCAAATGTGCACTTGCCCTGAGTTGCTGGTACAGTTCTCAGGTTGGTGGTATTGTAAAGCAGGTCTCTCTGTATTTAGCTACTCTTTGTCTTCTCCCTCGGCCCCTCCTTCCCCAAGCTGCAGCTTCTTGTGCTGCTTTTCTCTCCTCTCTCCTGTGCCTGAAAGCCAAGTGGACTAGTCTGAATGGCTGTTTCCGTGTGCGCTGTCCCTGTTCTAGGAGTGCTACACTGTTGCTGTTGGTTACAGGCAGTCAGGCGGTGTCTGGTTACCTCACCTTGCAGCGTCACTCTGTTGTATCGTTAACCCTTTGAGCAGAGATCAGGGTGGAGCGCTGTCACCGGGCCTGGGCCGGATCCATGTTTGCTTTGAAAATCCTTTTGGTTTCGGCAGGGGGTTATAGATCAGCAACCTGAAGCTTGTTTTTGCACCTGCTCAGAATTTTTTCCGCGAGCTTGGACTAACTAAATCATCTTTGTAGGCGTAGGTGTTTGTTTTTCAAGGCTGCTTCTAGGCTTGTTTGACAGAATATGGACTTTGATCTCTTGTTGTTCAAATTACAGGAAGTGTTGCCAGCTATTGATGATTAAGCTGTGAGGTACCCCTGCGGGCATGCCAGTCAACTCGATATGTGGAATAAATTTGGATGAGATTCTTTTCCGCTGGTTCTTTCATAGGGTTAATTAATATTAGGGCATAGATGTGTCATCGTTACAGCAATATTCCATCTCATCACATGGCAGTAATAATTTGATTCAGTTGTGTACAGCTACATTCATGAGGATATGCAAGCTGTGCAACATGAAACATTGGAGTAGAGGATACATTTAAATGACAAAATTGCTTGTTCACAGTGCTGTCTTTATACTGCTCCAGCACATCCTTTGTGTGATCACATGAGCACCTTAGCCTACTTGTTTTTCTGGCTGCATCTGCTGTTCTGTTTATCTGGCAGTGCTGCATGGTGCGGTGGCCTTGCTCGTTCCAGCAGCCCAGGCCCAGAGCTCGCTGTGCACAGCAGGCTAATGAGAGCTTTCTTAATGAGCAGGTCCAGGTGGATTCATACATCATCCCTGTGCTCCTGAGCAGCAACTGGATTTACACACCTATGACAAATGGTCATGCATTTGAAATTGTTGGAGGCCTTCGCTTTTTTTAACCACACTAAAGAGCCTGTGTTGAACCTAATTAATCCCTGTAATTAATCACCTGACATGAAAGATGACTGGATGTGTGAGGCAGATCTGTGATAAACCATCAGTTCCTGGGGTCATTAATCAGCCTAAGGATTCGCTCAACCTTTCCTCTCTTTACTGTAGCTCACTGCAGCACTGGCCGAGGCACAGCTCTCTAATTATACCGTAGTGAAACGAAGGCAGAGGCCAATGCTCCTGTTTGGTCTTTTTATTCAAGATCTAATGCACCAAGTTAACTTTGAGCGCATTAACCGTAAAAATTCAAAGAGAAAGTTTATTCTCCAGAACCCGCCGCTGACACAGTTTTTGTTTGTTTCCCGCTACGCAGAGTATAGTCGCTTTGAGTCCAAGATCCACGACCTGAGGGAGCAGATGATGAACAGCAGCATGAGCTCAGGATCAGGTTCCCTGCGCACTAGTGAGAAGCGCTCCCTATATGTCAGGTAAAGTCGGCACACCCACCCACACACACACACATACTCATGTTTGTACTCACAACATGCAATTCTAAGATCTCACTATTGCATAACAAACCTCAGCTCGTCTGCAGGGGAAGATGAAGCCCAAACACACGTGTTGTTAAAATCGGCCACACTGTTAGACAGTAGCAGCACGACATAAATGTCATAGATCACATGTTACAATATTATTTTTTTATGCTAAGCATTTCGCGTGACATCATTTAATTCAGGCCACCGGGTTCACACTATTCATCACCATCTAAAGAAAGATGAACAGACGTTCCCTGTTGTTGTTTTGATGCCTGCTATGACAATGACTTTGTTTAATGTCGACTGACAGGGGAGCTTGTTGAGATGACCTGTGTTATGACACTTTGGGCAAGTTGCCAAACTGGATTGAGGCTCATTTAGGAATTGAAACAGGTGGCAACCTTCTGTTCATATAAATGCACTGAGTCGCATGGCTCAAGGTGAAAGGACCGTGTGATGTAACACCGCAGTCAAAAGTGCTTCCCCATATTTCTGCTGAAGCACTAATTCATTTCACTTTACCCTTTCAGTTCTGACAGCCAAGCTGCCTCTTCAGTTGTTTTTAACTATCAGAATATTAAAACTACTCCTGAAAGTAGCTCTGATCTTATCGGGATGTCTCAGAAGGTACATAAGTGTTATTACATTGGAGGCCTGCTATGGTCAGAGGAGTATCATGAGTAATGCCTCTCATATACACTGATTCCTGTGAGGCATGTAGAGCCCAGCCTGCTCCTGTGCAAGTGACTAAGCCCGCAGTTATGTAGGAAAAGCTATCTAGTTTTGCCGGCTAATGCGGGAGCCGCCATGTCCACCCAGCCCAGTCTCAGGAATCTTTTAGTCTGAAATTTAGTCTGAAAGTATCACATGTGCTCTCACTGTCTGTGTTAAGGTACCATAAAATAGCTAAGGGAAAGAATTTGATTATCACTCCTCAGCCTGTGTTGAAGGTGCTTTCGATTCCCTGGTAAGCACACAAAGAGATAAGCTATATTGCACCATGACAGTTTCACCAGTAGTCTTTATGTATTGACGTTCCCAGTTTCAGTTGGCAGGAGCAGACTGGCTCAAGTCTTTAGAACAGAGGAGAAAAATGCATGTTGAGCTCAGTCTGTCTGTCCACTAGAGTATGGCGTAGCCTGTAGATATAGGCTTATGGGTCAAGGGAAGTTTAAACCTGTAAAGCAGGTAGTTTTACCTTCAGTTGTAGCTGTGGCTTTACCTGTCAGACAAGATAGTGACGCAACTGGACAGACGGTAAACGTGGTCTATTGAAGTGGAAAGTATGCGGCAACAACAAATGAAAATGAATGGCATGCCTTAGTAAATGTCTGAAGTTGCTTTCTGTTGCACTATTTAAAAATTGATTGTTAAATGTATAAATGAGTTGGATTCAAGTGTGACTGTATATGGCTTTGTCACTAAATATGAGTGGCATCTCTGACTGCAGGACTGTGTAAAAGTTTTAGGCAGGTGAGGAAAACACAAAGAATGCTTTCAAAAATGGAAGTGTTAATCATTTATTTTCATCAATCAACAAAATGCAGTGAATGAACAAAAGAGAAATCAAAATCAAATCAATATTTGGTGTGACCGCCCTTTGCTTTCAAAACAGCATCAATTCTTCTAGGTACACTTGCACACGGCTTTTGAAGGAACTCGGCTGGTGGTTGTTCCAAACATTTTGGAGAACTAAGCACAGATTGATTGATTGATCATACTTTATTCATCCCGAGGGAAATTGGGTTAAGGCTGCCAGCCGTGCCAGCAGATCTGTAGATGTAGGCTTCCTCACGTCCTTCTGTTTCTTCATGTAATCCCAGACACACTCGATGATGTTGTGATCATCTTAATGACTTTGACTGTATGTTTGGGGTCGTTGTCCTGCTGCAGAATACATTTGGAGCCAATAAACAATCATTTATATTTCTGAAACCATTCTTTGTTTACAGCATTTTTTCCTCACCTGCCTAAAACTTTTGCACAGTACTGTATATCAGCCATAGCGTTTCTAAATACCAAATATTTAAAATGTTGTCAAATCGCAGCCCACATGCAAGCAATGTGAAGTAATAGACAAAGTAACAAAGAGCAATTATGTAATGCTGCAGAGTCAGAACTGTCATTTTGTGCCAACTTCGAATGCTCGGTACAGTAATTTGATCAGAGATACAAGATGAAAGAGCGTAACCAAAGGCTTTGTTTGTGCAGAGCTTTGTTTGACTACGATCGAACGAGGGACAGCTGTCTGCCCAGCCAAGGCCTGAGCTTCTCTTATGGGGATATCCTTCATGTCATAAACGCTTCTGATGATGAGTGGTGGCAGGCGAGGCTTGTCACACCTCACGGAGAGAGTGAGCAGATTGGGGTCATTCCAAGCAAGAAAAGGTATCACTCCTCTTCATTTGCAGCGAATGCCAGGCGAGGCTAATGTGATTACTCCTATTCATGACCGGCCTGAACTTGATATATTTCTCTTTCTTTCCCTAGAGTGGAGAAGAAGGAGCGGGCCAGGTTAAAAACAGTCAAGTTCCACGCCAGGACAGGCATGATTGAGTCTAACAGGGTAAGTGTAGAGGACCAGCTGCTCCCTGCCCTGGTGCCAGAGCGGCTGTCTTCAGAGCTGCTGCTGGGCTCCCAGGGAGATGGCCTACTTCCCCCCTGAGTGTGGGAAAGGGACCAGCACCTGCTCACTGAAGCAAGCACAAAAAGCTCTCGAATTACTGTATAGATTACCCAGAGGCTCCGCGAAGAGGAAAAGGTTTCCGCAACCTCCACAGCTCGTGCACTCAGTGATATTAAGAAATGTGCACTTGCAAAATGTCTGCACGTCTGTCAGAAGACAATCTCTCAGATGTAATTTGCAGAAGCATAAATCAGCTTTAATTCTGGTCTGTATTATTTTCTGTGGTACAAGGATTAAATTTATTGAAGATGTTTAATTTGGTAAACGGATGCCTGTTTCCTTCACATTGATGTGCCATTCATATCCACCCATTACCTGCCTTTCATTTTCATTATTTAATGTGAATTGTTTGTTTACATTTCATTTGTTTTTGTTTGATTTTGCATGGGTGTTGAAGTACCTTCATTGAAACCCATTCTGTTTTTGTTTTCACCCTCTCATTGAACCCCCCTCCCTCCCTCCCTTCCTCCCCTCTCTCACCCACACATCAAATAGCAGCCAGTCAAAGTAAAGCGCAAAAAAAGCTTCAACCTCTCACGCAAGTTCCCGTTTTACAAGAGCAAGGAGAATATTGTGCAGGAGTTGGTGGAGTCTGAACGTGAGTACCAGCTGTGTGATTGGGGTGTGCGGTGGTAGTGGTGGGGGAGGGGTGTTGTTTTCATCCTCTTTCCCCTTCATGCTTCAATTCTGTTTCTCAACTTTCATCTTTCCGCTCACCTCCAGGGATGGTTTGTGCGATGGCATCACTCTCATCCCTTTCTCACTGTCCCAGAGAGATGCCCCACACGCCATGAGCCAGCACCACTGAGCTGGAGATGTGGGGTTCTCTCTGGTGTGTCTGTCTGTGGGCTCTGGAGGAGTGTTCCAACTGTGTGTGTGCTGCCAGCTGGGTGTGTTCTCGGCTGCATTAACACACACGCCTTCTAATGCTGTGATGCTACTCCTTGTATATAAGGCCTGATCAATTTCCCAGTCAGTCACTGACCCACAACAGGAAGAATCTCATTAACCGGACCGAAGCTTTTACACTTAACAGGTCAAAATCCCATTTTAACGGGATTGGGCTTGTGTAATTGAAAGGCCGTGGCTTACTATGAACAAAGTGGAGCTCAGGCTAAATGAGTACCACAGCTCCGTGTGTCAGTGGGCCTGGCGAGCACTACACAGCACTCCTCTCTCTCTTTCTCTCTCCCTGCCCCAACTCTCACTAACCTCTTCTTCTTCCTGTCTGCTTTCTTCTCTTGGTTTCTGCTCTCACCTGTCGGGACACCTAGGACTTCCCAGGGTTAAGCGATGACTTTTATGGATCAAAGAGTTTGAGTAAGTGTGTGGTTGTACTGTGTCAAGCAGCTGTCCCCTGAGCTCAGAGAAAAATGCTTTGTCTCCGCAGGCCCAGCTGGGAATGCAAAAAAAGAAAAAAATTTAGAGTGACACACACAAACCTATCTGTGTGCTCACAGAAAAAAACACACTCACACACCTACTCAGATTCACAGTGTGTATTTATATATTTTAAATAAAAAGCATTCCCAAGAGAGGCTGGGTGAACATTACACTTATTTTGAATGTCTCACAACATTTTTCTACATGTTTAGTAGAGTTTTGTCATACAAGGTCACACAGAGTTACAATACATCACCAGAGCAGGGTGTTGCTTTATTCCCCAAAGTCAACCAGCTCCTGCCTCCCTTCTCTCTACAGTGTAGCGCCGTATGTTTTCAGCCTTTTCTATGCTATGAAATCAGCTGCCACCGGCACAGATCTAGCAATAGGAAACACTGGCCTGGGGATTGTGGGTCATTTGGGATGTTATCACAGGAAGCACTTAATTTCCTATTGCTTGCACCTAAAACCACTTCCCAAATACTGCCAGAGCATGGCTGCTGCACCAAACCAAACTTCTGCTTTCGTTATTCCCCTTTTTCTTATGTGGCCTAGTTGCTGAGAAACAGAGTGCTTTTCTTTTTCCCCTTTTTGTCCTTTGAGGCAGGTGAAACTAAATTTCACCCATAGGAAGAGAATTGACTTGAATGCCACAGTGGTTATGGTTTTGTAAAATGATCTGAAACTCTCTTGCATTTGCAGAATGCCTGACATCCAACACAAGTGACAGCGAAAGTAGTTCGAGTGAGTCACCTTTAATTTCTCATGGTCTCTCTGGTTTCTTTTACTCTGCCCACATAGATGAATAACACGGTAGATGTCCTTAAATGTACGTGTGAAATTATATCTGCAACCTAATATTTCATTTTGGAGTTTTATCAGCTGTGGCAGCTTTATGTAATTCCTTCAGACAGGATGTAAAATTTCATTTTTTTAAATTTTTGTTGTTACAGAGGGTCAGGAGGACACAATTCTTTCCTATGAGCCAGTCATTCGACAGGAAAGTAAGTGAAATCGCTTCTCCACAATCTGTCATGCTGTAGATTTTTACATTTATCCTCACTTGCCTTCTCTGTTCCTGATTCAGTCCACTACACAAGACCTGTGATAATTTTGGGCCCAATGAAGGACAGAATAAATGATGACCTCATCTCTGAGTTCCCCCACAAGTTTGGCTCGTGTGTACCACGTGAGTTGACAACACTCGACACCTCTACACAGTACGCTAAACAAAATAGCAGCAACAAAAATAAACTTGTTCCATTCACTTCTGCAGATACAACTCGTCCTAGGCGAGAGAACGAGATTGACGGCCAGGACTACCACTTTGTGGGCTCGAGAGAGCAAATGGAGAAGGATATCCAGGATAATAAGTTTATTGAAGCGGGCCAGTTCAACGAGAACCTCTATGGGACAAGCATCTTGTCTGTCAGAACTGTGGCTGAGAGGGTAGGCATCGAGCATTTCTCTGTGAGCTTGGGTTACCAGATTGGGTGGCCTGTTAAATCAGAAAGCATTAAATTTTCACCACTATGAGTATTTTAAAGTATTCTCTACTTGCCTACAGGGGAAACACTGCATTCTGGATGTTTCTGGGAATGCCATAAAACGACTGCAGCAAGCACAACTTTATCCGATTGCCATCTTTATCAAACCAAAATCCATTGAAGCCCTAATGTAAGTCGAAGCTTTTATACATACTGTCATCAAGATCACAGCTGGTCTGTGTCCGTCATACTAACCGTAACTACTGTCACTTTCAGGGAGATGAACAAGAGGCAGACATATGAGCAGGCCAATAAAGTCTTTGACAAGGCAGTTAAACTGGAGCAAGACTTTGGGGAGTATTTCACAGGTCAGTCTCATTGCCAACAAAAAGTATTTGTACTTATAATTTGGGATATAGGTTTTGATTTTTTTTTTAATCAATCTTTTATTTATTTTTCTGATCTGATTATTTATTGTCATTGAAGTCTAAAGTCAGTGAATTCTGTGGTTGTGTGTAAGTCTATAGGAAATTGACCCTCCAGCTCCCTTGAAAGTTTTATTTACGACCTGATGGTGTGTGTTTGTTTATGATTTGGCTTTTTGGCTTCATAAAACAACTGAATTGATTGCTCAACAGAAGAATTTCTTGATTAGGCTACTTTTTGGGGGGTGGGGAGGACTCTTGTTCTGATGCAACCAAATAACACACCTCTCTCCCTTTTGTGTTTGCCTTCAGCTATTGTACAGGGTGACTCACTAGAGGAGATCTACAACAAAATCAAGCTAATCATTGAGGAGCAGTCTGGGCCCTACATCTGGATCCCCTCCTCAGAGAAACTCTGAGCTTCCTGCCGTCCTCTCTGCATCGGCACAGAGCTCCCCTCCTGCCTCCCAGAGACCCCACCCAAGCCCAAATAGCCCCTCTCCTCACCTCCTTTTTGCAGATATGTTTCATATCAAGTTTTAGTGTCATCATTATGTTACTCTCTAAATGAAAAAGAAGTCTTATCACCATTACTGTGACTGTGCACACCCCTGCATGAGTTTCTCAACAAATCCATTCAAGACTGGAAATGCCATTCCAAAGGAATTTGACAACCGAAAACAAAAGGGAAAAGGAATACATCCTTTTGTGAACTGGGACTGACTGAAGATCAGAAGGTTTTGCAGAAATCTGGAGAGGAGTTGGGATTCAAAAAGAAGTTTCAGGGGATCAGAGACAAATCATACCAAGTTGAAACACTTTGTAAATGTTCATCAAATCACATTATAAAAGACACGCAAGACAAGAAGTTGAAGACCAATAAAGGGTTTTTTCTTTTTTTCTAAAAAAGACTGGATAAATCGAGCCCTGCTGATGGTACTGTTCAAGGAGTCATCTCTCTTGTTTATAATGACTGAGGAAATTAGTAGAGGAGCCTACAAACTGATCTATTTATCACAAACCAGCTTGCTGTTTGGTCATCTGCCAGTTGTCTGTGCTGCAGCCGATAAAGACATCTTGGGAGGCAGATCAAGAGGAAGAAGTGCGTTGTGAATCTCTACATTTATATTATGAAATCACAAAATAAATGATGAAATCCTACTGAGATTTTACTACATATTAAAAACTACACATTTTACACTTCACTAGAATTGTCAATTTGGAGGGCTGTTAGTTCCTTTTTTGTTTTTGTTTTTTTTGTTATTTTTTTCTTGTGGGATTTTTTTTTTTTTGCTTGTGGTTTTTAGCTGCTCTGTGTAAAGGACGGGGGTAGAGAAGTGTAACTGGGCTCTCTGCAAAACACCAAACTGCCTTACATCAAATACAAATTCTGTTTTGTGACTACCTGTTGTCTGTGAGGGAGGCTGAACACAATTGATGAGGAAAATCTTTCCTATTTGTGACCTCCAGCTGTCAGGAGGCCTGACTTGAGTGCAATAGATTAAGAAAAGAAGAAGAAAAAAAATTGCCTCTGTTGGCACTTTCCCTCCCCTGTATTTCAACCCTCTTCCTTTATAATTAAAGAAGAATTTGGCCAATGGATTGCAATTTGGATAGCCAGAGCCTCCCAACTCATGTTGAGCAGCAGATCACCCTATTACACTCTCTGCCTTCCCAGAGGATTCTCTTCTGATTGGTCACACGGTACTGTCGTATCTGCCGCCATGATGGTGGCCTTAAAACGGGTAGAACAAGACAATAATTGTATTGGATGTCCTAAATATTAGAGTAACTATAACCTGTTTTCGATTGCCCCCCCGTCCACCAACCAAAAACACTAAAGTTGGGTTTGAGAAAACCTACGCTTTGTGCATCTATAAATCGATGAATTCTTAATCTATTGTTGGCAGGTGCTGAAGCACTGTGTTGAGCTCTTGGCACGTCTGGGGGTGAGCTTGGCCAGCTCAGGAATCTTAACATACAGATACCATTTCCCCGTGACTGAACAGCCACGTTTGGGTGATTGCACAGTTGTCAAATGTGAACAAACTACTCAAAGGCACTGTCGCTTAGTTAAAGCTGTTTCCAAGTGGACAGTGTAATCGGGCTGTACTGTCTTCTTTTTTCTGCAAGGCTGGGAGCTTGTTCAAGGCCATCAGTTTGGTAACCTTTGAGTTTGCTTTGTGGCGTCACCAGGATTGAAATGACCTGCACCATCCTTCCATGCATATCTTGGCACTATATGTTAATGTGTGCATGTGAGAGAGCACGTCTGAAGGAGGAGTGCTGTGGCCCTTGACCCTGTGAACGCTTTTGGTTTCTTCCTCAGCTTTTTTTTTTTTTTTTTTTTTTTTTGGGAAGAGTGCAAAGGGATATACTTCTTTTTTTCTCCTCAGAGAGCCAGACCCAAACAAGAAGTGTTAACCTAGACCCCTGGGTCCCTTGCTCTCTCCCACCCACAGAGCACCTGTACCTGCAGGCATTTTCTGAACAGGTGTGCCCACCTGCCAGGCACCACTGCTAAACCAGCTGTCATTACCTGTGTCAAAACCAGAGTTCAGGGAATTACCGAAGGGAACAGAGCCATTTATAAACTGCTTGCAGACTGTTTCAAAGGGTGTGGTAGCTGTACGATGTAAATAAGCCCCCAGCAGATCCCCCTCACCTGTGCTTCATGCATGTGTGAATCAAACTGGGACAAACATGTTTTATAGACCACAAATGTCAGGTAAGTAAAGTTTGAGCTACTCTTGAGATATAATTTCCATACAAATGTGCTGTATTGTTGGTATTTCTCTTCAAATGCCTATTGGAACACTAACTAGTCAGTTGGGAATTCAGTTCCCTCAAGTAGGGCCTGTCTACATGTGATTTCTTGTGGAACGTGTCTGGGTGTATAGATTTTAAAAAAACAAAAAAAACAATATATTGTAAAATAAAGTGATGCAGGCAGAAACCTACACAATATCACAGGAAGCAGGAGCATTGATCAGTACATTATTAGAGGTTTAGAATTGGTCCACTCTGGTGTTTAGTTGAAATACAGCTGACTGTTAACAATGTGTGTGGTATTCATACCTCAGTCAGCCATGTCAAAGCCCAAAGAACTTGATTTCATTTTACACTTTTCCATTGAGGTTGTGATAAGATGGAACCTGAATGCCTCTGTGTGTGTATAATTGACGAGGGTCTTTGTTCTGATGAGAGAAATGACGACATATATACTTTTATTTTTTTGGGTGGGGGGGTCAGGGTTCTTGTTTGTACTTTTGGGTGATGATATGTTTATGTTATAGCACATCTGTGCAGTAAGTGCTTGCAAACATGAACCCTTTGATTGTACAGTAGTTTCCTTCCTGTCACTGCAGGTAGTACAGCCTATCAGGACACTTGGCCTCATGGTCTTCCCTGTCCTAGTCATGAGGGAACACAGTCCTGCAACTTTTGTTTGGGTTTTATTTTGGGACTTGACAAGAGTTTATTTGTTTGAAAATAAAATATGTGACTCAGATATGATTTTAATGTGCCTTTTATTCTACTTTGGGATACAGATTGGCTTTAAAAACAACTACTGCAGTGGTAGATTTTTATTTTATTTTTTCTTTAGTTTCTGTCGGAAAAGTATAAATGGATAGGAGCTTAGAACAAATGTTCAGGTAAGAATCAGACCAGAAATGAATGTACTAGTCTACCAGAATACACCACAGTTAAAATAATTTAAAAGAACATACCAAACTGGAATTTCTGGTAAATGTTTCTCATAACATTGAGAACGTTAGGGTGTTGAAAACTGAACTGAATAAACGTAGGTTTCCCCGAAGAACAGGCGTGCACCAGGCTCCCGACAGCTGACCTATACCTGTTTGTCTATTCTTTCATGCTGACATTTTTCTTTGCTTTGTCCAATCTGTCCAGGATTTTGCTGTAGAGACCAGACATCTGTGGGTACATAAATAACAGCTGTATAACTAAGCTTTTTATACCTCTAGCAGTACAATGGAGCAGTTACTTTCATTGCTGTGTGCCAGTTTAACCTTATGAGACTGTATTTTATTGCCATATTTTTCTCTTGACAAAGCTGCAATACTTAAAGGATCACCTCTGGTGACGTTCCTTGAGCTAACTTCAAAACTATAATTGGTGTATTTTGATGAGCAACCCTGGAGTTGTACAATGACATGTAGATTTAATTCTGCCAAAATCTGTATTTAACAAAGCAGCAGGATGATTTAAGCTACTATCAACCCAGTGTTTCATCCCCTTTCTTCTCTCCACCAGTCCTCTACCTGTGTCTCATAGCTCTCCTGTAGAGATCCCAGGTGGCGGACGAAGCTCATGGCCAGGCCACACCACTTCTCAGCTTCGGGGTATTGAGCCAAGCTGTACAGCAAAATCCCAGTGTTCCAAGCCTGAGTCAGCAACCACAAGGTCTCCATCTCTGGGAAGTCGTCCGGCTACGGAGAAGAGCAGGAAGATGTTCAAAAGGCCACCTGGGTTACTGTCTTGTACAAATCATTTTCAGTGGGTTGAGGCAGCAAATGCCAAGTAAACTTTCATCAAATCCTGTCCATTTGTATATTAACATTTACTTATGCTTGTAAGTCATAAAAACAGAGCATGAAACAAACTCAGTGGAAACGGTTCATTCATATTTCACAACACTTTAATCTTGTCCATTTACTTTGATCCAAAGAATTCCACAGCTTTCAAGTAATAACTCAATATGAAAGGGGAAATGTGCACTGCCTCTAAAGCTGCATAATGTCTCAATAATTTCATGTCTCTTTCAGAGCTGTAGCTCACCGGCAGTGTGACAACTTGTACAGCGCATTAACATTCAAATTGGCAGGAAGGGGTGGTGAATGGAAGCATCTGCTAATTGGAGTGCGGCTGAAAGCCCATTGATAAAAAGAGGCTTCTAGAACAGCAGGCAGGCATGGAGTGGAAAAGAGGGGGTGAATTATATAGCAGGAGCATTCCTGTTGGAGGGAACAGGAGGTGGGAGCCGAGGGATGTCGGTGTGTGATTGGTGCTGACTCACTGCGGCTGCAATGATGGACAGGGCCTCCTCGTAGTAGTTCCACACCTCCTTGAGCACATGGGCCTCCACCTCTGACACGCCACTTGGGAGGGACAGCTTGATAAGGCTGTGAACACACTTGCTAAGATGAGGACACAGAAAAACAGTCAATAACCTATTCATTCAAAATCTAAAAAGAAAAAAAATGCTCATTAATGAAATGCTAAAGGTAGTGATGGGTGTGCCTGCAGTGCGCCAGGTCAGCCTGTGGTTGTTTCTTGTGCAGAAAGAGAGCAACCCTCAAGGCCTTCTTGCACAGCAGTGGGAAATAGGCTGGAGGCTCCATTGCCAAGGCTACATAAATGAAAGACAATAAGAGCATAGAGTGAATACTGAAAACACTGATGTGTTTCTTTAGGTATTTCAGCACAGACATGATTAATAATAGAGGGTCTTTTTAACCTGCCATGGTCTCTAACATTTTGGGTTCAACATTTTCAAGCTCCAACACAGACTCCAGTATTGCCTCAACCATGGGATCATTCAGTTTAGCACGAGCTTCAAACTCATACAGCAGTAGTAGAGAGTCTGTCGGGTCCATCGGAAAGCTTCCTGTAAATTGAGAATACATTTTTATAGCTCAATTTCACTTCATGAAGTAGACTTAAAAAATTATGTCAGCTTTTTAATAACATATAACTGTGTTTAACTCTCCTTTGCTGTGTTTTAAATAGTTTACATTTTGAAAATAAAAATTACTTTTAGTTTGAATAGTGTAGCTGCTAAATGCACCTGATGCTTTCAGGGTTTTCCACACCTCTGAACAGATCTGAATGTGCTCCAGAGCCTGAGTGAACTCCTGGAACCAGACAAACATGCAAAGCATTCTGGATTAATCATCGCCACCTAGTGTTCAGTTCCTTTTCAAAGGCAGGGGGATTCAAATGAAACACCTACGCTAGCACCAATGATGTTGTTAGTCACCTCTCCTCTCCACTGGTCTTGGTAAATTTCCATCCATGTGGAGTGAGAGTGTGCTAAATGTAGGAGATGGGCAGTGGGTGGCACACCTGGGTAGGGTGAGAAGACTTCCTGCCGAGCTCCAAAGAAGCAGCAGCAGCCATTAGCAGACATGTCCTCTGGCCCATGAGTAGAGTGCGATCAGGTGGGCACAGCTGGGAGAACTATAGGTTCATGTAGAAACACACATATAGCCTTAATATTTATTTATTCTTTTATTTAAAAAAGCTCTGTCATTGAGATCAAGTTCTCTTTTTCAAGAGTTTGAGACTGACAGGTAGGCACAAAGTACAGATAGACAAATAGAACTTTTAAAAATCTTCCAGTAACGTCATAATCTGTGGGCTCATATTTTTGTAGTTCATTTCGTTTGTAGGCAGCAAAGTATATGGACTCAGTTTTTCCAGTGTGAATAAGAACACAGCACAGCCACTGTCAGAATAGACATTTAGACACAGTGAATAGACATTTAAGCACGTATGACAAAGGAACTAACACATGATACGCTACATGGACAAAAGTATTAGGCTACACCTCTTATTCACTGAATTCAATAAAGCTATGGGGTTGTTTTTTGAGGTTGGCCTGGACCTCCTAGCAGCAGTGAAGGGAAATCTTAATGCTTCTGCTTACAAAGACATTTTTGACAATTCTGCACTTCCAAATCTATGGGAAGAGGCTGGAAAAGACCCTTTTCTCTTCCAGCATAACTATTCCCAAAAGAACAAAGCCAGGTCCATTAACGTGTGGCTGGATAATTTTTGGTGTGGTAGGTCTTAGCTGCCATCATCAAACACCTTTAGGACTGAAGTAAAATGGAGACTGTGATGTCCAGCATCAGTCGTAGTTAAATGGGCAGAAACTCCAACAGACACACTCCAACATTTGCAAAAAACATTCCCAGAAGAGTGGAAGCTGCTATAGGTGCAAAGAGGGGACCAGTTGTCATAAAGCTCATGTAAGTGTAATGTGTAGGTGGGTCCATAGTTTTGTACATATAATGTAGGAAAGTATTTCTAAAATACTGTATTTAAATTCTGACTACATTTAACCAAAAGTAAGTTGAATTTCTTATAAATAAGATCAAAATAATTGTATATGGGTACTTTTAGGCATCAGGGCTTGTATGTAAATCAGACATGAGAAAATCCCTGGCAGAAATCAAACTTAATAGATCCAAATGTAATGGTATGTATTCCATTAAAGCTAAGGTTAAGGAACACATATTATTGTGAGTGTAAACTGATACGTTTCTATTTATAAAGCAATGTTTATTCCTGTTCAGGTGTTCTTGATCTACACCCACATAGAGCAGACATTGATTAATTCACCTGACAAAGCTAATAAGGACACTTGCCTGATAAGAGAGCACAAAGAAATCTCTCATTTTGTCAGGGCTGCTCTCGCACTGCAAAGCCAAGTTCCAAGCTGTAACAAGGACACACATGAGCACACAGACAAAATGAAGGTGCTGCATACCACGTTAGATTGAAGTGAAAAGAAGAGAAAGAATCTTAGCACCAATCTTTCTGAACCAGTTAGCTTCCTCTGTGCGTTGATCGACAGTCATGTGAGAGGGGTGTGAAATTGTCTGCAGAGCTGAAGTGACGGCAAAGAAAACATCCGAGGGTTATGACGCACAACACATGACACTGTAGTTGAGACACTTCCACTCACAATGCAATTAAATTAAGATTTGCACTTACCCTTTTTTAGATGTGGCAGCAAGACATCCAGACTTACATCACTGCGTGGAATGAAATTAGGAAATGTAGATCTGTTTTTGTTTTTTCAGTTAAATCAGCATCAATTTGAAATATGAAAACATTTGGTATTTTCCCTCTTTCTCACCTCACCTTATTTTATCACTCAATTTTTCTATTGTGGAGAGAACAAGCCGAACCAAACACCTAAAAAGATGAATGAAGAAATTGGTGTTGACCTCCTTTCTTTCACCTACTAACTGTATTATACAGAGACATACTTTCAGTGAAAAAGTGAGGGAATATAGGTCAGTGGATCATAGAGGTGTGTGGAAAACTAAGAGACTAAATACAATCTCTGAGCCACCTCTACTAAATGTGTGACGCAGTACCATCATGACCCAATTTGAGATTTAAACATGAGTCATTATTTTCAGATCTCAAAAACCAAACATGATATCCATTAGCAAAGTTAGGTGTTAGCATCAAATTTATACGTATCTAAGACTGCATCCAAATCAAGACAATAAGAAAGCAAGCACATAATAAAAAAAAACGCAATTATTCACAAGTGCAAGCTTTATTTTTATTTTTTTAAGTTACCATGAATATTAACTCGGGGTTTCAAATTATTAAAAGTACCAAATTAAAATGTTCTTTGTGCTCATGATGAGTGTATGTAAACTTCTGACTACAACTGTATGTTTATTTAATAACAGCCTTATGTGTAAGGCTCTGTACTCAATCTGTTTTTGGCTACATACTGTCACATCATATCATTCATGTTAGATACTATTTTAATAAAAGTGAGGTTAAAATGTTACTTCTTTTTTTTTTTTTTAGGTTATACTTAAGTTTTCACAGACCTCAGAGCAACCAGAACCTGTGCTTGATCTTTGGAGTGTTCACACAAAATCTCCAGTGCTTTCATGGCGGTTTCCTGTTGTCCATTCTGCCACAGAGGTAGAAACTTTCTCATCACCATTAATGCCACTCACCACCTATACTTATCGATACGCATCAGAATCACATAGTACACTAAAGAAAATTCAAGTTGATTTAATAACTGAAACTATTGATTATAATAGCTGGGGAAAGTTACTGTAACACATCTATTTGTATAATAGTATAAAGTATGTAACTATTGAGGAAGGACTGCAGTATAAGTCTACACGAACAAGATGAAAAATATTTAAGCTTTATCTTTGATCCCAGCTGGTTTGGACATTTTCCTGGAAAGGTTTAACATGCTTGATCATCTTCTCAGTGATGCTATTCTTCTCAGCCCCTTCTGCACAGGAACCAGTATGAGTTCAGTGACAAGGACATAATCCCTCATCAACTTCCCACTCACAAAAACTGCCAGTTTCTGTCCAAGCTGCAAATAGCACTGATGAGGCGCTATATCATCATAAGACCGGGAAATGTAATAATAACTCAATCAGACCTAAACTGAAGGACTGGTGTACAGAAACGAGCAATGAGTCCTGTGATAAATTCTACCTCCAAAGCAATCTGAGCAGCCAGACTCAGGAGATTGGAAGCAGCATCCTCCGACACCAGCAGTCTGTCCTCACAGGCTACAGGATTCTTGGACAGACGTCCCATTGCATGCAATGCACCTGAGGCTAGCAAAAAATAAATAAATCAGCCACATCATCAAAAATAATATGGTGAAAATATTGCTGTTATTATGGCAACACTAGTATGATTTATAAAGCACCCCAGTCCCAGTAAGTAATCTTTTTTAGGTACCTTTCTCTGCCTCATTCTCCTGCACAGCCACCTTGTATACGCTAAACTGAGTAAAAATGTTGTCTGGATCACATCTCTGTGCTTCCTTAATTGCTTCTTTGGCCTTACAAAAATTAAGATTTTTGATACAGATGAAAACATATTTGCATGCAGTAACTGTAAAAAAAAATATGCCAGGGACACTTCCAGTTGTCACTAGTGACATATAAATACTGGTGTTCTAAAAATTACCAACCACAGCAGCCTCAAGTTCTCTTACCTTTTCCAGTTGCTTAAGTTTTAGGAAGCAGGAAGCTCTGTTTCTTTGCAGTTTGGCTAAGTTGGGCTCCATTTGACCTCCCTTGAAGAGACTTAAGGAGTAGTTATACCACTGAAGAGCCTCAGAATAGCTTCCAGCCTGGAAACACAAAGTTAAACTTTTGTCCATGTGAAAGTAAACCTCTACACTGAACCTATGCTAAATAAACTACTTACTTATGGTGGAAAGTCAGAAAACAAGAACTAACACTATAGGAAAACTTCTAACATACACATGCTGTTTTATAAGGAAACATCTAACAATACCTAACAAGGGTTAGGTGGACCTTTTTGTGGCCACCTGCCTTTTTGTTGTGAAGCAACACTGCTGATTGTGAACATCCTTATAAGTATGCACGTCTGTATGGACTCTAAAATGCATTGTGAATAGATGTGTACCTCAAAGTACTTGGATGCTTTATCCCACAGCAAGACATGGAGACTTGTAAGGGCCTGTGGGGTCAGCTGTTTGCCTGTACAGTGGCCTATGTGGGTGTAAAAAAATATCATACTAATACAGTAGCACATTTAAAGTACTATTCATTCTTTTTAATACTATACGCAGTGATAAATATATAGTATTTGTCATGCAATTAAATTTTTGTCTGTCTTAATTTAGATTTATTATAGTACTGATAGCAGAAATACAGTACCAGTGATAATATCCTCAATCTTCTGTTTGCCCAGCAGCTCTTTGCCTCTCTGCAGCAGCAGCTCAATGTGCAAGACAAGAGCAGTTCCCAGGTCAGGGGATGTCTCAAAGTGCTGACACACACTTTTCAAATACTCAAAAGCCAGCGCTTCTCTAGAAAAATAACAGACATATTCAGATCGATAAAATATGCCTGAGACTTAAAAAAAGATGCTTCTTTATGTATTATATATTTCTACAAAGAACTAATGGGAATTATTACCATACAAACAAAGATTTTTACCTCTCTTCAGAGATTAGTAGTTTCACTGTGCTTAGGCACAGCTCAAGAGAAACTTCTGATTCCAGCATCTCATGAAGTCCTGAAAATGAATTTTTTAAAACTGCTTTTTAATGTGCATTTGTAACTCTGCTGAAGTCATCTACAGAGACATATTAACTCTTTCCAAGGCTCTCAGTATAAGTATCTATTGCTACTGTAGTCAGAACAGCTCTAAGAGAACACCTAAGCCACAGTTTTATAACTTTGGAGACTAACAACCCACTGCAGCACCAATCAAATTCTGTCTAAATAACTCAATATGTTCTGGTTGTGGTATCAACTAACCTGCTCTGAAGTCACTGTCTGATGACTCACATCTCAGGAGTATTTTGATCTTTAAGTACAGTCCATATGTGCTCACGCATTCCTGTCAAATTACAAAATTAGCTGAAGAGCAGATTCCTCTGCTTATATAAATAACAATCTAAAAATGATTCCTAATGTTTCACCTTGTTTGCTAAGCTAACAGCATTGAGCGCCTTCTCTGCAAACTTCTCACAGTCCCACTCCAAATAAACAGTGGCGAGGAGCCGCAAAGCCTTGGCCTATTGTAGGGAAATTAACATCACTTTTATTACAATTGTAATTCTAAATGACAGTCATGTTCGTATGAAAGTTTATATTGTACTGTCTTACCAAAACTTCAGATCCGGGGCCATATTTCATATTCATTTTCCCGATATCATAGCTTTGACTGAAACGGAAACATTTCTCTTCGATTGCAACCTTTATCAACATTTTTCTTGGGAAACTGAACATTAGAATATTACCTCAACCAAAAAGCACTGTCTTCATACTTCCTCACATTGTAAGCATCTATTCCAAAGTTGTAGCACATTAGGGAGAGGTACGCAGTCTGTATTGAGAAAGTATAATCACAGTTAACATCCCCCACACATCCCATAACAATATGTAGTGTAAAAGTGAAAAATCAATATATAGTGTTGTTATAATAGCAACAGATGGCCTTTTTTCTTACATCCTTTGGTAGTCGCAGCAACATGTCTTTACAACGCTGAATGTAGGCCACAGCCTCTTTGTTATTGCCTTGAGTTATGGCCTGTAAAGGAGAACAGATCTGAACTTATAATTAAATGTCAGCAAACAATATAATACTCCCTATTAGCTGTCAGAAATTTACCCCTCTCATTGTTTCTCAGTTCACATTTTAGCTGTCTCACACTTCACACTGCAAGTCTGTCAGAATGGCACTTCCTAAGCTGCCAAATATCACAAGAACAAATATTCACATCGAAGGTGTCGAACATCACATGCGCCACAGCTCACCGATTCTGCTTGGTATGAGAGAATTCGAAGTAGATCCTTCTCCACATCCTCCTTGGATGAACTAATGTCAGCTGTGCCATTGCCTCTGGAAATCAGTTGGCTGTAGAGGATTTCAAGGCTCTGGGGATATTAGATTTTGAGTCATTTCTAAAAACATGGTATTTGTGTTTGCTTCAAACCTACACAGAATTAAGAGACTATCAGTATGAGTGTTATTTTCTTCTTCACCTTGACAGCAAGGCTTAAGTATTTATCTGCCATCTGGGGATTTTTGCAGTCCAGCCAGGTTCTCCCTGTTTTGCAGGCCATCTGTAAAGATTAGACACTGACAAACATGCCTTGTCCTCCTGAAACATTGCGCACTCACAGAGGCTGCCTTCAGTACTGCTTACCAGAATCTGCTTGCGAATGGTGCCCTCTGTTGGGTTCTCAGGCTCACAGCAGTACAACAGACTGCATGCAACATGACGCACTTTAAGCATAGTGAGATTATTTGAATGTGAGGAGAGAAGATAAAGCATAGAAAAATGCACAGTGGAACACAATCAGTCTTGGACTGGCCTGCTCAGAGTCCAGACCTCAATATTGTTAAAGTCAAAATGGGATCAAAGTGGGATCATCTTGACGGAGAACTGAAAAAAGGCAGCCAACTTCCAAAGAAGAGCTTTGAATCTCCTTCAAGAAGCCTGGAGAACTATTCCTGAAGACTACTTAAAGAAATTACAAGAAACCTTTAAAATTTAGGATGGGTTGAACAATAAAGGTGCTCATACCAAATATTAACTTTGAAACTTGCTAGAATAGTACAGACTGTGTTTTTGTCTTATATATTTCCATGCACATTTGTATGTTTAAATGCATTTCTGTATCTATTTCCTATTTTCCTAGCAAAATACAAAAAAATGAGGGGTGGAACAATACAAATAAATATTTACCTTGGGCTTTTTGAACTGTACTTATTGTGACACCCACATTCTTAGTAACTCCCCAGTTCCACAGCTTGATGGCACACTCCTCCAGCTGTAAACAAGACAACAAAAAAAATAACATTATGCCAGCTTCTTGTATATGAGTATAAACAATATTACATTAAATTGCAGTCTTTAAACATCATGGAACCGTTGCAGCAGTCATATAACTTGTAGTAGGTTAGATTAATTCAGCTCTATTAAACAAGAATATTAGCGGTGTAAAAAAATTTCTTCCATAACTATTTGTTAATTCTTCATTTTATTTTATTTCTTTGGTTTTTTTTTATTGTTATACTATAACTTTACATCACTACTGACTTGTGGCATATAGTTAAACAAGCTGACGTGTTTTTGTCTACCTGCGGATCTGGTATTTTGGGCATAGCCTCAAGTCCAGGGACTTCAGAGAAGAGCTTCTCTATCACTTCATCATAATCTGTTAGCTGCTTTTGCAGCAGGAGCTCAGTGAGACCTGTGTATTAAAAAAAAAGTCAACAAAGACAGACGTTGACAGGACACAAACAGGATAATAGAGGACATGTTGTCTTCTGAAGTGGAAAGTGACATCTGATTTTTCATGCAATAAGAATATCCGAATTTTCTACACTATAAAGAAAACCACATACTGTATGTGCAAGACAATAATGTGTGTGACATGGAGAGCACCTCACTTTCTTATTCTTTTGTTTAAGTTAAAAATCTGTCTCAAAATCCAGTTTGACTACATTAATTTCCTTTCTCATTTAAAAAATAATTCAGATATTCTCTTGTGTCTTAATGTTAGGCTATTAGCACTGAAATATTAAGCTATTTATTAATGATTGTTCATCTTTTAAGGTAGAATATAATCTAAAATGAAGCATGAGTCATACATCCCAAATTAGGTTAATTAGTTGCCATTTTAAAAAAGTATTCATATTACATATTTACAAGTTAGGGGGCTAGCTTGTTATAATAATGTAAAATATAACAATAATTCACTGTGGCTGGTGACCAAGATAACATGAGCAGTTTAGTGGATAACATGAACCCCAATTTTATGCCTCTAATCATTTGCATTATCAGGCATTTCACAGGCTGCACAAAATTTATAAAAAGTCTATAACAAAGCAGTTTCTTTAAAAATTCTAAGACCCTGTTTGAAATACACATAAGGTCTTCAAGTACCCTTTTTACCCACTGAATAAAGAGAATTTACTCTCCATCAAAAACTGCTTTAAAAGTTTCAAATTGTTACCCAGGTGTAGATTTGTACTTACAAATGTAGATGGCAGCCTGCTGGCTAACTTTTTCTTGCTACAGTCACAACAGCAGTAAGTTTTAATAATACAACTTTTGGGATTTACAGACTTTGCCTGTTTAGTTCCCTTTATCTTTTAGAAAAATAACTATTACTTCCATGGCCTGAGTAACATTTAGCTAATATACCAGAGGCACAAAACTGTTATTAGCTATTGTGCTTCCAGATAATAGACGCAACCTAACAATTAGTGAATTAGCTAGGTTGGAAGCTAAATTAACAACTAAGCTCCAGCTCCAGTTGGTACCCAATATGGTTTTGTAAAAGCACTTTAATAAATAAATAGGTGGGTCAAGAGAACGAGTCAGTTACTCACTTTTCACAGTTGAGGTAAGTTCCTCCATGTCTAACTTTTCGTGGAATAAAAATATCTGTCAGGCTAGGTGCTAGCAGCTAGCTCCTCACTGAAATGTTGGCATTTGATTGACAGCTATCAAAAATGCCCGCGAAAAAGAAAGCGAGGATATCAAAACAACAGCAATATAAAAGAGCTATTACTCCAATAGAGGGAATTATTCTGCCTACCTTAAACTGTTCCTAATACTAGCTTGATAATAATTGCAGGTGTGACAAAAATTAAATACCATTAAACAAAGGGATAAAGAGAGTTTCTGTTGGTTACTGTATTATCCCCATCTTCTATAGAAAGTTATTTGCTAGAGAATTAGAAGAGGCAAGTTCCTACAAGACCTACAGTTCATCTCAAAACTTTGCAATGGGGAGATTGGGACTACCTTCTTTTAGAGATTATTGTTTTGCAGCACAGATGAGTGCTATTGTACTTATGTAGCCCATCATAAAATACACATGGAAACACACTAAAAAGAAAATACCTCCCATTCCCATACAGCCAATTTTATCATATAACAGTTTACAAGGTTATATAAATATTAGGTGAAATTGACTCTTAAGGTATATAAAACTGTTATAAAAG
Source organism: Pelmatolapia mariae (assembly GCF_036321145.2). NCBI lineage: Eukaryota > Metazoa > Chordata > Actinopteri > Cichliformes > Cichlidae > Pelmatolapia > Pelmatolapia mariae. Next base: position 23,575,005 of record NC_086228.1, read on the forward strand.
AACATAAACTAGAGCGAGACATTTATATTATCAAATCCTTGAGTTGTGATTTTATTGTGTGCATTCTGATTTCTATACAATATAATGAAAGAAGGAAAACTGCACAGTTTTGAAATGTTTAAAGAGAAATATTTATTATAAAAGCAAGATTTCTATATATTTGTAGATGCAACACTATGTTGATATGAAGGTCAAAGAAATGTAAGAAATGTAACTGTTGAAAATTATTTGTCTTTTTTCCCCCTCATTTCCCTTATCTACCTTGGTCTATGTATGTGTTGTGTAGTGTTTTATGTATAGTGTAGTATTTCAATTTAAAAATAATTAAAACAGAAATAAGAATCAGCAAGGGCTTTTGAGAGAAGGGTCATCTACTGGAGCACAAGATGATCCAGGCTATGCAGGGCTTTAGCTTTCTGGGAACATAAAATAAGGCAGTAAAGTCATATTAAATTTGATTTTTCAGTCATTTTAAGGTCAGCTCAACTCACCGCAAAGCTGAATTGCTAGCAGTGTACAAAACAAAGTAAGACACGTGTTTGCTTACAGATAATGGAGTTCTGTAGAAAACTAAATGTTTTGACAGGGCATGCTCTAAGTTTTAACTTTGCTAACACTAACTGGTATTGATCTTATGTTGGCATCAATAGCTCTTAAATAAAGTTTATGGTTGATATTATACTCAAAGGTTATCTGAGGTTTTCTGGTGAAGTATTTTCTCATAACTCTCTTTGGTTCTCCTGCAGTATTTACTCAGAGTTCAGCAATCTTTGTTGGCATTGTGGCCATAAAGGAAAAAAAAACAGTATAAGCCCTTATTTCTTGGTAAATCTAAGAAGCCTTGTAAGACTGGCTTAGCGCACTTGTTTACATTTATTGCCAAGTGACATTTTCCAGTCATCACATGCTTGGCAAGTAGATTAAATTACCTGTACTTATAGTAACTAGTGTGGGAAATTAAGGGTTTATTATTTGTTGTAGATATAGACATCAGGATGACACAGAAAAAGAGAGCTCTCCAGGCAACAAATAAAAAATAGTGAATTGGTATTTGGACTGTAAGTTGTAATGTTACCACTATAGCATATCCATCTTTTTTATTAGTAATTCTAAATGCATGAACAGAGATCTGTTCTGTTTTTCAGTGTACAGCTATCTCTCCTTGTGGTTGTTAATACAGGTATCATAGTCAGAATACCATAGGTATCATAGACGGACATGCGACTGTAATATTATCTCACCAAATTCTTCTGATATTATTGTTAGAAAACAATTTATCTTATGTGTAAAACCAAAAATCTATTTGTAAGTCACAGTACATAAAACTTTCTGGTTTCTTTCTGACAACAGGTATCAGGAAAAGAGAGGGCATCAGAGCTAAGCAGAAAGAGGAGGTCAGGTAAGGCTTTTTCAATTTTCAACTTGAATTATGATTCTTTTTCAAATCACACAAAACATTAATAACAGTATTAAAAAGACTCCCATTTTTACTGCCATTTACAGGTGTAAGGAGCAAAGTGCCTCTCTGACAGATTCATCACTTTCCCAAATCAAACTTCCACCCTTATTCATACCTTTTTGATACTCAAAGGTACCAAGGTAGGCAAAAGCACTATGACATTATGAAACACTGACATCTCACTTAGATATTTTACTCTCTTCAATGAAGTAAAAGTTTTCTCTCTAAAAGCTGAAATATTCCAATTTTTACATGTATGCATGCAATTCAAATCAAAGAAAAGATGAAGGCCTAAGTTTCCATATGTCTCTGTTAGGGGAGTATATTGTATTTAGCTCAAAAGTTACTACAGGAATACCAAGAAATCACAACATGGCTGTAAAACCATCTGCAAAATATTGTATAGAACCGCTCTTATGCTGCCTGAACACTTCTGACCCATTGAAGTGTGAACAAGGGAACTGTGGGGGCGTCCTGTAGTGTCTGGCAATGGGAAATTGGATCCTGCGTGTTGCAGGGTGGGGTCTGTGTGGATCAGGGTTATTACAGCATATCCCAGGGATGCTTGATCATGAGCTAGGGAGTTTGGAGGCCACGTGAACATATTTAGCTGCTGGAGGGGGTTGCTTTCTTTTTCACGGGGCTATGTGTTTAATGCAAGATTATTTAGGTGTGCAAACGTTGTTAAGTATGAAACAAGAGGACCACAAGGAAGATTCATGCATGCACTGAAGAAGGATATGCAGAGGGTGACATAAGAGCATGGTAGGGATAGGTTGAGATTAAGGGAGATTATCAGCTGTGGTGACTTCTTAAGGGAGCAGAAAACAGAGGAATAATAATACTTTCTGTTAAAAGGTGATGCTTAGTTTTTACAGTTATCTAACTAACTTGCCCAACTAATTCCAAATAGCATGGATCAGTCACTAGAAATTCATGCCGTAAACATTTGATACCCAAGCTTCTAAAGATATGTCAGGATTTATTCTAGATGTCTTGATAAAATAATGCAAAAGACATCTAGAACAAAGGCACCCATTGAGCAACTCCACCCAAGGACGTGATCTTAAACTTGGTTTGATTTGTCCTTGTTATATGTAAAACTTCACTCTCACATTGAGTTGAACAGACATTCAGCAACTATTTCTCCATCTCTGTGTTTTTCCATTAGTGATCTGTAGCCTGGGTGACTCAGCAGCAATATGAGGTCATTTGACTCAACACCACATTAGACATGGGTCTGGAGAATATCTCGACAGTTTGATTTTTGAGCTTTGAATTATTGCTTTCTTACAAGTCTGTCTTCACTGGGAACAGCCTTCACAGTGATTCCCATTGAGCACTGATTTCTTTTTGCCTGACTAAATTTCTGGACTAAATTTCTTCTGACACAATATCTGACATATTACCCAGAAAACCTCTACCAAAGCTTCAACTATGTTGCTTTGATTCTTGAGTAAATCTCCTTTTGACAACTCAGAGGCTGAGGAAAGCAGGTACCCACCTTTTAAACCAGTAGCATGGAATACTTGGAAGGGCAAATGTTCAGAATAAATAAAATAGTGTTCATTTGGTGTGTGAAGTCAACAAAACCACTTAATCCATAAGTTCTATCAATATATTTATTAAACCATTTTTGCTTCCCATTAAGAGAAAAAAAATATTGCTATAGATGTAGCCTTTCCCAGTCATGTCCTTTTTTTTCCAATCAACACTAGATGGAGCTAAATGACATAGGTGAGACACAAATGCACTGACCCTAATACAGTAACACAGTTTCCAAAAATGCTCTGACTTCTGCAAACTTCTGTCCAGGACTTAAAAATTACACATTTATAGAACTGAATTTATGCAAGTATTAGTTTTGCTAACATAGTGGAACACACTATCTGACCACTTCATTAGGTTCTACTTCGGATTACACAAATATCTAATGGGCCATTTATATGGCAGTAACTTAAAGCATTTAGGTAACCTGTCTAAATGAGAATCAGGTAACTATGATTATTAAATCAAGTAACTACTCGTTAGAATCAAGGTATACAGACAAGCATCTCTGAATTCACAACATATCCAGCCTTGAAGAAGATGTAACAAACAACCACGCTTGGCACTACTTGTGTCTGCTAAGAACAGGAGCCTGAGGATACTATTCACAGAGGCTCGCCGCAATTGGAGAAGACTGGAAAAAGTTGCCTGGTCTGATGAGTCCTGATTTCAGCTGAGCGATTCAGATGGTAGGGCCAGAATTTCATATAAACATGAACGCATAGATCCATCCTGGCTTGTAACAAAAGCTCATGATGATAGTGGTGGTATACTGGTGTGGGCCATCTCTTTATAACCACCTGTGATGGCTACTTCCAGCTGACAACACACAATTTTGCAATGTTCCTATTATCACAAACTGGTGTCTTGAACATGACAATTAGTTCACTCAGATGGCCTTCACAGTCACCAGATCGCAATCCAATAGAGCATCTTTGAAATGTGGTGGATTGGGAGATTTGCGTCATGGATGTGCAACTTACAAATCTGCTATCATGTCAATATGGACCAAGATTTCTGAGGAATATTTCCAGCATCTTGCTGAATCTATGCCATAAAGAATTAAAATTGTTCTGAATGCAGGAGGGGGGTCCGGTACAGTACTAGAAAAGTGTAACTAAGCAAGTTTTCATCAACTTGTATTTCTAATTTTGCCTTCACACCCTCATTCTGAAGTCTGGAAATGCTGGCACTACTTGCATTCATGTCAGAGTACAGTCACTTGACGGAGCATGCAGTCAGACGCTGTCTACTACTCTCCTCAGAAAGGACATTTCTTCTGGTTCATTTACCCAAGACGAACAAAAGGAAGACTGCATGCGGTGTGTGTACAACCAGTTAGTCCCCCACAGTCTGTTTGAGCTCCAGCTTCCAAAATAAATCATTTTAAATCCACCCCTCTCAGCTTGTAACTTCCAGCAATTGTTCATCAGGAGACTTATCTGTTGCGCTGTTAGCCCAAAGGGAATGTCTCCCTTTTTGAAAGCTTAAATATGGAAACAAACTAAGAAAATTACAGTTGCAATTTTATACACTTTACAAGTTATTGCTCTCTTACAATGCATGAGCCAATAGTTTATCATCTAATAATAAAATGATCAATTCTTGCTTCTGAAATTTCCCAAAGTGAAATTCCCGCAGTCATAATCTAAAAATTATTAGAAATAAATCAGTGCAGCCTTCAATATGATGTTTCCTTTTCGAATGTAACTTGTCTGTAACTTCTCTTTCTTTGGCTGATAGTGACTTAAAGTACTGATAGGGGGCAGGAAATTGCTGAATTCTTTAGTTGTGACAGTGTGGTCTCAAAATCCCAGATAGCATAAGGATTACCAGCATTGGAATGGCCAAGTTTCCCATGTTCTCATGTGCCACATCACAGTTCTCCTGCTATAGGTCGGAAAATTGGTTTACATTACATTTCAATTTGCCTTGTGTATCACCTTTAGCACACAACACTACTTCTGATCCAGTCCCCAAAATGGTAGCTGTGGATTCCTGTTGTGGGCGGAAAGGTGAGGGCAGGATGTTCTTATTTACAATGCCTGCTAGTATGACCTGCAACAGCAAAGTGATTGTTGTTGTGATAAAAAGAAAACAGTCTGCGGCATATCCACACACTGCAGGGTACGGCCGGACAAAAGAAGATTATTTACATTGATATAAAAAGAAGTGCATCCTGTTTCTGACGTTAAAAATAAATCCAACAAATGTTTATTCTGCAAACTTGGGCAGATAGATTCAAGCCGATATCACAGTGATTGTTTGCACTGCATTGTTTTGTTTTTTTCTCCAGTGAAGATAAATGCAATTACCTTTAACCTCAGGTACACAGGTTGATTTTTATCAGTGTTGCACACAAAGGTCAGTTAAGTAAATAAATACATAGCATGCTAATTTATTTTATAATTAAAAATTGCAAAATATGTAATGAATCAAAGTTAACAAGAGCTTTAACTAAAGCAGACTGCTTTTAATCAACAACATTCGGGCACAACAGCCTTTCAGTTATGGCAGTTGGGATGTGGAAATTCCTTAACACTAAGAGAGTACAGTGTGATAGTGGATAAAAAGTCAAAGATAAGAGACTTCGTGCACCAAAAGATTTTATTTCAGAAAGAAAGTGAGACGGTTTATGCTTCTGAAGAGCATCTGCTCCCTACTAATAGGTGATTGAAGAACTCCCTTTAAAGGTTTGTGAATTTAATTTGAGAACATACTCATTAAGACTCTAAGGTAGCTCAGTGAATAGCTTCTTCTCATCTCTAGTGTCTAAGGGAGCTTCTGCCTGGTATGAAAAACTGAGTGGAGTTTCCTAAATGATAAGATACGTGCAATGACTGCGTTTCTGTTGCATCATTTTATTTCCCTGCACAGTTATAGTGGGAATAACTCAGAACAATGACATACTGTTCCCCCTCAGTAGCTAAAATTAAGAAGTCGCCCCCTCCTCCCCCTAACCTACCTACCCCTCCTCAACAAAAGTGACGTCGCGTCCTCCGTCTGTGTGTGGCTCCATAAAACGTGTCACGTCTGGACGGCACTGTAAGTGTTGCACAGAGGCGATAGGGAGGAGATACAGTGGGTACAAGGCGCAGGAGCTCATTGATCTCGTTCTTGAGTCCAAACACAGCACAAGAGCCACAAGAGCTGAAGTACTTTTCACTTCAACTTTTTTATTTTACGGCCGATTCAATTTCCTTCATTTAACTTTTTTTTCCTTTTACTACTTTTGCACCTGCCCAGAGGATAGCGGTGCATCCGACCCGCCTCCTCAGTGCGCCGGTGCCGGGAGTTGGACTGCCGAGCAGCGCAGGAGAGCTCCCCCGCGAATCGCGTGCAGGCATATGGGAAAATTACTGCTGCTTTGTCCTTGCGCACCTGAACCTTTTGGGGATTCATAAAAGGCGTTTTAAAGGCCAATTAAGACTCGCAGTCAGCCGGAATTTAAAGAGACAAACAGCGACTAGATTGCATTTATTTTTATCACAAGGTTTGCACTTTGGGGAAGTTCGCAGGATGGCCCCACCTGACTGCTTCAACCAGGTCGCTGTCATCTTGTGTTTTTTATCTCTGGCATTAGGTGAGTCATTCATGTTTATATACACCAGATATTTACGAGTGAAAGAACAGACTTTATCATTGTTAATTCCTTTCAGTGAATGAAAGACTGATTGCATAATATTTAAAAACACGATTTATATACAGCTGCCAATTTTTACAATAACTATTTTTAGCATTATTTTTCTTTTTTCTTTTTTTTTTTATAGTAATTTAAATTTCTCCGGTGTTTAATTGACCTGCAACCAAGAGCTGATTTTGTTGGCGGGTTATTCTTTGATCCCAGCTGCAGTGTAAAATGATTACTGTGTATAGCTATGACCGCAGATTACTTGCACATTTTCGAAGATCATGCGCCAACAGAAAAAAATCATCATTCTGCTATTGAGTTTGCAGTTTTCAGATAAGCCCCTAGAGGTCGTCTGTCCCTATTGTCATTGGGAGATTATTAGTAAAATGCGTTGATTCATAACAGGCGATTAGTCGGGCTCTATATTTTAGTATGACTGGATTTACTAATATGAGTTTTGAATGGTCTATTTTAGTGTACTTTCTTAGATACTTTGAATATTTTGCATGTCAGTACTTTGTTATAAATTATGAAACGCAAAGTTCCTGCAATTGTTATGTGTGCGTGGACAGGATTAAACATTTTGCCATGTTTTATCTGACAGTCCAGTCAACTCCATTGTCTCAGTCTCACTCCACAAAACCTGAGTAAATCTGGGATGTTCCTTCACCTTGTGCCAGGTCCAGTGTGTCACAGAGATACAAACTAAGGCTTCCTCACCACTTCAAAATAAACAGCCCATCCAAACAAAGGAAATACTGTTCACATTCAACCTCTTTTACTGAACACACACACACACACACACACACACACTGTGTTTTTGAGTAGGTTTCCTTCACTGTCCACTCACAAAGCGTGGGAAAGACGCAAAGAGGAGGAAGCGGATGTAGGGACAAGAGAGGCAGCCTGGAATTGTTCTGGCTAGTAAAGGTCACGGAAATGTGACACGCTACCTGAGCAAAGATTTCTTCCCGGAGCTCCTTGTGCTCACGTTCAACTATGTCAAACTTCATCCACAAGACAATAGCAAGGAGGAAAGGGGCTATTGTTTCAGTACAGGAGCCACTGACTGGTAGAGACATTAGTTACTGATGGTCGTCAAGGTGTCTCTGTTTATTCAGAGATGTGTAAGATGTTTTTTTCTGGTGAACAGCTGTGAGAATGTCACGGTGTCATCGTTAACTAAGCAAAATTACAAGTCATGGAGTGATGCGCACGCACGACTGGGGTGTATTTTATTATTACACAACATCCACTTTTATCCCAGTAATTTTAAAGATGGCTTAGAGTGAAAAGGAAAAAAAACTATATTTGCTGCTGGCCTATTTGCTGATTTCTTAATTTTTGACTTGCAGCTGCTTCTTATTCGAAATGAGCACAGGTTACATATGTTCATTCTGACCTTTTGACACCAATTTAACTGAAGCGTAACAGCTCACACAAATGTCAGCAAGATAATCTTTTTTCAGTGGACCCTTCTGCATATCACTTGAGATGTGATGCATGTAGGAATATTCATACAATGGAGTTTGCCTGTAAATATAATGATATATATTTAATTAAAATGATCACTTGTGTTGGACTGATTCTTTTATTCTGGGTTCTGAGTTACATTTAGTCAGATGACACCCCTGAGTTTAGGAAAGAAAATTGCCATGAAAGTTATAACTGACACAGCAATGACTAAGGAGATGGGTGAAATGGAAAGTGGAAGCTGTCCTTTTATTGTTACTTATCATATACAACACTCTCTTTGTCAGTTCTTTCTTTTCCTGCAGTGTAGACAGTCCTGCGATGAGAGGGGTTGATGTTGTGTCTAATTTGTACCAGAGTATTTTTTTCTTTCCTGCTTGGACGCTTGAGGACTGTAAAATGGGAGTGATGAGAGGTCAGCCAAGTGCGGTGGGGGCTCATTGCTCACTGGCAGTACATCTGGGTCCATGCAGGCAGTACAAGAAAAACACATCCTCACACACACACTCACCTGGAGTGGAAGATTTACCAGTAGAGCAGAAAACGTCATTCCCCTACACTGGGATATTCAGCTTTACAAATTGAACTGTGTTGCTTTTCTGGATTATTCCAGCATCTGTTCCATGCTAGACCTATCCACCTCGAACCAGCAATATATTTTCTTTGAATCCTGCATGGGATTTCAATTTCAAGGAGCTTCTGTCTGCCTCTTAGTCTTAATCATACATTATGGAACAGGAATCCTCTGGGTTTACTATTTAGGAGTCTCATGCAGGAGAACCCCCTTTGTTGGCTCTACACAGCTTTATATAACCTAGAGTGGCCACCCATCACGGCCAGATGTTCCTTTATTTTGTTTTGTTTTGTTTTGGGGTTTTTTTTGTTTTTTTTAGAGGAGTCTGGGGCATTTTGCCTCCAAACCTCTAAAGGTTTATACACGCCTAATGAAAAAGGCTCTCTCTGTAACTGTTGTCTTAACCTTGCAGTTGGCAAAGTGTAGGGTTTTTGTAGGGCTCTGCATGTGAGAATGTTCCAGGACACAAGTAGCACAGCCAGAGCACCGTTAGCTGGTTCTTATTATGGCAGGTGGTTGAGTCTTGTCAAAGGTTTGATAAAGTTTGTCTTGAATATTTTGTCAGTCTAACTTGCAGTGAACTGTCACGGACACTTTTGCAGCAGGACAGCACCGTGACCCAGAGAAGGTGCGATGTTTGGACCGCCCAAACTCAGATTTGAAGGATACAGATCAAGCTTAGCTTTTAAGTCCAGCCTACTTAACAAATGACAGTAGGATCGTATCCCCCTGGAAGTTAATTGCAGTATCTCGTTGAGAGAAAATGCAAAAAGAGGTTAGTGAATAGTGTATTACATTTGTTTTACAATGGCTACCATAGCACTATCCATGACAGACTATTCACTACTGTTTCACTCTGTTTGCCAGGGTCACAGTATGGCAAAGCTGACTCATGTACTCTAGCGGTAAATCCCTCCTCGCCCCCTTCCACTTTTTGTTTGGATATTGATCAAGTTTAGCCTTTTAGTCCGGCTTCATAGCAGATGACAGAGTAGTATCATATACCAGTTAAAGTACTTTTAACATATAATTGAGAGAAAATATAAAAATAAGTTAGTGTGTAGTAGGTTTGTTTACATAAACTACCAGTGCGCTATCATGAAATCTCATCGCAGAGACTGTTCACTATTGTTTCAGTCCATCGTCAAGGTCACAGTACAGCAAAGCTGGCTCATTTACTCCGTAATTCTCACTTCTCCCCCCATCTAATTTTGTGACAGCAGAAGAGCAAAGGATGAAGTGGCAATGATACGCAAAGGAATCATTGTGCCCTATTCCCAAAAATGATTTTTTCCCTCGACTCTCAAGACATTCGTGCCGTCTGATGACGGGACGGGAAGTACAGGGAGGTGAAGTGTGCCCTCTGCAAAAGAGAAGGGAATTCCGCACATTATTCCTCGCGCTTTAGGGGCTGTGACTTGGAGTTTCCTTTTCGGTTCAGTGACAGTACAGTCATCTGATACAGTAATTTTTTTGTATTATTACACAACATCACCAGTGAGCTACTGGCAGCATGCTGGTGGCATTTATATCACTTGTCTATTTTGCTTTATGTATTTTTTTTATTTTTTTATTTGTAGTTCTGTAGTGTTTTTAAGTGCAGTAGTCACCGAATATTTTAGGAGTTGTGCTCAAAGTATCTTTTTAAACACCAAGAGTTTATGCTTTCTCTCATGTCAGGAACATAACTAACAAGTATTATTCAAGATCCTTTGACAAAATATGGCTAAGCAGAGCATACGTAGGCCATCATTTTCCATTGCAATGCTGAAAACCTGAATCATTTAGTCTCGGTCATTGTTTGGTCGTTCTTTCAGACTAAATATTTAATTATTTTCTTGACCACAGACATTTCTATTGAAAAAAATCCTGAAATCCATGTTGTTTCAAATTTTTGTCTGTATTTCCTGACCATTTTTTTCCCCCCAAACACAGTGTCCTGTGCCATTTCCTTTAATCAATGCCAAGCGAGGACAAAGACACACAAATGTGATCCTGGTCTAATCTTAGCTAACCTGGCTCTGTGTCAGCAACCAGCTTGATGCTGTGTGAGTCAATCGAGATCATGCAAGTGAAAAAACTGAAGCAGAAGTCAGTCGGCCTCTCGCACCCTCCCTGACTCCCTCTCTGTTTGTTCCATGCCTGTCCTCTTTGTAACAGCTTTTAATGAGAACCAGCTTTGGGGCTCTTTGAACCAACTCAATATGCACAATTTCTGGCATTTTTCAGGCGATCTCCTGAAGGAATGCAGGGCACAGCTGTTGCAGGGGGTTAGGGTTGTCGGGATGCTAGCTAAGGTCAGTTCTGGGCAGGTGGGAGTTTTGAGGATGGGTGTGTAGGCAAGGCAATATTTTTTTCCTCTCTTCTCTTGTCTTTTTTTAATGGGCTGCTGGGGGGCCCTGCCGGTTCACCCATCTGTAGTGGATTACTGAAGAGAAGGGCATAAAAAATGTGCTAGTTTTAAAAGATAAGCGTTCTGCCCGTGCAATTCAAGGTCAAGATGATGATTCTGGGTATGCTGTGGGACTTTAGCATTCATGCATGGGATGTATTTGTAACCGAGTCAAAGATTCAAGAAGTTGAAAATGCCATAATTAGTCTCAGTGGACTCTTTTAATCTGGACAGAGGAATTTCATTGGGGTAAAACGTCTCATTACTCATCCAACTCTTCAGTCTCTGCCCTGATTTAGACTTTTGGGGTGAACCTTTGCGGTGAGCCTGCGACACAACCTACGCAAGTGGCCGATGTTGCTGGCATTTATGCTTGCGGAGGTGCATATGTGTTCATTATTATGTGGTTGTGTCCTGGCTTTTTATATGCATGCCAGCTGATAGAAACAAAATGTTGACTCTTTGTTGTGGTCATTTTTGGGAGGTGGCAAGCATATTTGTCCCCCAGGTTTTTCCACTTCTTTGGAAATTCCCTCAGAATCTTTCCAATAGTTTAGCAATCTCCTTCCAGGAATTTTCAGAGATTTTAAGTCCTCATCTTAAGGCAATGATTGTTATTGACTCACCGATCTTTTTTTTTTTTTTTAATAACTGGAAAGGCACAGGAGGACTTAACGGTAATGATCAGACCAATCACAATAGTTGTAGCCTGCATTGACTCAATGTGCAGTTACATTTCTTGGCCAGTTACATTTCTTGGCAGGTTATGCATAACAACAGTACAGTATATGCAGTATAGTTGCATAATGACCGAAACTGGCACCATTGCCTAACACTAGCCCAGAAGCTCAGTTTCGTTATTGTTCATTGTCATGACCTCTGAACAATGGACATGAGCACTTTTCACAGAAAGTTGCATTATAAGCATTATAAGACTGTGAAAGATGGCAGCGGTTGTTCTTCTCTCCTGGATCACCTCTGACAAATGTCCAGGTGCAATAATTGCATTTACTCAGGGAATTCCCTGACTACAGTGGGGATAGTACTTCCTCTGTGTTGCAGATTCCTGACAGTCATGAACTTGTTGCATAGTGGTGCTAATTTTGGACATTTTGAAACTGGAAGAAACCTATTGTCAGCTGAGACTGAAGAAGTCAGTTGACTTAGTAATGAAACATTTCTCCCACTGAAAACGCTGCATCTAGATGAACTGAGTCAACTTTATGGGATTTTCTTACCTGAATTCATGAGCATGTGTCAAGGCCTACATAAGTATGGCTAAAAGAACATGATACATAGTGGGTTTGTTTATATTTGTTTTATATTTCTTTGATAAATTACATTGAGATTGATGGTATTCTTGTTTCCAGAATATCGAGGCATAAAAAATGCAAAGTAGAATGCACTTAAGAAATTTGTCTGGCAGCTACAAATAAAAGCCATACAATTATGAACTGTAAGAACTGCAGCTTATGTGGTTGTTTATTGAGGCCAGGGCTCTTGATTTGTGTTCATATGCAGCCAAAAGTGTGTGGTTTTACGACATGAAAGAGTGCAAGCCACAACCCTTCCCCTCTGCTTAACCTTGGACAATAAAACAATGATGTTATAACATTTTGTGAGGAAGTGAATATTGAGTCCCCCTGCCAACACTGGCAGCGTCAGCTCATTCTTGCCACAACAGCTGTTCTGAATAATACACAAATACTAGGAGAACGTGTGCGAGTGATTGTTTTTCTGTATTTCTGTGTGTAAATGCAGGTTTCCAGGTGTGTGGGTAATACATAAAATAGGCCATTATTGCCCCTTAAGCCAGTATATGCATCAAACACATAAACCAACATTATCCTTAACAACAGATCAAGGGTAAACTTAATATACTTGTTTTGTGTCCACAGTGACAGGCTGTTTAGGGATCTCAGTGAAAAGAAAGAAACAACATCTGGGACTGGGACTCTTTCTGGACAGCAGGCAGAACTACACTGTTTCCTATGTTAACTGTTGTTAGAGAGACCTCTCAACAGATTCTGCTGGCTCCACACGAGATATGTCCACCTCTGAATCAAACATCTCCACCCTCTTGATATTATAAGCACAGCATTCAGAGTAAAAGGTCACTAGTAAATGAACAAAAAAAGTATTTGGTTCCTGCTAAATCGGACTGTGTTGACCTTTTTGGCATCGTGGCACAGCTGCTCCATGTATCATCCTCTTCCTCCCTTTATTCTATCTTTGATCACCTAAGACCCCGATTCATTCAACAACCTGCTCTCCAGCTCCCAAAAGTCCCCACAGTGTGCTCTCAGTGGACAATCACTTACACAAGAGGCAGGAGTAGAACTGCACAAAGTGAACCCACGCGCACAGCACAAAAGGCACATTACACAGCAGTTGTGCCATGGGGACTTCCCGCTGTGCTTTTCATTTTGTTTAGCATAACAATGATGAAGACATACCATTGAAGAGTTGGTGTAAATGTCTAAATCTGTGTGTGTGTATTTTGCAGGACATTTGGAGAGCGCAAACTCGCTTAGGATTCATCCCTCCGTCAATCCAATCGTTCTTCATAAAGGCAGTTTGTTAAACCTCACCTGCAGGTATGCAGTTGAAAGCACCTACTTTTTTTAGGTTTCACTTGAAATTCAAACATTTCTGATGGTGGTGTATAACTCTTCTTAACCACTTTGCATTACAATACAACTTCATTTACTTTACCTTTGCTCTCCTAATTGCTGGACTTCAGACTCTGTTCTCATTATATGGCAGAAATTTTAAGGGAGAATTAGCAGGACGTCCCTGGTTCTGTGGACTCTTACTAGCTACAAAGAAGCTGGGACAGTCCCTGACCGGAACCAGCGATGGTGGTCCACGTTTATCAGTCTTCTTCCAATTCCTTTATGGAATTTAGGACCCAAGTGCATTCACATTTCTTAAGAATTTAGGGTATTGCATCATTTTTTAGGCCTCCAAAGAATGCTTAGGAACTCATGTTGGTTTAATATAATGCTTCCTTACAAGGCCACATTGTAAGAAGCCTGATGCGTAGAGCACTGTCTTGTTTTTTGGAAGTGGATGAGAACTGGAGGTTCTGCTTGACCCAAAATTCTGCAGGCAAAGGGAAAGGAATGTGAGAAATGCTAGATGTTCCTCTGGGATCTCTTTAATGAGCATTTTAAACTGAATTCTGCGTGGAAAGAATGTGTTAGTTAAGCACATCATTGAAGAGAAACATGTTCCCATGTGAAAGTTCAAACTTTTGGATGACTCAAGATGAACTTGAAATAAACTTAAAATGGAAATGAAGCCCAAAAGTCCCCAGGGATAAGCTACTAAATTTAGTAGTTCTGTGGTCACTGACAGATGTGGCACCTTCTCTAAAAATAGATCCACTTTTAATAGAATTAATGGTTTGCTTTTTCTAATACTATTTGCCTCACCCAAGATCTAATATCATTTAACATTCTCTCTCATTTTCAATAATGTCAGAGGTCACGGTGTCTTCAGCTGGACACTTGCCCAGCGGTCGAACTCATCGCAGGGAGTGAAGGTGGAGAAGTGTGATTCAAGACCTCACCGTCAGTCTCACTGCAGCAGACTGATAGTCACACACCTGATTGCCAATGACACAGGGACTTACACCTGTAAAAACACCAAGGATGGTTCAGACCAAATCAAATCCACCTATGTGTATGTCAAAGGTGAGAGCTAGAAACCGTTTTGGATGTATAATGCTCAAATTATGCAGTTCATAATTTATGTAATTGCTGTGTTAGAAAAACTGAACTCTAAAACTGAAAATAGTTCTTACATTTTGAACCAAATGATTTTTTCATTCAGAAATTTAAAATGCACGGAAGATTTGTGTTTAAAAAAGGATTTCAAGGGATGATTGTTATCTCCTGACACCAGCTGCAGGATTTAATGTTGAACTGATCTCACAGATGGTGATATTTACAGTATTGAAATGACAAAGAACAGTGTGGTATTTGCAAGACATAAGACACAAGACACATCCTTTATAGAAGGAAAAAAGAGTGAGTTAGGCAGCAGGATGTAAAGGACCATGGTGTTCAGGGTGTACCCTACCTTCTTCACTATGTCAGCTCCAAAAGGCTTTATTTTTTTAATGACATGGGAAGAATGTGCAGGAAAAAAAAGAACGCAAGCAAGACCTGCTTACTAAAATCTGTAGTTGTATGCATTAGATATAAATATAAAGGCGGTTAGTGCTACCTTTTTTCAACTGGAATCCTGACTAAGGTGCCACAGGTCTCCATCTGAGAGAAAAAAAATAGAGAAAGGAAGTGGTTTCTGTGGTGCCGTGGTTTCTCCTAGAGGTGAGAGGATAAGCTAATTGCTCAGGAAACCCTGGTCATTGACCATTTCCTGCTTCAGCTACTGTTTTCCTTGTAACAACGCTTCCCTAAACCTCACATGGCACCACATACACTTATATAACTGGAGATTGTAAGGGGCAGCAGAGAGTAAATTCCAGTATCAGCCAATGTGACCAAAGTGGTTTTATATTTTGAAAAATGTTGGTATAAAGTTGCTTAATATTGGTCTACAACTTGGCTAACTATTATAAATATAAAGGTAGCTTCAGTTTTTCTTGTGCTTTTTAAATGACTTCCACGGTTTACCTGCTGCATCCTATTTCAAAAATCCTCAGCTGTTTATTAATTTTTGTAACTTTTTCACACCACTAATGTTCGACCTTCCTTCAATCACAGACTATTTATGTAGCCACAGCGTTCCCACAGACTGACTGCCCTTATATGGCCAGAATTAACTAATCTGAGATTTGATCTCTTTTCTGGATCTCTGTTGAATACCCTGACTTGCTCTTTTTCACTTGGTAAACCTCCTTTTCCTAGTGGGTCAAAGGTTCTGGAGCCTGTCTCAGCAGACGTAAGGGGTGGGGTACACCCTGGTTATGTTGCAAGTGAATCGCAGTGACAGAGAGCCAGAGACTGTGGGAGAAAACACATGCACTTCTAAAACCACATAGGCAGAAGGTCAAAATATGCACAAACCACACTGGAGGATCACAGCCAGCTGGCAGCTATGAACCCATTATCCTCCTGCTGTGATGCAACAATGCTAACCACTGCACTTTTAAATTAAGTTGGCTTTTTTTTACCAGAATAGGAATAATTTTACTAGAAAACATGGTTTCCCCGAAAAAAATCTTGTGATGGGCCACATTTGATTTGAAATGGTGTTTCTGCCTAACTTGTGTTTAACCCTGGAGAACCAATGGGGTCAGATCCGACCCCATTGGTTTTCTAGGGAAACCATGGGGTCAAATTTGACCCCATGGGTTCTCCAGGGTTAAGATGTTGAATTCTGGGTTTTTTTTTTCAGATCCCGACCAGCCATTTGTGGAGCCTGTTGAAGGTGATGTTCTTGGCATCTACAGGCATGAGACCAGCCTTGTTGTCCCGTGTCGGACATCCTCACCTGATACTGATGTAACACTGACAGGGGTAGGGTCTTAAGCACCATCATGCTTTTATAAATGCCTTCATAGTACTGCATATTATAGTAATACACAGTATTCCATAGACACTGCTTAACATGAACTTCCAGGAAACTCACACAGCACGTCTCCTGAGAACAAGATTACTATTAATACCACAGCAGGGTATCCTTACCTGCTTTGAAAAAAATGTCCTTCCACTCTGTGCATAGGGCATCACAGTGGTTCTCACACCCTCTGTGTGTTAAATCATTCTAGCACACAGAAGCAGACCGGGGACAGTGGCTTAGCTATGGGAAGCTCAGGGGCGGCAAAGCGAGTCATCCTGTCTGCTTCCTCTAAGAGCAGGAAGGTGTTCCAAGAGTTCTTTTCTCAGAATAGATCCCCAGGCTAAATTTAGTCTCTCTGCTCTTACAAACATCAGGAAACAACAGAAAAGTTGTGTCCAGTCTTAGAAAACAACAGGTAAAAGCATAAGACTGTTTGATCTTAGTAGGCAGCGGTTGAGTACTCCCTTGTTTTCCAACGCACGTATCTATACAACTTAAGACCCTGTTA
The DNA here is from genome assembly GCF_036321145.2 of Pelmatolapia mariae. Taxonomy (NCBI): domain Eukaryota; kingdom Metazoa; phylum Chordata; class Actinopteri; order Cichliformes; family Cichlidae; genus Pelmatolapia; species Pelmatolapia mariae. Next base: position 23,592,122 of record NC_086228.1, read on the forward strand.
GTACTTGATGAAGTGCCTTTGTGGCCTTTTTGTGCCTTTTTGTGACTTTTTGTTTCATTGTTTGTGATTAATATATGACTATGTGTCATAGTGCCAACTGTGCATAATCACTTCTGACTCTAATGCCACAGATAGTACTGGTGTGACCTTCCTGTTATTAATAAATGCATGACACTCCTCCTTCCTGTTCACCTTCCTTCCTTCCTTCTCTTCCATTGCCTCCAATCCCAGTCCTTCTTCTGGCATGAGAACAAACAGCAGCAGGCAAGGACATCCTTTCCAAATGTTATTTCCCTAATTGCATAAATTAATGCAGCAGTCACATTCACAGTGCTTGTTACTGGGAATACTGGTTAAGACGGCAGGATGCATGACTGACAGTTCACTGCACTGTTACCTGTGCTATTAAGCAGGTGCAAAACATCACACAGACTTTGTACCCTGGAGCTCTCATTAACACTGCTTAATGTCATATCTGATTGCACTGGACATTTACGTTCTTTTACATTCATCTCCTTCTGGTAATGTCTAGAAAAGTTCAGGGCTGTCATGCATGTGTTATAAAACAGCTTAACAGATGTGTCCCCAGCTGAGCCCGGTGGAGCATGAGTTACGTGTTAAATGAAGTCATGCAGCTTCCTCTTCAGTCTGTCTGGCTCAGTGACCTATAGTTGGCATCACAAGTGTCATCAAATGTATTAGTTTTGCCTTTTTCATTACAGGCGCCAAGTTTAACTGAGAAGGTTACAAAAGAAATGGTGTGGGATCCAATGGTTGGGTTCAGGATCCCCTACGGTGCCTACGATTCATACAGCATGCTGACATGTCATGCCAAAGTCAACGGTCAAGTGTTCAAGTCAGAATACCTTCCTAGGAGACTGAGTGAGTCTGTTGTTTTCCTGGTGACATGACTTTTAATTGTTTTTAACTGTCTGATTGTTTAAGATTTCATAACATTTCATTATGTTTGTTCCAATTTTACAGCTGATGTTCTTAAAAATGTGAGGATTACTCCAGATAACAACCGTGTTAAAATCTTGGCTGGAGACACCCTCATCCTCAACTGTAGTGGGGAGACCACCTATAATGGAAGAATCAACTTCACCTGGCATTTTCCAAAGGAGAAAGTAAGTTAATGGTTTATCATTGACTTTACAATATTATGGAACAGTCTGCACAAGTAGCACTGGCATTTATGGTGCTTTCTTTGTCTTCAGGAAGAACGGCATTCTATAATCAAGTCCCCACTCAGACCTTCTAAGGTCCTTATAATGAGTAACACTTTAGTGTTGCCAAACATTACCATGGAGGATAAGGGAATCTATCATTGCAAAGCTGAGCTGAATCCCAGAGTAAATGATACTGCCACGGCAAAAGTTGTTGTCTATGGTGAGAATGCTTTTAATGCTTTATTATTACAAGTGAAATTAAAAGAATTTTAGCCTGTAAATTATTGTAATATCAGGGCGATCCTGTAAAGTAATGATGATAACCTTATTTAATCTATACTCTTTGGTTGCAGAGCATCCATATCTTAACATTTCCTCTAAGAATGGACAGCATAGAACAGTCACTGAAGGTGTAAGGAAGATTGTGTTTGAACCCAGGGTCATCGCTTTGCCACCACCAGACATGATAGCATGGTAGGCAATGGTTTAGAGCCACTATAAATAAACCTTTTGTTATGAGCGTTGGGCACCTCTATTATTGCATATGCACAATAAACAAACTTTTATGTGCCTCTAATATTCAGGTACAAGGATGGGGTTCCTATCCAGAAGAATTCCACTTGCTACAAGAAGTCTGATTTTAGCTTGGCCATCACTGATGTGCAGGAGAAAAATTCTGGTGTGTTCACCATAAGCCTGGGCAACAGAGCGAAGGGGCTGTACAGGAATTTCAGCTACGTTCTGGAAGTCACAGGTAAGCCATTACCACAAACCTGATAATCTTCACTGATCCTGACGAAATGAAGCAGCGCCTTGGCTGTGGACCGAGGCTGCCCCCAGCACGTCTGCTGCTGCTGCTCTCAGTCTAGATCACTGGACGGCAGGTAGCAGCTCTAGTATGAGAGGAATTTGGGGGCTTGTTGATTCCAGGGCTGGATTGACGTAGCAGGAGCAGCTGTTGTTGATTATTGGGGCTCTTTGAAAGGGGCTTGGCGGAGTGTGTAAAAGGCCCGAGTTCTATTCTGCACACGGGCTCCAGCTGCCCCAGACCCCTCCAATCCTTACACCCTGTGCGCATACAGTACGGCTCATATAAACAGCATGTTCCATACATTATGTATTTAGCTGGAGAAAAATCAGCTTGCAATTCATTGTTATGACAACTCTTTTAATATACTGATAAGTGTTAACACTAGGATATAAATATTTTAGCATGTTGAGTAGATACATGAATGGAGTCTGCTTGCTATAAAGAACAAAAAGGAGACTGTATATCCCTTACTTCACACTTAGCATGTGGAGGGAACAGCTATTTTTACTGCATTCTTTAAACATTTTTGAGGAATCCCAGTAGTGTGCCAAAAAGTGTAAAAATCAGGCCCCTCTAGCCTTTTATAAACTTTATTTATGATCCTTGACTGGCCCACTTCACAAGACTTTTATTTATTGGAATGAAAATTTTTTTACAAACACAACAAAGTGGAGAGAAAATCCTGGCACCAGTTAGAGAACTATTTTAAATCTTGTTCATATGTTGTTTACAGTCATCAGAGTGCAGGTGTGCATGAGCTGGGGCACTGAATGCAACACAACTATTTCTGTTGTTCAAAATGCAGATAGTGCTGAGATAAGTACATCTGCCGAGGTGGGAGAAGCATTTTTGTCTGTTGTTCATTGCAGCACAAATGGTTGACTCAGTGACCCAGGCATGGACTGCGGTGAGATTGTTCTTTGACCTAGAGCCCTGGGCTAGGCAGGCATCCCCCCACTCTTCTCCTACACACAGTCTAAAGGAGAGCTAATGTCGACGGCCCGCCTTTCATAGCTGCACATCAAGACTGTCTTTCTTTTTGAGACATTTTGAGATTCCACAGCAGGCGGGGCCGGTGCGGTCGATTCTTTTAGCTAACCCAGTGGGACAGAGAGTGGGGTGTGGACAGCCAGGGTGAACATAAGGTGCAAAACTAAGCTGAATGAATACAATTCAGGAAAAAAATAATGAAAGGAGAAATTCCTGATCCTGTCATGGTGAATGCTGTTTCCCTAAAAAATATCTTGAATTCTTTTTTTATTTGCTCATAATTGATTTAAAAAAAAAAGTGTAATGTGGGAGTGGGAGCTTTTTTTTGGCTTCTTAAAGGAGGCAAGCCTGACCTCTGATCTAACATGTTGTCTTTCTCTTCCAATTTCTCTCCATGTTTGTGCGTGTATGTGGCTACTGTGTACTTGTGTGTGTATGTAGTGAAGCCAAGTATTTCAGAGGCGGAGCTTGCTACTGTGGACGTGCAACCTTACATGTCGGGCAGACAGCATCATCTAACCTGCACTGCTTATGGCCTGCCGTTGCCAACCATCACTTGGCACTGGCAACCATTTCACTCAGAACCGAAGTTTAAAAAGTGAGTCACCCTCATGTTATGCTCTAAGCATTGAAATGTTTACCCTAGGCGTTCTGCTGTCATGGTCTGTCACGGTTCAGCAATACCTTAAGAAATTCAAAGCATTTCAACAGTGTAAGTAACTAATTTCAAGCACAAATTTACATTACAAATGTTTTATATAAAAATTCTGTGCTTTGAATTGTGTAAGTTACCAAATCATGACCTATATCTGTATACCAGTTTCAGTTTTCTCCAGATGTTTTTCTCTGTCTAAAAAACTGTCTGTTGCATTTTGTCAGCCTGAGTAACTGTTGAGATGATACAATTGAGTCCACCTGCTGTGGATATAATCCCCATGTTTTGGAAACCGTGCACAGGGTGTCTATGGAATCATAAAAAGTCTTAAAAGGTTCACAATTAATGATTAATGATATCATTTTTATAAGTCCTTTTAGACACTTGTGTTTTTAGACACTGTGGAAGTTTTAAGGACAAAATTGCAATTTTTTACCCTCCACTGACGAACTAATCACTAGAAAAACATAAGGTAATTCTACAATAAACCTATGAATAAAGATATAGAAGGAGCCAATCCAAAAGATAATCTAACATACAAAAGTCAAAGAATATTAAACTGTACAAAACAAAACCCTAAGAAAAAACCACGGACCATGACAGACGCTTATTATCTGCGTAGGAGGTCCGTTTTAGCCTTGCAATATACTGTTGGAACCATGGAGAAGATGGTAATGATGAAAGATGGAAGTTTATTGGTAAATGGCTTGACACTGAGACTTGATGGTAGGTGTTTCAAACTTGGGACAATGGGATACTGACATCAGTTACATAATTTTCTGGTCACATTAATAAACATATGACTGAATACTTTCTTGTTCATTCTGAACATCTGAAAGAGGACATTTCACCTTTTTCTATCTCTCTTTTGTAAGTTAAGTCTAAAATCTGTTTTTAAGTTGGTATTAAAAAGTCTTTAACTAGTTTGTACCTTTAGACAGAAACTCCACAATACTGAATCAAAATCACCAACAGCAACACGCAGCGAAGAGATGCCTTCGCAGGATTCAGAGCCACCAGTCCGACCCGGAGATCCCTCTATAAAACAGACCTACTTTGATTCAATTGACTCTGTCCCAGAACATGACCCATTAATCAAAGGAACAAAGCCGCGGAGAGCTGCCCTCTCATTAGTGGTCAGTGGTTCTGTAGGCTGAGAGGGAGACACGGGGGAGTTAAATCTCAGATTCCCCGAGTTATTGCAGTGCTGAAGAGAACTGAGAGCGCTTTATATGTGTGACTATGCATGGATACCAGCCTGGCGGTGAACCCATACGCAAAATGAACATTTGAACAGTCACTCAGATCGTGGTTTGGAGGGCCTGTGAACTGTAAGATCAGGAAAACAATGGGCCATTAGCTGCGTGTTATCAGGTTCCACATCCAGTGGCAAAGAAAACAATGCAGACTGAAAGCGACTAATTATGTTACATACTAGCTGGTGTTAATCCACCACTTTCCCATTGGTTTCTTCACTAAATTATCGCATAAAACCAGCTGCCGCTTACCAGATTCGTGATAAAATATTGCAGAGGTTTAGTAAGGTCAAAGCAACTCTTTCTGCTGGGCCAAAGATAATCAGGGCTGGCACCAGGAATAGTGGCTGGGCTGTGGCAGGCGGCTAATGAGACAGAGGAACAGCTTTAGCCTGGTGGGAGGCCAATTGTGCAAAATGTTTGTTTTATAGTGCCCTGAGCCTGCAGAGTAGCTGTCACTGTAAATCCAACTTACATCCCTTAATCTTTTGGGAGCAAAAGAAATGTCACTTTTGGGGAGGGTTTGAATTTGAGAGAAGCTTTTTAAGAAGGCAGAAATATAGGGTTGTCTTTATCACCAGGTTGAGAAGTTATCAGCTGTCCTTTGCTGACCACCAAGGTCTCAGGATCTGCCTTATCTCCTCTGGCCAGAACGTGGAGGGGTGTTCCTGTATGAGGTGACGCACAGCACAACCCTTCCTGTTGCTGCTGCTGTTTCCTTCAGTGCCTCTCCACTCATCAAACTAATTGTTCACCACCAGCGGGGCCTAAATCAAGGCTTTCTGTGGGTTTAAGAACTAGGACACCCCATGCTAGAGGGTTCAGAGAACCCTCAGGAGAGGGCCTTCACAATGAGATAGCAGGGTGTACATTATTATCGTGTGATCTGTACAGGGTGTGTTTTGATATTACACTAAAGTTCTCAAATACAATAACATAAAAGACTGTTACATTGTTCGTTGTTCAGAATGGTTGATTTTATTGCATTTTCTCCCTCCTGTAGTGACTTGGAGCCTGTCTTTGTCAGAGTGGATGAAAAGAGAAATGATTCCTACAACTGGATTAAAAGCATAAACACGAAGTCTCAACTAGTTAAAGGGAAAAACAAGGTATGTAGATTAAAGTTATATGTAGTATATGTTTTTAAACAATGGATGCACTTTATAATATGCATTTCCCCATGAATTGAGTCTAATAAATAGCTGTCGCCAGTATAAAGAACTGGAAGAGAGATGGTATGGAGAAAAGTGCGATTAGAGATGGGATTTGTTCCTGGAATTAAGCTACCAGGGAATTAGGGACAAATCACTTGGTTTTATTACACATTTAATGAGCCACATCTGAAAAGAAAGGTTCTATATTTACAAGAAAAAAATAGCGGTAAAGGCGCTGCTTTACCTACACTGGCTTTCCTCTTGTACAAAAGCTTTTGCTCTTTGAGGCCCGCAGTTTGGAAATGGTGCACCCACAACTGACAGACACAGTTCATTTCCCGTTACTAAAGTGAAATATACCCCACGTTTTCACAGTCTTTGTAGTAGATGTAAGTACATGAAACAGCTACACTATGAAGGCAGGCTTAGGTTTAGCTTTAAGGCAGACCTATTAATTTAAAGAGATTTTATTTCCTCCAAAATCAACGCTTAAGGCATCAATAGTTAGATAGAATAGTTAGATAGTTAGAAGATAAGAATCCCTTAGTTTTTCTTAAAAGACATCAAAGACGTATTGCCATGCAAACCCCAAACATCCCACACAGACTTTGGTTTAAATCTCCCGTGGAAGCTTGATGCTAAAACTGTTCATGCCAAACCTAACTGAGAACAGGCCTTCGCTGCCATGCCCCTTGTCTGTATGGGATTTGGTTAAAGAAATCCATTACAGCTGTTTTAGGGCAGGAGAAAGCATCATTTACCTTTCTGAATCCATTCTTTGTTGTTTGAATTTGTAGTCCATAAATTGCTGGTGCGCTCATTAATGGTAAAATACATAACAGGATAATTGCACGCATGTAAACGGATGTTGATGCCATGTAAATGCGAATGACTAAATGACTGTTTACCATTACTAACTGTGAAATACATGACAACAAGAACTATCCAGTCATTTGCGCACCACGTAACTGTAAATTTGGCCTTCTTTACAGGTCATCGATTTTTATACGTGTCTGACATAGATATAGAGGCACCTCTTATTTACAAGTACCTGTGGCCAGTCGCCGGTGCTTTATGAGGGTCAGGGCTAAGGTTCAATGATAACAAGCAGCAGTTTAAACGAAGAGGGATTTGGTGGAAGTAAATTCCTCTCTGTCACCTCATATAAATCGTTTTGGCCCGTGAATGAGAACATAGTCATGACTGGGCCTCCTCAGAAAGCCCAGCAAAAAAGGAGAGTCATAATATAAGGAAACACTGAGGGAAGACTTGGGCACAGAGGTCATAGTGTGTTTGGTCAGGTCACGTCTTTGGGACAGCCACAATCGTCTCAGTGACTGCTTTCAATCTCATGTTACATAATGGTGAGTAATAGGTGTAACATAATATCATAAGGTCACTCAGTGTTTTGACAAATGTTCTATCAGCAAGGTTTGGACGTTATGATACTTAATTTTGATGTCTGTATGTTTGTAAAGTGAACAGTTTAAGTAAAGGGACGCTGATGTGGTTTCGTAGCTGCAGCTGGGTCTCACACAGCCAACACAATAGTTCCTACCAGCCCAGGAAGTTTAGGCCAGCATACACCAGACAATACACCCACATCATTCACTCTGTTTGATGTGGCCGACTGACCCCAAAAACAGATGTCCCCATGAACACTAAACAGAACCCCATGCCGTCTGCCCCTCACCCAAGTGTCTCACTTATTATTTTGTCTATTTAAGCCATTAAAATATTGTGCTAACCTTAAAATCGAGCATGGCATTGGAGGTGCTCTCCAGGAAATGGACATGGAGGCCCAGGTCTAGATCTATAGCACCAGTATGAAGGAGACTCTTTGGCCTTTATAACTCCAGCTGTATCCTTTCATTAATGTCAAGCACTGCAGACTATAAAGCACACCAGGCTGTGTCTAGACCTCCCACTTGTTTATTAAGGGCGACTCGGTGCTCTGATGGTGATTGAAACCTCTAGAATCTATCACACTGACAGCAGAAAGTGAATTATGATATCAAGCGTTTGTTTCTCTTATTATTATATTTATTATGTTTTATCTGCTTTTAAGAATTAATCACAATCGCTTTATTGATCCCAATCAGACTGTGAGTACCCTGGTGATTGGAGATGCACGTGTTTCAGGACGATTTTACTGTAAGGCTGAGAACTACATTGGCAGCACCCACATTACAGTGCCTTTCTATGTTGATGGTAAGTAGGTCACCAGAATACAACAAGTAAAATGTAATTTAAAAAAAACATTATAATCACACAGCTGCATGCAGAAACACATTAGTTCAATTGCAAAGCACACTATACCATGAGCTCTATGCTTTACAAATGATCTGTATGCACATCGCACGCTGTAATGAACTGCAAGAACAGGAAAGGAATTCACAGATTGCATTGTGCAATAAAGAAACCAGAGGGGGGCATTAATTGAAAACATCTTCCACTGTAGTTGAACAGCTTTGGGGCGGAAGAGAGGCAAACAAGTCCTGAGCCATATGGAGTGCTGTAATGGCATGCATTTAAAAACATCATTGAATAACTGCATTCCTGCTCCTGCACCAGCAGGTCATTGCTCTTTCTTCATGAACCTGTGTGTGCAATAAGGATTTACTTTTTATGTGCATGTGAGCAGTTCCAAATGTTCCCAAAATGAAAATCAACTGAGACAGTTATGTAATAACAGTGGAGATGAGGTGTCACCGTGCACAAGCAGAGCTCACTTTGCAATAAAGTGCATCACCTTTCCTAAATAGTTGCATGAATCACATGTCCTGAAGGGTGAAGGACTTCTTTTGGAGTGGATGCCAAGTACCAAAAAGTTATTATCCCAGGGTGGGAGAATTCCCAAGAGGAATCCCACTCTCTTTCAAAGGTGAGGAAGGCGGAGAATGATGGAATGCTGCTAAAAAAAGAGGACAGGATTGTAAAAACAGCTGTCTTCTCTTACGGAACAGAGAATGCTTTCCAGCAAACTGAATAAACAAACGCATTCTGTATCCCTTGGGGCGCATAGTCAGCCTCGCTCGAGTTGGATCACTGCAGAAGCGCCATCAGCAGTGTTGTCTACTGGACAACATGCTTCTAATTAATAGTGATGAAACAGGAAATAACAGGGAATTTGACATTCTGGGTCTTCTGATAAGTACCTTTGTGTCAAAAACTGTTCTCCTAATTAGTTACTCTGGCAAGTTGGATAATTGCACGCATGTAAACGGATGTAGATGCCATGTAAATGTAAATGACTAAATATGTTGCTTGCCATGTTCCTTGTCACACTAGATCAACCTGAGAAAATAACCACTGAACCTCAGAAAGCAATTGAAGGGAACAACGTCAACCTGACCTGTCGGGCAACCCGTTATCTCTACACAGATCTACAGTGGCTGGATTCCAGGAATCAAACAGTCACTTCCAACGTATCTAGCCTCCAGTTCAGTCGCTACTCCATTTCCCTTTCTCTCTATTTGCACAATGTGTCTCAAAACAGCACTGCAGGTTACAAGTGCCAAGCCTACAAGCTCAACAAGAAGGCTGAACTCAAGGAGGCTGTACTTATTTTGGATGGTAAGTTAGAGCAATATATGAGAACCTGATTCCACTTTTCCTCTACGAAACAGTGACAGCACCAATAATTCAAACTTTATTTTCCTACAGCCAGGAGAAGACCGTGGCTGAATCAAAATCTGACTAGCCAAGATGTGAACAATACCAGCACCCTGAGGCTGGTTTGTAACGCTTCAGCAGTTCCTCCTCCAAAAATCATTTGGCTCAAAAATGGTGTTCCACTAGAAGAAAATCCAGGTACCACTGAGAAAAGTATCTCATATGTTATGGCTTTCATGAAGAATTTTTTTGTTGTTGTTTTTACAGTTTTTGTGACCGGGTTGACATATTAGAAGAAGATGAATTAAGTGCAGTCTATTGACAAATTAAAGGTTTCATACAGTTAAAATTGTGTAGTCATTAAACTTGGCTTTGCACTGCCACGAGTTTTCAAAAAACATCCAAAGTTAAAATTCTGCACTTCTTTTAGGCTGTTTGACTGATAGTTTGTGCGTTTCAGGTATCACACTGGGTGAGGACGGTACCCTGATCATTGAGAGGGTCAAGAAAGATGATGAGGGTCTGTACGAGTGTATAGCCAGCAACACTGAGGGTGTCCTGAAAACAAGCGCTTTGGTTACTGTGTTTGGTGAGTCAGTCATGGAATATTAACTATTAAACATAAAGAAATTTCCAACAATCTAACCTGCTATGTTTACAGCACTGGATTGTCAGCATAAAATGAAACTTGCAGATCAAAATAAGAGCATTACTCATCAGGGGAGTCAAGGATTTTCTGCATGCCTGGTCAAAACATCTCTGAGACCCTCTTGGCCTCTTGTTTTCTTGTCATCACTACAAATAGCTCTGGTCAGACTTTAGTGAGAAAACTCTCCCCTGACAGAAAATCTGTGGCTGCGAGGAATGCCAAATGAATTCCTTCTTGAGTTTTATGATCATAGCTTTGGCTTGGAGCCATCATGTAGAGGACACAACCCTTGTAAAGTGTTAAGAGGGCCACTAATGAGTTGAAAATGATTGACTGCTACAACCACCAAGGCACTGGAAACACATAGTAGATAATTGGAGTAGAAGGTCATTAGAAAATGTAAAAAGTGGGCCATCATGCAAGTCATTCCATCCATGTCTGTGCACCTTAGAATTAGCTTTATCAACTGTTTATATACATATATATATATATATATTTCAGCTACAAGCTACATGCGTGTCCTGCCAAGACTGTTTAGTCAAGGACGGCTTGAAATAAGAGCCGGAAAAATTTTGTGTAGATTTGAGAGACGTGAGTGTGTAGTGTGGACATGGATGGTTAGAAAAGCCGTGTTTAGATGAAAACACTACAGGAAAAAAGTATGGTATGCATTCTCCAAGCAAACCACAAATGCTAAGCGTGTTTCCACTTCCTTTTTATATACAATCCCTGAAAGCAGAATTTGGGAAGAAACTAATAAACAAGAGTGAAAGAGAATTGAGATGATATAAAGGTTTTAGTCAAAAGCTGTAGTCTTTATTTGGTAATTTGTTACAGATTGTTTCCTTTTGATCATAAATCACCAGACCCTGCCAATGTGATATGACGCATGTGAGATCACAAGAAGGCCACAGTTTCACTTTTGCAAAAGAGGTCTGGTATTTGACAACAATTCTTCTCTTTCCAGGGGATGAGGCGAAGCCAAATATTGAGGTCATAATTTTGGTGTGTACGGGAGCTGCAGCAACGTTCCTCTGGATCATGCTTATTCTTTTCATTCGCAAGCTAAGGAAGGTAAAGGACTACATTATGCTTTTTCTTACAAGCAGAGTGAATCACTCCACAAAATCAGGGTTAGTGGCATTGCACTTGTGACATTTTACACTTCCTCCTTTGTGTTCTTGAAGGCAGCTATTTTGGAAATGACTGACTTATGTGTGTTGTAAATGCTTTTTAAGTGAATAATCCTTTTAGCTGGTTTTGATGATTTTTCTTTCTCATAATCATTGGGAAATAGTGACCTTTTATCTTAGATAAAAGATATAATTAGAACATATTGTACTTGACTAAAGAAAAAAGACTAGAGCAAGAATTAGTATTATTTACTACTTATTTGCCACTTAAAACCTAAAACATAATGGTAATGATAACATTAATTTTTCAGCAACCAGCACATTATAAGATGGGTCCATCGATCATCATTGATCCCGATGAGTATCCCCTCGAGGAGCAGAATGATTTGCTTCAGTATGATGGCAGCAAGTGGGAGTTTCCTCGTGATCGCCTACAACTTGGTGAGCAATGCTTAGTGTCATCAGTGTTTTGAAAGAAGTTTCATTATTAAATGTGCACCATCTGGACACTTCATTAGGTATAACTTGCTAGTGCTAGGTTGAACCCCTTTCCTCTCCATACATGCCTTAATTCTTTGGTTCATATTGACATTCTCTGTGGGCCTGAGATCTGGTGACGGTGGTCTGACTATTCCCATCTGACCTCTGACATCAACAAGGCATTTTCTCCCAGAGAACTGCTGCTCACTGGATATTTTCTATGTTTCAGACTATTCTCCATAAACCCTAGAGATAAAATCCCAGTAAATCAGCAGTTTCTGAAATATCCATCTGAGACCAACAACCACGCCACATTCAGAATCGCTTAAATCCCCTTTCGTCCTCATTCTGTTGCGGAGTTATGAACTTCAGCCGGTCATCTTGACCATGTCTAGATGCCTAAATGCACTGAGTTGCTGCCACGTGATTGACTGATTAGATACTTGTATTAACGAGTAATTAAATTTGTACCTAACAAAGAGTCCAGTAAGTGTAGATACAGCAGATCATAATAAAGCAGCAAATTTACACATAGCCCGTCACCTCAGGATTTTTGAATATGTTGTTTTGCTTTCTGGAAGTTTTATGTATGCAGGTTTGGGGCCAAACTGGAAATCTTCCACAGTCTACTCATCAAAATGACATTTAAACAAAGACAGAGCATCAGTATTAAGTCTCAGTTAAACATCACTGTTTGTGTAACGTCTTTCCTTTAAGATTTTAGATTGAATTTTAATAATGACAAAAAATGTATATAAAGGTTATCAGTTAGTATTAAATCATAGACAGAGCTACATAAAGTACACTGAATAGGTGTAACCCCTCTTTGCAGCTGGTATGCAGGGTTATCAGTGAACTTGGCTATCATCCGGTCTCAAGTGAACCACAAATCCTCACAGAAAAACTGTCTGGTGATCAGAGCTTCAGCAGGTTGTTTTAATTATAGAGCCTGACAGAAAGTTCTAATGCCTTTCCACTTATCAAAACCTTCTTCCTTTGCCAGGCAAAACACTCGGCCATGGAGCTTTTGGAAAAGTGGTCGAGGCTTCTGCTTTTGGGATCGACAAGCTCTCAACCTGCAAGACGGTTGCAGTCAAAATGCTGAAAGGTAGGATGTCCAAAAACTTCACTGACCTTTTATGTTGTGCACATTCTTACATAACTTGGCCAATCTACCAATAGTGGTGCAATGCTCATAGTACTTGCACGGGCCAGCAGTAAAGTTATCGTTTAATGTGCAGCAGATGAATGTCGAATATCTGTCACTTCTGCATAAGATTTATTTCACGTGCATATCGCAGACTCATAAACTACATCACCATACACACAGTTAATGTTTGCATGGTGTTATAGCTCAAAGCAAAAAAACATCCAATGCCTGTTTCTTGCAAAGTGCATGTAGAGGTAAAACCTCTCACGCTGATGGGAATTGGGAATTGGATTTGATCAGAAGTGTCCAAGTTATTCGTGTGAAAAGGTTTTTTTAAGTATAAGAGACAAGCCCAACATGAGCAATAAAAATATGCTCATGTGTTTATTTGACACATTTTAGGGAGTCAAACATTTGGAAATTTTCCTGTGTTCAGTCTTTATTTGAAGCATTTACAATCTCATTCTGACATCTTTCCAAATGTTCACTGTAAATATTCAAAATGAAAACAGGAAGCTAAACAGTTTTGGCTGTTATTGCAAAGCTATTTCATTCACCGCAGCAAATGCATGAATGGCACATGTAATTCCCTAAAATTCTTTCTTTTTGGCAACGCTATAGAAGCAATTTGCAGACCTATCAGTAAGTAGAGATTTGGGGAAGATGTGTTTGCAAGAATGAAAAAATAGGACCACTGGGTAGATGTTTTGCTCTTTCTTATCATTAATCACTACTCTTCATAAATCACAGGTTCACTGAAAGGAACTAATGCTCTGGCTGTTGTTAGTCATAGGTCAAAGTTAATGGAAAGCAGCAGGTTTTCTCAGATTGGCCATGATTTAGTCAGAGACTCTGGCTGCTTTGGTTTTGTGGTTGGTCATTGAAAAAGATAGCATGGTCTAAATCTCGATTCTCATAATTCAATGTAAACTCATATCACTGAATAAACTTCTCAAACTCAGGAGTGTAATGTGAACACTTCCCCTTTTATCTCTGTAATTATGTTGGTATTTATCTTTCAAGATGTCGTCCAACAAAAGCTGTTTGATATAACTGGACCTAAAAAACCCTCCACATAGCTTTCTCTCTTATTTCAATACTTAAATTGAATTAAATTAAATTGCTCCTGTAATCCCAGTTTTTTAGCCTTTTCTCCATAGTAAAAAACTGTGAACATAAACTTTCTGCTTGCAGTGTATTGTGCAAAACAATGCAGTTAATAAAAATCTATGTAATATTTCTGTATACCACATGAGATTTCAGAGTAGTCTTGGGTCTCAGAAATTAAAAAGTAAAATAGATTTCACTGTTAATATATAAATACAGATAAAAAGTTGAATGCACTTAAAAAAAAACTCTCCACTCTCTGTTTTAGTTAAAAAAAACTAAAAAATGTGTATGCTTACTTGTTGGAAGTTTCTCAAATTAAAGGGCTTACGAGACCATTTACTTTGGATGTTGAAGCACCAGCTGATGTTTACACTCATTACAGGAGGCGCTACGTCAAACGAGCGAAAGGCTCTGATGTCAGAGTTAAAGATCCTGATCCACATTGGCCATCACCTCAATGTGGTTAACCTGCTGGGAGCCTGCACGAAACCTGGCGGTGAGCATTATTAGTGTGATTATAAAATATATAGAAGCATTGTTTTTTAAAGGATACTAAAATACTGCCAGTTTCATTAGGTTTAGGATTAAGTTGGCATCTGTTTTTGACCCTTGTTTTTATTCCCGTAAATAATAATCAGAGGAATGATTCCATCTTTAACAGGACCGTTGATGATGATAGTGGAGTTCTGCAAATATGGAAATTTGTCCAACTATTTGAGGAGCAAGAGAGACGACTTCCTCGTCTACAAAGTGAGTCTCCAGCTGAACAATATGAACAGTTTCTTTCTCGTCATTTTTGTACAGGGAGTAACTGTTTTTACAACGTTCTTGGTCTCCTATTTTGTAAAGATAAATTCATTGTACCTTAATGCAGTGTGATTATATTCCACAAAATTCTGATGCGTGTAAAACGTATAATTGAATTTCCTATTTATAATAAAACCTGTGTGTCGATCAGAGCCCGGATGGTAAGGTGGTTTCATCCGGATTGGGCTGCGAACTCAGCGAGCTGATGAAGCGCCGCTTGGAGAGCGTGGCCAGCACCGGAAGCTCCGCGAGCTCTGGTTTTATCGAAGATAAGAGCTACTGTGACTCAGAGGAAGAGGAAGAGGGTAAAAGCCAAGCACGTCTTGCTTCCCTTCAACCCCCGCACTCCTCTCTCCTCCCCACTTGTCCCTCCTGCTGTCCCCCTTCTTCTCCCCCTCCTCCTCTCACCTCTGCTCCACCCCTTCTGCCCAGGAATGAAAGCTCCCTTCAGATTGTTTTTCAGTCTGAGTCTGATGGGACATTTCCTCCTCCTGTTCAGCAGTACAATCAGTGCAGCAGGAGCGACTGTCACCCCACTGAGTCTGGGGAGGCGTCTGTTTATTTCCTCTCCTGACCCCAACTATTGCACAGCTCTCTGCCTTGAGCTCGGCACGTCAGCCTTGTTGTTTCTAATGTGTTATTTTGGGTTTGATTAGCTGTTTACTCAGGTGGAAGTGGAAGAGCTCCTTGTGAGTTCCTCTTGCAGCACGCTGCGTCCATAACTACACGTTTCACCTGACATCTGAAAAATAGGAGGGCTTGTAATATTTTTTTTCTATCACTCGTCTATAAAGAATGTTTCAAAGACAGAGTGTGGAGGAGACATGTATGTGTCAGGATGGATTCTTAAGATGGCGTGTTGTAGTCCAGGGCCTTTGCAGTTTCTCCCTTGAGAGACGTTAGTGCTTCATCTTATCTGATTTATTTGACAGGTGTGGAGGGCTGCTGATAACATTTCAAAACACTAAGCAGAGGAATAGGATTGTCTTAAAGTTGAAGCCCAGAATGAATAATCACTCTGACTGGGACTTGTTGTTTTGTTTCACAGAACCTGAGGATTTATATAAGAGAGTTCTGACACTGGAAGATTTAATTTGCTACAGTTTCCAAGTTGCAAAAGGCATGGAGTTCTTGGCTTCACGAAAGGTATTCTCTCCCTCACAACAGAAGTCAATGCATTTCATTGTTAACTTAACTGTTTTATTTTTAAGCGTGCCCACTGATGTTTAAAGGATGTACGTGTAGAACTCGTTTATTTTTCAGCTCATTCATAGTTTTGGAGAACAGGATGACACTGATTAGAGAATAAAGCCATTGTTATAAATAATCTACAGCAGGAGTCTGTATATAGAAAACAGAATTTCCTATTGTAATATCACTGATGGCTTAACCATATGTTTCCCCAAATGCAGCGTAGCAGTGAATTCAAACTTGCAGTGTGCAGAAAACACAGTTTTGCAGTAAAAATCTCACTACGTTTTTTGCCGTTTTTTTAATAGTGCATTCATCGTGATCTGGCTGCACGTAATATCCTGCTTTCTGAGAATAATGTTGTGAAGATCTGTGATTTTGGACTCGCAAGGGATGTCTACAAGGACCCAGATTACGTGCGCAAAGGAGATGTAAGTTTATTAGGTTATTAGTATCATTATTAGACCACACCAAAACAGTGAACTACTGCTACTACTGAGAACTACTGAGAAACAAGAAGACTTGATACATTTAGCAGTTGTTTGAAATGTGTGTTTATACTCCCTAGTTTTCCCAGTGATGTAATAGTGTAGTGTAGTCAGTGTTCACATTAATTTTGGAGATATCCACAGATGATAGAAGGTAGTATATGATCTCTTTTCTAAATACTTGTGCACAGGCTAGACTGCCGCTTAAGTGGATGGCACCTGAGGCCATTTTTGACAAGATCTACACAACTCAGAGTGATGTTTGGTCCTTCGGTGTTCTCATGTGGGAGATCTTCTCTCTGGGTAAGTGTCACGAGTCTCTTACACAGACATGGTAGCTGTTTTACAGTACAAAAAAACCAAACCCAAAGCTTCTTTGTGGGAGAGACTGTTACAAATTATCATTTTTAAACTCAAAATGAAACTGTGATGAGGAATTTGTATTTGGGATCATGCAGATGACAGTGGGTGGTTCTGACTAAGGCATGAGTTGCATTAGACTCTCTGAAAACACAAGTCAGCAGATATGCTTAAATTCGGCCTATTATATTAAACATGGCCAGAGTTTAAAATTATAAAGTCATATGTACATTTAATCCCTGTAAGCCAAAATCTTGGGCTTCAGACTGCTCTAAATGCTCAGTTTCAGATAAAAGTTGATTTACAGGGAGGCTGGCCTTAAAGAAAGTAGAGCTTAAAAAACTAGTGGAGATAGTGGATGAACTGAGTGACTGCACCTAAGCGCCAGCATAGGATAAGTAAAGATTTTCTTGAACTCTGAATCCTGCAAAGTTACCCGAGTACAGTCCAAGAGCAAAAGTATTTAGACAGAATTAGTACAAAAGGTCAACTTTAGGCAAAAAATCTACAAACAAGGTGAAATGGATTTGACTGGATGCCAGGCAGGTTTTAAATAGGCCTGACAACGAGGGTCTTGATGGGTTAGATTTTAAGCAAGAGGTGCAACCTAACCTAAGGCCTAATTGATATGTACGCAAACTGTATTTTATTTAGTCAAAACCAAAAAGATATTTATTGGTCACTAGCAAAAACATTTCAAAGGCAAACACAACGAAGATAAATATCAGGAACAAGTTGAATTCAGCATTTAAACAGTATTGAAGTGTTAGCAGTATTTATAGCGGTATGTCATTGTTCGCAACATTTTATGAAACTTATAGCTAAAAGAAATAGATTTAAAAGGCTATTTTTAAATTAACGATTATTGATAAATACCCTGTGAAACTGGGTTATTATTTGTATTTCACATTTACTCTTTATTTAATTTAGTCTCGTCATCCTCACATATTCAGGGTTGGCAGGCCAATAAAGCATTCACCTCTATTATAAGTCAGAACTGTATATGAGCAGTCCAGCACATACACATGGATGGATGGATGGATGGATGGACGTTTAGCATGATGTTCATCTTGATAATGGACTTGATTAGTGCCCCTAGCTTTTACAGCCTCACCAGATGTCCTGGGTAATAGCTGTCTTCTTCCACTGTGTAATTGTGCATTTGGGACAAAGGCGCCTGGACTTGCATTGCCAGCCTGAGAAAACAGTTTTCCTGGCACTCATGCAAAAAACAATCAGGGCCTGTGAATATTATCACAGGCATGGGACATTAAAACAAGTGAGCGCCCCTTATTCAAGCAGTCTGTTTCAACCCAGCTGGCAACATAAACTCACAGTAACCAAGCAGCCAGATCAGTGTAAAAGTGTGCCCCTGCTGTGAGACCACTCCAGCCTTTAAGGCAGCATTGTGCGTTGGTCCGTGATTGCATGAGGAACCTGGCACAGAGCTAAGAACACATTTTGATGCCAAGACAACATGAGATTTTATTTGCATGTTATGTATATGTCCAACAGTCACCACAGATGCAGGGAAAGTGTTTTCAAATGTGCTGTTTATGAATTATCATTTGGTGTCATCAGCCACTTCCACTGAAAGAAAAGTGTGTGAAATTGTATATTTTTATCTTTTCAGTGGAAAGCATGCCGATGTCACAATGACAGTTTTCTTCCCTTTATTTATTTTTGTCTTTCTTACTCTTCCTCTCTCAGCACCTTATCGCCACACTTTCCATTAAAGAAACACTCGCACATCTGGGTGGTGTTAGCTGAGCCTTACAAAAATAAATCAAGAAACAGGGACACAAAATGAGCAACAAAAAAAAGTCAGCGAAATAGATCTTTGCAATAGTGCAACTTGATGTTTTGGGGTTAAATTTGACAAATTGGAGCTCCACGGTATACTCTCTGGGTATTTTATGAACCAAAAGTTTGTCAGTTCAGTTTTCTGAGTTCATGTATCCAGAGTGTTAGTACAGTATTGATGCCAAACAGTGTACTAGGTCTATCATACTAGATTAGACCGATAAATGCTGATTAAAATGTTAAAGAAGATAAAAATACCAAAGCATACTTTTCTTGTAATAAAACAAAATAAATATAACTTAGAAGGCAAGAGCAGTTTACAGTATGATATAATGAAATGGGTATTTTATTAAAAACTTTGCACATTAACGATACGTATTACACATGAATCAAATGTGAAATTCCTTCTGTTTACTTTGTAAATACTATAACAAAAATCCAATCATGTACACTAAAAATATTTAAGTTAAAATTGTGCCTTATACATTAAAATTACATAAGCATTTTCCCATTCATTTGAATTGCATGGTGTCAATATAATGTAAATCCGTTTAATATGATGCAAGTTTGTCAAAATAAATAAAACATATGTACATAGCAACCACATGTTATGTATTTAAAAATAGTGAGTTTATCACATTGTTTTATTTATGATTAGGAGACACACACAAAAAATGGATGGATGTTTAAATCCCTTTGCAGTGGATTAGTGCATCCATTTAAGTCCATGTTCAGGTTCTTACTGTGTTTACACACAAACCCACATGTCAGGAAACACTGAATGGACATGAGCCGCATCTAGAAATATGAACCGTGTGAACGGTGACAGCTGGAGCTGATGTTGTGTATTTTACTTTCTGTGCAAAGCCGAATCTGTCGCTCTGTGTAAATCTGGGGAGCTGCAAAGATGATTTGTTGTATTATTCACTGGGATTGGAGCAAAGAAAAATATTACTTGATAATTCAGAAAATGGGCATTATTACCCTAAACCAGCAGACTGGGAATCTGATACCCATTAGTATTTCATGCTATGTTTTCATAGTAAACCAAGCATTAAAATTTTATACCCAACATTATAGTTCAAAGGTAAATAAAATGTCCCATTTGGTTGGTGAGTGATGCATTAGACAGTTTAACGAGTCTAAAAACATTAGGGTTTGGCTGTATATCATTTTTAGCCAGAAGTCATTTATATTTCATTTAAATTGGTTTAAACACAGTTCTTATTACACTGTCCAAATCTGAGAGAGATTTTTATGTGACAGAGCAAAGACCAGTAATTTATCTGTTTGGCTTGTGTTCACTTGAGTTATGTTAATATTGTTTCACTGCCTATTATTTTTAATGTTTCAATTAAAATAAGAAGTAGAATAAACAATTTTAGAGGGTTTTCCTTTTCTTTAAATAATAAATGTAGATGTTTCATACTTTGATTAATCCAAAGGGACCATTTTCTCACATATAAAATTCAGATGTAGTTATTTAATTGAACTGTGTTTGCCCCTTTTTGTAAACAACAAATAACAAACCACGTTATCTGTCTGTCAGGTGCCTCCCCATACCCGGGTGTCCAGATCGATGAAGAATTTTGCTGCAGACTCAAAGAGGGAACCAGGATGAGAGCGCCAGAATATGCTTCCTCTGAAATGTAAGAATTCCTCACAGCTACACTTCAGGGTATCATCTTTCTTTAAAAAAACAGGAGGTGTTTCTACCAAACGGGAGGAAACGGTGAAGCAGGCAGTGTTCCTAAGCAATAACTTGAACTAAAGTGCTGAATATCGGTCTTGTCCTGTAGGTCTGATTGGAAAATCCAAGACTGATTTCATGAAACAAAAATACACCATATAGTTTGGAGGTGTGTTTATGTCTCAGGCAATAACCTCCACATCACCGGCCATATGTTCTCCTTTCAAAGAAAATAAACCCTCTCATATCAGTCTGCAGCTAAGAGGAGGTCTTGTTTCCTTCTCCCTCTTTGCACTGCACCAGCAGGTCAGGCGTGCTGGATAAGAATCATGTGTAATCCCGCTCTCAGAGTTGCAGGAGGAAATATTAGCTGGCGATTCGCTCTACAGCGGCATGCTTGGAGCTTTGAAGCGTTTTCTGACTGACAGCGGTGCAGAGGAAATTTTGCACTTAATTCAAATGCCTACTTGGCATTTAAAGAAAGGCCTGAAGAGGAGAGTTTTTTTTGGGGGGGGGGGGGTTAGAAAGGATTGGAGGATTCAGATAGACATAAATATGTGCAGGAGAACACAGAGCCCCCTCTTTGGTGTCAGTTCTGTCAGTTCGTAAAGCAGCAAGTCAAACTTTTTTTTTTTGTGATACGCCTCGTGTATTCGGTCTGCAACTGATCCGAACCCTGCAGAGCTCTGCAGCTCTCACTGAACACGTGTGCATATGTTGTGTCTGGATTTCATTTAACACGCCTCACTTAGTTAAAATTCACAAATAGCATTTGTTTTGAAAGAATAATGCTGCACGTCCGCTTAGTAATGATATGCTATCAAAAGCTTCAGAATGTTTAAGCATCTTGTGCCAAGTAAAGGTAACTGGATTAATCTATCAGTTCTGCCTGGCCATGATTGGAAACGATTTACTGAATCTAATCCAGACCGTAGATTTCAGTTAGGGCACATGATCTGTAGATGCAGACCTACTGGTGCCAAAAATCCCTCATATTTTCCATCTCAGTTCAGTTAGCTCATTGTCTAAAATACTGTAGGGTTGCCAAATTACATATTTTGCATTTTTATGGCTGTGGGGCCTGCATCTAATTTAAAGTTAAGATAAAACCAGTTAATATCACTTTAAATGGGATGCACAGCAATTCACGCAGAGTCATTGGGGTGAATTATGGTGATCCCCGTGAGATTTTTACAGTTGATCTCTAATCCCAGGTTATGACACCTTGACTTTTGTCCCAAACTCAGAATATAAGAATGATTAAAACCACATGAGGTTTCAGGGAGCGCCATTTAATTTGTGTTCTCACAGCCCTGATTCATCAGGAATGTTGTCTCCCGCCTGCTAATAAGATCCCCCGTCCTGATGCATTGCAGAAGAATTTACACAGAGTGGGAGCACAATAAATAGGATGCTCATTTCCCATCCTACTGCATTTGCCCAACCGGATGAAGTAGTTCACTTCTTCAGAATCTTTCCCCCTCAGAAACACCAGACTCCCTCAAGACCTCTAAACATGTGGGCCCATGCTATTTATTCTCATTACGGACCAGCCAGGAAATGTGGTTTAAATTGTGCAGTCATACAATGTGTCTACTTCCTCCTCAATGATATGCATGAGGGCTGTGATCATGCTCCCTACATCCTGTCACTGTTAAGAGGACTAGCACCTGGTAGAGTGCACTCTGTATTAATCAAGGTGGGAATCCCAGTATCTCTGCTTCTTTGAGCCGGCCCAGGATGAGGGGATATTGGGTTGATATACCAACAGACCAACTGCTTTCCCAACTCCTAAGACCTGAGATTGACTAAATATAATGCCAAAATGTAATAACAATGGCTATGCTTACATAAAACTTAAGCTCTCTGGAGGGAATGTGGTAGCTGCTGTAGCTGAAAGCAGAAAAGTGTCTGCCATTGATTGATCCCAATCAGTAGCCTGCTGTGAATATAATTTAAACAGGAGCTGAGGTGCTCTGTTTCAAAATTCCTTCATGAAACGTAGCTGGACATTGCAATGGAAAATCACATTAAAGCTCTGAGTTTTCCCACATGGGCAGAGAGGTTGACAGCTTTTCAGAGACCTGAGCGAGGCTGTGTGTTCTTACTGTTTTTCACACCCAAAACCAGAACAGAGACTGATACAGTCCCAGAGGCTCAAGGTTTACTGACAATACAGAAGCGTATGTGTGGCAGTTGGTTTAGAGGTGGACCACATGTGGTTGCTCAGTGAAAAGAGGTTTGTTTATAAGTGGTGAAAGAGACAAAGAACCACGACTCTGGAGGTCGATGTTTTTCTTCCTGAAGGTGCTACATTTTTCAATACATCAACCCAAATATACCCAATGTTGTTCTTGGCTTTGACATTAAGTGTATCCATCCAGTATTTATCTTTGCTCTTTCCTCACAGATATCAGACCATGCTGGACTGCTGGCAGGGTGAGCCACAGGAGAGGCCGACCTTCACTGAGCTGGTGGAAAGGCTGGGAGACTTGCTTCAGGCCAGTGTGCAACAGGTATGATGGGCAAAACTTAACCAATTAAACACTACATATTATAGAGTTCACGTTTCACTGTTTAAACACCAGACTGTTCGGATCTGCCATCAGGCTTGGGCGTGAACTGAAACTGCGAGTTTATGAGGATATACCAGAGATTTATTGAAGTGTTTTTACTGAGAAGTGCGGACATATTTCAAATTTAAATCCCCACATCAGGGAGGATTTCTGACCATGTTTCGGTTTTGTACAAGAGCGGTTTTACCAATATTAGTTACCAGATTTACAGGATGAGTCACAAGCACTGCTGGTGATTAACAGGGGGGAAAAAAAACAGAAGTTGAAGTGTTTTGCTCGCTGTAACTGAGAAGGGAAACAACAGTCAGCACAAACACTTGGCTCTCCTTGAAATGGCACCATCGGCTGTGTAGAGGAACAACACTTCAAAACACGTGGGAAAAAAAACAATGTAATTGTTAGTGTGACGCATGATAACATTGTCTGGTGTCAAATGACACAGATTGTAGATTTTATACAGCTGTTACAAAGCTGAACAGCTCTTTGTTATGACTGGGTCAACAAAGACAAGAACGAGTCGTAATGTTTAGTTTTTTCGGCAAATACTTTACACCGAAATGAGATGAAACACACCTGACAGAGCCCAGAAAACCTTTTTACTTGGAGACATTTTGACTTGACAGAACAGTGGCTGTGCTAACATTAACATTGCCTTCACTCTGTTAAAGCACCAGGGGGAAATTAGCATGAGGCTAACATTCTGTGGCTGATCTACTGACAATGCATAATTTACCAGCAAAGACAAAGCCAATTTGTTTGGATAATAACCAGCTTATTACCAAGAGAACACAAAACATTATTTACCAATAGAGCCTGAACTGTGTTATTAAAGTTACCGTTATTATCCAATGTGCATAAATATGAAAAAGCAATTTTTTCCACATTTCTATGGGATGTTGCAGCTTTTTAATTAAAATCAGCACTGTGCACATATGTATACTGGCAGATATTTCAGTATGGTATGTAAGAGATGTGACACATAGAGAAATCAAGTTTTCATTGTGGCTTAAAAACCTGAAACACTGCAAAACTGCTCATCCCACTGTAAAAAGTAATTTTACTCAGTTGACACCACACTTCTTTAAATCCCAACAGTAGCTTCATAATGCCAAAAGAAGGCTTTGCACTGCCACAGACCATTAGTAAATCAGGCCAAAAGTGTCCCATTAGAGCGTGATTGGCGCGAAACTGAAGCAGCTAAGTGAAATTTTACACCTGGAGCTGGAGTTCCCGTGCTGCTAAAAAGGTTTCGAAGACTAAATTGCACTCCCTCTTAATAAAGTAGCTTTCTATGGCTTGCATGTCTGCATGTGTCAAAAAGATTAAAACAAGAGTGGATCCATGCAGACTGCACGGCAGGAGAGCAGACTGCCTTCATCAGAGGCAGTCTGCTCTCCTGCCGTGTACGTTAAGTGCACTTGAAGGCTGTTTGTCTTGTTAACCTTACAGCCTACGTGAACCACTGACGTTTAAAACAAAAGACCTCATTTTTTTTAAAGGAAGAATAGCAGCGACTGAAGCTGATGAATGTATATTTAAGAAAGACGATTGCTTAGTATCAGCTGTCAATGTGGATAGAAAACTGGTTAAAACCTGAACAAAACCGGATCACTTACAGTCATCAGGAACCACAAGGCATCTTTCTTTCACAGAAGTAAACAGGCCTTTTTCCATAATGTACATTACTGCAGACAGATAGCTACAAAGAGGAATTACGTTTCACTTCTTTGGAGGACTGTAGATTGTCCAGTTAAGTAATAAGAGACACAGACGAAGCCACATATCACATCACATCAAATGAAAACTGTTGCATTACAAATGAGTGTGAAAGTTACCTTCATGAGAAACAGAACAGAAAGAACAGACTTTCATTACTAAAGCTTGTGTAACAGTGCGAGAAGCTCGGTCATGAACTCTCCTGCTACTTGTTCAAGCTTCATGAATATGGTTATGGATTTTGGAGCCATGAGCCTGGTTTCTTTGGCTGCTCACCACAACCTATGGAAGTGTGTGTTTGTACAGAGCACATAGCATCAATCATAAACCTTCTTGTTTCGTTGATTTAGGAGGGTAAGCACTACATACCTATCAACACAGCCTTGCTGGCAAAGGTGGGAGACCAGACTGTTGCAGTATCGTCAGAGGAGACACGGCCAACCTCCCACCGCGACTCAGGGAGCAACTGGTAAGAAGATGGACTATTTTTCATGGACTAGTTTTCATAAAACACACTAAAGTACTCACGGACACATGTGCTTGCCTCCCTGCTATGCTACTGAAAATACACAAGCACTGGCACTGGTGCTGTAAAGAGTTTAATTGACCCCTACAGGTCTGCAGACTGCAAATTTGCAGGAGTTGTCATGAAATTTTGTGCAGATTTAAATCTACTTTAATCTTGCACATGAAAAATAACATATACTTCACCCTCGCACCACACCCTCCACCCAACACTACACCTGCACCAGTATTATTATAATATATCATAAAACAAAAAACTAACTCTAAAAATAATCAAATATACACAAAATAAGCAAATGCAATCAAGAAGCTGAGCATAATCTAAATTTTAAATGAAAACTTAATAAATCCTAAACTATTAATGCCCTAGTACAGAAATTGGTGGACTAATCCTTTTACTTTTGAGATTTCTCTTTATTTTCTTTCTATTTTTATATGAATTTTTAACTTGAAGATGCCCCGCTGTTTCTATTCTCTGAATTATTGAGGTTTAGTAGCAGTGCAAATAGATAAATACTCACTTGTACCACATTCATAAGTGATTAAACATCTGATAAAAACTCCACTTTAAAAGTGTGCAAATCATTATCGCCACAGGTAAAAGATGGAAAAGCCACCTGCATCACGATGGAGTCAGAGTTTGTTGGCTGAATGGCGGTGGGGGTTTTTATATATCAGAATGTGTTCAGTAAACTACAAATTTCTGAAAACGTTTTAAGAGATATTAAATGTAAAAAAAACCCCTGCATTCTTTTTTAAATGGCCAGCAGGGGGCCATTAAAAAAAATAGTCCACTTGCACAGAAGCTTTATTGTGTTTGAATATTGAACACAGTAAACATTTCTTGATGAATTTATGCACTTGACCACTAGTTTCAGTTCTTATGTGGTCAGGATATGTTTGAGGGTGTGGCGAGCTAATGTCATTGACAAGTCACCACCACTAATTAGTGTGCAATGTCCCTTAATTTTAATAGCCCAATCCGAACACAGTGATTTGAGCTGAAGCTCTAAAACTCAAAACCAAATCACAGTGGCTTTGTCCCTCTTTCATTTCCAGTCTGTGACAGACATTCAGGGTCTAAAAATGTTGTTGTTCCCCAGAATTCCCGTCTGTCACTCCTGTGAGTTTTTAATGTCTTCCATTGAAATTTAGAAGAAACATTAATGCCTCCTTCAGGATTACATGTGATAACTTTCCCTCTCTTATCTACTAACGCAGAACTGTCATCAAGTCAAACTTTATATTTGTCCAATATTCGGTTTTATGAATTACAGCCCCACGGGGCTGCTAGATTGGCTGCAGTCTCTTAGTCTTCTTGGCTCAAGTCTGTTGCACTCCCCAGTGAACTTGTTAAGACATTCAAAGGAAATCCATCACCTTGTCTTACGTACATGTAAACCAATCCTCAGACTGTACAGGCAAACAGCGCAGAGTCTGTTTTGCGAAGGAAATACCTCAATCGTTTTTTTAACTGAAAAATATCTAAAACAATTATTGTTCCCATAACGTTCAGACTAAACTCAACCAGGAGAACGTTTAGGTCCAACCTGAGGACAATGAGAGACCCGATTGGCACGTGATAAGAAATACACAGACGTCAGCTCGATGGTCTGCGAGCCTTCAGTGTTGTGGCTCCTGCGAGGTATTTCCTCAGAAACTATAAAGCGAGGCTTCAGGATTTATGTCCACTTAAAATAATATTTGTTGAGCTGTTGGATTTTCACGAGTCCCCCCAAGTGTGTTTTTGAAAGAGGTGCTGAAAAGCAGTAATGACAGCTACCCTTTAAGTTAAATTAAGCTGCTGTTTTAGCCTCTGAGCGTTGAAATGCAAAGCAAACAAGGTGTGTTTTCAAAGTACAATGTCATAGATGCACCACATTGTTGACGCAAGTGATTAAGTTCCTCTGGTTTTGTTGCTGAACTTGGCCTTTCAGCTCCAGTGTAATCAAAGGACTCTCTGAACTGAATGTTTAAAGGTGGGTTGGAGTCTTAACCCAAGATTTGTTTTTGTTTTTTTCTTCCAGGAATATTAAGATCCGTCCCGCCAGCGTAAAAACCTTTGATGAGGTTATGATGGAGGACGGAACAAGTGAGAACCACGAGGTAAATTATTAGGCATGAAATTAAACCCGAAACACACAAAATATGCACATCATTCAGTACAACTTATCCTTTATTTAATTTCAGCTCCACATTTGACTGTTACATGCAGTGACGGCTAAAGTTAGCTGGAATTTGTTATAATAAGTTATAATAATTAAAATGTAAATGCAATTAAATCGAGTCATATGTTTTAATTTCTATGTACAGCATTGGTTTTAAGTATTCAATCTCTGCTTGTCGATCAATCGTCATTAGGGTCATTCAGACAGCGGGATGGGCCTTTCGTCTGACAACATGAAGACACTGATGCGCTTTGAGTCATTGGCAGGCCGACCTCTGAGCATCATGGCTCTGGCGTACGTATGCTGCACCCCTCCTCATGCCCCCGTCAGTGACAGATCAGCACACACAAACACACTGTGAGAGACTCAGAGTACCTGCTTGGAAACCTCCCCGCTGTGCAGGAATGTAGACGCTATAACTGTTTTTGGCCTAAGTTTCTTCAGCCTTAAAAAAACAGTAATAGGCCAGTTTTCCCTTTTGTCTGGAGAACCCATGCGTGAGGAATAGGAGCACAAAGGAAAAGTGGTGGGGAAAAAAGCTTGAAGGTGACAATCTGAAGGACTGACCACAAAAGCAGGCCGACGTTTGGCTGTTTTTAAGAGCGAGTACTAAAATCTCTTTGTTTCCAAAGAGTCCTGAATGAGATACCTCCCAGCCTGATTTAAGTTATGACTCATGGCTGTCTGCTACAATCCAACACCAGGCAACAAATACAAATAATCTCAAAGGAGTGACGTAGACAAACTGCAAAATCCAGCCGATCGTTTGATGATTTAAAGATGTTGTTCTTCTAAACTGGTGTAAAGACCCGGAGACAATATGTTCTCACTTTAGAGTTTATTCTAGGAAAAACATCTGATATTGCTGAGATTTTCTCATGAAGCTCTCTGCTGGCATCTTAAGGTTTACATGTGAAGCTTGGTGACAGGGCTAATTTACAGGGTCACACCTCTGAGCTCAGTAATTACACTTTAAACCTTTTCCTATTATTCTGCTGCTCCCTGCACAGTAGCGACTATTAATACTCCTTCAAAGTCCTGGGGCTTACACTCAAGGGGTTTAAAAGAGCAACAGTGGTAAGGTAAACTGTTCTAGAGCAAATCTTTCCAATCTCTCTTAAGCTCAAGCAAAAAGCATCTAAAGTTGTGAAAGCAACATAAAAGCACTTATAAATTATTAAGAGAGCCCGTGTAAAAAAACTGAGACACTCTTAGCAGAGTTAATGACACTCTGAAGCCCTGTAACCTGTAACTGATTTAGAGCTTGCCAGACTCCCTTCGACAAACACCCACTCAGAGTCTCCTCTAGATTTCAAAACCTGAAGTCGAGGAGTCATTACAGGCCTGCTTGTCCCATCAGGGCCTCGGCATGGTAGGAAAAATGAGTCCAGGCGTCCAGAGAATGACTTTTATTTTAAGGGGAGGACTTCCTTGCTGGGCAACCACTCAATCACTGCCACCTTTGAACTCAGGAGGGTTTTACAAGGCTCTCCCCCGCTGTAGTGCTTTTGTATGACGGTCCACCTGACGCTCACCCAGGCCTCACCATTCCTCCAACCTCACTTCCCTCTGCTTATGATTGGTGCTGATTATGTAGAGAATGTTGCCTCAGCACAATGTGGTATATTATTAAGAGACACCCCAGCTCATATTCAAGCAACTTTGATTTAAACATGTGAACAGCTGGGAAACAGTCTGCTGACGGCGTTAGCACAGCTTAAAGTGACTTTTATTTCCTTTGGTTCAACTGTACCTCCTCCCTGCACTTGGCACTGCCTAAACAACAACTCTGTACTATTGTTTTCTTTACTTTTGATGTCTAATTTAACAGGTAGTTTATTCATCAGCATAAAATTCCAGTACAGGGTTGTCACTTCCCCCCACTGGGCACTGACCCTTTAGCCCTGAGAGAGGAGGTCCGGGAACCCCTAGCAACACCAAGACAATAAGAGGCAATTACTCATATTGTAGTCAAGCAGAAAAGCTCAAGATGATTGATTGCATCATACGTTTGGTTGATGGTACAGCTTCACAGGGGGGATTTTTTTTTTAATTTTAATCAAGGAATATCACAAGAGCCTCCTACTGTGAGAGCAATCAAATGAAGTTGTCATGAGGGAAGGCAACCTTGATATTAAGCACAGAGCATTTAAGTGCATAGGCTATTGTGTAGCAATCCCCACGTATGGAAACAAATTACAGACCACTTAAATTTGTCTTTAATTAAAAAAAAAAGTAATCTTCTTGCTACTTCCCACTTTTCCAAATTTGCCTGATGAGGTGTCCCATTATTCACTGATGTGACTGTGTTTTCTGTAAAAGGTCATAAATGTTTGTCACCATTTTCCAAAGCCTAAACCAACCTTCGTAATAGGAAATTTACGGAAAATGTGATTTCGTAAATAGGCGATTAAAACTCATATCGTGGTTAAAAATTCTTGGTTTTAAGGAGCGGTCATCGCCAACAGCCAAGAGAAGACGTTGTTAAGAATACATGCAAGCAAGGAAAGCTTTATTCTTATAGCACATTTTAGTACAGTGCACTGCACAAAGTAAAAGCTACCATGGAGATGTAAGGCCCAAAACTGTATAGATAGATGTACACGAGTAAACAAATACAAACAAACAAGTGAAAAAAACATCCAGTTTTTTGGGGCAAACGTTTCCGGCCACGTTCATTTTTTTTTTCATTCATGTATGAACACAGATAAGAAGAACCACGCCCAACCGTAGAGGTTTAAATTTAATCAGTAACTTTGAGTTGACCCTTGAAAAACATATTTAGAGGTGTAAGCTTGTGACGATAAGTATGTGTGACTAACGAGGTATATCTCTGTGTGGCTTCAGGATGAAGGCAGCGAGTAAGAGTAAAGAGTCCATGCTGTGTGACGCAGAGAAGGAGAAGTACCAGCCCATCGTCCCCCCTCTGGACTTCAGTCTGGATGACTCGTCTCTAGACGCCAGCCTCGAGTGTCACAGCCCGCCGCCTGACTATAACTCCGTGGTGCGCTACTCCACCCCTCCTGTGTAACCTCCCGTTTTGCCCCTGGAGAATCTGAGAGTGACCACCTCAAAGCCTTTTGCTTTGTCCTCCTCTGTTTTGACTCTTATCTCCGGACCGTTTCTCTAGCAACACTTGAGTGTGAAACACGAAAGGACGCTCATGAATCAGCTTGACCGTGATTTTTTTTTCTTCCAACTTCAAGGAAGGCTGTTAACTGGTGACTTCTCTCCAGTTTGAAGGCAACATTAAAGCTGCTGGTCCGGTCCACGTTCACTGTAATATGGCAAACAGCTAAAAACAGGCTCAGGTATTTCTTTGATCTACTGTGAAACAAACCGCAATGATTTCACTTTGAACAAGCTACAGCGTTTAGAGATGAAAAAGCCTTAAAAGAAAAGAGAGAGGACTCCTTAGACCTTTCAAATTCAGACCAAAAACCTTTTTAAAAAAAAAACAAAAAACATATATATATAGGTTAACTTTATTGGAAAAAATAAAAACTGTAATTTGTGAAATGGTTTTTGTAATCCGGCTCCGTTGTCTCATACGAAGGTTCGTTTTTGCTCAAAACAAAAAGCAGACAGTGGAGCACATTAATTATGAACAGTCTCTTTTGAGGTCATGGCTCCTGTGATCTCATCAAATATTCAGCTCGACTAACTCAGGTTGACCAAGAGTGATAGAGAAGAAGGGTACTCTGGATCTCTCTTGGGTTTCAGAAAATCACAGGTTAATGGGGGAAACAGGGTAGAGCTGAGAGTAAGAACAGACAGCTTCAGATTTGACAGTCTGACTATGGACCCATTAAAGTTACTGTATATACAGACTCATCCACCTCCTTTTCCAGCCAGGTATTAAAGAAATGATTTTTCATTTGAAATTTGTCCAGCTAAAAAAAAAAAAAGCGTATTTTTCTTCTGTACAGACATAGTTAGAAACATCATAGGAACAGTTTATTCAACAGACCACTAGTTAAACTAATAGAGTATTTATAGACTGAAGACACTGTTACTTAGTAATCCAGCTCCGTTGTTTATATACATTCATATTTTAAGTTAACCAAAGAATTTTCCAGCTCAGTCTTCCTGATATCACCATGCAATATCCTGGTGTTGAATTCCAGACATTATATGCTGTTTGTGCTGCTGTATTCACTGATAATAACGCTGAGGGAACCTGCTTCTGCATCTTGTTGTAATAAAGCTTGTGGTGCGGGCTATCAAAACTCTGTGTGTGAGAGAAAGGTCAGCTCAGTGCGTAACATCACCAATGTTTAAAAGCACATTGAGCTTATTTTTATGTTGTGATACAGCAAACACACCCCGTGGAAATGCAGCTAGCTCATGCCCATTAACCACTGCAGAAACAGCGTTTGTCAGCGAGTAAACTAAAGTGAATATTTTGATCATTTCCTGATGATGTTTTGTTTGTGTAAGAGGAGAGGAAATAATTATGCACTGATGCTTTATATCAAGTATATGTTTTTGTATTTTAAAGGTGTATTATTAGGAACACATGTTGAGAAACACATGTTTAAAATTATTTTTTTCTTTTTTGTTCGTTTTTTGTTTAAGTATGAATTAACACTTCTGTTATTTGTTGCATTATTTCATGCCAGTCTAACATCATCACTGCCGTTCATTATGGAAATAGGAATCAATGTCAAGCTTCATATAAATGGATCCATCATTTTAGCCTCTACTTTAACAGTATTAATTATCTCAATATCTGATCAGTTTGGGTAAATGTTGTATTTTATCTAATGTCTTTGGAAAAACCATGACTAATGCTTGCAGCAGCTCAAAACTTCTTCCGAGCTGCTTCTGTGTTGTCCACGTAGCGTAACAAGTTATAGTGTTTTAGAAAATTATGTTCCCCAACACTGTTAACTGAGTGTATGAAGTGAATAAATAAAGATCTATATATTTATACATTACTTGAGGCTTGGTTCATATTTGCTTGAAATATGTGGAAAAATGAATTATTTGTTGATACTACGACTGTGGATCAAAAGGTAAGTATTCTTCTTGTATGGACTGCTCCCTTTAGTTTTTGCTATAACGGATCATCTCTCTCCATCACACCAAACCTCTACATGTTCTTCTTCACTACATCCATGAATCCCTCCTCTGCACATGTCCAAACTGTCTCAGTCTTGCGTCTCTATCTTTGTCTGAGCTGTCACACTTATGTACTCATGTCTAATCCTCCACCTCCTCTACCTCCGCTCCTTGCAGCTTCACTATCACACTTCACTATGCCTCCCTTTTATTCACACACATGTATTCTGTCTTGCTTCTACTGACTCTTCTCTCCAGATCATTGCCTCACCCTAACGTGATCTATTGAGATGAAATGACTCAAGATGTGAGTGGGCGTTAAGGAACCTGGGAAGGGATCTCAAAACTGGATTGTTGGTGGCACACCGTTTCTTTCCCTTCTGCCTTGGATGGAACATTTTCTGTCCAGTGTTGCAGGGTCCTGATCACGCTAAGGTTGTGTTCTAGAGGGTAGTGGAAGTCAAAGAGTAGGACTGGTCCGTGTCTGTGGGCTTCAGGTAAACGTCAATGTTGAGGTTTCCATTCTCTGGAGTGTGCACAGCACAGTCCAGAATAGGACTTAAGATACTGATTATGTTGTCATTTTACTAAATATAACTTAAAAATGACAAAAACAGTCTTTCAATGTGAGAAAAGCAGCAAAAAGCCTACCTGTACCCTTGCTACTGATGCTAACAGCAAGGAGGGATTTTGTTATTTCACACTGTTTATATAAATTTTAGGAGCAAAGTTATTTTAGTATTTCACAGGAAAACTAAAAACAGAAAGCACAGAACATGTAGGAGAAATAAGTCTTTACCTTGATGAATGACTCCTCAGATTCAGATTTATCTACTTACCGCTTGGGCGGTTCCCAATCTCTGCACTGGGAACCTCACACTTGATGTCATTGTTAGTCCTTACCCTGCGTATTTACTCAACAAATGGGAATAATTTCAACGTTAATGAAATCTGAGCTTGCAAACTTTAATGAAATGATTTGTTTATATTGAAATACTCATGCATCCTTCTGCCAGTCTTGTCCTCTTTGGATCGTGAAACACTCACTTCCTTCCAGGGACAAGGTGTCGGCAGCCTGTCTGTGCACCGGCACAATGCCCCTCTGAGCGGAAAAGGAAGGAACTTTTAATCATCCTGGTCACGACTGGAGGACGCCACGCACCAGCCTTCCTATGGGACCCTCTGGTTACCGGTAACTGGGCGTGTCTGACCACATGCCACAGGCCCTTCACTGTCTCCTCATAGGATTTGCTGTTTACCATAAGGTGAGTGAGTACCCAACGTCACACCCAAATACATATCAACAACCTCCGATGTGGACTATTCCCAGAGATTTCCCAGATACAAACAAACAAGGGAAGGATGTTGAAGGGGAGGGTATTCTTCGCTGTCATGTTTTTTTTTTTTTCTGTTTTTTTCTGTTTTTTTTTTTGTATCTGCAAATTCACACAGTGTTTTTCCATACAGGGACAAGGATGAGACACTTTTCCTTAGAAGCCACTGTGCTGGGAGTAGAGCTCCACAGAGAGGCTGTTAAACAACTGACTCATTTACATTAAAAAACAAGGATTACTTAAAATGCTGAAGTTTCCTAGCAGTGGATACCACTTATACCACAACACCTGCGACAATTCATCATATTTCTGCACATTTGGTATCCAAAACAAACCCGGTCTAACCCTTTGTGCATATTACCACCCTGCAAGACAACAAGTCACACCCTTGCATTTAGGAATGAATAAATGATGAATCAAAGTGGGCTGACAAATGTTGCACTGAAGCAGAAAAAATTTGAGTGAGATGTTTTTCCTCAAAAACCCATAAAGATAGAACATGTTAGAGCATAAATCTCTCATCAGAAAAGCCAAGAGGAGGATATGAGTTCAGATGGACTATAAAAAGTAATGCAAAGTGTTTTGGCTCTAACTAAACTCATTAAGAACCGAGTGAAGTCCTTGTTTTATTGGATTATTTTGAGTTGAAGTTTATGGATTTGAAATCTGCCTGTCAGATGAGGAGAAAATTAAAAGTTAATAGATTAAAAAGGGAGAGCATCAGAGGGATTTCCTGCACCAGGTTTCTCAGTGAACTCTTAGAAACCTTCTATAACGATATAGATTATTAATTTTCATTACTGTACAGTGTGGACTGTTTGCGTTTCCTTCATTTAACAACTGCATTCATACTATCCACGCCCCTTCCTTGACCATTCCCAACAGCCTCTTCCCAAAGCAAACACAGCAGCAAAAACTCTCCATTAATCATTGAAAAACGGCCATTAATGAGCCCAGGGAGCCTCTGAAACTTTGCCAAAAACATCTGTAATACAGCTTCAAATCCTATCATACACAATTACAGGCAGCTGACCAATCAGCAAGTTAAACCCCTTCCCACATGAATGCCATTCCCAGACCCCTGCTCGAGAAGGTGAAAGGTGGCGAGGCCTGTCCACGCCTCTCACCTAAATGCAGAACAATA
Source organism: Pelmatolapia mariae (assembly GCF_036321145.2). Taxonomy (NCBI): domain Eukaryota; kingdom Metazoa; phylum Chordata; class Actinopteri; order Cichliformes; family Cichlidae; genus Pelmatolapia; species Pelmatolapia mariae. Next base: position 23,627,160 of record NC_086228.1, read on the forward strand.
AGCCGGATACTGTCCCCATTTGACACCCAACTTTAGTCTACCTTTAACGAGCAAAGTGAAAAAAACAAGCCATCAGCTAAATAAAGACTTGAGCTTCAGGTCCTCTGTGGTTCAGAGGGCAAAAGGAAAAAACAAACAAGAGATCAGCATCAGGTCAATATATATGTCCATGTGCAGCAGGTATGGGAATCTTGACATGTTGATGGTGCTGCATTGGAGATGAAGAGCGATTACAGCATAGGTGTGGACGTATTTCTCAGAAACTTCTCAAATTGACAAAAACAACAAACAGCGAGGCAAAAATAGAGCCACTTAGAAGGTTCTGTGTTTCCTCACCCCGCTTCCTCTAACCACACATGGGCAAAAAGCAGCCAGAGAACAGAACTGAATGTTCTGAAAACAAAACAACCTCCCCCCCAAAAAATCAATAAAAGGCAGCATTCTGTTTATGTGTCTGGGTGAATTGCTGGAATGAGTCTGCGTTGCTCCAAAGAGCCTGTTTTGCCTGGTCATGGACTGTCAGTCATGCTTTTGGAGGCCGATCCATCCTGATAGTGTTTGAGTTCCTGTTTGTTCTATCCAGGTATGATTTTACTGCATGACAGTGTGTTTGGTATCATTGTCATGCTTATGACTGTCATGCATTAAGCTGTTGCCCATCAGATGCTTTCCAGATGATATTGAGTGGTGGATTAAACTCTGATGGTACTTTTCTATGTTCATAATTCCATCAATTTTGACAAAATGCAACCGGCTGAAATGCAGCCCCAAATCATGACACAACCTCTATCGTGTTTTACAAATGGCTCTAGACACTCTAGACACCTTTCTTAAGGAGTTTCCTCTTCTTAAGAATGTCTTCCTGAGGCTTCAGTGAACAGTACATGGATAAACTGAAGGGCTTGTCATCTCTCAGGTCCTGTGTCAGGTTGTTCCTGGATTTTTCCCTGGATATTTCCTAAGGACATTCTGTTCATCTGCTGTGTGTGTGCATTGCAGAAGACCACTTTATAAAAAAAAATCACACAAAAGTCTGGCTCATATCATTTAGGTATGTTGTGTTATGTAAGTAATCCTGCTTTTTGTAACCTCAAAGACAGACACAGTCTGAAAAAGTCAACAGAAGGTTCCTGTTTTTGTAAAATAAATAAATTACACAGGTTTATTTTACAGAATAAATGCATTGCTCTTACCTTACTTTATACAAGCCAGTATGGGCCTGTATGAAATGAAGGTAATATAAAAAGCTGAACCATCACAGTGAACAGGATACATCCTCAGTGACTTGAAAGGTTTTGGCACAGTGATGCAGTGGTTATCGCTGTGGCCTCACAGTAAAAGGTTCTGGGTTCAAAAAGTGTCTGGAGACTTTCTATGTTGAGTTTGCATGTTCTTGCTGTGCATGTATGAGTACCTTCGGGGTACTCTGGCTCCCACAGGCCAAAGATATGCATGTTAGGTTATGGGACCCTCCCCATAACCCTGAATTTGACAAGTGGTTAAAAGGTAGATGGATAGATGGCCTGAAAACACAGAGATATGCAAAACGTGCATGGCGGTACTTTCATACTGATATTAATATAAGAGGATAAGTCAAATTTTTTACCATTTGAGAGTGCAACAGGGTCATAATTTCCCTTCATTAGGACTGGTCTTCAGGGAAACGTTAGTATTTATACAAAATTTCATAACAACCCATTTACTTGTTATCTGGAAATTTAATCCTGGACCGTTACCGAAATCTCAAACTACAAAAGACACAAAGGAACAGTTAAACATGTCAAACGTTTTAAACAAAACAAACTATCCATGTCCTCTGGGTGGAACATTTATGGTAATTTAACCCACATAACCCCAGTGCACATAGATGTAGTCCGTGTATGAAAGGAAACCAGAGTTCAGTAAGAACAATAAGTTCATCAAAACCACCACAGAGCAGCAGGGTGGCCAACAGAAGCGCCACAAGTCCAGAGAGAAGAGATTAAAACCACAAACATTCAGCTGAGCTTCAAAATAAAAACCATCATGTTCACATTAATTATGCCACTCTGATCGCTGCATTTTTCTCAGGCCCCCCTAGTGGTGGAGGACTCTATACAGCCGTTACCTCCCGCCAGGGTGCTGAACAATGGGGGCAAGTGCGCTTCACTCCGAGGGTGGAAGGCTCAGGGAACAAGCTGATGCACTGGTGAACTCAGAACAAGACATAAGCTCTGCACGCCTCTTGTTTGCACTGAGTTACACAGAAGCATCAGATGCTCAGAATCCCGGTCCTATCTGATTTAGATCTGTTTTCTGTTTCCAATCAGTGAGCAGAATGACAGAAGGGGAACACATGCTGCAAATAAAGCAAACATTGTGCATATTTTCTCTTTTTTTCTTTTCTCCACTGCCAGGATGCCAGCCTGTCACATTCAAATTTAAACCGGCAAAACAAGCTTTCTGATGTTTTCCTAGAAATGTGTTTTTCAACTATTCGACTATTTTTACTTGATTGCTAAATGTTTTTACTAATGCAGAACACATGATTTACTTAACCCGACACAAATGTATTTTTTTCTTGTCCTTTTTTTTTTCTTTTTGTTTGTTTATTTTCCTGAAGTTCTTGAAAATGTTTCCACATGACACATATTTCCCAGCAATCCCAGTGGTGGCAGCAGGTGCAAACACCATCTTTCTCAATAAAAGGTCCTGGTAATATTTCTTCTTTAACATCAAGTGATCACCTAGTGAGTCGAAATCCCAGATAATGTGACAAAGGTTGTGAGCCATACAGTAGCACAGAGGTTTCTTCCTGCAAAAAGGTAGTTTTTCCTTCCCACTGTCGCCAGAGTGCTAAATCATAAGGGATCATATGATCGTTGGGTTTTTCTCTGTATGTATTATTGTAAGATCTATCTTACAATATAAAGCGCCTTGAGGCTACTCTTGGTGTGATTTGGCGCTGTATAAATAAAATTGAATAGACATTTAGATCTACACATAAAAAAACCAGGTACTATATTTAGCAAATCACTTAATTTGAAATGTTTGGGAGAGTTCTTCGAGTACCGGGGTATGTTTGGTACTGAATATTGAATAATCCTGTTCTTTTACAGTTCCAATCTCAAAGATCATTATGGGAAGAGATGAACAACTATTACTAAGGACTAACAGCTTCTACTAAAACAACAAATTGATAGAGGAATTAATGTATTATCAGGAATCCAGCAATGCATGTTGTAGCTTCTTCTAATTCTCAGGGTTTAATTTTGCGTGTTCTTGCGTAAGTAAAGGATGGCTAACAATTACTGTTGCAAAAACGACTTGCAAGAACATTTTCGTCACGTTGCCAACATCCATTTCTGTCGTATCCTGAGTACACTTACTGCAGAACATGATTTCGTGCTTCCCAGATGTTTTGCATTAAAAATTACTCGGGATTGGTTAATTTGTGTAAAACCAAAAAACCAAAACCATTACTAAAAATAGTAACAGGTGGTTGTGTTTTATCCCCTGCGGAGATGCGCCGTGTTAAATTGAAGACATCAATAAATTCCTGGGCTGCTTCACCTCTGACTGCCATTGATCTACTATATTTACATTATGCCGAGCTCAAAGAGAGAGAGAGATGTGACTTTTGTTTCTCAGTTTGAAGTCATCGCACATTTTTATTGGTGACTGAGGTCAACCGAAGCAGGAAACTGGCTTCCCTTCTCTCTGATACATATGCAAATCGAGCTCTATCAAACCAGTGAGTAAATATTTAATATGTGCATTCCTGAAAAAAGACAAAAGGCTCATCAGACAATGAGAACATTCTATTATTATACGTTCATTTTTAGCACTTCTGCATTTTTTCCCTGTCATTATTCTTTTAATTATCATGGAAACTATCTAAGCCACCTTGTCAATGCTGTATAAAAGCTTTTACTGCCTTTTGCTGTATATTTATTTAATGATCATTAGTACAGGAACAAGTAGCAAGCCTAAAACAATGCCAATTACAACAGCAATGAGAGTAAACAAGAGCGCCGTGAGGCGTAATACATAACACAAACACAATGAAATTAGTGATAGACATTTACCTGTGAGTTTTTATTGTGCACATGCAAGAGAAGCGTTAAGACTGGAGACGTTGCATAACTCAACTGCACCATCTAGTGTTTTTACTAGATAGTGCAGGTGTTTATCGTGTCTCACTCAGAGGCAACAAACATTTGAATGCAAACACAGAATCAAAATGAAACTGAGCTGAGATTTTGAACATCAGCACCGTGATTTACAAAGAACTATAAATACAAAAGTCATTTAAGGGCTTTATGATCGGAGTTCTGTGGTGAAGTGGTGTTTCAGTAACGATACTGAAATATCAGAATGTATGCCAACTAATCCTGATAACAGAAGGATTGAAACATAAAGTTGTGGGTGAGAATAAAGAGGAGAAAATAGGTCACGTTTTGTTCCTGATGTGCTCAGTTTATTCTAAACAAGTCTGTTCTTGTTAAACCCTGAGAGTGAACTGTGTTGATGATGTCATCCAGAAATAATGCTCTGAATCTGTAGGGCCAACACCATGTGACAGCAGCCATGATGATAAATGAGCAGATTTCCTGAATCTCAGCACTCTGGTTGCTTAAGATAAGTCAAACTAGAGTTCCCGCAGAGTGGTTCACTTCATAAATGTCACCTAATGACATGTAATTACTTGACAGCAGGATTTTTCTCACAGATTGATGTGAACCCAGTCAGATGGACATTTAAAGAGAATAATGAAGAAATATTACTTTTTTTGAAGGACGAAAAGTCAGAGTGTTGAAGTTCAGTTGTTGAACTTGAGATAGACAGCTCTACAGAGATTTGAAATCCTTTCTTCATGACTTCAGAAATAAAGTCTTTTATATTATTCCACAAGAACAGAAGCCGTTTGTGCCCCACACTTTCACGGGTAATTGTTGGTGCCATCTGTGTATTATTATCAGTTGTACAAATGTATTATCCATGTCTTTGTACATTGCATTAATATTATGCAGACAAGACCTTCAGTCATAGGGAGATATATCCACAGCAAGCTCATCTACCCATCCTCTTTAATAGATTTAAAGTGATGTTGCTGCCTGTTATAAATTTTTTTGTAGTAGCTGTGCGATTGGACTACCTGTGGGGCAGTTAAGAGGACATCCTAAACCATAGGTGTCAAACTCTGGCCTGCGGGCCAAATTTGGACCGCAGCCTAATTACATTTGGCCCGCGAAGTCATACCAAATTACTATTAGAGCTGGCCTACTGCTTATTATACAGCTAATATATATATTGTTTAGTATTAAGTTTTGCTTGTTCCATATTCAGTTTTTCAGCAAAACTTGTTTGAGTCCATAAGAAAACATTCATTCTTATATCTAGAGGAAGATTTTTTTTTTCTCAATAAATATTAATGTTAGCTCGCGACTTTGTTCCAGTTTTGAATTTTGGCCCACTGTGAATTTGAGTTTGACACCCCTGTCCTAAACCTTTAGACAGAGCACTTCTCATTTAGGCATACCTCCAGAACTGACTACATGGTAATTCTTGAATATCTACCAGCCTGGGACTTTCTTAACAACAGGACATGCAATTAGTACTTGTAGATGTTAATCCAATAAAAATAAATGAAAGCTCCACCAAGAAACTATCATCTGTTGACTGGCAGCTTGGGCAAACAGTTGACGTATAAGAGAGAGAATTTTAAGCTCCTCCATCAATAAAAGTAGTTTGCAAACTTAGAATCAAAGTGATTTCATGCTGAACTTCATAAGCAATATTGAAAATAAACTAGAAATTATCACAAAGCTTATATTTATTAATAGCAGATTTCTAAAAATGTGTGGATCAGTTGGTTTTATTGGAAGGATGAGGGGAAGAGAATGGCTGGATTGATGGTTTTATTGGCGGAGGCTGCCCTCTTGAGGTTGTCAAACTGAAAATCAATCAAGTTACAGCAACAGCAGTAGTTCTGTGGAAATCAACAAGAGGGCGTCATTTGGTCTGATTATAATCCAGAAAGGCCGAAAGTGAAGGACAGACCAGTGATTCCAGAGCAAACAGTGCAGTGATGTAGCAAAGTGGACGTGGGTTTATGGTAGTTTTGTATGAGTGTAAGAAAACACGTAGTGAACAAGTAACAGATAGATTCTTATCTGTATTTTTTAATGCCTTATCCTGTCTGCTTACAGCAGTTTCTTTTTCCTTACAGAAAAATCACAAGTGGTTGTCACTGTGTACACCTTTATTATTTGAGTACTTTGCCTAAATCCACTAAGTAATACGCATTAGAAAAGCACATATTGATTTTTAGTCATTTGTAATGTAATGGATTGGGAAAGCCAAGAAGCTTTCTCTTACTTCAAAGTGCCACGACACTGCAGTACGCTACCCCCCTTGCTGCCAAAATGCAGAGTTAAAGGATTTCCTGAAGCAGAGCCAGCTGACTGACAGCCAGGACGCTGCACTGTGTGCAAACCACAGGCGTGACTGGGCCGTGGAGTGTCAAGAAACGACTCGATTACTCAGTAGTATTTTCTCACCATTAGCCAGATGAGATTTTCACCCCCAGTTATGTTTCTGCGCGCACACACGTCTGAACTGCTGCTTGCCTTCTGTTGCCTGATTTGTTGCTATTTCCTGTCCATTAATCTATGATATGGGTTTTTTATAGAGATCTGAGTTATCCAAATGGGCTTTTTTTAATCGATTCATTGACACACTAACATTAAGCAAACTTGTAAAAAAAAAATGTATGCAGAGCAGTTTGAGGGGACAGCGTTGACTCATGTGTCGCAGGCCGCTGTTTGTCATGGAGGGGGTTGCGGGAGTTTCCTTGTAACCGGAATTAGCTGTGAAGTGCGACCTTGAGGTGTGAACACGGAATACTACTTGCTTAAAGAATTAAAGTCTCTCATACTTTGCACCTCGTTTGCAAGTGAATATCTTGACAAATAATTCGGGGTTTACGTGTGAAGCGTGGTTGGAATCTGCTGAATCCCTGCAGCTTTGAAATCTAAATTCGATCTAAATGTTTCGTAATTATAAGATGAAACTCTAGGCACGACTTTAAAAATGTTGGCAACGTTACTGCATTTTAATGTAGGCAATTGCTCAGTTGCCAGCAGAAAATTAATTCTTGCAACAAATGTGAGAAATGTGCCCAATTACGCATAGGCCTTTTGAATTAATGCATTTGTGAACGTGTTGCCTCGGTTTATTGCAGCATGTGCAGCTGATAGGCCCTGGTGCTAATTTATTCACGGTGTGAGGAACTCATGTCCAGGATAGGCCCACTGTCCTGTGATGACGCGCTACAGGACAGGCGCAAGGGGACAGCTCGCTCTCATTTGGATGCAAATCTACAAGAGTTGAGGAGTTGGCTGATGTCAGGCAGGCCTTAGTGTACCTTTGGTCTCTTGTCAACAGAGCCACAGCATGTGAGGCTGGAGACAGGCTGGAACTACTTTGCATTTCTCTCTGGGAACCGATTTGGACTATAAACCACAAGGATTGCTTTTTAAACAGCTACAGGGAGACAATGTCGCCTTAAAATAGGCAACATAACCCCTCAGCTGTTTTGATATATTAAAGGTTTTTCACCAAATCATGTATGTTGGATACCTACTGGATAAAGAAAGCGGCATGTATCACCAAGGGCCTGTAAGAAGATCAAGCATCAATCTGCCTCCACAGAATTTTGTTTCAACACCACAGTACCCCGACTTTACTGGATACCATCATGTGCCAAACATGGATACGCACCCACAGTCTACGGGGAGCTGGGGGCCTTCATATAGCGCCCCTCGAGAGGACTGGGGTGCTTATAGTTTGGGACCCCCTAATACTATTCCTACGCCCATGAATAACTCATCTCCTGGACAGGTTCCTTACTGTTCAAACGAGTACGCACATATGCATCCTCCGGGATCTGCGGTATTACAACCGCCACCGGACAGCGTTAATGTTGCACAACTTTCTCCTGGCAGGGAAAGGCGTAATTCATACCAATGGATGAGCAAAACTGCGCAATCGTCGTCTACAGGTGAGATCATTGTGCCAAAATGATGTTCTGTGTATTTAAGGAATAGAAAAGCTGGTTGTGCAGCAGAAATTAGTTTTTGGGGGTTTTTTTGCGCGGTTTAGAGTTTCTGCGTCCATTTACGCACAGGCCATGTCATTTAAAATAATGTGTAAAATCAAACAAGTTCCATCGAAACACACTAAACTCCACACTGATGGAAAGGGTACAACCGGAAAATTGGAAAAAGCACTGAAAAGAAGTTGAACGAGCAGAAGGAAACTCCGGTCCTGCGACAGTGCATTTTGCAGGTTGCTTAAATTTAAACTGTTATGAATATAAAACCTCATTAAATTTTAAATAGGCCACTTATAAGGTCATAATTTATTTGGTTTCTGTGGAAACTGTATTAATTACCAATGGCATCAAATGTATCCACAAACCGTTTCCATGTCTTAATTTTGATATAAATGATAGTTAGGATGGGCCTGGCATTCTAATCCCAGACCTGAGCCCAGAAGCTCTGGCTGCTCTATTCCCATGGAAGAAATTTTAAAAGGTGCAAGGAATCGGCGCCAGGCCCAGTTGTGATGTAAATGTCATTACTGCAGGAGATGCAAGGTCGACCTCTCTGTTACAGTGTTTGGTGTTATCCGTCATATCCAGGCAGTGTCCCTTTTTCTTTCAGCACCTCTTCGCTTTGATATGCGCCAACCTCCCTTCCTTTCCCAAGAGTTATATTGCCGGAAAGAGTGACGTTTTTCACAGCTAATATCTCAAACGCGGAGAAGTACTTACACGTTCACAAAAGAATGTGGATTTTATGCATTTCAGATTGAATGTATTTAGTTTACAGTAGAGCTATTTTATCCATGCCATATAGGAGTGTTTTTTGATAATATCCAGACATCAGTTTAAATCCTTTAGCCGAATTCATAGTGGGTTTACTGGTTTCCTTTAGTTGTTTTTTTTTCCACTCCTGTAAACATAAAACGGATGACACACACATTTGTACCTGGGAAAGTGTAAAGCCATTTCAAATAGCAACAGCCCACATTCGGACTGTAATTTGGGTATTTACGCAGAATGAACTGAGTTGAACCCATGGGTTCTTCAGTTCTTCAGTCTTTCCCGTGTCTCGTGGAGGAACTGACTCGTGGTTCTTTGAAATTCAGCGCACTACAGCTGTCATCAAAGCAAGATCAAAAAGCTGTAACTGCGTATCTGTTGAAAAGACAGAGACATGTGTATTGAAGACGCAGCTTATAAAGATGCTATGCGTCGATAGACCGGTCCTGGCATGCAGCCTGCTCCGGGGGGAAAACCTTCCAGTTCAACCACTTGGCTACAAGCAGATGATCCTAAAAACGGGCAGACAACCTCTTCATGACTATGTGTGTTTTTTTATTTTTCACATTCACAGGTAAGACAAGGACGAAGGAGAAGTACAGGGTAGTGTACACAGACCATCAGAGATTGGAGCTGGAGAAGGAGTTTCATTTCAACAGATACATCACCATCAGAAGGAAATCTGAGCTGGCTGTCAACCTCGGTCTGTCGGAAAGACAGGTTGGTCTCTATTAATTACTGTTTAATTTTCTGCCCTTTTATTGATTAAAGAAACGACAATTAATATCATATAAATATACCTATATATGAAAGAATTATCACATGGCATAAAATATATAAATACGTAAAATAAGCTGTATGTTTGCATGTGCTTCTAACCACAAAAGTAGGTCAGTATTGTCAGGCAAAAAATGTGCCTGTATTTATATTACAGCCGCATAAATTCATTATTGGACAGGGATGGTCTGCAAATAATTTATGATTGGAAACATAAATTATTTGTAGTTATTTCGGTGATTTAATTACGCTTTGTATTATACATTTCTGTTTCAAATTATTCTATTAAATGCTTAATTTAGTAAATATTCAATATTTTAATGTCATTTTGTTAATTTTTTATGACAATAAATAAATCAGAGAATAAACAATGTCAGAGTAATGCCTTACTAAAAAGATAAATTAAAAAAAAAATACGAGAAATGCAACAACAAATTATTTATTATTTATTTCCTTTCAAGGCCATTTTTACAGACCTGGATTTTATTTTATTTTTCATTATGCCAGTGGACAAAATAGAGAAAAAATAGGGAACGCCCAAACTCGGGGAAAAAGTTTCTAATTGGGTGTTTTTATTTAATTTAATTTTATAAAATAGAGAATAAAATGAAAAAGCAATGGCGCGTATTGGGTTATATATACTTGCTTTTTAGGCCTATTTTGTGGACCTGTTGATGTACACGTTATTTGCTCTGTATATTAATTATCAAATTATATGAACAGGAAAATATTCATCAAATTAATTTTTCTTTCTTTCTTTCTTTTTGCGTCTCCTCAGGTGAAAATATGGTTTCAGAACCGCAGAGCTAAAGAGAGAAAGTTGATCAAGAAAAAGATGGGTCAGTCCGACGGCAGCAGCGGGTCTGTGCACAGTGACCCGGGTTCAGTGAGCCCTCTGCCGGTTCCGGGGTCTCTCAGTCCCACGGACATCCACGGCTCTATGTACCCTCCTCAGGGAATGAACACCTTGCCCTCTATCAGGAATATACAGCAAGTGACTGTGACTCAGTAGAACAGCTCGCCCTGAGGACGATCTCACATAAGTGGGCACTCACAGGACACTTGACAGGAAGCCAGAGGATCTGAACCCAAGTCCTGAAGCACAAAGCTGCGGATAAACGGCTGCTTTAAAGCAAGGAAACGCTGGAGGCTCTTCAAATCTTAGTTTTTATAGAATAGTTTTAACGAAATGGGGGGAGAAAATCGAAGTATTTTTAAACTGTTTTAAAACGTTTGTGAGTTAATAAGATATAAATAGCCTATCTTTTTTTGTATTTGGTATGACGTGCATGTGTTTGTGGATAACGTGAGAAATCAGGGACATGCCATTGAAGTATTACACTGGACCTCATGAAGCTAAATCTAACTGGACAAATCGTTTACGCTTTCAAGCACAGTTTTGTGAATCAATCAAACAGATGGTACGGGTAGAGAGGTCGTCTAATGGCAACTTTGAAAATGTAAATAAAAGGTGTTTTGCAGTAGATCTGTCAATTTCTTTATTTCTGAATTGTTGTGCATCTGGGATTCACAGAATAAAAACCTAACCAACTACCCGCAGGCCTGTTCACTGGTATATTAACCAGGGAAGAATCATCTCAGCATGGCCTTTTAATTTAACTGCAAGAAGTTCTAAAAAGCCAGGGACATCATCCGTGAGGCTTTTTTCCCCTTTGATGCATAATTTTGTGTCATTTCAATGCATCTACTTTTAATTTGGAATTTAAAAAGATTTGACAAGTGTAAACATGAAGAGAGTTTGAGTGGCCTACATGCAAAGCTTGGCCTTTCAGTATGTGGCTAAAAGAATACATGTAAATGTATACAAAAGCATCAGATACAAAAGAGTTAAATGGGATTTTTAATTTCCTGATCCATTTGGACCGGTTCACATTGTAGATTTAAGCCTATGTTAGGGTGCAGTTTCATTTGTCTGGAAAAGGTCAGCAAAGCAGGTTATTGTCATTTAAAGTGAGTAGTTCAAGCCTCTGTAGCTGACATGTTGCTTATTACGGGGTGTTCCTGACGTTGACCCTCTGCATATGTCTGAAATGAGGAAGTTCATTGATTGTCCCCGAATATGAAACTTTTATTCTGACATTTTCTCCCATTGGAAAAATACATCTCGAGACGGGCCAAGGCACAGAATACATACAAGAACAACAGCAAGTGGGGAAAAAAGAAAAAAAAATAGAACTGGGGAATATTGGGGATATGTGAATTATCTATACTTCATTAATGATCAAATTGGGGATGGGACAAAAATTAACAGCTAATAATAAGAGTAATAACAATAATCCCCATCCTCCTATGTATACACTCATACACACACCTGCACATACACACATATTACCGTGGATTATTAAATACATGTATTTTTCCGGTCTAATACCAGGCCTGGTCCTTCAGGACTCAGCTGGGCGATGGTTTCTTCTCCTCCATGCACACGCTGTGGCTCTCTCGCGCGCGTGGCCTCGTGCGTCCGTGCGCGGCCCCGCCGGAGACGTCATGAGCGTCCTACTACCCAACATGGCGGACTTTGATACCATTTATGAGTTAGAAGACGAAGAGGATGAGCACGTAGTGAGCGAGGAGCACTTGCCCAGATACTGTCCGGAGCCCGTGGTTATGCGAGGGGCCGGGCACATCACGGTGTAAGTGGAGCCACGTTTGTGCTTTCTTTCTGTTTCGGTGTCGCCTGTTTAGCTGAGGCTAGCCTGCGAGCTAACGGAAATCAAAACAGTTAGCCATATGTTTGGGCGAGGGTATAGCTGTTTCCCCGTAAACCCACGTTAACGACTTTATGTCAGCATGGCAACCTAAAACTTGGCAGGCGCAGCCGTTGTTAACGTTAGTCAAGTTTACGTGAGATGCTCTTTTAGCTACAAGTCCTCATCCTTGTGTTTTGACTCACATTACATTACCTGTCGTGGGCTAATTCGCAATGGTTACTGTAGGTTTCACAATTGCTTGTCCCTTAACTGCCTATATATGATGGAGACCTTTGCACTTTATCATGTTGATTAATGGGGGATATAGCCTGAGGCACGTCCAACCTTCAGAGGGACTTACTAAGATGGTGTTTGTCACTGTCATCGCTATCAGATCCACCCTTCATCTTCATCCTTCACCTTATGAGCTGATGCCGAGGCCAAGCTGGAAGCTTTCTTCAACCAGGCCTAAATTTGAAAACATAATCAGCTGTTTGGAAGGGTGCTGTTGCTGCTAGAAGATTGCTGCACCCTGCTGAGTTTATTCTGCAGAACTTTTTCAAACTCAAATAGTCATTCTCGGGTGCTGATAAGGCTGTTATCAGAGTTTTAGGGATAAGTTCTGATTGTATGCCAAATATCAAGTTAGTACAAGGACTTGTTGACAGTTATTTAATCAATGGACTAGCAATCATGCAGAATCCCATGGATGTGGCTCTTTCATCCTTCTTTACATCAAGAAATAAAGTAACCTCCAAGTGAAGCCGCACCGATTCTCAATTATTAATGTTTAAAATAGCAGTTTGGCTGATTCCAGTGGTGACAATCTGATTCAGATATTCCATCTTTTTGAGCCAGGGAGAGAATTAATGAAATCCTTGTCTTAACAAGGGTTACTTTATCCACTGCAGAACAGATCAATATAAAAATACCCACAACTGATGAATGCCATCTTATTACCCTGTTGTGCAGTGTTAGTCAACATGTGTATGTGGTGACGTATAAGTGCATTCCTATCCAAAGAGTTTTAAAAACAGTAGATAAAATTAATTCTTTTGTTTAAGCCTGTCATGAGACACTGAGACAAAAGTCAAGACTGTCTTTAACCCATGTGAGTGCAGCATGATCTCTCTACAGTGGGCCTATACACCATACAGAAAAAGGAAAAAGTCTTTGCTGGCATTCTCTTTAGTTTAATATTGTCCTTTTTTTCTGTCATGCAGTTATAATTAAAATAGGTAAATGTTGTTAAATAAGGAGCAGCTAATATATTTTAGCTTTAGATTAATTTTTATTGTTATTGAGTGTTTGTTTTTGACATGTCTGCTCTGTTCTTTTTTTTTTGTTTTGTTTTGTTTTGTTTTTTTTTTCAGGTTTGGACTGAGCAACAGATTTGACACAGAATTTCCCTCTGTTCTCACGGGAAAGGTACAGTTGCTTTTTAAGTTTTTCTTGCACTTCAGTCTTGCAGACTGCTTTCTGTTCAAATCCAAGTGGGAAGAATTGAGCAATTAAAGCTGCAGTGATTCCTTTGTTCTTTTGGGCTTTTTACAGCCCTAACTTCCCCAGTCCTCCCCATTCAGCCTTCCGTGAGGGGTTTTGATCTGATGGAAATTCATTATAAGTAGCGTACCACACTGCATAGAAAAGGAGCTGCTGTCCAACTCTGTAAATGAGTAAGCTGGCTATGGTGCTCAGTTGGCGCCCAGTGTTTTGGAGGGTCCAGCACCAGGTGATAAAATAATGAAATGAAGACTCTGCTGTAGACAAGAAAGGAAAGCTTCCTGGGTCGGACGCAGAAACACAAAAAGGCTGCAGGGGTAAGAGCAGGCCGAGGGAAGTGTGGGGCAATAAAAAGTACCTTCGGTATTGTGACCCAGGGTGACATGTGATGGATGAGGTCACAATTATGATGATTGAAGGGTGCAGATCAGGCCCTGCTGGGCTTTATTCTGTGGTCTTTGGCTGTTTGCAAAGAGACCTTTGCATCCTGTCATAAAAGATTACGACCCCTGTTTTATGGCGTACAGGCTCAGAGAGGAATGAGCATCCATTCAAGTTGTTTGGCCGGTGCTGCCACAGGCACTGAGCTTATCTCTCCTTTGAGTCCCTCCTTGCCTTGAACAGTCCAAAGCCTGGTTAGCAAGTTGGGGGAATGTATTTAGATCTCATCTCTGGACAACATCTGCAAATATCTACCTGTTTGGTTTTCTAAAGCTCTTTGATCCTTGTACACAGGTTTCTTTTGTGCATTGAGAAATCTTTTCAAGTCAACATGACCAAGAAACAATTGAATTATCCAACTTCCTCGTTTTCTGAGAAGTTCCCATGTTCATTTCACTACGTGTCCTGTCCCTTTTTCTTTAGGTAGCACCAGAGGAATTCAAAACCAGCATCAGCAGGGTGAATGCTTGTTTGAAGAAGAACTTACCTGTGAATGTGAAGTGGCTTCTTTGTGGCTGCCTGTGTTGTTGCTGTACAGTAGGCTGCAGCCTATGGCCCGTTATCTGCCTCAACAAGAGAGTAAGTCTCAAATCTCCCGTGACACGAGTTGGACAGTTTAACTCTCCCTTACATCAGTGCTGATTACTCAGGGGCTGTTATAGCAATTGGTCTAAGTGTAGAGGGTAATAACAACTTGCGTTCAATTGGTGGCTCTGTGTAGAAATGATGCATTGCATGGCGTTGCTTCTCTCTTGCTCAGCTCAAGGGTGGTATTACCACTCGAGAGTTGCTGACAACAGAGTGAAAATTACTAGCTGGTAAATTGGGAGTTCAGTCCATAAATCCTAACACCGTGGCTGTTAACTGTTACCTGTTCACGTGTTAAACTGAGTAATGTGTATTTTTGTTTAAATTAACGGGCATGCCCTTTTTTTTCCCCTCTGTGGTCTGTTCCCGAAGACGAGGCGGTCTATTCAGAAGCTGTTAGAGTGGGAAAATAACCGACTATACCATAAGGTAAGGAAGATGGCTACATTGCACCTGAGTAAAAGTGCTTAATTGGTCTGTGTCAGTGTGTGTAAGATGAGTATCATCGTGATGGATAATCATCATTAATCTGTTGTGTAAGTTTTAACCCGCCAGTCAGATCTGGTGCAATCTGGTACGCAGTGCCTGAAAGGACCGTGAGGTCAGCAGTAAAAGTCCATGTTAATTTTGTTTTGTCTCGCAGCAACAAATTACAGCTAGTAGCCGTGCAAAGGTATAAAGGAAGCTCTTCAGGGTGTCTGGCCACAGTTTGACCCCAGCGAGACCAGACAGTCCTTCTCTCAAATTCCCCTGACACTGAAGAGAAGATTTCCTTTGTTTGTGCATTTGTGTGTGCGTCTTTGTGTCTGTTTGAGAGTGAGGGAGATGTCCATTCATTGTATCTGTGTCTTTTTTTTTCTTTCATCAGCTGGGGCTGCACTGGAAGCTCAGTAAAAGAAAATGTGAAAGCAGTAATATGATGGAATATGTAAGTAGGCATGGATTTGTCAACTATACCCTTTACTGATTAATCTGCAGATCATTTTTAGCTGCTCAATTGTTTGTCGGTAAAATAGATGAATAAAAAAACAGTCCAGGAAACAAGGATGAGCAGTTTCTATGACAAAGGACCAAAAAGGGAAGTGAAATGTTATATAAATATATAAGTGTTATTTGCAGATTATTTAATAATGCCTCATTTTCTAGTGCTTTGCTAGAATGAGCTGATATTTAATTGTGAATTTGTAGAAACCTTTCAAAATAAAAAAGAAAGTTTGTACTTAATAAATGAGGAATTAGTTGGTTTTTAGTACCACCTTTCCAGCTCCAACTAAATCTAAATGTAAAAGTCAGCAAAACAAGAAAAATATATGATATTTAAAGTCTGTCTGTTTATGTAGTAACTTGGCTTAATTAAATGCAGCCAAATACATTCATTGTGTTATAAATCCTCCCTTCATGAAGGTTGTAATGTGTAGTTACTGTTGAAACAGTTTTAGAGAGGCGGTGTGTGTTGTTTGTGGTGCTGCTGGTCGTCATTGCTTTGACAGGTTTTTTTTTCCTATTTAACCAACCCCCGCTGATTTAAATGATTTGCTAGGCCGCATGTATGCGAGTGATCCCGGAGCTGATTTTCAGAGAAATCCAGAGAAACTCAAATCTCTTACTTAAACTGTTGAGAACTTTGTTTTTGTCTGTGTAATAAAGAGATTAGTTCAGTAACTAGTAATGTTTCTGCTCTGGTGAACACAGTTGGATTTTAACCTTGCGAAATTGTGTTTTTCCTCTCTTCAGGTGATTCTTATAGAATTCCTACCCAAATATCCTATATTCCGACCAGACTGACGAGGCCGTTGCCAGACTGGATGAGTGGCCCTTGAATCTTATCCTTAGTGCCTTGTATATACAGTATGTTGGAAAAAAGGGTCTGCGCCGCTGTGTCTCGTGACGACCCTGTAAATCTCCCAGTACCTTGTACATTAGAATTTGCAACACTGTCACTTTGCTTTAGAGCAGATTTTGCACATTTTCCCGACAGAACTACACATGTTCCCTTTGTTGCACTCTGATGTGTTTTTGTTACATGTGAGAAAAAACAAAACAAGTGATACTCTCAAAAAGTGCATTTACCCCAAAGAACCATCAGCCTGTATCCCATCTATTAAATCACTAATCCCTCGCAAAGAATGTGATGCCTCCACCTTCCGTAACTATCCTTGCCTTATGTATGATTTAAAAAAAATAAAAACTACATGTAACAGGAGGAGGAAGGCTTTGGGTAATTCAACAAGTCTGTAGGCTCAGATGCTGTTTGTTGGGTTTCCCCTCTTTTAATCCAGTTCTTTGCAGGTAGATGGGATGGTTGAGATTGCCTAACGTACAGTGTACGTCATCACCCCGTGTTTTGTCCTTACAAGAACCCTCTGTACATGGGAACTAGCTAGTAAGAACTTGACCTGTAAATACCATGTTAGAATAAGCTGTACAGTGGTATACCATTGTTTACATAAAGTTACTTAGCTCTTTAGTTTTTTTTGCCAATATATTGCTGTACAATAGTTTTGATTATGAAAGATGTCTACGTACCTTTCTAGTTTATATGGACCTGTTTACCTTGTAAGCCATATAGTGACTATGTACCTGATGCCAGAGTTGGGACTGATTGTTGCACATGAAGTTCAGGATTTCAGACTGGAGTGGATCCTGAGTTTTCTTCCGGTGACAACAGCAGTGCACGTTACCATGCGGTTTTTGCCAATTAAGATGACATTCAGTGATTCGTCATCCGTTAAAGATGGAGATGATTGGAAGATTTGAATTTGAACTCTGCACTTCCACTCATTTCTCTCCCACCCCGCTAACTTTGTATTAATTTTGTAGTTTTGTACTCTTCCCTGTGCTGTGTTTGGTCCTCCTGAAGTGTTAGGAAGCACATGCTTCTACAGATCCTGATGTGTTGAGCTGATGGTTCCTTTGTTTCACTCATCCTTTCAAGTGTTGGTTTTGTTTTCCAGAATCTTAGTCAAAAGATTGCTGCATTGCATTGTATTAGAGTGCCTCTGGTATAGTTGAAAACCACGGAGAAGTGCAGGTTGAAATCTGTTCTCCTGTACAAAGGAGAGTTTACTGCTCCCAGTATTGTCCGTTACATTTTGTTTTGTAAGTGTTTATCATGGTGACCTAATCCCAATGGAGAGAAAATAAATTGTCAATTTTGAATTTAATTTGTTGCCACTTCCTTCTTTTTTTCTGCTTATGAAACCTGTTGTGTGTCATGTTGGTAAAAGCAGGTTGTGACTGACCTTGGCTGATGCACTTTGACCACAGCCTGCTGCCCCGCGATGAAAAATGTGGCTGTTTGTCATGTTTAACAAGGTGCTGAATCGTTAACTTTAACAAGACAGCCTGCAATTACTCAACATATATACAACTCAGGAATGCTGTTACCATAACCTACTGCTGCTTCCTAATGTCACGGACCAGCAGGCAGCAAGTCGAACATACAGTTTCTACTGTACCTGACCACAACAAGTACTGTAGTGGTGGGCTTCACTTTGGGGTGGAGGGTTTTATGGTCCTCTGTGCTTTTTGTTTTCACATTCACAGCCTCTCCTGGTTTAGCTTGAGGAAGTGTTCAGTAACCTTTTACTGTTGCAGTAGTGTGAAGTAGAAATATCAATTGTATTGCAACATATGGCATCCTAAAAAGCTTTTTTAAATTATGAGAAACTTGGGGACATGCTACAGTCTGACAGTAGATTCCCTGTGTGGTAAATATACTGATACATTTAGGTTTTGGGGGATTAAAACATCAGGCTTTTAATGACAGATGTATATATATTTAAAACTTATTTAAGCTTCACAATATAGACAGAAATAAAACTAGTAAGTTGGTGGTATGTAAGTGCTTATGAAGTGAAGATTTTATTGAGAGAACTGGCAAATCATAATTGTGAGAAATCACTGTTGAGGACTTTAGAGCATGATTTTAAAATTGCATAACAGGCCTGTGATAAAGCACAAGATTAATAACAATAGTTTTATTTTTTAATTCATGGATATCATGGTTATTTTAAAGGTTTTACAGGATGGAATCTGGAAACCTTGGCCACTTCAGTCCTTGTGTCCACTAGGGGTCAGAGTGAACAGGCTAATAAACCGTCCAGCCACAGACTTTCAACATCAGTAACTGTAATAAATTATTTCTAACATTTGCACCCTTCCTCTGTGAATACTGGTGTATTTATAATCCCGTCTAAACTACCCATCCATCATCAAGTATAAATAAAGGGTGGCTTGTAAAGCTGTGCCTTTACTACACTTAACCTTCCTCCCCAAAAAGCCCAAAGTGTACAGAACCTTCATAACAGAAAGACGGAATGATTTCATGATTTTATTGAACATAATGAAACGGTGGACAGGCTAATACACACATTACCTGCTGTAAATTTTACAGCCATCCATAGCTTTTCAATAAGTATCGCATCTATAAAGATGCAACAAAGGCCACTGGGAATGTGTCGACACAGATCTATCAGAGCAAGGCTTTGAATTCCCACAAACAGTAAATATTGAGAAGAACAAATAATGAGGAAAGCAAAAACTTTTTGGTGGAGCAAAAAATTTAAGGCAAGTATAGATTCTGGTTTGTCCTTTGATATCTACAAGGCACCTGTTTATTAAACTCGTTCATTATGAGCAACTTTATCATTTGGAAAGAAACGGATAAATGATATACATACACATATTCAGTGAATACAGATTAAAAAGTTTTGATTAAAACTCAACGTTCGTCACATAATCTATTAGCTTCTTTTAAACCAGCTTAAGAGTTTCACAACCCAAGTTAAAGTTTCCTGTTAAGAGCTTACAGGAAATAAACCTGATCCAACCCCTAGCAACACAATGCTGACTAAACGGTCTATACATATTTGTTGAGTAAAGCAGCGTGATCTTTACTGTCATGACGTAGACTTCAAATATTTCTGACATTTTAAAACCCTTTAAAATTAGTTTTGTCCAAAAAAAAAAAATCTCACTGCTGATATTCTCCATGTAGATGCTAATTTTGCTCTAAAATGTCAATTTAAATCAACTTAAGACTTCACTTTCCTGAAATATTTGGTGTCAGCATATTGTTAACAATAACGCAATTCAACTATGTACATATGTTCATTATCACTTAACACCTAATACCATCCATAGGCTGTATACAAAGGATAGATGCAGCCGTTGTGTCGTAGTCCTGTTGTGTAGACTCGAGCTGAGGGGGATAGCGGTCACCATATTGGGTTTTTATAAATGGATGTGACGAGTGAGGTGAGGATCCGACTGAAAATCCACAGGACACTCCACATTCAGTCACTTGTCAGTCACAAGGCAGGTCTACTCTAAAGCGTTCCCTGCTTTATCGTCCTTTTTGACTCCAAATAAGAAGATAACTTACAAGATGAACTATATGCTATATTCATTAAGGCATAAAACTAGCAACGGAGATCATAAACTCATAAGGAAAATGTTTATTGAGGTTATAGAAAAGGGGACATCTTCCCATAGACTTCTGTACAACGGGATGTCTTTTTGCAACCAACGAAGTCGTCCCCTGCAGGTCATTAGAAAGAAGGCACTTCTGCATTAGCTTCACTTTGCAGACCCTAAAGCTACATTTTATACACAGTCTAAGATGTAATCACTACCAAATAAAACATTAGGCAGATAAGCTAAAAATATACATACAACTTTAAAATGGGATCAGAAAGACACTCCAAAAGAACGAATCCTTCCAGTTTGTCTTTAGCACATAATTCATGCATTGTCATCATTGTTACACGACAATATCGCAAAAAACAGTCCACCTATGGAAAATCATCTATTGTACATGGGATGGTTTTGAAGAACACGCATCTTCTGTATGACATGACCTCAAAAATCTCAACGGGTTACATGTGGAAGGGACAGTGAGATTCCCAGTAAAGAAAGAAAGGAGATCACAGAATGAGCACGTGAGGTTTGCTATACTAGACTTCCCGGCCAGGACACCACAGTCAGCGTGACTTTATTCTTCTGTAGTTTGAGCATTGGGATGAGAGAGGAGTTGTTCATTCCCACAGTTGTAGCTCCGTTCACTGCCACTATCTCATCACCACACCTGAGAAAGCCACGGGACATTTTTGTTATCAGGGTCAGTGTCGAAAAGATGCAGGAGCGGATGATGTAACATGGGAGTCAAAATGTGGTTAACTTACTTGAGGCGTCCATCAAAGTGAGCCGGTGTTCCAGGCACAATGGTTTTGATGAAGAATGGCTGCTGCCCGTGGCTCTCCTCATAACCCCCAACGATGCTGAAGCCCCAGCTCTCGTTGTTGGTCTTCTGCAGGACGATGTCCCGGCACCAGTGCATGTGACTGAAGAAACGAGTCAGAGTCAGCTCTTTCACATAAAAGCAAAAACAGCTAAAAAAAACTATGACTATGATGTAAATGATTATACTGAGTTGGCTTTACCTTGGTAATCCCAGCCAACGAGTCCACAGCGGGGTCCAGTTGAGGGTGTCATCTCGTGAGTCTTCTGCAATGTCGAGTTCGTCATTGTTAGCCTCGGTGTCGTCCTCTGACTCCTCAGACACAGTCTGAATGACACGAAGCACCACCTGGGACTGAGCTGTCTGAGCCTTCAGCACAGAAACGGCCTCATTGTAGGTCAGCTGAGTCAAATCGACACCGTTGATGCTCAGCAGAACATCACCTGAAGAAATACAGATGATGTTAACAAGGACAACGCCAGTTCAGTTAAAATTATCTCTGTGTTTAAAGTGATTTTTTTTAAACTCAAGATGTCAGTTCAACCACAGACAAAGTGTGGGATGGATATAATATTTAAAGAGCAACTGTTAAAGAAGTCAGAGTCAAGTCTCTATTTTAGGACATCCTCTCAGTTTTAATGGTCCTTTAGCAGCACATTGTATCCTGGAAAAGAGGCAGGAAAAAAAGGAAAATTGCCCTTTTCCTGTACTTTTGTAGTGGATTTTCAAACAGAGCTGTCATTTCCAAAATCTTTACACTTATTTATTAAAATACATTGTAATTTTGTTTTCGTTAAAGGCTTAATTGATTGAATTTATGTATAACTATCTCTACAAAAACTGGCTTACTAAATTATTAATCAGTGGACAGAAAAGATGTTCAATTCATTCTGTACAGTGTTGATGGCATGGATGGTCTTGGAGGTCCAGGGACGGCCAAAAAAGATCCCACATGACTGTAATCATGCAGGCCCGTTTATGATGTGTTTAAAAATAGTTTTTTATCCTTATAGTTGCTGTGTAGCCTGTACAGATGACCCAGAGTTTAGGTTTATTAATCAAACGTAATTGACTCTTGTAGTTCTCTTTCAAACGTAAATTTAACAAGTCTTACTTTGCACTTTAGTTTATAACCTCTGTTTTGTACACTGTGTATGTGTGTGTGCACGCACACAAGTGCAATAGCATGTAAGTGAGACTATGATTATACTCTCCCCTTTTTTATATATATATATATATATATATATATATATATATA
Source organism: Pelmatolapia mariae (assembly GCF_036321145.2). NCBI lineage: Eukaryota > Metazoa > Chordata > Actinopteri > Cichliformes > Cichlidae > Pelmatolapia > Pelmatolapia mariae. The sequence goes on from NC_086228.1 coordinate 23,649,548, forward strand.
TATATATATATATATATATATATATATATATATATATATATAAGAAATTTAATTTCTTATTTTATGGAATGCCAAAGTGATTTAAGCCAAATGCCCCCCTGTCAAAGTTGGCCGCCTGTCCAGTTCATCACGATCACCGGCCCTAACCCTGGTTATACATGATAGAAAACTGGCATTTCTTTGAACCCCAAAAAGTGAAAAGATATCATCGTGACATTTTTTTTTAATTTTACATTTTCTGACATTTTACAGGCAAAAATGATTGAGGATATCTGAAGATGAATTAAAACTGAAATAATTTCTAGCTGTAGCCCTTGGCCAAGAGAACATTACAAAGACAAGAACACTCTTTTTATTCCTGTGGTTTGTACCTCTTTTGATGGTGCCATCTCGGTGCAAACAGCCTACAGGCTGCACACTTGTGATGTAAACCGGTAGACGGCTGCGACAATCCCTCCCTCCGGCGATCGTGATGCCGAGGGAAAGCCGAGGCTCCTTTTTCAGACTCACAGTCTTCTCCTGACTAGAAAATCCACCTGGAGGATCCTATGGAAACAATGAGACACATTAATACCAAGCAATAAGAAAAATATTGACCATCTTCATTGTATGGATTTTTAAATTCATGTCCTCTACCTCACGTTTTCTCCACAGGAGTTAACCTTTTTTCGTTTGGCCTAACATGCCAGCTAATCACATTCTCTCCAGGATCACTGACTTAATGGATCCCCCTTACAGAACCACTTGTAGAAACAAATGTGAAACATCTGAGATGGAGCTGAGAGGTAAGGGCAGAGGGAACGTGTGAGGTTCAGCACTACGCTCTCGTACTGGAAAAGATGTGTGGAAAATGACAACTTCAACCAGTCTCCTTGTGGCTCTCTGGAGTCTGTAAACCATCAGAAGGGAAGCTTGGGGAAGGTGGGGGGTTCTTCCTCTCCACAGCAGGGAACCCCCCCCCCCCCCTTCCCCCCAGCAAGACGAAAAGGCTTGACTCTGCAGGCGAAAGCTAACTGTTACCAGCTTTGATCCTCTGTCTCGCAAAGAAATGGCCAAAAAAAACAACAAGACAGTGGCCCCGTAGCGGCAGAGCGAGCAGCACCCAGGGCCTTTTGATCAGGCCAGAGGGAGGCCCCAAAGAAGGGCTTTTATCTCTGCTCACCATTGCAGGTGTCTGCTCTCACCCCTCAAACGGGGGGTTGCTGTTCTTTCCACTCACTGTGTATGGTACAACTGAGTGTGAGCGACACAGGAGTGAATGTCACAATTACGCCGTGTAAACATAAACATGCAAAGTTTGTAAGACACTGCTACCAACGTTGCGGTGTTAAAAGACAACAGCTGGAAACCACCTGGAAACATGGATATAAAATATATAATTAAAAAAAACTAAAACAAACGAGGGCCAGTTACTTTCAGTTTGAGGATTGACTTGGGAGGAAACGGTTTGTGTGTTACCTTCATGTAGGTGGACCGGCGCCTAAAGTACTGCGGCTCAGGCGTCCTCCTGGATGTTCTGCTGCTTCCTCCTTCCTCTTGAGCCTCCGCAGATCTCATCACCACAAAGTTCACACGCATCTCACTGGCCTGTTGGCACACAGAATAAAAGTAAATGATTTTACACAAACAAATTTCATACAAAGCTCCTATTATGAATTCCTCTGCCAGGTGGTGTTTATATTGAGGGTTTTGCATGTCTGGTCCACTAACTATCACCTAGGATACATTTTCCATGCTGTGATTGATGGCCCTCCTGGGTGCCTTTGGTCTGTAGAAATTTTAAGATGCATTATGACTTGTAGAGACTTGCTGGGGACAGAGTCCATAATAAACATACTAACAGATGCTTCTTTCCTGTCTTTTAATCTGACAGCATCTGAAGGTGTTGGCTTCTGTACAAGTTGTAAACAACCTGTGTCCCAAAATGTTGTCAACATGCTGTTAATTCAGTTCAATGTTATTTCTTTATATAGCACCAAATCACAACAACATATGCCTCAAGGCACTTTACATTGTAAGTTAAGGGCTGCACAATAATAATGTTGATGTCACTTTTTGAATAACTTTTGTGATGTGCACGTCCTTTTTATTCTTTGTGTTTTTACTTACTTTAAACAGCATCTTAACTTTGTTTATTTAAGAAATAAGAGTGCAGTCTGTAATCTACCTGTATAATCTGGGCTGCACTTTCAGGTGTCCCATGCCTCAGGTCATGTCCATTGATGGCCAAAACTTTGTCATTGTTCCTCAGTTTTCCATCCTTAGCTGCCAAACCACCAGCCAGCAGGTCCAAGATAAAAACCCCACTCTCATCTGATTTGCGGATGAGTTTGATGCCGAGCGGCTCTGTGCGCTGACTCTTCACTAGCGTCACCTGCAGGACTGTACCAGGGTTGTTACTGGAGGTAGCGTTGCTATGGGGACTGTGAGAGCCCGGGGAGCCGGTGGAAGTGGGTTGGTTTTGGTCTGAGCGTTGATCCCTTAATTTGAAACCTTTCTCCTGCATGACGGTGAGCCTGAGGAGGGAGGGCAGCTGCAGCACTGCGATGGCCCGAGTGTGGGGAACTGAAGCCAAGCTGATGTCATTCACCTGGAACACGACACCACAAAGAGGAGAAACAACACAGTCACTGATAAAGCAGCTGAGCGCAAACATTACCTGCCTTCACTGTGTACAGTTATTTGTCAAGCATAAAAGAGATCAACCTTTCTTGACAGTGGTGTAATTTGATGTGCTTGGAAATAAAGCTTTGTCCTATCTGGCTTTAATGCTATTTAGCATGGTTGCCACAGCAAGATGAACATGCAAACTCCACGGCCAGATTTTGGATTCTTCTTGCTGTCAGGCAATAGTACTAACCACCGTGTCGCCCCGCAATACAACGCCCTGCATTAAAAATACGATTTCTGTTTTCCAGAAAAGAGTTGACACGACTTAATTCAGTGATTCTGTACAGTTTTCTTTTCACAGGTGGTTCATTTGTGCTCATTGTGTTTCAGCTTCTTTAACACAATTTGGTTATTTTCATAAGTGTCTTTCGGCTGGACAGAAAGACCAACTGGCATGGATGCAAAAATAATTGCTATTATGCAGTACAATACATTTTAGGTTGGATTTTGAACGGTCAATGAACAGCCTGTAGTCATCTGCATCGTACTCACAACCCAACACACCCTCAACATGAACGCAATAAAGAAAGTCATCATCCATTTCAATGATAGAAGATGATTCTTCTCATCACGTCCTGCAGATGGAGTAAACTGGCGACTGATCAATATATACTATTGTGAGGTAAATGAATTGAAAAGAGAGGGGGGAGCCATGCAGGATGCCATATATAGACAAAGAAGGGCAATGGCATGAGGTGCGGTCCCGCTCCTAAAATTCAAATAAATCATCTCCAGTAGAAAGAATTTTTTTTCCCTGTAGTCAGGAAGTTTTTCTCACTCAGTCTAGACCCAAGCCACTCAGTTGCTTCCTTTGGAAGATCCAAATCTCATATTAAGTCATTTAACTCTGAGTAAATAACTGCAAGTAATCTTCAAAGTCCTCATCACTAGAATGTTGTGCATCTGGAGGCAAAACACCATCACATGCTCGTCTCTCATCAGCTGAAAAAAATGAGCGGTGGAATTTCATCTGAATGTGGTGCAGGTCTCATGGCTGATGGCAGGTTAGGGTAACTGATAAATGATGCAGTTTTTGAATTGTATCCAGAAATACTGACTAAACAGAAGCCACAAAGCCATTCTGTGGCTTCCTCCATGCCACTGAAAACATTAAAACCAGACTTATTTTGCCCTTGGTTGTCTAATTTCATACCAAAATAAGCAGAGCATGTTTTTTCCACAAAACCTGTTATGTTTTGTTGCTATTTGGCTGAACTGAAGCATCCACAGATAGTAAAAACATCTGGATCATGTTTATAATTGCCATTTGTAAAAGAAAAAAAAAAGCATTTACATTGTTGTCATTAGGTTTGTTTAAACACAATCATGCATGCCACTTGAAAAGGGAGTGACTGGAGTCAGGTGGGGACGCCTAAGGGAGGCTCAGGCCTCTCATACTGTCACTACAAGCTGTGCATTACTGCTGTAGTTTAAAGTTTATCAGCCCTCAGGGGGTCCCCCTGAGGGCTGTTGCCTCAAAGCAGTTGCCTGCCTTGCCTGGTGGCAAGCAGTACCTTGCTTGGGGTCTGTCTGGAAATTTGAGCTTCCTCCCACAGTCCAAAAACTGGGGATTCTAATTAGGCGGGAGGTATAAAGGTGAGTGTGAATGGTTGTCTGTTTCTCAGTGTTAGCCCTGAACTGGAGACGCTGAAGGAGAAGGATGGACATTACACTTTAGTTTCGTTGTCCTCTTAATAAAATAATCAAGATTATCACAGGTACGTAAACATTAGTTCCAAGTCTCTTCTGTTTGAAGTCTGCCTCACAAATCTAAGAATAGGCCTCAGCAAAAATCAGTCTGTTGTTTCAATCATCTTTTTATGTTCACAAACAAAGGAAGCGATTGTTTTGCATCCTGAAAGCGAGCTGTTCTCCTGTACGGTTTTTGTTTCCATTTCCAGGTCTGGGATTGCTTAGCTTTAGAGGAAAAGCTAAAATGTATTTCACAGGAAATTTATTTCAGAGCAATGTGAGGGTAGAAATCGGATGTGGAATATTCTTGTTATTGATATTCTGCACTCCCATTATTCTCTGCGGAAACCAAACGCAGTTCCTCCTTAATGTTTGAACACTATTAAAGTGAAAGGCAGTGGGTTAGTCAGTTACACCAACAAAGCAAAGTTGCTCAAGCTGACATGACGCACTTGTGCCAGGTAATATTAACCACGCCTTATTGCCATGGAGACAAAACTTGTTTATCTTGAATGTCTACTTTCCCACCCCCTCTAACGAGCACTGTGTTTACAATACCATGAGAAGTAGTCATAAGGTGTTGTGTGCGAAACCATTTTAACCTTAACTGTCACGCTATGCCACGACACGAGATTTCTAAATCCCAACACTGAATAACAGCTGAATACAACTTAATCCCAGCTCTTCCCTCGTTTTTGTTTTCTCTCACCTCTAAAATATGGTCTCCTGGTGCCAGCCTGCCATCCCTAGCTGCTATTGAGTCCCGCACAATTTCTTGTATGACTATGTTTCCCAGCGGTGTGTCTTTCCCCCCCACGATCCGAAGGCCCAGCTCCTCTCCGGGTTCATCTCTGATCAGCTCCACCACAGTGGCCTCGGCCACCAGACTGGACCGCAGGGAGTTGTTGTCTGTAGGAGAGGGAAAAAGAAAAGCAACAATAATAAACATGGCTGTATGTCCTGTTTACTCCCAGTTCTCTCCTCTTTTTCACTGGAATGAAAATACCTAAAATACCTAACCTTGCAAAATACCCGATGCAAGAACACCAGCAGAAAGTAGGAAACAAACAGATATAATCATACAAGTTTGAGCTGTTTGGAGTCCAGCTTGACTCTGATTAATTATGTTTTTTTTATCTTTGTAAATGGTTCTTATCTTCCAAATATGGTAACTCGCCCACAAGTTAAACAAATTCTATCCTCACTTTACTGAGGTGTCACACTTCCATAGATCCAAAAACACAACAGAAAAGGCAAAGCTGGTTCATTTCAGTGGTGTAAAAATACAACTATAACATATTTATTCACACACCAGAAATCAATGTTTTTCCCACACATGAATAAAAACACTAAAAGATTCACACCAGCACTTTAAATTGTTTTTATTCCCTGCAGGATGTTTCAGCACGGCATCCAAGTAAATTGTTAGCATAAACAAAACCTGCTCAGTGTATAAAACCCAGGCTTGGATCATCAAATGGGACACTGCCATTAGGACAGAGGATGAGGGGAGGGAAAGAGGCTATAAAGGAGCATGAATTGTGCTGACCGTTTAATAATATTTTCATTGTCATCGTGATATAAACCTGCTAAACAAGTCTCGTAAGGCTGCCTGAAAGGCGAACACATGAATGCCTTCACACTCAACATGCAAATATTTGACACTGTTCAATAAAAACTTTTTCTTAAAAAAAAAAAATCTTTATTCAGTGAACATAAGCTATTTAGCGCTTGGTCGCAGTGCCAGCAGCGTACCTTTTAAAACCACAGAAATTGGAAGCTTAGTGCATATTTATTTCATAGACTCAGTATACAAACATTTTCATTGATTGAAACTACAGAAGAAATAATAGATGCAATTTAAACAGTGACGAGTGACTCCAGAAACTATTTGGAAGCAAAAACAGGCTACACCCTTCAACACATTAATAGCCTGTGACTATGCGAGGGTCTGTTCGAGTCTTAGTAAAGGTCAGTTGTCTCACAAAAACACTACAGCGCAATGCATCAACCACACATGCATTCTTCAGGTGGATACGGGGCATAACGGCTACTCGTCCATGGTGTCTGTAGCTTTCCACATTGTCTTACTCTAAAGCGCACATACTCACTTTCTATTTCACCTCGCATAAAGTTAGCTCAGATACACTGATAGCTTGTTTACACATTTCAAGATGCCTCTTACCCCATCACCTCTTTTCTAGCATGTCACAAGCTCTCAGTAAACGCCCTATTAAGCACAACTAAGTTACAGGGGATTTATACTTAAATCTACCCTGGACCTGATGTGCACCTCCATGTCAGTAGATTGTGATTGCCCTGCTCAGTACTCCAGATACCTCCTGTGTATGTCTGGAAACTTTGATGAGAATGATATTAATCATTGCTTCAGTTTCTGAATTTGCAGATGTGTGCAAATTCTCAGAGGGAGAATGCTGCAACTATCAGAATGGTTGAAGGCAGTGGAAAAACCTGAAAAACATTATATGTCCATATATGGACATATAATTATATGTATATGTATATTATATTATATGTCCATATAGTGTTAATGTTGGTGTTGGCCAGTTGTTTAGGTTAAACATTACTGTAGCCTGTATACATATAAAGGATCAATGTTGTAATCAACTGTTAGTTGACTTATACTTTAAAACAGCTCTACAGAAATAGAATCCAAACTTTAAATGATCTTCCTGTTGCTGCAAAATTCACAGAAAACCCAAAGCGTGAAGAGCAGGCTGTAGGAGCATTTTTTGTTATGTTTGTGTTCAGATAAGCTGAGCATATCTTGTGCCCATCTTTTTTCCTGAATGCAGAGACAGATATGATCGTCGCCTTTAACTCCCAGCAAGACATTTTGGTGAGAAAAACACCGTCTTCACCAAGATTTTAGAAATGTCTCTTTTCCCATAGATACTTACATGGAATAACACACTATGACATAAACCAGTAAATCTGTGTCATTTGTGTTTCCGGGATGCGCTGAAGAGTATCATGAAAAGGAAACAGAGTGACGCAGAGTGGACCTCAGTTTGTGATTATAACAGTGAGATAGCGCAAACTCTGCTGCACTGCACAGCCTCGATCTTCCATGGAAATGGCCTGTGCATACACACAGACCATACAAGTACTTACATGCTTACTCCTCAGCAATAATACCAATGTACTTGCTCCCATTCAGTTAGAAAGCTATGAATTTTACTAGCGGCAAAGATGGTGAAACCTGGATGAATCAACATGATGAAGTTTTTATGCTGGGGGGGGCAGCATTACTAAACATATCTAACATCGTTCTAGATTTATGAGTCTGATGAGTCTGCTGAGATTTTAACAGAGCTTTTTCAAAAATCAAATGACAGATTATAGTTGCACAAATATAAACCTCACTGTGGACACCTGGTACCAGTTGCCTGGCAACTGTGTTTTACTGAACTTTGGTCGGTGATACCGGCTTGCAAGTTGCTTTCAGGGTTTTTCCCACCCATGATGCAACTGTCTGGTTAAACTGTGTGTGAGCTGGTACATGTTCCTACAGCCAGGCTGATGATTCACCTGAGACAGACAGAATCAAACCCTTAAAGGCTAAAAGCAGCAAATCGTGTGTGTGCCCTGACAATCACCCTACCAACTGGAAATATTCCTGTTAAGCCTAGAAGCTTCTACAAAGATTATTTGGTACTGTTCTAACGCACACCCTGAGAAATGGCGGGTTTTAAAATAATAAAATAACTCCATACCTTCCTCACCTTCCTCATAGGCAGGATTAATGAGCCCAGGCTCGGGCTGATCCCGGGTTGAACTTCGAGACAGTGTTGCTGAGTGTTTCGCATCTCCAGACCCTTCTCCGTCACCCTTACGTCCCTTTAATTCATTCCATGAGGGCCTCTTCCTCTTCTCTGCTTCCTCTCTGAGTCTTCTAAAAACAGGACATCTGAGGATTGACAGAAGTATGAAGAACATTAACAAGTAAGTGGGCGAATTAGTGATGTTAAAAGGAGTTTAAAGAGAATCTTTTATTACAATTTGGAGCTAAAGCTTTATATTCTTTTACTAGAGTATCTTTCCAAACAATTGCTGTGCAGCCCATCAGTCCACCCACTGTCTGAAACAAGCTGCTTTTACCTCCATCCCTTCCCTTTAAAAAACAACTTTCCTCTAATTAGCTGCTCATCAGAAACAACGTTTGAAGAGCAGTTAGGTGATGAAGCTGTGTTCAAGACCAGTGCTGCTGAGATGACAACACCAAGGAAATCCCCTCCCATTGGCATCATACAGGTCTGACAGTAAAAAAAAAACAAAAACTGAGCATTACAGCTGTCTGACGTTTTTGGCTCAAAGGAATTAATTATACATATGATTACCTCATCTGAACTTTGGCCACATTTAATAGGAGATCTCACCTTTGAAGCTGTATTCATATATAAGTGAAGATAATGACAAATATTATAGGTACATGTACAGGAACGGCTGAAAATGAACTCAGGGAACAAAATTCAATGTTAAATGTGTTTCGTGAGAGCAAAGAGACCAGAGGAGAAGCACTATGCAGACTTCTCTGCATTGCAGAGTGTCTGTTGAGACAGGCTGAATCTGATTAAGCCTGTGCTGGAACCGGTGCCTGGTCTTCATGCCTGAACTTTGCCTCCTCACTGTTTACACAGAGAAGCTGCAGCAAGCTAATTTGCCTCCCACAACTGACTGCGTCATGGCGGCCACTGGATGATAAGCACCACACTCTCCATGTGAAAACAAGAAGAGTGACCTGTGCCTCGTATTGAACTCAATAACTACACAGCTGTGTGTTCACAGACGAACTATGCTACCAGCAATAGCTGGTAGAGTTTCAAAGAGCACACAGCTATGGTGGCCCTGAAAGGTCAAACGGACTGCGAGTTAAGAAAACACCAACAAACGGAAAAGCATACAAAACATGACTAAAATAGAAAAAAGAAACCCACAACGGATATAGAAAAAAAACACATGACAAGAAGTAGAAAAACATAAAATCTCACAAAATACAACAGGAGTGTTTATGTGACACAATAACATGACGGACCAGGTGCAAATGTAACAGAAACCAAAACACGCAAAGGTTTGCACTTTTGTTTGAGGATTCATCTGTGTTGCAAGAGAGAAAAAGATGTAGGTGATATGCAGTTTAAACACATGATTCATATAATACTGTAGATACGTGTTTGCTATTAGCCGTTTACTGTTAGCTTGTCACTTTTTATTTTTAAATGGCTTTTGCTGCATCTTTTCTATTTCTGTTGTATTTTATTCAACTTCCATTGTGTTTTGTGTGTTTTCTTAAGCTTGAGCACGTTTGACCTCTCAAGGCCACCGTACAAAAACACAGCTATAGACGTTATGTTTTTCTTTTCTTTTTTGCGGCAAAGTAATCAGAATTTTCTCACAAAACCCTGCAGATCTTGTGTTTATCTAAGTTTTTCTTCTTGTTGTTGTTTCGACAAGAATGATAAGCTACAATACTCGTGCCTGTAAGCCAAATATGAGGCTATAAATAACAGTTAGCTTAATCGACAAACTGGAAAAAGGGAACAAATTTAGGTGGCTCTTTCCAAAGCTTAAAAAAAACGAAAGAAACTGCCTTCCTGTACTTACTCAGCTTACTAATTAACAAGCCTGCAATAAATCTTTAATCTGTCACACGAATCCCCCTGTAAATCTGTGATATGGCCACTTTACACATCAACTGTCAGATTAACAAACAGTTTCCGCAGTTCTGCAAGGTGGACAGGCTAGATGTCTTCAAGCTAGGCTAAACTAAACGAAAGCCAGCTGTAGCTTCAGATTGAGTAAACAGCCATTCAACACTCGTCTTAACTCTTGCCTAAAAAGCAAGAAAGCAAATGTTTCTGAAAAAGTTCAACAGTTCTTGTGACAACCACATGACCGATGAGTTAGGTCGCTGGTAGTTTACACAAGACAGCATCAGAGATCAACATGAATATAACATAGGACACATTACATAAACACCATCATAAACTACAACCTTTGTCTGAAGCAGGCAGATGGTTCAAAATGAAGGAAAACTAGGTAAAACTATTGCACTGCGTATAATGTCGTCATAAGATACTCATAATAGAAGATTTAGAGTTTCATGTGTGTTAGAACTGTGAAGGTCAAACAGTATCCACAGTCAGCATCCCACTGAGTCTTACCTGTTGTGCAGGTGAGGCTGCAATTCACAGCGCTGCATCGTCTGCTGGCACTCCGCACAGTGTGGGCACATAACCGTCAACTTGTCCAGCAGGTTCCTGACCAGCAGGCTGGAGGGACGGCACTGATGTAACTGCAGCCGCTGGCGGTCCACAGGGCAGAAGTCCTGCTCCTTCAAAAAGTTGCTCAAACAATGAAAGCAGTACGTGTGGCCGCACGGTGTGTCCATTGGCTTCAGTAAAGGCTGCAGACAAATGTGGCAAACCAGTTCATCGTCCACCTCATCCTGGTACTCGTACAAGTGGGAGTCCTGGCTGTCGTGCTGCTGGCCGCACTCCTTACAGACACGTGCCCACGACAGGCCCACAGTGCTGCTGCCGCTAACTTTGGTTTCTGTTGTAGCCATTATCTGAGAGAGCTCAGTCCAGTTTTCTGTGTCTGGAAAGGATCAGCACGCTCTTATCTCCTCACAAACTCTTTAGTATATTTCATAAGTCTACGTTTGCATTCCCACAGCCAAATCCACTCCAGCAGTGAAGCAGTTTATCCAGAGTCGAAAATGTTATCTCCACATCTTCATGTTGATTCTCTGTTGAGAGAGAAACACAGTTAAGTGTACAGCAGACCATTCCTACTTAAACTGGGCAGCTACACAGGAAATGACAAATCCACAAAGCTGCAGCAATATGGCAGCAAGCTACAGCTGCTTCCTCTCAGCAAGTTTCCTGAGGGACAAAAGGAATTCTCATCTCAGCTAAAAGTCACAGTGCTTCTCACTGAAAGCGCTGAACTCTGTGAAATGAGCCAGAAGAAAACAGACTAAAGTCAACCCTCTGCTAATGGGAAGGAACAAAGGCAAAGCACGCACGGGAGTAAGAATTCTGAATGAACTGGGCAGAAATGCAATCCCCTTCACTAATGACCCCTTGCACCCAAACGGCAGTGGTCTCTATCCCTTTGTGCAGGTCGTAATCTCCTTTTAATTCCCTCTCATAAGGAGAGCACTGATTAGAGACGCATTCTTTGGAGAAACTTTTAGACAACCTCTCCAAATAAGAACAAATGAAGAAACATCGCAAATTATACCAAATGTACTTAGGTGGATATTGTGAAATCTACCACTGAGGACACATCATCCATCAAAACAGTTTGTTTGCGGATGGAAATAATCAGTGATTATTTATTAACTGCTTTATTAACTTGATTAGCAAAATAGCTTGATGTACTTTCAATACTTTGGACTGTCAGAAAGGCTAAGAAATCCACAAAGACCATCAAATACCACCATAAGATACATGGCTTTATCTTACTGATGCAAATCAACTAAAGAGAAATGTTCTCTTGCACATAAGAAAATGACAAAATGAGCCACCACAATAAAGTCCCTATGTTCAGGTCCCCTGTCTTTGTGATCGCAGTGCTGATTTCAGACACAAAAAGACTGCTTTATCTTCAGTGTTATTGAAGCGACTCACCCGAGATGATATCTTTGCTGTCAAGCGCCCAGTAGCCACTGCACGCAAAGGAGAGACTCTAGCAGTTGCCTGAAGCCTGAATGAAACCAGAACCCTGCCTCCTCACCAGCAGACCGTCAGAATAATGACTGTGTGTGTGTGTGTGTGTGTGTGTGTGTGTGTGTGTGTGTGTGTGTGTGAGAGAGAGAGAGAGAGAGAGAGAGAGAGAGAGAGAGAGAGACTACGTGTGTGTATGTGCATCAGTGTGGATGTGTATGAGCTCCAATTGCACCGGTGTGAGGAATGCAGAGGGGAATTGAATATAACTAGGCACCATGAGAGGAAAGGAGAAATGGTTGTTCTGCCTCCATCATCAGTGCCTCGGTGTGTGTGTGTGTGAGTGTGTGTATGTGAGTGTGTGCGTAGGTTTGGGGGTTGGTGGCTCAGACTGCTGATGTTGCACTACCACAGGTAAAGTACTCTCAGTAGCTGAGTGAATGATTGCAAACACAAAAGCCTGGTTATAAATATGTGCAAACATCTCTCCATATACATGTACACAGGCCTTTTCCCTTCTCTTTCTTCACTTTGTACAGCTGATACCCACTCCTGTTACGAATCGGGGTCAAGGATACTGTAGCACAGAGACACACACAGTAAAAACCAGGCTACGCTCCATTTACCTTGAAAACACATCACTCGGTGGATGACGGTAAAGTAAAATCCACCATCTGAATTAATGAAGAGGTAACAATTCAGCTAGGCTTTACATTAAAGGTGTATTTGATTTGTGCTACAGTGACATGCACTAGCTAGTCTTCCGAAAGGTTTTGTATTCCAACACGCCCTCATTAAACATGGCTTCATAGGAGGATAAATAGCATCCTAAAAAATGATGGTAATCTCAGAATGGCTGGCTGTAAAGCTATTAGCCTTTTAACCATGTTCCTTTAAAAAAAAGGGGAAAAAAAAGCATGACCTCGATCAAAGTACTCATCTTTCTTGGGAATTTCCAGGTGAAATGGAGAGTTTTCAAAAAGTTACAGCATAATGTGGTCAAGTGACAACCTCCAGGGCTGAAAAATGAAGCCAATGTAAGAAAGCGCTACAAACTGCAGGCACTGCTTTTGTTTCAAAGTGTGTTAATCTCTTTAAAATGTCCAATGTCAAAGCAGAAAAAAACAGTTTAAAATTATGCAGAAAAAAAGGTTTTTTGTCTCTATAGCTCATTCTACGCTTCATAACAGGTAAAAATGAATATTTCATAGCTGATCAATTTAAACTGTGTTATTAAGTTTGAAAGTTTTCAGTATTAGAGGTGTGGAAATGATAAAGTGTCTACTTTAAAAGAAAATTAAAGCCCATGCTTATGAAACCAGCGGTTTTGAAATAAATATGGTGAAATATGTTAAGAGGCAACCAAAGAGGAAAGGCTGCACCAGGGAACACCTTATCCAAATCAAATGCCTTGTAATCATGTGACAGCGTAAGCTTTCGAGGGAAGTGTCTGTGGCCCTACAGAGTACTCTGGTCTCTTTTAGAGGATTACCTGAGGTGGCGTTTCTTCAAAGCCGGGCCCAATCCCATGCCTTGATAGCTGATATGAGTGAATCACATGTGCTGCCACACCCTCGGTGAACACAGGTGAGGCCATGTTAGACAGTAATTTCTCAGGTCCATGAGACAGGAGGTGTGCCATGTCTGCCTCTACCTTCCATTAATGTCTGGCATTAAATGACAATACCGCACTTAGAATGGAAAATTAATTGAATTAGTTACCCAGACATGAATAACTCTTAATCATCAGGCGAGCATTTCTCAGAGATTAAACCACCTTTTTTCTTACGACTTGAATATGTTCTGAAGCCTGTAATTCCTTAAGAAAACTACACTGCCTTGTTTTTCCTCAGTCCAGATGATGAATCATTCCAGTGGTCAAGGTAACATGAGATAAGCAGGATGCCAGGAGACTAGGGAGAAATGTCTTATCATCCATGGTGGAAGTCTGACTGATTACTCTGTGTATGTTTTACTCCCTGTTTGTAACTCTTAGCTTTCAGTAACTTTATTATCTATAAAAAAAGTTTACTTTTTGATTGCAAGGACTATTTTTTCTCTTGAGCGTCTTGAACTGAAATTGAATCTAATCTTTATAATCAAAGTTCAATGCCACGTGTTTTGAGCAGTCTCTGAGAAATCTTATGTAACTGCTATAGCAACAGGATGCAAAGTCCTCTGTTTAAAATACAATCACCAGTATTTGCATTGCATATCTACTGTGTGTGGACAAAATCAATAATCATTTCCAACAACACAATAAAACCTGGTATGATGTATTTGCCAAAAATGCCTTCCCCAGTTTACCTTCTCTTTGGCTCAAATATACATACAAATAAAGCTTCTTAAAGCAGACTCGTGCACAGTGTGGTGTGGAGCCAGTCTCATAACCACAAATCACGCACAGAGGTCAAGCTTGTTTGCACAAGGCATGCAAGCCTCCCAGTGTACAGCAGCCAAGCAAACACCACATATGTCTGTAATTTCATTATGTTATTACAGAGAGAAAACTGGGGCTGTAATTCGTGAACAAAATCCCCACGAAAAAATCCTCAGCAGAGGATTACTTGTCAACAGTTTGTTTCTTTTTTAAAATTTCTAATAGTTCAGCATTAAAAAAATTGCATCCTCTGCTCTGGATTCATTTACAGCAGGAGTGGCACAAATATAAGATTCCTGTGTATTTGATCAAGACGTAAAATTATTTAACTGAAACAGGTTAACTTAATCCAACTGTGCCGAAATCTATCAAAGAACAAAAGCAATTTCAAGCCATTACAATAACAACACCGCTGCACACAATTACACTATAACAGTATAAATTTAATACCAATAGCACAAACAAAAACCAGGCCCACTGAGGCATTTTGTCCATTTGTAAACTAAAAATAACGAGTTTACTCCAGAGGCAACCCGGCAAGAAAAGATAAATCAACGCATATAAACTCTATCAAACCTTCATCGAGATCTGGCAAACACACAGTCAGTGTTAAATACCAGAGCTGTGTGGTAATCAACCAACACCTGCGGCAAGGTCTTTAACCCTTAGAGAGTGTTGCAACCAATATACAAAAGACCCACGCACACATAGTGAAGTTTTAATGTTTGTGCCACTTTTGCAGCTTGTAAGTGGTGAAAGAGGTTCTTAAGCATAATGGCTTCTTTAGAGTACATTTATTATAATATGTGGTGATAATATAAGTCATATACTGTATTAGTTTACTGGGTAGTAGACATGTTTTGATCACATGCCACAAAAAACAAGTACTCTTCACTGCACTGATATGGAACATCTGGAGTTCTTTGTGGTTTTAGCAAGGGACGACTGATCCTATTGAGGGCTAAAGGCCACCGTTGGGGAGTGTCTTTGGTTTACATCAAACAGAGTTAAGGTCGATTGTATTTTTCAAAACATCAGGATGAATCAAGGTTTCTCAGCAGAACATCACATTTAAGTAAATGCTAACTAACAGACCCGGTCAGTGGATTTAATATTGTGGCTCATCTTTATTATTTCCTCTCTGAAATTTACATTTCATAGAAATAATAAGGAAAGCAGGCTAAAAACTTCAAACACCTTCAGATTGAATAAATAACCATTTTCTCTGCATAGTTAAAAATTTCGCACATGAAAAAACAGACACTCGGTGACAGCAACAAGGACATCTGCGATCATTTTCGACTCTGACTGCCTGGATGTGCGTGCTGTCACTGCCACCATAAATAACTCACTGTCCCTCCATTGACCACCGACGGCTGTTGCTGAGCTCCTAATCACAACACCACCTTGACAGATCCAAATGACAGAGGGGGCAATAAAAGCAGCTCTTCATAGGTATCGGCCAGGATACTGGTTAATGAGGCAGGTAAAGTGAGAGCAGGAAGACATTGCTTCACCTTCAGCTACACCGTGTGTGCCCCGCGGAGAAAGCGCTAACTGCTACACACCTTGAGCGACTTACTTTTCCGTGAAAGCGCGAATTTTGCGCTCTAAGACTCGTTTACGCGAACATAGAGCTCACATGAAGCGTAAAAGAAAAACTACAACGGCTACTAATAATATTTGTACACAGAAACGAAGAGAATTTGCCGAAGGCGAAGCCGAAACTCGTCTTACCTGTGTGAAGGTTGTTTTCCGGAAGCAGAAGCAAACGTGTCGCAAGCTAGAACAGCGAGGTCTTTGTGAAGTCGGACAGCAGCGAAATGAAAACGGCACAAAGTCTGGCCAGTGTCTCCCCCGAGCTGGTTTTCATTAACTACTTTTTTCTTTTCTTTCTTTCTTTTTACCACATAGCAGCCGTTGACCTGTCCCAGGTGCAGTTGAACCTGCAGGCGAAGACTGGGCGTCTTTCCCAGTTTCGAGCAAACACACTGAACCAAAAAGAGGTTGAGCACCGGAGGGAAGTCCATGCAGGTGTACACAGTACCGTCCCCCTTTCCAAGGCAGTAGGTTTTACATAACAGCCCGCTCTTTCCAGGCAGACAAAACACTCTTTCAAAGCAGTAACTCACCCCAAAGCATTATATTTTGCTTTGATATCTAACTGTATATATCCATCTATGACAAAATGGGAAAAATACTCCCAGTATTTTAAAAAGAGACGCATATTCGTGCCTTTTTTTTTAATTTTTATTTTTATTTTTTTAATGACACACAAAGTATGCAAGTAATTAACTTTTCCAAAGTGCCTTCATCTCAGTTATTGTGAGTTTTGTACAGTGCAACATTCAGTTTTAGATGTCTGAGGTCATGGATGCTAAAACAAAAACAAAAAACACCAACAGCCAGCCTGTTTACATATAAACTGGTGTGCTGGTAATAAAAACCCACTGCCTGGTTTCTGAATATCCTATGGCGATAAACAAAATAAAGGCTATATGGTGAGATAGCATGCAACAGAATTGGATATTCAGTTAGAAATATGCAGTTCTGTACATATGAAAAGTGTGTTTAGTATATATTATATCCATTTGTAAATGGCAGTAATAACTCTTGTGCAGTTTTTTGGCCTTTTTTATTTATATGCTATTTTTCTAATATATCTCTAGTTTACTCTTTCTTGCTGGCCCCTGTGCTGCTATAACATGTTAATTTCCCCAGTGTGAGACTAATAAAGTTTATTTCTATTATGAAGCCAGGTTTGCAGGGGTTTGACAAAACCTGTTTTGCTCTTTTCCAGGTCCATATTTTTTTATTCTTGGACCCCAGTAGAACCCCTATGTGCATCCTGTGACTAAAAACACAATTTTAGCTCCTTTCCCTTTGGATCTTCATTGGATCCGCTGCAGTTTGCTTACCAGCCTGGAATTGGGGTGGAGGACGCCATCATCTACCTCCTGCACCGAGCTCTGACTCACCTGGAGAAGCCTGGAAGCATTGTGAGGATCATGTTCTTTGATTTCTCCAGTGCTTTCAACACCATCCAGCCACAACTTCTGAGGGACAAGCTGGAGCTACCAGGAGTGGACCACCACATGTCCCAGTGGATACTGGACTACCTCACAGGATGCCCACAGTATGTGAGGACACAAGGCTGTGTCTCTGATATGCTGGTCTGCAGTACGGGGGCCCCACAGGGAACTGGCACCGTTCCTCTTCACCCTCTACACTGCAGACTTCAACTCCCCACGCTGCCACCTATAGAAGTTCTCTGACGACTCTGCCATAGTCGGCCTCATCACAGGTGAGGACGACTCAGAGTACAGACAGTGGACTCTGGACTTTGTGGACTGGTGCCAACAGAACTACCTGCTGATCAACGCCGGAAAAACCAAGGAGTTGGTGGTGGACTTCCGGAAACGCAGACCCACCAGACTGACACCGGTGAACATCCAGGGAGTGGACATTGAGATAGTGGACTCTTAGAGGTACCTGGGTGTTCACCTGAGTAACAAACTGGACTGGAGCCACAACACTAATGCTCTTTACAGAAAGGGTCAGAGCAGACTCTACCTGCTGAGGCGGCTGAGGTCATTTGGAGTCCAGGGAGCGTTTTTAAAGACCTTCTATGACTCTGTGGTGGCATCTGTCATTTTTTACAGTGTTGTATGTTGGAGCAGCAGTTTATCGGCAGCTGAGAGGAAGAGGTTGGATGTTCTAGGATGCACCCTGGATCGAGTGCAGGTGGTGGGAGACAGAAGGACTCTGGCCAAAATAACATCTCTGAGATTCTCCCACCCCATTCATGTAAATGTTGCTGAACTCCAGAGCTCCTTCAGTGACAGACTGCTGCATCCTAGATGCACGAAGGAGCGTTTCTGCAGGTCCTTCCTCCCTGCAGCTGTCAGACTGTACAATCAAAACTGCTCCCAACAAACATGGATGTTTACATCAGCGCTGTAATTTGCACTAATCAACCGAACAACTACTACTGTTATAACTTGAACATTATTTTTCTCATTTAATATATATATATATATATTGGAACTTTTATCTTGAACATCCACCATTGTAGCAGTGTGTGGACCCCCCCAATTCAGTAGCTTGTAGAGCCACCTTTAGTATGAATAACTTGAAGTTATTTCAGGCAGGTAGAGGTCTGGACTTTGGCTGGGGCATTGCAAGAGCCTTTCTTTTTAACCCATTCAAGCACTTTAAGTTCTCAGTTAGAGTAGAAAAGTGCTATATAAGAACCAATCCATTTACCAAATACTATTTTACCATTCTATTGTAGATTTGCTGCTTTGCTTGGAATTATTATCTTATTTCATGACACAGTTTTGGCCAAGCTTTAGTTGTCGGACAGATGTCCTCACATTTGACTTTAGAATACTTTGATATACAGAGGTGCAAAGGTCCTGTGGTTGCGAAACAAACTTAAATCATCAACCCTCCACCACCGAGCTTGACAGCTGGTATAATGTATTTGTTTTTTACCAAATGTGTCCACTTTGGTCTGATCTGTCCAGAAGACATTACTAGAAGCACTTAATTCAGTAGTTACTTTGTTTCCTATGGAAGCAGTAAATGTCTACTTACTCTACTGAATGAGCACTCAGCCAGAGGGGGAAGGAAGAACTCTATTTTAACAAAAACAGACCTCCGCCAGGCTCAGGAAGGAGCAGCCATGGATAAGAGTTTAAACTGGGATACAGCAGATACATGGTACACAGCCTGCATTAACTGTGCGATGTGGTGTAAGGTAACTAAGAACATTTGCTCATGTACGGTCCTTTAATTGTATATTTCAAACTGTCACTGTCTAAATGTGCATTTCTACGATGTTCTGGATGGTGAAATGTGAAGTGTGATACTTGCTACTTGAATCCCAAACTAGTGAGCTTGCAGCTCACTTGCAGAGCTCTCTAAAGGGTTCCTGCTCTGTATTTGAAAAGGCCGAATATTTGAATCACTTTATAGCCGCGCAATAAAACATTTCCCTTTGGTTTTTTTTTTTTTGGTTTTTTTTTGCATGTCTAGACTTCAAATTTGCATCAAAGTCAGCATGAACATTTTAGACAAAATGTACTTTATACATAATTACTAGGCTATAGTGCATATGATTATCCACAGTGGCCGTTGTGATTATGATAGCTGATGCATGTTATGTGTTTTTCTAATTAACTGACACATATACAAATGCCCGGAAGTTTAAAAAAAAAATTCACAGCACAGTAACTCAGAACTAGCGAATGCTGGCATTTCCCTTAATAAATTACTTTCCAAACACCTTTGCAAAACTGTAGAAAAATACTAGCACTGTACCAGTTAAAAGGGTTGTGACACATGGACAGTGTAAAGCACGATACCCCCTACAGAAAGGAAGGGAAGTCTCAGTGCCATAAAACCTCTCTGTGAAAGCCTGTTCACCCCAGGATTTATAGCTGTCGTAGGAAGCTTCAATTCAAAGTGACATTTGCTGATACAAGCTCACAGAATGAAACTCTCCACGAAGCAATACAGATGTCACGTGGTCTATATTTCATAAGAGAGCAGGGAACTTAGGCCGCACATCTTTCATGATTTTTAGGGTTTCTTTGCTGACATTATTATTAAAATTAGAACATAAATAAATCAGTTGTAAAAGCACAATGGAGCACCTTTCATTTGATTTTGTGGAAAGATCTATGCATAATTTAGAATGCTGTGATTGCTTACCCAACATTTTCAAAACAACAGAAAAAAGAGCAAATATCTAACTAAAAGTCACTTTAAAGTAGTCCAGACACATAATATGAAGTGCTTGTATTTCATAACAACACTTTTTGCTGTCAGATTTAACAAATCATGCCAGAAACATTATTTACAGCAACCATGTTGGTATGTGATACATGTGAAATGGGTCACAAAAACTTTGAGGACCCCCATGTGTTGGTGAAATAGATGAGAAAGAGTGACACCATGTGTTTAGGTTAGGTACTATAACTCAATTTATTAAAAAAAAAAAAAGTACTACATGCAAATACATATAGACCTACTAATAAAGCTAAACACATATACATATATTGGTAACAGTTTATCTGTTGTTTTGATATTGATTGATTAAACGTGAAACAGGATATCTATCAGAAAATCTCATTTCAGTATGCGGAGCCTTTGTACAGATGTGGTTTCTGTCATTGACAAAAGGCATATGTCTTTCCTTGTCTTTCTTTTTTTGAATTTTGGCCCATGATGAGAAGGTTGGAAGTAAGTTGCAAAGACAGATAAAAGACAAACAATGGCCAAACAATAAAACGTATCCCAAAGTCTCGCTCTCGCACACACAGAAAGGACCCACAGCTCTGTGTTTGACTTGTGGTGCCTACAAACAAGAAACAGGCTGTTTGTCTTCCCCGGGATCAGTAAACATCCTCAACACAAACAAGTTCTTCTGGAGTGAGAGAGGAGAAACTCACACCATCAGGGCAGCTGCACTCTCACTCCACCTCAGCCTTTGATGTCCTTCAGAGAGAGCTGATAATGAAGGCTCCTTACATCTTAATTCTTTTAATTGGAGTGTGGATGTAACAGGTTGCTGATACCAGAGTCTTTTGGCTTGACGAGGAGAACTTTTGTCCAGTTTCTTTCATAAAGAGTCATACCTCTCCTGATAGATCACATTAAAAAAAAAAAAAAAAAAAAAGACATACGGGGCATGCCTTCAAGCACAGCTCACAAATATTCAGTTTGTTTTCTTTGCTTTCAAAATGACACTTCTCCTAAACAGCTGGGTGCTGTAGTTGTGACCAAACACAACTTCAGCTGCAGTAAAAAGTGTATTAGACTAGTGTTCTTTTTCAGGTCTTACACACTGGCGCATGTGGGATTACATAAAATACATTTAAAAAAAGCACTGTAATGACGTAAAAGGTCACTGTGATGTGTTTTTTTTAATGATTTTTTGGTCCACTGGGTACCAAGGGCTCAGAGGTATCAATGACATAACAAGGCATGTAAGACAACATCATTTAAAGCAACTTGATGAGAATGAAGAAAACTACTAGTTTCCTTTGTCTTTGTAGTGTAACGCTTCTCATTGGGCCTTACTTTGCAAATGAGCGAAGGGGCGTTTGTGTGTGTGGTCTTTTGTTTTTTTACTGTTGCTAAGGGGAAACCAAGGACACTGTAACACTGCAGCAGCTTGCCTACTCCTCCTCTGGCCACTCCAGGCAAAAGAAAGAAAATAAAAATAAAATAAACCTTCTGCAGCTCGCCCTGGGCAAGACAACGAGGCATTTGGTTCAGGCAGCAGCTTGCACTGTAGCCTCAGGTCCTGTCTGGCTTGCACATGATAGATTTTAATCAGTGACTTATGACCCAAACCAGACTACACTCACTGCATTCAAGCTTCAGTAATCTCACAGTCAGCTGTGGTTCATTTTGGACAACACTGCTAAAGATTTGCTGAGTCATAGTTAATTTGTCTTTTTTTTTTTTTTGACATTGTTAACTGTTCACTTATTTTTTTATATTCTTATAAATGCACCATAGGGGGGCTTGGGGTCAAAGCGCCATTTTCAGTATACTACTGTGTATATTGTTGTATTGACAAGTTCTTGAATCTTGAATTGAATGAATCTTGAATTTCTTGCTGTTATTTTCTTACAAAATTACATGTTATTTGTAAAAAGATAAGCCAAAGAAAATATAAAATTTATGTGTTTGTGTGCGAGTCTAGGGTTCTCCTGTGTATGTGTGCTTAAGACCAGGATGATCTTCAAGGGCCTGCTTGTTTGTACCTGCTGTGTCATTCTGCTCGTCCTCTCAGCATGACACCCTGTAGCCTTGGATCAGCCCCTTTGACATCAAAAGACTTCTGTGATTCTTATCAGATAATATTCTTGTCCCTCTTCCCTCCCTCTTGAGTCTAGTCTCCTCACACTGTTGACCTGGATCACGCACACTGTTCGTTATGGCCCCTTGGTCTTTCCTCCTCTTATCACCGTGATGGCCAGGCCATGATAAGGCAGGTCCAGGCTCAGGACACAGAGAGGGAGGGAACTGAGCACTCTTTTAAGCAGTTGCACAACTTCAAGGCAGTAAAGCACTAATCTTAGCTGTGTGCATGAGGTACTGTTGTTTACACACTCACAAAAGTGACATATTTTCTTAAATGTATTCTGACTTGTGCAATGCAGCTTAAACTTTAGGTATTATTTTAATGTCAAGTTTATATTAATGTGATTTAGGAGTACACCTGACCTAGTCATACTCATCTTCTTAGTTCAGCTACATCTGACATGTGACAACAGCACATCTGTCTCAGTGGCACATGCATTTATGAGTATACCGGCTAGGGCAGACAGACAGAGGAGACTGGTGTCCAAAGTCACGACCCTGCCCTGACCTGAATGAAGGAAATGGTCACACTGCTTGAGACAAAGCAGGTTAAAGGAGAGTCTGAGGGGCTGGCTGGTCAGGCTCTAACAATGGGTCCGTGCTCTAAGACTGTGGGCCACACAAAGGCCACAGAAACCCCCTTTTTCTACTCCCACATTGCAAAAGAGATGGCATTTCACACCGGCCTGTGAACAGCCATTCAATCAAACTACTGTTTAACCCGACCCCAGGCCTTAACAGAAATTAAGATGGGTCTGGCGGGATGTATTTAGGTAACTGCCCACACTGAACTCATTTCACCAAGCCAGCATCAAGTGAACCAAGTGAACCAACTGAACCAACGGCTTCTTTTTCAGTTAATATTACAAGACTTTGAATGTCAAAATCTGAAAATGCATTCTACTTTGTAATCACTGCTAAGAAAAAAAGTGAATATTCTTTAAAGCATATAATCAATAGGGGACTCAATAAATAACATGCCTAGTGATAGGGTGTAAGAAGCAGTAGCACCCTGGGGAATAAGAAACATGACCAGACCCTTCGTCTGGGTCAACTACCCACAAGCTGGGGCTGAAAGAGGCAACCACATGACCCTCTCTCTTCTCAATGGACTGCTCCTCCCTTCTACCTGTACGTGGCTCGGATCAAGGTGTGGGGGCTGAATATCAAACAGACTGAGGCCTTTGATGTGGATAGAAACACAAACACTGATTTGAGCAGAGTCGTAACAGCTTATTTGTTCCCTTTAGTCATTCATTGAGCTGCTTGTTGAATGTGCATGTCTTCAAAGGACCGCTGCATGCACCAGTGGTACAGTAGCCGAGGAGGACCTGAGAGATGGCTGTCCTGGAGAGGTTGTGGGAAGGCCATCTGGCTTCCTGTTCCTTAGATTTGATATTGATTTATTGACTGTACATGGCAAAGATAAGGGGGGCAGCAGCTGCCAGAAGTTCTCCACTGCATCCTCGCAAACAATGGACCTCCTGGTCATCTGCATCCTGACTAAATAGTTAATGGATCATTCATTCGTAGGTTTTTACAGGGAAAAACATGTGTTACAGAAGAAACAAGTGTAATATAAGGTTTGTCTTTTTAAAGTAACGAGAAATGTCAAAGGTCACTAACACAATTACACAAATTAACCCCTTTAAGGCCGCAGATTTATCACTAATTTTACACTTTATAGTGTGTATATAAACACATTTACTGCTCTGCAGAGCTGACATAATGGCAGTTTTAACGTTCATTGCAATAAATACTGATCCCAATAATGAGGTGCAAAATTGCATTTACTATTCCTAACAAACCCTAACAACCTTTCACAGTTTACACAATCACAGAAACCATTAATTCAAATTTAAGCTCCTATGAATAACACGTCTCTCATTCCTGTTAAGTGAGCCAGGAGCAGTTTGGCCTGATCCCTGTTGTTAGAGGTGTTAAAGCAGTGCCACAGTAAATTGTACTCAAGCCTCATCACCAGTGCAACACCCCCACCCCCCCTTTAAAGAAAGACACACTCACAGAGAGAGACTCTAGTGTCAGCCACCCAAGCCTGTTCCTCTTGCCCACCCCCGAGCCTTTCTTCCCTTTCCTTTCCCCTGACCACACAAGCCTGTGATGTGACTGTCTGAGATAATGAGGTGAGAATTTTACTGCAGAGCTCTGTGAGCCTGGCACCAATCTGTGAGGAGGAGAGCCACCGGCCTCTGGTCTGCAGGCTCTCTGGTGTGGAGCGCCCTCTGTTGATTGCTGTGAGCTCACAACCACTGCTCTCGTGGGTCTGCAATGCACTTCAAAGTGGGAGATCAAGGGTCGACTTGCGCATGACATCCAGAGAATGACAATGCCTCAGCCAGCCTGCACCTACTGCAAGATACCAGTCCCCCAAACACAAAGGGATGCAGGCAGCGCCCGCAATACTTTTCTTCATGGAGGAAGCACATATTCACGACAGTGATATACATACAGGAAGAAGGTAGTGCTCTATCTGCATTCTACACAAATACTGGTGGGCAGAGGCAGTGTGGGAAAGGACAGCAAAGGAGACATACTGGCAACAGATTCTTTGAGGCGCTCTGTTTGACTGCTGAAGCATTAATTGATAAGATACAGCAAGAGCCGTCATCACACTGCTTATCTTTACGGAAAGATACCTCATTATCTTGTGTATTTCAAGACAAACATGTATAACAGCGTGATCAAAGCGTTTTCAAAGTGGGCTCTTTCAGCTACTTTGATATTCTATAGTTGAAGCACAGATGTGAATAATAGTCACTCCAGCTCCTCTTTAATAAACAAAAGCGGAGCAGTTGCATGAATAGCAAATACGAACTTGCAGGTTTAGTTAGATCCTGCTCATAACCATTGCTGCAACTGCATCCTGATTGTTTCGTGCAGCAGTGAAAGCTGCTTTCCCGTTCAAACACACACACACACGCACGCACGCACGCACGCATGCACGCACGCACACACACAGACACACAGACACACCCTTTTCCACCCCAGCAGGCAGCTAGAGGTGAGCCTCTTGTGATCAGGCTGTCGTTTCCTCCGGTTGGCTCTGTTATTCCAGAAAGCCTTTGTAAAGGAGCCAAGTGGCCCAGGCACAGACAGAAGGTGGGCTCCTCGCATGCATCTGAGGATGTTAGGCAGGGGAGGGAGGGAGGGAGGTGCTCCTGGCAGGCAGAGACAAGAAGAAAACAAACATGGAGCTGAAACAAGACAGCAGCATTAAATCCCTGCTGATTTATACAGTAAATCAGACCAGATTTACATTGTTGTTATAATAAAGAAAATACATCAAGGATTTACCTGATTGACACGTGTTAACAGATCCAAAAAAAGGGTTGAGATTAAGTGTATGCTCACTTTAAACAAACCATGTGTTGCGCAATTCTGGTCAACACGTGTTTGGAGAAGAGTACAACTCAAAAGAGGATCCTGAAATTAAATGAATAAGAAAATTGGAAGTCTTTAACGGTCCGAAGTCTCTCAAAACAAGCATTCACTTTTAAAACTCAAAATCAACCTTTAGCTGAGTAGGAAACTCAAAAAACTGACAGAAAAGACAAGGGCTGGCGTTCTGCTGCTGACAAGTGTTTGTGCTTTACAAAGTGTTTTATTGTGTGGTCTATGAGCAGGACTGCCATTTAGTAGCCATGTGATTTTTCAGAGCCATGTGACTTTAATATTTTGTAAAAAAGCGACTATGTAAGGCTGTGGGTGTGGAACCTGAAGCGGAGGAAGCTGTCCAAGCTACAGACAATATTGGAAAATTCTGCACACAAAGCATGACATGCTGGATAATTACAGGAGCACGTTTATCAAAAGAACCGTTCCACCTCAGAAGATCACAGGAAATCATTCCATCAATCTTTACAACTCCTCCCTATGATTGTTATTGGGAATACAGACCTACCCCTGGATTATTTCCACTTCTCATTATCTTGTATGTGATTGTTAAGCTTTGTTCAACTTTGGAGTATTTATTTTAACACACAACAGTTCTTATTTTTCTACATTTCATGTTTAAATTTAAAGTGAGAACATTATAACAAGGCAATTTCTCCCCCATGATTAATAAATTATTCATATTCAAAGCATGAAAGCCTCAAAATAAAAGCCTACATGGCTAAGGTTGTGTAATAGCAATACTGCTGACTGACCCAGTGTTATAATTTTTTTCATAAAGCACAGGTTGAGTTTTTATTTTATTTTTTTTAACATAAGACTTTATTTTCTAATGTTGAACTTTTTAAGTCAGAATTGTTTTTGGTTTTTTTTGTTTTTCAGATGGTGCGATAAAAAGCCTACGAAAAAGTCTTGATTAATATGTGTATACACTAATACAGCAGTAATTACACTAATTTACAGAACAATACTGTGCAAAAGTCTTGAGCCACCCCTCAATAATGTATATGCTGCTTCCAAGTAGTCAGACTTTCTTTTAATTTTTAAAGTTTTCTTGTGCAGTAGTTCTCCAGACTTCCTGAAGGTCTTTTAACGTTTTTCTTCGGATATTGGATGCTTTTTAAATTATTTCCTTAGGAAATAGGCACAGGACTGGAAAGATGCATCTGGCTTTTCAGTTGATCAATTAGTCATCTGACGCTTCATCAGAAGTGGTCTCAGTGGAAGGGCGGCTCTCAGAAAACTATTCTTAAGGAAGGGAAACTGGGAGTAAAGGCTGATGTAAGCCAAAGTATCCAAGAACTGGATTGAAAATCAGTGGCAACAGGTCTTATGGCATGACAAGTGCAAATTTGAAAGTTTTTGTTCAAATCATTGTCAGCATGTATGGAGAAGGTCAGGAGAGAGGTCCAACAGTGAGTGTTTACAGCCATCTCCTAAACACAGTGGACACTCTGTTATGGTTTGGGGTTCCATTTAAGTTGGTGGTGTTGGGCATTTTGTCAAAACTGATGTAAATATGAACACAGAAAAGCACCATCGGAGTTTGAGTCACCATGCAATATCATCTAGAAAGCATCTGATTGGAAACCGCTTATTTTTTCAGCATGAATATGATCCCAAACACACAGCCAACTCAGTAAAAGCATACCTGGGTAGAAAAACAGAAGGGAACATTATCAGTCATGAATTGGCCTCACCAGAATGTGGACCTCAACATTATTAGAGCAGAATGGGATCATCTTGACAGAGAACAGAACAAAAGGCAGCAAACATCCAAAGAAGAACTTTGAATATCCTTCAAGAAGACAAAGAAAGTTCAAGATGTGTTGAAGAACAAAGGTGCTTGTACCAAATAATGATTTTGAATTCACTTTTATGCTTCTACTCTGATAATCAGCAGGCATGACTCACATTTGTAGGGACTTTAATTTGCGGCATTGCATCGTTTGTACGTAATAATTGATCCGAGGTCAAAGCGCGCCCTCTGCTGTTCAATGCTCACCCACGGCAACGACCAAAGTGACGTGACTGTCACATTACACCGCCGGTCGGGATGGGTAACGGACACCTCCTCGCCGTCTATATTTAGATGTTTAACCTGTATAAGCAAATCCTAGAAAACTGCAACCATCGGAGGAGCCAGGCGGTTTGGAGCATTAAGGCCAGGCAGCAATGGCCACAGTGAAAAAGGACGACAGGCTGACGAGGTCTCAGAGCTTCGTGTGCGTCGGTTTCGCCGGGTTTTTTAGCAAAACTGTCACGTCACCTTTAGAGGTGGTCAAAATTAAAAGTCAGGTGGGCACCTTTCACTCCAAGAGGGGTTTCTGGCAAAGTTTTCTCATCATCTACCAGAATGAGGGGCTTAGGGGATTTTGGAAAGGAAATCTCGCCTCTTGCCTCCGGTTGTTTCCCTACAACGCAGTTCACCTCGCAACATACAGAAAGTGAGTAAAGTTACTTATACTTATGGTTTGTCTCATGCTGTGTCGACTGCATAGCATTTTATGTGATCGTTCGACCCAAATTTATCCTAAATAGTTTGTTATTCAACTTGGGTCACGTGACGTCGACTTTGTGTTTGTGTTTTGAGGTGTAAAACTGAATGAAACACGCTGAAGTTACAGAAAAAAGAATATTCAAGTTAATTCTTTGTGTATCAGGACCTAAAAGAACAAAAAATAGTTGATGTAAATGGTCTGTTTTCTTTTATCCCTGAAGTTAAAGGTGCACTTCCTGTTTCTCTATGTGAGTCGCACGCTCCATTTTAAGCCAATCAGAAGGCTGGATTTTCTCAGCCGAGTTTTAAAGTCGAAGGGTTGTCTCTTCTCCGGGTTTTGTCTCGCAGGTAGTGTGCCGTTATTAACCATCGTATTCCTGAGGCGCAAAATGTTATATATATTCCCGAAACTGGTAGAAAATGGTAGAACTAAGTCTAACTAACGTTTATTTTCTCATAATTTCGACTTACTATCGAAATTGCGTTTATTACTGAGTAGATCGAAATGTCCAATTTTGAGTTATGGATAGCAATTGAAGACATTGGCATCACTTCAAATTCAGTCAAACCTTTAAGCCGTCCCATTTTTTGCAGTAGACTCAAGAATCCTTCAAATTTATTAGGTTAAACTGTTGAAATAGTTGTTTTTGCTTGACAAATTGCTCAAATTATTAATAAAACTACATCCACAATATTTTAGATTTGGGTTTCGTTCTTTGAAGATGTCCCAAATTTCCCAGCTCCGCTTTATTAGGGTTTGTTATATGTTGCAGCTCTGTTACGTAGAAATATAAGCAGTTGGATGAAATGTTGGATGAACTTTGGTTTGGCTCTGCGAGTCCCGTGGTTTAAAAAAAAATCCCAGTGAGAGGAAATAATGCCTATGAGGCAAAAATGAGGGCATGTATACCAATTCAACGCTGGGTAACTTCAGGACAAAACACAGGCAGTAAGCAGCCGGCAAGACAACAGTAATCCCGCAAAGAATAGCAAATCTACTGCCTACTATCTGTATTAGTCATTATGTTTCCCGATGAGGTGTTTTTGTTTCGTTTTGTTTTGTTTCTTAGGCGCGTGTGCGCACATAAATAATACGTCCTGAGTGGCCAACCTGGTGTCCTATGCTGTACACACAGTTCCAGGAAAAGCAGGCCTTTTCCTATATGTCTGTGACACCCAAAAATACACACACGTGGATTCAGTTATTCACGTGCTTCTGTGTTGGAGGCTTCCAAGAAGTGCTCTGAAATAAAAATAGGTGTAGTAGATGTCCGAAAAAAAAAATATTTCAAAGCAGCAGAGCTTGTCTGACTGCTCTGAATACACTTAATGTCATGTGTATTTTAAATACTAACACGATGCATAAACAAACAGGGTGGCCTTCGATGTAGTGAACAACCACTTGGATCTTGTCTTTTTATATATAGCTATCTATTTATATATGTGTATGTATTGTGTTGGACTGTCTGCAAGACAAACTGCCTTACAGGGACATCTGAGTTTTATTTCTCATAGATGTATTTCTTTCCTCTGTGTGCAGGATAGTCCACCTTCACATGGATGAACTGGGCTTCATCTCTCAGTGGAGAGCCATATTTGCTGGTGGACTGGCCGGTGTTGTTGCTGCTCTGGCCACGTACCCGCTGGAGGTGGCAGAAACCAGGCTAATTGTTCAAAACTGCAGGGAGCCCACATACATCGGCGTGGCTCACTCCTTGTCAAAGATCTATAAGAATGAGGGGCTGCTCGCCCTCTACAGGGGATTTTCCCTCACTGTCTTGGGTTAGTATACACGTTGCTACAAACTAATTCGTTTTTAGTGGATCGTGTAAGATTTTGCATATGAATCTCACGTCACGAAACTCCACCTTTACCTTAAGTTTCATGTCCTTACAGGTGCAGTTCCCTTTTCTGTCGGATGTTATGCAGTTTACATGAACTTGGACAAGCTGTGGCAGGAGCCTCCTGTTCGCTTCACTCCCCTGCAGAACTTAATAAACGGCTGTTTGGCAGCAGGAGTGGCTCAAACCCTCTCGTACCCTTTTGAAACTGTAAAGCGGAAAATGCAAGTAAGTTTACAGAACACCTTTTCTGCTTGTGGGGTATGTTTGGAGAACTGAAACAGGACTATTTTTTGTTTTTCAAGCTGGAAGTAATTAAAATAGAAACTTAAAGATAGATAATACACACCATAGATATTTTTTTAAAGGTGTTAAATGGAAGTGTTACAGCTGCATACCGATGCTGGAAATACTGTGTTGGTCTTTTTAATAAAATTCATATTTCTTCTTCAGATCTCTCAGCTGCTGACTGAGTAATTGGGAAATGATTGTAAACACAACACGTTTACAGTGTAGATGCTCCTGCATGCTGGCTGTAGTACCATATTTAGTCCATAAGAGGGCAGTAGATGTTTGCCTAAGTACGGGCTGACCTTACTCAGCCACTCAATGATTTTGAGTATGGAAAGTTAACATCAGAATTACTTTAGTGGTGATTTACCTAAATATAAAGAGAAGAGATTTTTACTGCATGTGTTTTGAAATATTATAATCACAGGAGTTGTTGGTCTGCACCGTGTTGCTTTTAAATAAGGGTGTCTATACGCTGGAAAGGACAGATTGGGAACAATGGTGTGGCAAAGGACAGGATTCTACATCCGGTTTTATCTGCCTATTATTAGATGGGTTCAGCAGAACAAGGTTCAACAGCAGCTGGGAATGTGAATGTGCCCCAGCTCTGCAGAAGCTATAGATATGTTCTCTAAAGATAGCCAGCAACTATCAGACAGCCGGCGTGTGTTTCCAGTCTGCTGAAGCATCGCACCGACGTCACTTACTTTAAAGAACAGTCCTGCATAAAGGCTTCATTTAGCTATTCAGCTGTAGTGTCTGTCATTAAAAAGCTCAGAGTTAAACATTAATTCGGGACAGAGCACAGAGAGTGGGGGAAAACAGCGGATGATGTTTGCTGAGGCTTGGGGTAATGATTTAAGACGTGTATAGTTTAACTTGCTGGCTAGCTTGTCTAGCTTTAAGTGTCCTCTACAGATGAAGCTGTTTGAATAGTCCTATTGGTCTCATGCTTTATCCATGAAACACAATAGTCTACTTCTGATAGTTACTCTCTGAATCTTTGGCACTACTTTGGTGGCCCCTCCTACAGTATGAAGATATTTTATATTTACCTGATTGGTCCTGTGACTGTCCTTTTGCATTTACTGATAAATGACAGCTGAATTAAATCAAACACATAGTGTCACAATATTATGTCCTCTGACCTTCCCGGTTCTGAGTTAATAAGCACCTTCAAACTCTGATTCACCATTTCCTATTTTGGCTTTCATTCTTTTTAACAGGCACAAAGCGCCCGTCTTCCTCATTTTGGAGGAGTTGACGTCCATTTCACTGGAATGATCGACTGTTTCATACAGGTGATTAAACACAACGGCGTCCTTTCACTGTGGAACGGCCTTACTGCCAACACAATAAAGGTATGATTCACTTATACATTGGTAGCAATTTCTTGTTATATGGCCAAAGTACTGGTCTGTTTGATCTTCTGTTATATAAATAAGAGTATTTACATGTTTTACGCAGGAACAAGGGGCGGGGCATGGAAAGTAACGTTTAGTGTGCGTAGTTCACAGCAGGAATTTCACTACCAAGGTGAAACAGCATGCTCCGCTCTTAAAGCTACAGATCCCTTCATAGCGCAAAACTGTTTTTACTTGTGACCGTTTTAATGAAAATAAAGCGCATACCGAGTACAAGTTCTCTGTTGATCTGTGATCAAAATAATAAAGTGTTTCCATGACTTTAAAATGCAGTTGTCTTATGTCACTCCCCCACAGATTGTTCCCTACTTTGGCCTTCTTTTCACCTGCTTTGAGATGTGCAAGCAGGTCTGCCTTTACCGCAACGGTTACATTATCTCCCCCCTGAGCTACAAGCTCACACCGGGGGTCGACCAGAGCCTCGGGCCGAACGAGCTGGAGGAGGTCAAGCGCCACTTGAAAAACAGGAACTTTGGCTCAGGGGATTCGTCTTTGAGAAATCGATGGTGATGCTTTACGTGAAAAGATGTCTGGTTTATTAAAAAAAAAGAGAGAGAGGGAGCGAGAGACTGAAAAATGACACAACAGCAAATCCAAGGACATCCAGGGGCCTACCTCTCTCAAACTTTTACATTTTATTTAAAAGTATTTTAAAAAGTTGTTTACCCATCCATGATTTACGATGGCTTTTTACCTGACATGTGCCTTTTGGGATATGCAGTGTATTCAGAGCAGTCAGGCTGCATTAGAATCAGTGCCATAGTCTGCTCACATAAAATAGTTTTTTAAAAAAAATGCTCATGGATTTTGTGAACTCTGAGCATCATGAGCGCCATGTGACAGGTTATAATTTTAATGTATGAATGAATGTAACATTTTTAATGCGTTTTAAGTTAAAGTATGTCATTATTGATGACGTATTGCGCTAACATGGAAAGAAAGAAAAGTGTTTGTGAGGTTTAAATGATTTGTTTTTCATTCTGAAGGTAAAAACATTGATTTAACCTCCTGTTTGCTGAAACCCACATTCCTCTACAGTGACTTTGCCCTTAAGTTGTCTGTCAGCAGTCTAACCCGTTTTCAATGGTTTAAAGTTACTACGGACATGCACCTTATTTAAGGTGCTTGTACTTTACAGGAGTATTTCCATTTTCTGCTAGTTTAAACTTGACATTGACCTCTACTGTTTTGTTTACTCCTACAAGCTACTTTTCAGATTCTGTAATATGTGACGTATTATTATATGAAAAGATAATAACAAGAATTTTTTTTTATAGCTGAATACGTTTACTGGTTTATTTCTGCATTTTCACTTGAAGATCCGGTCAACTCTTCAACCTCCTCTCTTGCTTGTAGTGGTAATTTGCTTTAGGCCAATTTGTTATTTGGTTTAAAGGTCTGTGTGCTCAGGTTGAGAGTGAAATCAGTCAGGTGATTGTATCACGTCAGCTCACGTGGGGAACTCAGTGGCAGCCAAAGGACATTAACAGCTGGGATGACCTTTACCATAACTGTGAGGCCTCATCTGCCCCAGAATGACATTTGACACGACCTTCAGGTTAATCTGAATAAGAATGGTAATAATATAACGCCGTGGCGGTGCCTCTCACTTCTGTTCAGATGCGACTTTGCAAGTTTTAAAAAGTCGCCAAAGTAATTCATAAACTTTCCTTCATGTGGGACTGATCTCGTGCCTCGATTTATCTGAGTGACAAGGGAAAGCTCCAAATCTGAATCGAAGGTCATCGCTTGGCCCCGCCCACTACTCCCAGAGCCGGCCAATCGCAGAAAAGAATCGAAGTTCACGTTTTTTCTCGCGCACAGCCTCCTTAAATCCCCTCACTTCTAGATAGGATTCGGCCATTTCAACCCCACCAACAGAGTAGCTGGACGGCGGCTTATAGCAACTGAAGATGAGTGAACAAGCTATTTCCTTTGCCAAGGACTTCTTGGCTGGTGGTATCGCCGCTGCCATCTCTAAAACAGCTGTAGCTCCCATCGAGAGAGTGAAGCTTCTGCTCCAGGTGAGTGTGAACTCCTTATATCCCTGTGCAAACACCTGAAATCCTAATGACACTGTAATTATAGATATCAGTCACATACGTGTGTTGAATACTGCTGTTGCTCATTTGCAGCTTTTCTTCTTCTTTCTTATGTGTGGAGGGGAAATTATTAAGATGCTTATGCATGTGGCAAATGGTTTAAAATCTAATAGTAATCTAATAGTAATGGAAATCTTCTGCATCGTCAGGAGTAGAAACTGGGCTAAAAATAGTAAATCGAAGCGGCTCTGTCAGAGATTGGTGCAGGCACAGATGAGGAGCGAGCATAATCGAGGCGCACCAGACTTGTTATGTAATAGACCGGCCTGAATGCTCGCATGAAAAGCGGCATTGTGACAGGAGAATGTGACCGTCTGTTGCCACTGTGGTGTTTAAAGTTATTCTCGTGTCAAGGCAGGTCATTAGTTTGGCTTGGCATTAAACAGCCAAGGTCACAGCAAGGTTTGCGCCATGGCGCTTCACTGCTGCATTGGGCCCGGCCTCAGCAGCAGCAGTGGCAGGGGGCGGGGTTGTGAACTGTTGAATGAAAGGGCTGTCCACCTGCACATGAAAGCAAATGTGTGTGACTCAGTAGAATAACGGGAATCTCCCAGCTTAGACAACTCAGAAGGTGACCAGGTGAAAGCTTGAAGAGGAAACGGGATATGACGAGCTTCACTTGTTACTGCCTCTAATGCACTGCGGTGTCTCTGCTTTGTTTACAGGTGCAACATGCCAGCAAACAGATTGCGGTCGACAAGCAGTACAAGGGCATCATCGACTGTGTCGTTCGTATCCCCAAAGAGCAGGGCTTCCTCTCTTTCTGGAGAGGAAATCTGGCCAATGTCATCCGATACTTCCCCACTCAGGCCCTAAACTTTGCTTTCAAGGACAAGTACAAGAAGATTTTCCTCGACGGCGTGGACAAGCGGAAACAGTTCTGGAGATACTTTGCGGGTAACCTGGCATCTGGCGGTGCCGCCGGAGCTACCTCCCTCTGTTTCGTCTACCCCCTCGACTTCGCCAGAACACGTCTCGCCGCTGATGTCGGCAAAGCGGGCCACGAGCGTGAGTTCAAAGGTCTGGGAGACTGCTTGGTGAAGATCTTCAGGTCCGATGGCCTTAAGGGTCTGTACCAGGGCTTCAACGTTTCAGTACAGGGCATTATCATCTATAGAGCTGCTTACTTTGGCATCTATGATACAGCAAAGGGTGAGTGTTTGCTGAGAGACATTACAAAGCTTTATGTCTTTTTACATAGCAGTTTTTAGCCTTTTAATTTCACCGGCTAATGTTTCTCTTACAGGCATGCTTCCTGACCCTAAGAATACGCACATTATAGTGAGCTGGATGATTGCTCAGAGTGTGACTGCCGTAGCTGGTCTTGCGTCCTACCCCTTCGATACTGTCCGTCGTCGTATGATGATGCAGTCTGGACGCAAAGGAGGTAATAAAACCCCAACAAAATCAAAGTATAACTTCCTCTTCTTTTTTTCCCCACTGTTCTATTTAAATGAGGTTGTAACATGTGTGTGATTCTGTCTCTTCCCCTTAGCTGACATCATGTACACGGGCACCATTGATTGCTGGAAGAAGATTGCACGCGATGAGGGCAGCAAGGCCTTCTTCAAGGGAGCCTGGTCTAACGTGCTGAGAGGCATGGGTGGCGCCTTTGTGCTCGTCTTGTATGATGAGCTTAAGAAAGTCATCTAAGATGTTTTTGTATGTTCACTGTTCTTGTTGTGAAGTTTAACTGTAACATATCTTGTACATTTGGAAGGACTTAAATGCCGAGCTATATTTATAGGGACCAACTAGTATTTTCTACTAGTTGTACCGGGGGAATATGTTATGCACTCTTCTCTTGGCCCACTCATTGTCTTTTTTGTTTTGCCCCTTACCAGAATGTCATTCCCTGAACACAGGAACCTTGCCAGTAAGCGAGAAATAAAGGCAACCTACAGAGTGAATCTCTGGCCTGGTTTTGAGGTGTAATGCCATGTATAAAGTGTACGCGACAGAGTGTGACTGAGATCCCCGGCTGCGCGTCTCCTCAGTCACGCCTCCTGAGGAAGATATTTGGCTGCCTCTTGTGAGAAATGTAATCTTAGACTTGCAGGTTGTAGTTGGGGGGGCGCCAAAATCAGCTGTGAACGTTGACCCGCTGACGATATTTTAACCAAGACATGCTTGCAGCGAAATGATCCACAGAAAGTCATTAGCTTTAGCAGTCTTCTGTGCATTTACAGAATTATAAAATAGTTTCGAAGAACATTTGCACAAGTGACTTCCTCTAGGATTACCTGTTGTAAGGTGGATTATTCCTGCCTTCTAAATATACTTTTATCTCCTGCCAAGCCTCTTCTGACTCCCAACTGGTGTGACTGACGACTCTGACCTTGAGCCATTTGTCCAGTTACCAGTTTGACACACAAGTTATTTACTGTCACGCTGAAGGGATCTCAGGATGAAATGAAAGTGTACTGGAGGAGATTTCTGCATTCTAGCTGGTTATTAAAACACATAAAGGACAACGTAGAGGGTTTCTAGTGGGGTCCACGTGTATTTAAAGGGGGTGTCATAAATTCCTGGTGATACACGATCCTGGCATGCGTAAAGAGGCACATGATTGTCGCTTGTGTAGGACAGGACATAGTGTTCTTACTGGTCCAGCTAATCGAGGGTGGGCAGGCCGTTCTATAAAAGTCAGCTGCAGACTTTGTGCTCTTTGGTTCAACTCAACTTTGGTTCAGTTCTGTCTGTTTAATTTAATTCAAACCTAGCTTAATGTTTGAAAGTCAAGAGAAATGTATATTTAAACAGTTTGATCTAACAGTGGCATCCTGGCACATGCTGGGCATGAGACCATGGGGACACTTGGCAACTTTAATCTGCTCTCTTTATTCAGACATGATAGAACTGCTGCCCCCTCTGAACATCATCTCTGCATTTATGGATTTTTTTTTAAGTTTCATTTTAGAGGAAATTTGACAAATGTTACTAGTAAAAGAAACTGGGGAAAAAAATCTTTGTAACCCAGGTTCTGGATCAGTGCAGCGTATTCAAAATCTCTAGCTGCTGTGGACTGTTAGCACCCCAGAAATCCTCCATGAGTCTTAAGTCACTGCTTTAATTACTCTTACCATGAGTGAATGAGAATATTAAGGTCTTTGACTCACTGTGCAGCTCTTAAAGTTCATCAGAAGTTTAATTCTGTCACTGGCAATGTGCCTTTAGTGTTTTCCACTCTTTGATCCAGTGATATGTCCTCAAACTTAATCACTTACTTCCAAGATGACAAGCAGAATTAATCAAATTAATCTTGACGAGACACAATGACTACGACTTGGACGCTTAACCCAAATTGATCCTGAGTGGAGGACACAGTGCTGCTAAAAAGAGGCTAACAGATTACATGGTTTACTCAGCTGGACTAATCTTGCTTTCAGTGATTCACAAAGACTTGGACCCGACCTCTTACCCACAGAAATTAGTTTTAATGCGGTTTTCTCCAGTTCGGTCTGAAAGGCCCTTCTCAGCAGGTAGCCCATAGTTAATCCTTCATTCAGTAGGCCTCACGTTACAGCTGTCCCATTACAGCTTTAACAGGGATCACAACCTTTTACTCACTGTCTGCGTGGCTTAAGATATGCCACAGCTCCTTGAAGTAACACGAGTCCTTTACTCAATTCCTCAGTCATAAAAATAGATGAATTTTGCTGGTGGACTGTATTACTATTTCTCAATATTATTTCATAGTGGCTCCAGTAACCACTTGAGTAGTGGTTTACACATTTGCCTAAGAAAGCTTTAGTCCTGGGAGTAAACACAAAGGACATCCACAGTAAAATCTCTGCCAAATCAAACACGCAGAGCTGCCCACTGTGGCAACCCCTCGTGAGTAAGGGAGCAGCCGAAAGCAGCTTCTTCTCATTATTTTTAGTACCTTTATTACAAACAGAAACACATGCTGCTCCCGGACATTTGCAGTTTTTATGATGGAGAGTAGGCGATAGCTTCTTAAGTAAAGGTTGCACTGCCACAGGGGAAAAAACACTAATGACACGTAAACCCACATAAAAAAACATTACCTGAAGCATAACATGACCAAATATAAACATAAACTCACCCCCCTGAGTGTTATCTCTCTGTTTTACTACTATAACTGAGGCTTTAATGTCTCATTATTAGTGCTTTACTGTTATTATGTTATTATGAAAAAATGTGGTGTCGTTTAAAAAAGTAATATTTACACAAACTGAGTACAATGCTGTGCTTATGTAAAAGTACATAGTTACATTCCCGTACTACGCTATGCAGGTCTACGGATCACTGAAGATACCCTTTACTACCCTTTACTCTGGGCGATGATAAACTTCTGGGCTGTTGCGTAATTTCAGCTGTTAGACCGAGTTACGTCACGGGGTCATGACCTCAGAGCTTTCCACTCATAGCAGTCTCTTCTACCGTATCTATCACAAGAGCCCATTAAAAACAAAGACTCGTATACTCGCATATGATATTTGCTCTAGTATATATTACAACAACGATTCTGGTACATTTAAATGTTACTACGTTAATCATTATGATCATTATGCGGGTACTTTTTACGTGCTAAATGTGTAAATAAGCCAACAATTACAAAACGTGCTGAAAACCTTTTAGTTTGAAGGTTTTCGGCACGTTTTGTAATTTTTAGCTTATTTACACAGTTTAAGTCCTGCCAGACATCAGACATGGATTTTTAAGATTTTATTTTTGTTGACGAAAAAATAAATAAAAAAATAAAAATCGAAGAGCAGTGATTGCGCCACCTTGTGGTCTTTAGAAGAAACATCACAACACAGCTTTGCTGAAAGCTCTAAAGTTATATTTAATGGAAAATGAAGTAACCAGAATCTTTCATGTTTTGTTTTGTTTTTTTAAATAACAATAATACTCTATTTAATGTAAGCTTTCATGAACACACACACCTGTTGCTATCTTCTTTCTCTCCTATTCACTCTTTGTCTGTTTAATGAGCTCCACATCCTTTTCTTCCTTTCAGTGGCCCTTGCCAGTATCACAGTCTGAAATAATGAAGCAGTGCTCAGAGAGCTTTTCTTGGGATGTAAGCAGGAGGAAAAGAAGCAGAAGGAATACACTTGTTTTCCTTGTCCAAATAAATAAATAATAAGTTAAAAATAAGGTTGAACCTGAATGTTTAATTTGGGACAAATATGTCATATAACAATATACTATTCAGAACTTGTCACTGTGTATTTTACAATGTGAAGTTGTTTTTATTAGTGTGTGTTCAAATATGGAACTTTGCAGAAGTGCTGGACTTTTTCTTTTAAGTGGCCAATATTCAGATATTTTTAATGCATCTGAATACATGATCTTTTAATGTTGTCCTGAATGACAGATTCTTAATCATGTCGATTGTATGAAAGACCAGTGAAAATTTCAAGCTTTTATCTTTAATAGTTCTTTAGATCTTAAAACATTCAGTGTTCAAACATTGGCTCAGCTTTCAATGTGTGAAAAAATATTTAAGTATTTGCTATATGAAGCTAAAATTTTTCCAGCTCTCATTATATATGTTCAAACACTGGACCATAACGTCTTCATGCAACTCAGAGATCCTAGAGCAGAAAATGTTGTCAGAGTTTGCTGATTTGAGATGGAATGGTCCACATGATTAATTTGACAAAAGTGGAAATTTGGAGGACTTTAACCTTTAATGAAACATTTCTGTGTTCAGGTACTGTGTGATTTGCAGCTTAAGATCCACCAGCAAAACTTCTTCTTTTGGGTGCTCCTTCTAGGGGTCACCACAGTGGATCATTTGCCACCCTGTCCCTAACACCCTCTTCTATCACACCAACCCTCTGCATGCTCTCCTTTTACGAACCTTCTCTGAGACCCCTCTATTTTCCTCCTGCCTGGAAGCTCCATCTTCAGCACCCTTTTCATCAGTGCCACCTTCTTTAAACCATACATCATACTAGGTCTCACTACTATCTTCTAAATCTTCCCTTTCACTCCTGCTGCTGTCTTTCTGTTACAAATCACCCCTGACCTCCACCCTGCCTGTCCACTGCTTTGGTTGGTTCGCCAAAGCAGTAGTATTTAAGATAAACCAGCAAAAAACAAACAAAACAAAAAACGGTAATAAAAGATTAGAGATGCGGTCTAAGTTAATGCTTCAATGAACAAAGGAGGGAATCACCAATCAAATATCATTTTCGTAAATAACTCGTGTTTTGGTGCTTATGGATAATTTTGAAAAGAGTCGTATTGTGCCACTCTCGCTGTCAGGTAAAGGTGTCGCCTGTAGATGGCACCCTCATACAATTAACTAGTCGGCACTCGGGGCCTGCCCCCAGCCAATCACAGCGCAGCTTTAAAGCAGTTCAATAAAGTTCGCTTTTTCCGCTGTGTGACTTCGCGCTAAGAGGAAACAGTCGCTTCTTGTCCGTGCAAAAGATGTGGGCGAACAAACCTGCTCTGGCTGAATGTAACACAGTCAGGCTCGAAGTCACAGATACGAGCAAAAAGAGCCTGTTGTAAGGAAGGAACATGTATCTATGGCGCTTCTCCATCGCCATAACCCTCGGCTTGGTTTGGTATTGCTCAGACTGCGGACGCACACTGACTCAGTACTTATGTTTTCTTCTTTGCATTTCCACCCCGCTGCTGTCTGCAGTCAGCGGGCGAGAGAGCGGCACACAGACGGACGAAGAGGCGAAGGACGACACAGTTCAGGTAGTCTGCGCAGTTGTTTGTGTTAAAACTAGTTGCAAAACCACCGTAGAAGTGTTAATAATTACAATTGTGAGCGTGAGGTGCGTTTCACAGTCACGTGATGGTATTTTGTATCACCTTATCACCCTTCTATGAATCAACAGTGAAGGTTGAAATGAGGGTGGTTGCTTGTTTTACTCATAACTTTAACAAAAGACCACACCAAAGCGTAGGTGGGTCATCTCCCATGTTTACACACATACCTGAACTCTGAAGATGTACATTAAAAATGAAAGTGTAGCCTGGGGTGCTTTTTTTCCTACCGAGGTCTGGAAAAACAGGTTTCCAGAGTCCTGCACTTTAATGCTGTAATTTTTATAGCCCCTGACCCTTAATTCATAGTGTTCTTGTTTTCCAGGAAACTGTTGTCGATGACTTGATTGATGGAGACACACCGGACCTGGCTGTGCCGCTGGAGTCTCAGTATCCACATGTGAAGAGATCTTTACAGCAAGGTGAAGCATGTATTTTACAGTGGAGTAATTTGTCTGTAGGGGACGGGACTGTGTCTGTCATTGCAGGTTAGCAGTGCTTTACATGAGGACTGAAGGTGAGGGGTAAAAGTCTGGCGTCTCTCAGCAGATTTTCAGTTCTGTTTTGACTTGATATAGTTGGAAAGAACAGTTTTGCATTGACACAGACTGGAACTGGAGCTCCTGTTACACAGAATGGGGAGGGGTTTCAAGGAAGAAAAAGCTGACCAGCACACCCACAGCGGATGGGTATGCTACACATCACTGTGACTGTTAAGCAGGAAATAAGATGGAGGTTTTCATAAAGCTTTGTTTATTTATGCTCTTTTGAGCACTGGTAATTGGTTTGTGGTAAGCCCAGACATTATGAGGTTTTTAAACAGTTTTTCCTCTTCTTGCAGAGATCTACAGACTCTTAAAAAAAACCTGTGATAAAGTAAAAAGATAATACAGCCTCTTCTTTTTCTTCTTCCTGTTTTTTTATAATGATACAAATGAATAGGCTGTCTACCATTTGGAGCTTATGTCTGTATCTATTGGGCACCACAAACATCTCTAAAGTCACTCAAGAATATTTAATAAGAACACTTTTTAATTTTGCATAAATCTTGTTTCATTTTTATACAAACAAAATAGAAAAATGCCAGATAGTTTGCAGGTGTCTTGTACATTAAATATACACCCACCTGGAAGTTTGATTGGTGCACCCGTTTAGCTGCCCTTAATTCAAAAATCTAATTAGCCAAATCGCATGGCAGCAACTCGGTATATTTAGCAATACATACAAGTCAAGGTGACCTGGTGACATTTCAAGTAGGCATGAGGAATGGGAAGAAAGGTGACTTTAAATTTCGTTGAATGTGGCATAAGGTTTTGGTGCTACATGAGTTGGTCTCAGTATTTCGCAAACTGCGTATTTACTGGGGTTTTCACAACTCTCTTAAGAGTTTACAGAAAATGGTCTAAAAAAGAAAAAATATCCAGTGAGCAGCGGTTCCCTGGGCTTAAAATGCTTTGTTGATGCTAGAGGTCAGAGGAGAAGTTCGAGTCAGAGTTTGGAGTAAACAACATGAAAGCGTGGATTCATCCTGCCTTGTATCAACAGTTCTGGGTGGTGCTGGCGATGTAATTGTGTAGGGGATATTTTCTTGGCACATTTTAGGGCTCTTAGTACCAACTGAGCATTGTTGAAATGCTACGGCCTATCTGAGTATAGTTACTGACGATATCCACCCTTTTATGATCACAGTGTGCCCATCTTCTGATGGTAGCTTCACATCATGGATGTGAAGCAGACAAATCTGCAGCTACGGTGTGATGCTATCATGTCAATACGGATTAAAATCTCTGAGGACTGTTTCAGCACGTTGTGGAATCTGTGCAAAAAAGAAATATGGCTGTTCATATTGCAAAAGGGGTACTAGCAAGGTGTAACTAATGAAGTGGCCAGTTAATTGCTAAATATTAATAATTCTCAAATATCCCTGAAAATTAAATGAGAAACTGTAACAGCCCCACATTAACACTTGTATTTGACGTTTCTC
Source organism: Pelmatolapia mariae (assembly GCF_036321145.2). Classification (NCBI taxonomy): domain Eukaryota; kingdom Metazoa; phylum Chordata; class Actinopteri; order Cichliformes; family Cichlidae; genus Pelmatolapia; species Pelmatolapia mariae. The sequence goes on from NC_086228.1 coordinate 23,692,183, forward strand.
AGCGTATCTGTGAAATAAAACTAAAGTTGTGCTAATATGAAGAAAACAACAACAAAAAAACATTCTCAGTGAATTCACAGCCGAGTATCTGAACTCCAGATGGCCTGGTCTTCAAAATCTCGTCACGGAAATGTGTGCCAAGATTTGAAATAAATAATTCTGGACTTCAGAAGTGGGAGCTTGAATTTTGCTTAAAAAAAAAAAAAAAAAAAAAAAAAGCTTTAAAGTCAGCGCAGTTCTTGAATTTGATGCTCAGGAGGTGAGCATGGGAGCACAGTGTGAATGTAACTTTCCTTTGTGACTGACTTGCTGTGTGCCTGCTGTCCTCGCAGTGTTTGAATGCGCCTACGCTCAGCTGGTCCTGCCTTGGTACACCGTCCCCGAGTCGTGCGAGCAGCAGCCCCTGCACCAGGTTCTCAGCAGGGAATTCGACTTTGTAATCGACCGCATCATTGAAAGCTCCAAAGACTTTGATGTCTCCCACGCAGTCGTGGGCTCCATTCGGATTTTGACCCAGCACTTGCATAATGCGAAGCAGTCTGACAGGTGAAGCTTTACACTTTCTTTTATTTAATAGGATTCAGAATTCATGCTGTTGCTTCTTTAGTTGCTCTTTGTACTGAGTAACATTTGAGAACTCTATAAATACCTCCAGTGTTTTTTATCGCCTATGAATAATTTACTTTTTACAGTACCTTGCGATAATGCATTTTTCCTAAGGCACATAGTTTTAGGAGTGGTGTCTCACATCAGAATTAAGATTATGATCACGCACTTACTTGTGGTGATAAACACTGAGCACTTACTCATAGTTGCTGTTCTCGTTCTTTTGCTTTCTGTTTCAGACAGCTCTTGTTTAGGTCCAGAGCAGAGGAGATTGCAGTTCTCCGAGAGCTCTCTGATGCTCTGGTACGTAACCTTTTCCCCAAATCTCTCTGGGGCCAAGAAGTCAACCGCTGTGCCTTAAATGAGATCATTGCCTTAAAGGGTAAGGAAGCATTAAATCATCTCTGCAGCAACAGTCTTATATAAGGACTAAGCCTCCCATGAATTCTTTGAGGAGTGCGAGTTGTGTGTAATCCCTTATTGTCAGTGGCATTGTAGAGCTTAGACATGAATCTTAGGTTACATAAAAAGAAGGCTCCTTCTGCAGTGATCTGCCAATCCCCCCCTCAGGGTTTTGTCATTTTTATAGTAACAGATGAAGTGCTTCATCCGGAGAGAGACTTGCTGTGGGGTAGGTTTTTGCAATTACGCATGTTGCTCAGTGACAATAAGTGATTTTTACAGCTGTAGTTAAAAAATTATATGCACGTCCATTCTGCTCTGCTGTTTGGTGGTTAGAAAGTGCTAATTTCTGGCAACTGCTCATAGATCCGTAACTAAAAGATTTGGAGTAGTTGGCAATGTTATTTGTAGCTTCAGTGTTGCAGTAAAAATTCTGAATACTCATTTACTCTAGCAATATGGTTTCTTTTATCAATTACAGTTATTCATTTCACAGAGGAGTTGATGTGACACCTTTAAACACTTTAAACACACAATATTTTGAGGAAATGCTTTCATTTTCTCTTATTGCAAGTTTTATGTGAGCACAGTCTTAAATATAAAGCTGGAACCACCATGTTGTATCTTGCATAATATCTGTAAAATCTGAAGTGTGCATGACACGTGCTTCTTTTATGGGGATTGTAGGGTCGGTATGCATAAGTATCAGGGGTGTGTCTAGCGCTGCTTTTCTGCTGGCCATTTTGAAGGTGCAAGTGGCTTAGTTACTGCTTCTCTTTTGGATTATCACCAAACCTCAACGCTTGCACGTGCAATACAGACATGCTTAAGTGAAGTACCACCAGAATTACCTCTGAGAAATACACCTGCAGTATTTGGTAACTAGAATAATCAGGTTGCTGGTCAGTCGGGTCATTACTTTTACTGTTTTACTGATAGTCTGGTTAAAGCTCCATTCCAGTATTAAAAAAAGACACCTAACTTGAGGGATGAACCAGTGTTGTATGAGCAGGCAACTTGGCAAAGAACCCATTTTGAATTGTGCCTTCAGGGACTTTGTTGCTAACAGCATGTGACAAAAACTCGTCATTTGTTCCCATTTCTTTTGCCGAATTTATGAAAAACCCCAAAGACAACACAGTTTGACAGCAACAACAAGGTGATTCTCAAAGAATTTAAATTTAGCAACATATTTTGGCATGCTGTGCAGTGTCTTTAGTTTAAAAAATAAGTAAATAAATAAATAAATGCCTTTAATTCCTTACATGCTCTCAAAAGTTGGCTGATTTAGTTTGTTTACTGATAATCCAGGCTTTTAGGCTTCGTGGGTAGCTCGGTGGTAGCTCCCCATCAAAACACAGACTGAAGGGTGTTCAAACCACAAAAGCAGATTAATTAACATATAAATGATTTGTTTTTGTCTTACAAGCTTTTTTAATGAGAAAAAGCAAATTTATATTTTAAATGAAAAAGCCTTTTAATCGAGGCTACATAACAGCAAAATGAATGAATACAACGAACTCATGCAGCAGTTGGAGCAAAACCCCTCAAAAGTCAAGTTACATGTAATTCGCAAAGCAGTTTAAGTGCAGTGTTAAACTGTGAATGTGTTGTCTTAAACGCCTGCGTGGGAGTCCTACGTTACTGGAATACTGCAAAGCTAACTGGAGAGTCGCCAACAGGTTGTGACAGTTGCTACTCTCGTGGGAGCTGTTTAGTAAAAAATGCAATCTGACTTGAGCCGACATAACTCAAGGCTGAATTTAGAGGTTTTTAAACAGTTGAGAATGCTGGGCATTAACTCAGTTTTCCTGGCAGCAACTTGCCAGCCACCTCAAGAGCTATGAGGTGAAGGTAACACAACCTTGCAGGATTACACTAAACTAACAACTAACCAGGAGGCCACTGTTAAGTTGTATTTATTCAGGCATATCGCAGGGATTTTGGGCTTCTCACCAAAAAATGAGTGTATTTCCCAGTACATTTAGCCAGTCATTTAACTGTTGGAGCTACAATTACTGATCAAATAGCTATATTAGTGATTCAAACAGAACCGTGTATTAATGTTTGCTGTTTTCTCAGGATTGGGACATTTGGTTGCATGGCTGTCTGACCCCGACAATCTGAACCAGCTAGTGGTGAGCCAGCTTGCCATCGTGACACCCAAAAACTCTGTGGAGGAGCTCTATGGATCAGACACTGAAAAAGCCTCTCTGGCTTCACAGGAGAGCAAAGGCGAGGGGGGAGATAGTGATGTGTGAGTGGCTGTCATCTTTTGCACCCCGCTGACTTGACTGAACCGTAGTGAGCCTCAAAGCAATGACTGTAACTGCCACCTTCTGCGTCTGAAATTGGAATTGACCTGGATTTGTTTGGTGGCTTTTTTTTTTTCTTCTCTCCCCCTGCAGGAGCTCGCACGGCACAGGGATTTCAGACAGCACCAGGACCAAGGGTAAAAGGAAAGGTGTGTTTAGTGATCGAGCTGTAGCAGCTTATTCAATCCAAAGCTCTGTGAAACTGTGGGAAATTGTACATGCGGTTTCTAGTTTTATCCTTTTACCAGGAAGAAAACATTTTAAACATGAGGGACTTGAGGGAGAAGGCAGATGGAGTGGGTGGTGGGTGTTCTGAGGATAGATGACCGTGCTTGCGCAATGTCTTGTACTACAACTGTTTGATGAATGTGTTGCGAGCTATGTGACATGTTGATTTCCTTTACCAGCCTCCCTTCAGTGCAGAATTAGTCCCCTGTTTATCTTGCTTGTGTGTCCAGACGGCTAATTACACAAACGGCAAGCAGAATGCCAAATAATTCCTGCCATGCCTTCATGCAACTCTGATCAATCCAACAGTAATGATGTCTTAATAAGAATTGATTATGTCAGGATAATGAACCTTGTGATATGATAAATATACAAATCTTCTCCAATGGTTGCATCAGAAACACTCATCTGTTATAATCTCTGACAATTATTTAAGTCTGATGGGACTTTTATTAATTGTTATGCTGTCACATAGATCATAAAATTGAAAGGCTGATCATGCTTGCCTGCTGTCATGCCTAACTGAGCACGTGTTGTTTTGAGACTGCTTTTTCTCTCACATTGTCTCACCACCCACTGTTGCTACACTTCCTCACAATGCAAGTGTATTCCTGTTTTTCAGCCAAAGTGGTGTTCATTATCGAGAGTTCATTGTTGTTGTATGCAAATACAAATGCATATACGAGAGAGAGGGACATAATTTGAGTATAAAGGTGAGTGAAAATAAAGATGTCTCTCTCGCAATGTAATGTATGTGTTTTGGGTTGTTTTTTTTTTTTTCTATTTTAGGCAACAAGTTAAAGGAAGGATGGTCAAAGTTTGTGGACAAGATGAAGTCAAAGAAAGCCAAGAAAAAGAAGATGAAAAAGATGGAGCAGGAGCGGTTGCTGAAGATCACAGCCTACATGGGAGACGTGTCCAGCGATGACAATGTCAGTAGCAGGGAGGGCTCCATTCGCAGCCAGGAGGAGGAAGACTCTGACGGGGTAAGGCTGCTTCATATAATGCAGTGTTATAAAATGAAGACAATAATTTGCCAGACATGACAGATTCATTACTGCTTTTGGCCATACACCATTAGGAAGATGGTGATCTGGAGGACTACCTGACAGCCGTCCAGGAGGACATGATCGAATTCAAGCTGTCATATGAGATGTGGCGCGTTGGCCGCTGGGCTGTCAGCATCCCGAATGTGAGTTATAAATATCAGTGACAGTGTGGAAAGTCCTGGAGGCTTGTTATCTGTCTGCAGAGGCCTTGTAATAGCAAGCACAATGTCCTTGGGTGACATGTTAAAGTTTTGAGCTGGATTTTTTTTTTTAACAGTGGTTTACTGCATTGTAGGCTGACTGGGAGGATGAGAAGCTAATCTTCACTGTTCACCTGGAGGAAAAAGACAGTCCTGAGAACCTCCAATGGGACATCAAGAAGAGCTACATGGATATTGTACACTTCAGCAACAGATGGCAGGTAAAAGGACAAATGAAAGTTTTGTTGTATCTTTGTTCCCAGTTTTCTCCCTTAAACTGGTTTGTTGACTTCTGATTTGCACAGTTATATTGTAAGGTACAGACGCTGCAATTTTACAGAGAAAACCCCAACAATCAAAGATTTTGGTCCACACTGACACGATGGCATCACACAGTTCCTGCGGTTGGGTGCACATTAATCATGTCAATCTTCCATTCCACCACATCCTAAGGGTGCCCATACTGGATTGACATCTGGAGATTGTGGAGGCCATTGTTGTGTTCACTAAACCAGTTTGAGATGATTTGAGCTTTGTAATGTGGTGTACTATCAGAAGATTATGTGTAAAGTGCATCTCAACACCATTACAGCAGCACCACTAGCCTGAACCGTTGATTCAAGGTAAACAGGCAGTGCTTTCCCAGTCGCTGTTTTCCTTTTTTGGTGGGGCTGTGGGAATTGTAGCCTGAGTTCCCTTAGCGGAAATAATTGAAACCCAGTGTGGTCTTCTGCTGCTGTAGTTTATCTGCATGTTGCTTGTTCAGAGATACTATTCTGCATGCCTTGGTTGTAACTTTACATTCCTATAAACTCAAACAGTCTGGCCATTCTCCTTTGGCCACTGGCATCAACAAGACATTTTCACCCAGATAGCTGATGCTGAGTGGATATTTTCTTTTTCCTTTGAACACTAGAGATGGTTGTGGGAAAATCACAGGAGAGCCGCAGTGTCTGAAATATTCAGATCAGCCCATCTGTCACCAAAAAACTGACAAATTCCAAATTCAAAGACTGTTAAATTGCCTTTCTTTCTCATTCTGATCCTCAGTTTGAACTACAGCAAATTGTCTTGACTATGTCTACGTGCATCGACTGCCATGTGACTGGCCGATTAGATATTTGTACTAAGAAGCAGTTAAACAGATTTATGTAATGAATTGCTCAATGAGTGTAGTTATCATAAATAGAATAAATAAAGTATTAGTTGAATTTCATTCCTCCCTGTCATTATGTTAAAGCCATTAACTGAGGAAGAAGGAAAATCACAACCACAACTACTTGTGGTAAAAATGACACACTACACTTAAAAGACTTTTAGAACAGTTTGACATCAAGAAAAACCTGGTGGGCTGGATTTTAGATTTTTTTTTAACTGACAGGTCACAAAGAGTGAGAATAAATGGGGTTCTGTTTGACCCACTGTTCTCCTCCACAGGTTCTCCTCAAGGGTGTGTCTTATCACCCTTATTATTCATTCTCTAGACAAACATGTGTCAGAGCAGATATGAAAACAGGGCCGTCATTAAATATGCAGAGGACTCTGTTATTGTCAGCTTACTGAAAGAGGGTGAAACTAGCCACGGTCCAGCCATTGATGACTTTGTTCAGTGGTGTGAGGAGTCTTATCTCCAGTTGAACGTATCTAAAACAAAAGATATGGGTATTGATTTTAGGAAACAACAAAATGGGCACGGAGTCACTTTAATTAAAGGTCAGAAAATGGAGCAAGTGCAATCATATAAATATCTTGGCACCATAATCAATGAAAAACTGAACTTCGATCAGAATTGCAAAAAAGTTTGTAAAAAGGGTCACCAGCACCTTTACTGCCTCAGGAAACTTGCTCATTTCCACATTGGCCAAAAATTTTTAACTTCGTTTTATCGTTCTTTTGTTGAGTCTGTTTTATCCTTTTGTTTGGTGGCATGGGTTGGTCAGACCTCTGTCACAGAGGAAAAACTCACTGAATCAGATAGTGAGATGGTCCAGTCGTCTGATAGGTGAGCCACAGTCTTGTTTAGCCTCCCTGTACTCTAAACGGGTACAGAGGATGGCTTTATCAATCCTTAAAAATGGTTCCCATCCTCTACGGGGTGAATTTCAGCTTCTTTCCTCAGGACAAAGCGTTATAAAAGCAGCTTTGTCCCTGTTGCTGTTACTGAATTAAATAAGAACTGTTTTTGTTTTTGATTCGAAATGTTAAATTACTATATATGTGCTACAGTGAGGTTTATATTTATTAGGCATATCTGTTTTTGAAGGGATGCCAAATGCTACCATTTTACTGTAAATCAAATTTACCTTACCTATGGGTATAAATAAAGTTACCTTACCTTACCTAGATTTACTTGTCACTGGATTTGCTTCCCTTCCTTTCACTAAGCTGAACTGTGTTTGGGGAGCTACAGAGAGTCTTGTTGAATTAAATCAATTATTGGCTTGATCCTCTGTGAATTGAATGATTATCTGAGTCATTGACTTCGCATGCAGGGAGGCACTGTGAAGCAATGTTTAGCACCATCACTTCAGAGCAAGAATGTTCGCGGTGCAATCCTCCCGGGTGGTTGGGGCCCTTTTTTTTTTTTTTTTTTTTTTTTTTTTTTTTTTTTCCTGTGCGAGTTCTCCATGTGCCTGCGTGGTTTTCCTCTGGATATTTGAGCTTCCTCCCACAGTCCAAAGACATGGTGATTTGACTAGATGTGACTGTGAGAGAATCTGGCTGTGTCTCCTTGTGTTAGGCACTGTGGTGGATTTAAGGTAGATGGATGGTCATGTCCAAGTTGCATGCAAGCAAACGAGATAATGATACAGAAGTGAGAGGACGTCAATCACCTTTTCAATTAGTGTCTGTCAGTTGGTTTTTAAAAAGTGCTTGTCAGTGAGTGATGAGAAGGCAAGCTATGTCCTCAAATCAAATGTCTAAAGGACAAGTTTTCATTCCAAATAAAACTTCTACCTATTTTAAGTCGTCCTTTCTCCCTATGCTGGCTCAGAAAAGTTTCAGTCTTGTACCAAAAACAGTGCAACTTGGGAAGATGCCTGTGAAACCTCATGTTAAATTCAGATCAACTTTAAAATGCACTTTTTTTTTTGTTTACATAGGATGGATTCTGACTCTGTGTATATGTGGACATATAGAATAGTGTAGAAAGAATTTGCTGGTGGTTTCTACAGGTTAGGATGCTAGGAGTGCCACCGCTGCTGTGTGCATTAGCAATAAAAAGGTCTTCGTCACAAAAAAAAAGAGAGAAAATACAAAATAAGCACACCATGCTCTTATATTTTATAGTTATATTACATCTTTACATTGTAAATGTAACATTAGTGTTATCTCATGAAAGACTTGATAATTTTGGCATTTTCATTTACATTCAGGGCAGCATTGACTCAGGAGTTGAGGTGGAGCTGGTGTGAACAACAGTGCATGTATTAACTTCTTGGTAGCAGTATAGTGAGACTGCATTTCCTAAGAATTAAATGAGTGACCTATTATTTTGAAATGCCACGCGCGCTTTTTCAGTCTGTATTCATTACGAGGCGTTCCCAGCAGCCGAAATGTCAGCATGAAACATTGAGAAATGTTTTCAGTTATATTGACTAGTATTTGCCCATTCTACACTATTATTATTTTAATTATTATTATCATTAGTCAGAGGTGATTCCAACATCATATAATTGAAGCTTTGTGGATGTAAATGAAATGTTGTTATACTGATATCAAAATGCTTTTCTAAGGTGCATAGATGCTACAGATGAGTTGTTTAGCATGTTGGTAGGTAGTTACTAGGCAACATGATGACAACATAACATGTGCTAAAGATAAGAAACTTCAGATGCCTGAGCTTGCACAAATCCTCATCACGTACGAGGAGTTCACAGGTGAACAGACAGCGCTTTGATGACCACCTGTTACAGTGGATGAGGAAATGTGTTACAGTTCTAAGCCTTCAACTGTAAAAACTGATTAAGGTCTCTTAGGTCAGCTTTAGGCTTTTAATTGTTTTTTGTTTGTTTTTTGGTTGTCTTTATCCAGGACTTCACCAGCCTACCCGGGGTCTTGGTGCTGGAGGAGATGGACGGCAACGATAAAGTTAAAGAAGAAGCTAGAGTATCAGTGGAGCACTTCCTGCAAGTGAGACAGATCACAAGGCTCGGATATGTTGATAGATAAACACTTAAAGTGTCATGTCTTAACAATGTGTCATTTTCCTTCACAGGAACTGGTTTCCGATAATTTGATCGGCCACACTCAACCGGTATTTCAGTTCCTCTGCCCGCTTGACAAACTCCTGAATGAGGAGAAACATTATGGAGGCGTTTGGGGCCTGCTCAGCGGCTTGGCTTACTTCCTCACTCCCAGCTACGAAGAAGATGAGGTAATGTTTCACTGCCACTTTTAATCAACTTGTCATTTTAGAGTGTTTCCAAGGTAACTGAGTTTTGCTTTTAGTTCTGGTAATATTAAGAATGATTTCATCGAGGTTTCTGAAATCTCGTAATGTTGAAAAACTGTCAGATGGGATAAGAGCACAGAAGCAGACAGACTTGTGGAATATGCTACATCAGTTTCTGGGCACACCTGATCGATTGTGCCCAGAAGTCCAGAAGCCGATACACTGTGTAGTGCATCATAGTTAAATGGATACCAATGTTGCATCTCGGACACCTCATGTCCTGAAGGGGGGGGACCAACATGTCATAATTTGTGATGTGACAACTCAAACAGCTTCAGCAATAGCAGCCCGGGACAGTCTTCTGACTGTGGTGACGTGAAAGATGGACTAAAGGACATACAGTCTTGAAAAATGTTGGTACACGGCCATTTATTCTTTGTTTTTAAACTACTTTTAGGCTTCTTAAAAACCACTTACAGCATTACTCGCTTGCTTCCAGGAGTTGTTCCCTGGCTTTTCCTCGTAATAACATCATACGGGATGTTAAAGGTTCTGTTAATATAGTGACGAACATGGAATATGTTACGAGTCTCTGAAGTCTCGGCAAGAATGTCTTCCATCCGTTCATTTTCTTAAGTGCTTATCTAACTCGGGGTTCAGGGGTGGGGGTTGGTGATCTGCAGCCCAGCTGTCATGGGACGAAAGGTATATGACCAACTAAACAAAAATTTGGGGTAGTCTAAACCTGCCATTAGACAGACTTATTTTTCGGAGAAAACAAAAGCAAAAGGAAAAATGATTATTCAAACTGTCAGCTGTAAACGTCGCTCAGTGACTTCCTGGTTAATACTGACCTGATTTCAGTTGTAGACACAGATGCACACACTGATTTCCTGTGCAAAGAGAGATTATTTTAAGCAAAAGTGACCACCGTTTCCAACAAAGTAATTTGGATCATTTTGATAAACTCTTGGCCTACGTATAACTTGTCTGATTGTATGACTGCTTCTGTTGGACTTACTGTAGTGCTGCTGCGTTCAACATTTATTTTGACAAATTTATTTTAGAATCAATAAAATGACCAGAATCGGCGTCTCTCTTGTAGTGCGAAACTTTTCATTTCTACCTTCTCTGTGTTTTTAAGGATATTTAAATGAATTTCTAAATTGCAAACTCAAAACAGAAGTTAAATTTAATATGGTGGGAAGCTTTAGAAACAGTTAAGAACAGTCCAAGACATCACCAGTGTGCTGCTTATTTTTATTGATTTTTAGCTTTTTTTTGTAACTTTTTGTTATAAGAAAGTGGTGCTAATGCTTGTAACCTCTGGCTCCAAGAGAAAATGTGGAAGAAAAAAATACCATCTTAACAACTTTAAAAACATCCTTTTGATTTCTTTGCAATATTAGCTTTCCTTTTCATTGAACATCAAATGGAGATTTATAGATGGTGATATTTGCTCTGATATCTACAGGTGCCGTTATTGCTCGTGTACAGTTGGTTTATAAACCAGACATTACCATATTTGGAAATTGGCAGTGGGTAGAGACCAGTAGCCACTGCCATAATTTAAAATGAATTAAACTAAAAGGCTCACGTGGGTTTTCTGCAGGTACTCCAGCTTACTCCCACAGGGCCGGTGTTATTGACTGTAGGTGTGAAGCGTAACTCCAGATTGAAGACCAAAAGATTCGGCATAAAAAGCACAGCCACTGCCTGCTGTGGACAGTTTAGCATACCATTTCACTTCAGTTCTTTGTGTGTTTATAATTTCGCCTCGTCACCGCTGGCTGACTGACCAACAACCGCACAAGCAAGCGTGATCCAGGCTGGGCTCTGCCTCTTGTCCTATGACAGCTAGTGTAGGCTCCAGCTTCTCTGCTTTTATGGAGTTAATTGGAAATAAATTCCCAGTATTGTTATCACAAAAGAGGAAAACAAAAATGCTACAAAGATGAAGTTGGTTCCCAAAACAGTTTTAAAAATGTAAAACTTTTTGAAAATGTGGCATAGCTTCAAGGTGTGAAAAGAAGTCCATCAAAGCAACGTGGAAGAAACTTAAACCTGCATTCTTTTTAATGGCCATCAGGGGGCAATACCTGTAGTTGTGAGAAGATTTCTAAAGGACTAGAAATCTTTGAGGACTTAAACTATATAAACTGACTTTGTTTTGTTCAATATGACCCAAAACCCAGTGACAGTGTTGTAAACTTTGGTCATTCTGAGTGTGAGAATTATCTGCAGAATGCTTATTGGCTAATGTGGTGTAGACTTCAATTGGCCAAAAACTGTGGCCAGTTTCTGTCATTTGCATAACAAAAACTGGGCACTATACACATGTAACATGCTATACTATCCACACCCCAGCAAGGACCTGTAAAAATTGTTTTACATGATATGTCAGTTTCCTCAGTTAAGCCAAAAACATGTATTGTAAGGGTGCATTTCAAATGTACTTTTTTTTTTTTTTATGTGTGTGCATGTATGAGAGGGAGAGAAAGAGAGGGAGGTTGAACAAACTGATCAAACAATTGGGCCAGATCTTTTGGGGAAGTGAAAGCAGGTCAGCGGGGAAGTAGTGATGCACAGTGGTACCCATAGCTAGTGCACATACACCCATAGTGAAGTTGAATTTTGGTCTGCTGGTTCACATAATTCAACTTGATAGCCTGCAAATGCATGTTGGTAGCATCTGTCTAAAGGTCAAACTGAGAAAATGTTTTAGACTTCGTCTAGAGCTGCAGAAATGATGTACAGCATTCCATGTAACAAGAAACATCATGTAGACTTGATGTAATTCCCCTTTAAATATTTCTTAGTGAGCCAACATATGGATTTATTTAGTCTCAGCTCTGTCGCTGAGTACAGTCAGAAAGGCCAGTGCCTCAGGGACAGCCTTCACAAAGAGATTGTTTTGTTTACTTTGCAGAACTCGAGCATACAGCCTGGAGCCCCAGATGAAAACACAATGTCATCTCTGCATCTAGAATCACCAGCTCAGTCTTTGGAGAACGACAGTGCCTCTGATGTCCCCAGTCAAACTCTTCCATCTATTGTTATCTCCCAGTACGATTCCCCTTTAGAACTGCCTGAGGAGACTGAAATTAATCCACAGCCTTCTGTTGACTCAAAGTCCTCAAATGAAAATGGCTCCCAAGAAAAAAACGAGGACTCTGATAATCCCTTAACCTCTCACTTTAAAACACTCTTCAAAGGATTTGGCCGATATAGATCACACGAGTCTCTGGCCTCAACAAAAATCGGCAGTGAGGAAGATGTGCCCGACTCGGGCTTGCAGCGGGAGGGTCCAGAGGGCCCGTCGTGGCTTCACTTCAGTGCGAGGTCCAATAAAAGGGAGAAAACGTGTTTTAGGTCCGGAGGACTGAACAAGGCGAAAGGAAAGGAGGCACAGGCTACACTGCAGAGAGGGGACAACTCCCAGGCTCTAAAGAACCAAGTCAACAGGGAACAGCCGGAGGCGACCAAAGCCATATTTGATCTGCTGAAAGAAATATCCGGTTTGTTTTAATGTTTAAAGCCACTTTGTACTGTCATGTATACTTCACTCAACATTTTTAAAGCACATTGTCGCTTTTTATATTTATTAATGCATTCCTCTGAAGACTAGGCAAACAGCTGCTTTGGTTCATTTCAGTACAAGAACAAAATTAACCTGTAGAGACTTGAAACTTGCCTGAGAAAGTTAATCCTTTGTAGTGAGTATTTGGTCTGTGTGAACTGTCATGTGGTATTTTAAGGCGAGAGCATGGCTTGTTTTTAAAAGCCCAAGAGTGGTGTATTCACACTCTCTCACACAATGAAGGGCTGACAGCTGGCAGCCGCATTATGTTCTCAAAAGATTTTCTTCAAAAATAAAAACCTTTTTGCATCGAAAGTGCAGATTAAAATCGTGCAGGTCAAACAAGAAGTCTTAGACAAAAGTGCAGCCTTGATGTTCGCTGTGATGATTTATCAACCTCAGGCAAACCTCACAATCATGAAAGCCCCCCCACCCCTCCCAGTACTGAAATAAACTGCAACAAGCTCAAAGGCAGAAAAATGTCTGTTTATATTCTTTATGATAAAAGCTGTGGTAGTTCAGAACATCTATTGGATGATATGTTTTGACACTTAAATTGGATTACATTGTATCTTTTTTATAATTTGACACTTTGAGAGAGTTAACAAGCCAATTTTATTTTTATAGCTTAAACCTACAAATTAGAGATTTGCCTCTGGGCTTTACAGTGGTGTTGTACCTCATGTTGTGCAGACGTCCATCTGTGCAGCTACAGCTTGATGTGCAGATGAGAACAGAATTATTAGCCCACCTATGATAGGATTTCCCAAGAAGTGTTAAACAGAGCGAGGAATGTTTTAGCACAGGTAAACATCAAAGTTTTAGATGATTACATTATTTTTACTTTGCACACAGAAATAAAATTATTTCATAAAAGACAAACTACCAGGGGCCAAATGATTAACCCCACTGATGCCAACAAGTCAGTTGTGATTGTTTTTGTTGGACAGCCTGCCGTCGTTTAGTGTTTTTGTTTTCAACAAGTCTTGCATACATCTCCTGAGCAGTCGCAGCCCATTCTTCTTCATCTCTTTAATTCTTCCAGATTTGATGGTCTTTTAGTCATCTAATTTTAAGGGACATGACTTGTTGCTGTCATGTTGGAAGACAAAGCAATAAACCACACCCAGTTTTGCTGCTGACTGCTTGAGGTTTTCTGTCAGAATATTCACATATCCTTCCTCCTTTACGATTCCTTCCACCTTGACCAGATTCCCAGTTTCAGCATTCGGGCACCGTGATACTCCCACCACAGTGTTTCACTGTGGGAACTGTGTTCTTCGGATCGTACACCTCTGCTGTGTTTCTCCAAACATAAGCAGCATCTCTTTGGTCAAATAGCTCTAGTTTCACTTCATATGTCTACAGGACAGATTATCTATACTGGAAGTTTTTCTCCAGGTTAACTTAAGCTTAATTCAGTCTAGCTTGAAGTTGTTTCTCCTGCAAAAGCTTTGGTCTTCTTTGAGCCTACAGTTCCCATATTGGCCAAGTCATGACAGTTCTTCAGTCACATCGCTCACTAGTTTCCTTTCCACACTCTTCCCATCTCTGGGAATCCTTTTCTCGCACCAGTTCTTGACATGTGGAAATGCTGTGATAACTTTGTATATCCATCCCCTGCTTTGTGAGCATCAACAATTCTTTTTCTCAAGTCCAAACTGATTTCTTTTGTTTTTGGCACGGTGCTTTCTCAAATGACAGCTCAAATCTTTGAAGAAGTTTTCATACTGTGTGTAAATTGGAAGATAACCTTCAGTTTTAACTTGACTTTACAAGCACTGAGAATTACAAAGGTAAAGCCTGTCACTGCACAGCAGCAGGGGGGGCTAATAATACTGGACCCTTTTTTGGTTTTCCTGAAATAATTCTATTATCGTGTGCAAATAAGGCAAAAAAGCACTTCACACTTCACATTAGAAGCTACACAACCTTCACAAACTTCTAGAAGCGTCACCTTATGTATGATGCTTGTATTTGGCACTTTGGTACTGAACACAGTGCAACATTGAGTGAGCTAATGAGTTTTATAAAGCTACGTTGCTGTGTCTGATTACTTGGATGTTTTCCCCACCCTTTACTGGCAAGTTAAGACAAGCTAAAAACATGCAACATAGTGCTACTCTAAGATGACACTAACATGCTTATTTCCCTTACAGGAAACTCCTTCCTCATAAATATCTTCGACACGGTTCTGAAACCTTTTATGCCCATTTTGAAAAAGTAAGTGGCACCAGCGCGCTCCCACGGGTCAAACATTGTTATATCCCGGTCTATGAATGACTCATGAGTTTTGCATATTTTTCTCCAGGAAAGTGAACTCTTTCCTAAGAAAGGTTAACCCAACACAGGCGCAGATGGCTTCGTACATCGACAATCTGCGTAGCAAACTGTGGCCAGAGTCTCCTCCACCAACGCCTCATCCTCCTCGTACCGATGAGGAGAAGGACGAGACCAGGGATCGAGCGCATAACCTCATCAATGCCAAATGTAACGACACCTCTCTGCAGTGCAGCAGTTGATCTGGCACTTAATAATCCATCTAAAGTTGTTTTTTGTTTTTTGTCTTTGCCATAGATTCAAATGTTTTGTTCCTGAAGAAGACAGACATGGAGTCTGTTTTCAGTCTTTTCCAGGACAGAGAGGAAAACAAAACCCTGGTTTACGTGAGTATCCAAACTTCCTTTTTCAGCACACCTCATTTTTTGTATCAAATTCTCACTTTTCACTGTATGTTTCACATAAATCTTTGTTCTTTCTCACGTCTCCACTCCCGTAACAGATGCTCCTGTCATTTCTATTGAGAGAATTTCTCCCCAGTGAGTTTTCACTGAATGCGAGTGCTGCTGTTCTGCAAAAAGTGACCAGCTCTACCAGCTGATCGGTGACCGCCTGTTTTTACCTGTGCTGAAGTTTTTAAAGTATCCAGTTATTTATTAATCATCTTAAAATGCCTTAAGATGTTTGAGACCACATGTTTTGCAGCCTTTTCATATGTATATAATTTTTACTTCAAAAGTACTGTGAATATTTTGTATTGTGAACTGCTTTTGTATACCTTCACATGTCAGGTTAATGAATTGTGACTGGTGTGTACTGGAAAACATTCTTTGTGGGAGCCAACTTTAAATATTTAACTTTTATTGTTGACCTCAAGAGAAGAAAGTGACCTATATGTTATATTTACAGGTTGAATTTCACTCTGCATGATTTAATAGATTGTTTTTCAAAAAATGTTTTCACTTTGAGAATTTCTGTATGGTTTATACTCTGTTAGAGTTTTAACTTTTTTCAACTATTGTGAAAACAAAATCTCACAATTTAAAATCGCCTAAACGTGTCAAAACCCTGCCGGCACAGCTGTCAGTGGAAACTTGAAATTATGCAAATGTGAATTGTTCCAAATAAAATATTTTAATAAAGGTTATATCCGTCTTTGTGTATAACTTAAAATTAGACTGAAACTGCAGTAAATGTGAGCTCTAAATTGGTTTCTGATACCAGCAGCACATTTTCTTTGAAGCAAAACCTGAGTAAAAGATGATTCATGCGGTTTAAATGGGTTAATCCTCTAAGGGAAATCGCGTTAGTGAAGTGTGAGGTGTATGAAAATAATTACGGTTATAAATTCACTGGATTAAAATACCTTGTTAACGTGCAGACACCATTTATTTATTTCATTCCCAGTCAGCAACGATCACATATGTTTAGCGGGGTCTACATGTTTGTTATAATAATGGGTACGGTCTTAAAAAATGAGGCCAATTCAGATTTTTAAAAATGGGAAATGCTTTTGTTTTTCAGTTCTAATTAAAAGAACAAAACAAAACCGATGTTACTAGATGCTACTTTTATATTCATGCGGTTTCATTATGAAAATGTAACATGACAGGATTATTCTGGTCCAGGTCACACAAGGGAGATTATGGGCAGTGTAACATTAATTTTTTCATTCTCCTACTCGAGTCAGGTAACAACACCACTGAACCAAACGCTCATTTCCACAAGAAAACTGTTAATCTGCGTTAATCCTATTATCAGCCTCAAGTGATCAATGAGAAGTCAACATAATCTCATGACAAATATGCAAGTGAATTCTTTCCCAGACCATCAACTTGTTTATTAATTCACTTTGGTTGACTGACATAAAAAAAAACTAAAGACTAAAGACTGTCTTGCAGGGGGATCATACCAACTTCAGTGTCTGTGAATTTTCAGGCCACTACAATCTATTAAAATGTAGATTATAGACAAATACATTGTCTGGTATATAAATACATTAAATAATGGACATTACATTATGGGTCTGGGGGAGTAATTTAGCAGACATAAGCATTAACCTGATATTGAAACATACTCACTGGCCACTTTATTACATGGCAGCAACTCTGTGAAATTATGGACGTACACATGGTCCGTAATCACCATAATCACCTTTCTTCCACAAGTGGAAGAAAGGTTACTAGCATCTAGTAACATCGGTTTTGTTTTGTTCTTTTAATTAGAACTGAAAAACAAAAGCATTTCCCATTTTTAAAAATTCTTCCACAAGTAGAAGAAAGGTGATTAAGTGAATTTGAACGTGGTATAGATGTTGGTGATGGACAGGCTGGTCTGAGTATTTCAGAAACTCCTGCTCTACTGGGATTTTTTCACATAACAAGCCCTAGTGTTCACAGAAGAGAGAAAATATCCAGTGAGCAGCAGTCCTCTGCGTGGAAATGCCTTGTTGATATCAGAGTTAAGAAGAGAATGGCCAGACTGCTTCCAGCTGAGAGGAAGGCAAACGTAACAGCAGAAGAGCACACTGGGTGCCAATCCTGTTAGCTAAAAACACAAAACTGAGGCTACAATTCATCCAGACTCACTCAAATTGGACAAGAGAAGATTGAAAAAACGTGGCCTGTCTCGTATTTCTGCTGACATTCACTTGTTAGTAGCAGAATTTGCCATTAACTGGCTGTAGTCGGGGATGTTTTCTTGACATACTTTTGGTTCCTTGGTATCATCTGATTGTCTTCATTGCTTCATTGCCTTGCAAACATCTTCTGATGGTTGTGTCCAACCAAGCCAAAATCAACGTTTTTTCTTCTTTCTTTTTTTTTAACATGTACTCAAATGGCCTCCGGAGTCAAAAGATCTAAATCCAGTAGAGCACCTTTGGGATATTGTGGAAGAGGAGATTCAAATCATGAATGTACAGCCGACAAATCTGCAGCAGCTGTGTGATGCTATCATGTCAATATGGGAATAAAACAGTGATTTAAGTGAGTGAATGTGGCATAGTCATTGATGCCAGACAGCTGCTTTGAGTTTTTTAGAGAAAGTTGGTATACAGGGACTCAAAATGTTGATATTTTGTTTGAATAAATGACTACATTTAAAAATTAAAAGTGTCAGTATCGATAACCACTTACCACCTAATGCTGGATGTGGAATAAATAAGGGAGATTACGTTGACTCTGCTGAAGTGTCCTTGAGCAAAACCCTCTTTCCGGTTTCCCCAGCTGTTACAGCTCCTCCTCCCGTCCAGCAGGTGGCAGTGCCGTGATGAGCAGGCGCAAACAGCCCGCGATGTTCAGTAATCCAAGATGTCTGCGCCCTGAAGGATGCTGCTGACGGCGTGAAGGTACATGACAAGGGACAGGTAAGACGATAGTGTGGCTTTTCCCGTTTCGTTTGGTTTCAACACGGCCGTTTGACCTGCTAATGAGGTTTAAAGCAGAGACGATGTTTGATATGTGTCTGTAGCTTCGGCTGTCCGGTCAGTCTGTGGTCACAAAGTGCTGCTGCTGCTCTGCGTCACGCTCATTTCTGGCTTTTCGGGGTTACAGTTGCCCGTCATCGCGTTGTTTGATTTATTAAAATGACAGGATGGAGTCTAAAACGAATACTTTAAAGCTCCCGCTAATATTAAAGCATCTACTCGTTTAACAGCTGTGGACAGATCACTGGTCAAAAACTAGATCCTGTAAATCAATGGGAGCCACTTATATCCCGGTATCTGTATCAGCTGTCTTTTATTAAGTGGTAGCACTGCAAGATATCTAAAGATGTTAGCATATCCAAATGAAGGACCTTGGAAATATGAAGTTTCTTACTTTGAACTTTGCGTAGAAAGTTTGGTTATTTTTTTTCTTCCTAGATTTCATTTTGTGTGTTTTAAGTGTTTTGGGTAGATGATGATTTTCTGGGGGCACAAACAAAGATTTTATCAACTGGGTGACACGTGGAAACCAGGGAGAGACATGGGGGAGACATGAAAATTGGCAACCAAAAAGAGTCTGAAGATGGAATGAAAGTAGACTGAATAAGGTTGCAGTTTTGCCCAAATTTCCCAAAGTATCACCAGTTTGTAGGAATACAGTAGAATTTTGAATATGTTACTTAATACAATCATAAATATATATTTAGTAGTGTCTAATTAAACCTTCCAAAAAATGAATGTGTTCTCACAAACTTAGATTTAATCCATTAAAAGCATATAGAAGTGGGTGCTGGTTTGTGGAATCCACCATGTTGACCTGATATCTTGAATGCAGTGGCTGCAGTGGACATCGCCATTCTGCCTAATCACGTTTTTTACTTATGTGACTTAAGACCAGCCACATACATAGCATGCCAAAGGCGGAGCAGAAGAGAATTCATATGCATTTATGTGCCATAGAGACCAATTTTAAGGTCCCTTCAATGCTACTCAAGGTCTGCACCTTGATATTTACAATATGAAGGATCATAGCCATGTTTTATCATCTCCGAAGGGGTCCCCTTCTCCAAAAAAGTGAAAATGCTAAGGAAAGAGACAAAGCCAGAGGCATCTAGATAAAGTATCATCCTCTTCCTCTTCACCTCAAGCCTATTCTCCTGAACTGAAGTCATGGCTCTAACACAAAAAACCCTGCATAAACATGCTTATTTATTCCTGATATTGTCAGCAGATTAGACATGCAACCCCTCTGTCTCCAGCTGACAATGAGCTGGCTAAACAAAAATAAGAGCTGGTTATAAGCTAACATTATTTCAGCTAATGTTAGGCCTCCCTCTGATAAACAATCTAGCAGCCAACTAAGAGCTAACAGAGGCAAAAACAGTGGTTCTTACCTGCAGAAAAGTTCAGGAAGTTCTAGGGCTGGGCCATATCATACCATTCACGGTAATACCGGTATAATGTTGGGCAACGATAAGAAAATGAAATATCGCGATAGAATATGGGTAAAACGCGGATGCGCAGTGCCTTTGTTTTCATACGCACATGGCGGCGACAGAGAATGAGAAGGGCGAAAGCGGATCGTTGAATGAAACAGATGAAGCAGAATTGGTTTGTAAAAATGCTGCAACCTCAGTGGTTGCAGCATTCTTAGCTTTCATCCGTCAGATACACAACAAAGCACTATTTTTGGTAGAGCATGCTAGCGGGCCGTCGTTATTACCGTGTTTTTGTTTTTTTTTTTTGAAAATACGGCACACTTAAAATCAATCCTTTGATTTTTCTGAAAATCGACAGTGCCCCTTATAATCCCGTGTGCCTTATGTATGAATTCTGGTTGTGTTTACTGACCTCGAAACAATTTTATGTGGTACACGGCGCTCGAAAATCTGTCAAATGTTTTAGCACGACTTTGCTAAGCTACGAACCCGCACCGCTTGATGGATTGTCGGAGCATTACGGCTATCGTAGGCAGGAGCCTCGCGGAGTGATACGTACTGTGCTTCAACATAATATTACCGTATTGTGTGCGTATAACCTCTTTTTAAGCTTTGTGGATATTATACATGGTTATGCTGAGGATATGTCGGCCAATTTCCACTGGAAATGCCTTTTGGCTAAACTGTCAGCAAGGAATTTGCATTTGCACTGTTAAATTTTTATATAACTTTAATGCACATAAAAAACAGCTGCTTGTTTAAGTGAAAATACATTGATTTTTTTTTGCACTAATAAAGTTGTGGAGTTGTAAAGTATTTTGTCTAGTATCAGTTATATCGTCAGTTATATCGTTATCGCAAATTTTCAAATGTATATCGTGATAAATATTTTTGGTCATATCGCCCTGCTCTAGAAAGTTCCTCAACGACTCACATCAGTGTCGCTCTTATTAGACAGAAGTGAGCCTCACTGACTCATATCGTGCTCCTTTCACAAAGTTTTACAAGCTCATCTAGAGCAAATAGACATGAACACATATTAACAGCTGAGGTAAACAGCAGGCTGGCAGCCTACACTGAGAAATAAATGACAGATATTGTTGTTTGTCCTAGAGTCCTAGAGTAACCACCATAGCTACAGTTATGCACTTGAATGGGGAGGGTTAAAAAACAGCATTCATTGGGAGCAATCTACAATCTACTGACGTCTGTTGGTGAGATTATAAATACCAAATTTAATCTTACTAAAGTAAGAGGAAAAAAAGAATAAAAATATACCTAAAGGAAAATATCCTTGTTCAATCGTCCAGATGATATTACTCGATCATAATTATTGATTCATTAATGTGTCACTGTGTTGCAGCTGGAGTTTAATGTAATTAATTTTGACTTCTTCTGCCATGTGGAGGATTTGTCTGAGGTGCAGAAGAATATTATGGCGAGGTTTCCTTTCTTTGCCATGCCACTGTCTCTCATATCAAACAAGAAGATAGTCCTTCAGAGCGCTTTGGATAAATGTTTCGCAAATCTTTTCCTGCCATGCCCACCTTCAAATGTTCGTGCCCTTCAGCCCCCACAAAATATATCAGTTATTAACAATAAAGAAGGACCCAAATTACATTTCTCCGAGGCAAAAGTTCACACAATAGCTTTCCCAAACTCAGTTATTTAATTTTCCCTACATAAATGATAAATCATAGATATTTAACTTAGTTTCACTCAGTGTTATTCCCCTAGAGTAGCTTAATGTCTCACCAGGGGAAACATCGGTGTAGAGAAACACAGGAAACAAAGTGCCCTGGCTGAAATTCATGCCACAGATATTGCTTACAGTGGATGCCCTCTTATTCATAAACATGGGACTGAGATTTGCATGTTACAACCCTTCATCAGGAGGGTCTGTCCTATTAAGTGTATTCACCCACCTTAATTGCGTGAACATCGAAGCCTGCTTGTTTCTTAATCATTTCTAACTGAGTCCGAGTTCATAGCCAGCTTTTGAAAAGGGAATTCACACATGAAGCTAAAAAACAGATAATTACTGCTTCGTTTCAGCAATTATTACAGTGCTGTGATTAACTGTTAGTGATTTCATAGTGTAGTGGTTTACACATTCACCCAACAGGCTGTGGTGACCTCTTGTGAATAAGGGAGCAGGTGAAAGTAGCTGTAATTAACTGTAAATTGCAACTGTGGTTGAAAAGCTAATAAATTATGTGACATTAAAAGCTGTGCTTATGTCCATTTTCACTACCTTCACTCACCTCCTGATATTTGGATGCATCATTCCAGATCATATCTTAACCTAAGAACTTCGATTCAAGTAATGATAAGATTATATTTCCTCTAACCCGCCTTGCACTAAAATTTAGTTGCTGTTACTGCAGCCCAGAATATTCAGGTCATGAAAAGCTTTTAAAGGCTTTTTGATCCATTGTATCAGAGGTTTGAATTGGCTCATCGCACTTCCAAGAGTCGTTCAGCCAGAGAGAAATTTTTTCCCCCATCATCTACTGTTTTATATTTTTCTTTTAGTAGTTTTTCATGCAGAACAATATAAGATTAAAAAGAATTTTCTCTGGCTGGGTTTAGTTTTTTTGTCTTTCCTCACCTGGTTGGAACCTGCTGATCGATATTAGAGTCGTACTGTGCTTCCTTTGTCCCAGAAAACTTAAAGGGATTCTCTTTAAATTGCAAAACAAAGTGAAACTCAGCTATCTGCTGCTTGAGATTAAAGATTGTTTTAAGTCAAGACCAATATGTGGTGGGTATCAGCAGTAACTGCAGGTTCTTTGTAGGTATTCAGTCTCTGCTAATTCTGGTCTGTGTTTTTGAGGTCACTAAGCATCCACCCGCTTCTGCTGTTATATATTAATGATACTTCCTCAGTACTGTGACTGTGAGGTCCAGCTGCAGCGGGAGCTCAGACCCAGAGGGGCAGATGGCTTCAGAGTTCAGACTGTTTACTGTCACATTCTGGCTGCTGTCACACTTGGCTTGCAGTTTCTGAAGAATGAATTTTATAATGTCAGAGCTGTGTGTATCCACATGACACCCGGAGATGGCTGAGATGCTTCTCCTGTGTGTAATCATCGAGATGTGTAGCTGTACTACTTCTCCTCCTCCTTCCTCCTCCAGTATTACTTTTCCGTGTTGAGGCGCCCACAACACGGGGAAGTCTAATGAGGCCACACAAATCACAAATCCTGCCACTTAAACCTACAACATCCTGTTGTGAATTCGAAGATATTAGTTCTAGCTGAACATGCAGTCTAACTCCAGCATGCTTTTTAAGACACCAGTCGGTGGTTTTGATGTGCATTGTGCTTTGATACCAGGAAAAAATGGCTGTGGTGTAGCCATAAAATATAAAACAAGCTCCCCGACTGCAAAATATATCAGAAAATAATGCGGAGTCTGTGCTGTTTTCACTTTTATTAATATATTTCTCAAGTACCCTCTCTGCTGCTGATTCGTCATTGTTGTTGTTTGTTACTTTTTCTAGATTTATTCCAAGTACAAGCAGTTTGTAACACATTCTGTCTTGCCAGCCGAAGATGATGGGGCGAGGGAAATGTAATTCAGAAGAGCCAGTAAAGAAAACTGCCTCACTGGGATTTGATCACAGGCAAGCAGAGATAATACATGCAGAGTGTTGGAGAGCCGGGAGTCATCACTATTCAAGTACAAGGTCCCGGTTTAAACCTGAGCCACAGTGATGGGCATGTGCTGTTTTAGTAATCGAGTTCCCTGATATTAAACACGATCATTAAAACAATGCAGATGAGAGCTGCTGCTCATTAACTGTCTCCTTTTTCCATGGTGGCTTCTTATGAGTTTGGCAGGAGATGTCACTCGCTATGTGGCTGTTTGACAAAACATGAGCATCTTATTAAATGTAGATAGATTTGCTCCATTTAAGCCTCATGAGCATCTGTAGGGTAGGATGCTGTTGTTGGACTACATGGCATTGATGTTCCAGTCGATCTAAAGGTGATGGATGGACCAGAGTTTAGGCCTCTGTGCGGACCAGTCAAGTTCTTTCACACCAGACTGGGAAGCCATGTGACTTTCCTGGAGATATTATCTTACTGAAATGATAAGCCACCATATCAATGTAACATACATGTCAGAAAGTTGGGAAAAGGGCAATGAAACACTGGAAAAGCTGTGTAATGCCTAATAACATGTATACTTGGTTCCATTTGTTTAACAGCCAAATTAGTTAATTAGTAACATGATTGGCTACAAAAAGATCATCCCAGATCCCACAGAGATAGAGTATTTAAGAAGTAAAAGATGAGTAAGGTTTCACCACTTTATGAAAGGGTGTGTGTGTGCAAAAGATTAACATAAAAACCTGTAAATGTAAAACAGCAAATCAGCTCTTCAAATGTCTCCCACATGACCATCTCAGATTAGCCCGATGACAAAATTCTCAGGGAAAGATACACCTCTTAATAGGATAAATACAAAATATCAGGCCCCCATTGTTATTATTTTAGTGGTAAAAGATATTTCAAAAGAAATGAAAATGAGAGAGAACCTCATCAAAAATTTTGGATATAATATTAACAGACTTGCTATTTCTAAAAATGTTCATTTGAATTTGGTACACAGTGATACCTGGGGAACTTCACACTGAAGCTGGATGAAAATGTGTTCTTCTCCATATTCAGGCTTTAATATCTGTGAAAGCATTCACCTGATTTAAATTGTATTTTTTTTTAAAAATGCCATGTGGCTTGCTTATGAGAAGCGGAATGAAACAGCAGTCCCCTACATGGAAACTTGTGATTTCTACAAGCCTCCAAATCTGTTGTCAAAGATTAGACATCTGAAAATTTGGGGGATCCATCATTGTATGCTAACTTGTTCATATTCATAGTCATAGCAGCAGATATTTACCAAACACGTTTGAAGGACCTAGCTCAATTAAATTTTAAAATGGGTAACTGGCTTGGTCAGCAAGTTGCAGCCTCAAGCGGCGGGCTTCAAGATTGCAGTGTTTGTCATATCTATGTCGGCTCTGTTTTTTAACCCTGGAGGTGCATGCTCGGCTATAACTCTATCACATAAAGAAAAAGACATAGAAATAAGCAGAAATGCTGCCTTTTCCGAGCCTGACAGACAGAAAGTGAAAAACAAGAAAATCAAGAAGAGCATCCAGCTTATTATCTGTGATTAACTCAGACGTGTGGCTATCATTTCTCCACATGGCTGAATTCAAAATAAGCATACACAGTTATGTCCACCTATTTTTAGATGCTGGTACAATTGTTTTTTGTAGCTATTAATTATTCATTAATTAGCTATTAATCATCAAGTACGCAAACAATTAAAGTCTTTGCCATTTTGAGGTATTAGAAACATTTTTAATGCACCACCCCTATTTTTGGGGAGTCAAAAAGCAACCTTGCAAATGAAAATAGTTTTCAATAAATACTAACACTTACTACTATACTTATTTATTTACTTACTTATTAATGCTTAATACTTTGAGAGGAATGCTTTGCAGATATCGTCTGAAGTCAGAAGCCAAGGTTTTCTCTTTTGTGGTGCTTTACCAGGCCTGTACTGCAGTTCTTGTTGTGGGTATTTCTGCCTTGAGTTTCTCATCAGTAAGTGAAATTCATTTTGGGTCAGGTTAAGATGAGGTAATTCACTCAGCCGTGGCAGAAATTCTGACCTTCAGAAACCCCTTAGTAGCCTTCACAGTCTGTCAGTCTGTACTGTGAGACACCATCCATGCATCTTTGCTGCTGTTGGGCGAGTGTAAGCAGAAAGTGTAACTCTATTCACTTCAGAATTCATCCATCTGTCTCGTGTCACATCATCAATAAAAACTGATGCCCTCGTGCTATTGCAAGCCACACAGATCCATGTAATCACTACATTATGGTGTGATATATCTACCTGCTGGGGAGTTTTTTTTCACTAAGCTGGATGCTGCGGGTTTTACTTTTTTTTTTAAAAAAAATCATGGAAAGGATTCCACGATCATCCACTGCTGTTGTTTTCAGTGAGTTCATTCACTAATCTGATGAACCAATGAACCAATCTGTTGATATTCCTCCATGTTTGATTTGTGTTGCTATTATTGTTGTTGTTATTATGGCCTGTGTCACTTCCATAAGATCTCATTTGTGGTTTTACAGCCACAGCATCCAAATACGGCTCAACTCCAGACTGTTCACCGGTTTTAAATTTATGAATAAATAATATACACAGCTCACACCTTTAAAAAACAAAACAAAACAACAACTTATGAGTGAATTGTACAGCTACATTTCAGGTCCAGAAAACAGTGGATTGGCTGTAATTCCGCAGCACTTAATGAAATATTTACATTGAACCCCTTCAATCCAAGCTGGAAGTCTGCACTTTCAGCCTGTATCTATCATATATTTGTAACCTTATAATGAGATTTGGTTTTATATAAGGCTATTTTCTGTAAAATTGATTTCTTCCTGAAATGGAAGTAATGAGTTGTTTATTTCTGAAATGCACAGCCAAGAGCCCAGAGAGATGAGACCTGCAGGTTCAGATTTGGGTTAAACCAGGTTGTGCAAGTTCCCGTTTTCAGTCTTGAGGGATCATTCAGACTCTTCTTGAGTTCTTCTTTTTATTTGACTGGCCTTTAGCACTTGGCATTCAGCAATCAATAGCTCCAGGGCCGGAGTTTGATGGGATGAATACTAATGTAGTGGAACAGCATTGGCATATGACTGGCTCTCTATAACTTTTATATCTGACGTTACCTCTTAATCCTATTGAGAGCGTCCTGTGTGGCACAGTGAATGATCACAGCCCAGTACATTTGTTCTGTTTGGTCACTGCATTAAGCCCATCGATTACAGTTAATCTGTAGCTTCTAATTCGTAGCATGGTGCCATCCAAACAGATAGTGTATCCAAGAGTTTCTTACTGCCTGCTGTGAAGGACCTTCCCGCGCAGTTTATTTTGCTGTTAACAGATATTTTGTCGCCTTTTTTCATTCAAGGACACCAGTCGTTTATTGCGGCTCTAATGCAATTCAGACTTTTCTGCATAGATGAGCAGAAACATAAAATTGCTATTATAATTTTAATATGCTTGTGCTTTTTTCTTCTGGTATCCAGGGACTTCAGCTTGTCTCCAGGGCTTTTCCTCCTGTTTATCTTTAATATGCAATAAAATGTTTGACAGCAGAGTTGTGTAGCGGTGGCAGTGGTTATCTTAGAAGTCACATGCACGTGTACCACTGACTCATTGTGAATTTCCCTTATATGAAATGTAAAGGTGATTGTTGCCACTAGATGGACTGCCAAACTAAGAGTTGAATAAAACAACATGTCAGAGGTGTTTTAAAGTCTGCCTAGAAGATAAGAAAGAACTTGGTCCTTTTTATTTGGAATTTCAAAGAATACTAATCATGGTTTCTGCTTGGAAAAAGATGCTGGCAGGTTTTTTATCTCTTTAAAGACGTGGAAACAGAAACTGTTTTTTTTCTCTTAAGGCTGACTGATGAGAGCAGAATAAGAATACTTCAGTTTCTGTCAGGGTATGACAAGATTATACTCTCAGGACAGGAAATATCGAGTAATGGATCACGCATTGTAATCTGCTAAACTACAATCCTCCTAATTAGGGCTGGGAATTATCAGCCGAGCTGCAGATACCATGTTATCAAAACACATGAGACACACAAGCAAATCAAGTCAGAGAAAAAAAAAGAGCTCTGCTAGTTAGAAAATAAGGGTCGTGACATTGATAAAATTCTCAGCTGATAATGACAATGCTTAAATGCAGGTAAAAGATCTTAATAGATGGTGTTTAGCAGGTATAATGTTTATCATTTTAATTAGTGTTTTACCATGCAAAGAATACCCAAATGAGCTGTGTAGCTGAGGGTGATGTGAATGTCTTTAATTTCCTTGTATTAGTCCATAATTAAAGTACTTGAAATTTTGAGTTACACAATTCATTGTGTTAGAGAGAATGTACCAATTTTTAGGACAATCTAGTCAGTATTCATCATGACATTTCACTTAAAACCTCAAATGTCAGATACATGCAGGAAAGACAGAGGGATCGCCAACTTTTGTGGCAACAAATCTGATATAATATTTCATGAAGTACAAAGTTTTGACCTCCTCGCTGTACTACATCAAAAGTCAGGAGATCAAAAGTCTTTAGGATTTTTCCTGTGGGCATAATGGATATTTGTACCAAATGTCAAGGCAATCCATCCCATAGTTGTCACGACATTTCTTTCAAAACCACAAATGTCAACCTCAGGAAAAGTCAGAGGATCATCAAAGACTTCATTATCTGGGCGCCGTCAACATCTGTACACAATTTAGTGGCAGGCCTTCAAAGAGGTGTCATGCCACCAGTATGGGTAGAAATTATAGATAAAATATGAGAGCAGTAAGTTCACATACAAGTTTCCCATCAGCCATAATTTGACCTTAGTTGCTGGAAAAAACAAAACAAAACACTGAGGCATGTCTTTAACTAGGTGTAGATTATTTGGGCTGCTCTAGATGAAAGATTACCAGTTTTAAATAACTGTGGTGATGTCTTTGGTTAGGTCTCTTGAACAGTGGTTGAACGTCACACAGGGAGTGTTTCCAAGCAAACTCTGAAACTTTCAGTCGTTCTTTTATGAAAGGAAATGAGTTAAATATCATCCTACAATCCATAGTGTTGCACCATCTGACAATCATTAAAAACAAACCATAAACATAACAGAAAAATGTTAAACAACAGTTTATTTTCCGTTTCATGTGATAACGTGATGATATGTTTTGAACCTTTAACAAGGTAAAAACCTCTGTTTTTACAGGACTCTTTGTGGTTTGATGAAAATCCAAGTTCACCCCATGAGTCAGTAACTTGTGGAACTACCTTTAGCAGCAATAACTTGACTATTGCTTCTGCAGCATTTCAATCAGGTTGCGGTCTGGCCTTTGACTGGGCCATAGCAACACCTTGATTCTTACTCAGCCATTCTGTTGTCTATTTGCTGCTGTGTTTGGGATCATTGTCCTGTTGCATGACCCAACTTTGATGGCAAGCTTTATCTGCCAGACAGCTGTGCATTATTATCTCCACTTTGGTCTGATCTTTCCAAAGGACATTGTTCCAGAAATCTTGTGGTTTGTTCAGATGCAGCTTTGCAAACTTAAGCCATGCTGCCATGTTCATTTTAGAGAGAAAACACTTTCTCCTGACAAGCCTTGTATTGTCTTTTTCTAATTGTTCTTTCATTCATTTTCATATTAAACATGTTAACTGAGGCTTGTAGACCCTTAGACCTCAGATGTAGCTTTTGGGTTTGTTGGATTTTCTCTAAGCATTTCATGGTCTGACCTCGGGTTGAGTTTGCTGGGACATCCACTCCTAGAACTATTGTGGAATTGTACTAATGTATATCTGAATGCTCCAGACCAGCAATCCTGATGATCTGTTAACCAAGTCAATTTGATTACAACCACCTTGCTGCTACCCAGCCTTGTAATTTCTGTGTTTTTTTTCACTGGACTGCATAGAGTCCTGTGAAAACTTTCTTTTGACATGACTGTATGAACACAATGCTGTGATAAAATCAACATGATCTGCAAATAAAGATTCTGAGCTAAAATAAAATTGAGTGAAGTGAATTTGAGGTTCAGTTCGCATTAGTTATGTCCTCAGTGGCGATGCTGCTGCATTGCCAGCTTTTAGGATTATTATTAAATAATTTCACTTCAGTCACAGAAGCCTTAATAAAAGCAAGAGTTACAATGGATCAGTGGGAAAAGGGAGATATAAGTGGACAGGATGAGGAACTAGTCTCACCGCTACAAGCATTTCATTTCACTTTATATATACATTACTTTGAAAACCTTGATAATAAAGTCATATTTTTCATCAGGTAAGTATCTGGGAACTGAGGAGACCAGCTGCAGGATTTTAGAAGATGAATGTTGTCCCTTTCTTATCTGATATAGAATTTTATCTGCTTAACAGTCCTGGACCTTCTTTGTCATATATTTTTTTTTCCATTTTGTGATTCTCCAAATGTTTTCAAAGGTCTGGACTGCAGGCAGGCTAGTTCAGCACCTGGGCTATTTTACTATGAAGCCATGCTGTTGTAATAGCTGCAGTATCCAGTATAGTTCTGTCTTGCTGAAATATGTAAGGCCTTTCCCGAAAAAGACGTCATCTAGATAGGAGCACATGTTGGTCTAAAACCTGTATATACGTTTCATCACTGATGGTGCCTTTCCAGGTGTGCAATATCTGATTATGTCCCCATAATAAAACTCTTCTTTAGTCCAGAGCATGTTTTCCAAAGGTAATTTCAAATTACGATTTGTCTGACCATGTAACAGTTTTCCACTTTGCCTCAGTCCATTTGAAAGAATCTTTGACCCAAAGAAGATGGTGGCCTTTGTGGATCTTGTTCTTCTTTGCATTTGTTGACAGATGACAATTTCTGGAAGCGTTCCTGTGCTCATGCAGCGATTTCCATGATATAGTCGTACCTGTTTAAATGCAGTTTAAACAGTCCTGTTTAAATCCACCTGATCCAAAGATGGTGGATTTCCCAAACTAATATTCAGCCTTTTCTCTTATACACAGAGATTTCTTCAGATTCTCTCAAACTTTTGATATTATGATGTACTGTAGATGAAATAGTCAAACTCTTTGCAGTTTTACATCAAATAAACTTGTTCTGAAATTGTTCCACAATTTGTAGACAGGTTTTTGCAGATGGATGAACCGCTGCACTTCTTTTCTTCTGAGAAACTTCCTCTAAGATGCTCCAGCTTTTTCTTTTTAATATCACTTACTTTTCCAACTCCATGTTAACTTTTTTGAGACGGATTGCTGCCATCAAATTCAGAAAGGGCTAATATTTTTAGTAGTATGTTTCGCTTTCAATATTTTATGTGTTTTCTATGTTCTACTGTGAATAAAATATGGGTTTATGGGCTTTGAAGATCATTACATTGTACATGGTGTCCCAAAACCTTTGGAACCGGGACTGACATGTGCACTTTTTACATTAAAGTCAAGAAAACACGGGACACAGGATTACTCGACCACAGCACTTATTTGTGTGACATTTCTTCCAGTTGTTATTAATTTTGTGCCAAGGGGGAAGTAGCATGGAAATAAATAGTGGAGGCATTGCTACTGTTTGTCGTAGCCCTGAGGTATTATCATCATACAGTTTACATTCATCAAACCTGATAGCCCACCCACGTTTATTAGATCCATGTCATGCAGTGTGGATTGGTTGCTGAAATCTCACAGCTTGTAGGAGCTTTCAAGTTTGAAAAATATGTGCCATGGTGAATTTTTGAGGCAAAAGTTAATTTTTTAGCTCTGCAACACCAAAACCGTGTGCCATCTGTGAAGCATGATTGGTTTGAGAATCATCAGATCTTTAAAAAAAATTCTCCATTTAAGGTGAATGTCAGGCATAAAAGTATAACAAGTTTTCAAGTTTATGTATACCACCGTCGCCAGGGTGGTTCTAATTCAAAGAGTAACACCGCAGGGAGAAGGATCGCTTTTAAAGACCCCAGTGATACTCTTATCTGTTGGACTGGCAAACACAACAAAGAAAAATCATTATTTTCCATGTGAAGTCACCATTTCAGATCTTACTCTTGAAGAGTCCGAACCTGACATAACCCTGAGATTTTTCACCTGTGAATGAGTATAAGACAACTCGTCTTCCAACCAGTCTTCCAACAGTATGTCAACTTTTCTGCTTTAAATATTTCCAATATTACATCATGCCAATTTTCTATTGTTGATGGGGTAGGGTTTAGCCATTTTTTAGTAATAGTCTTTTTACTCCTACAACTTTATGTCCCTCCTCAGCATTAAGCAAGGAACATAACCAAGGTAAATGGTTTCAGAGTTTAGAGGTATTTGTTTTTTAAAAACACTGTTTAATGTCTTTTGAATGTCAATCCAAAACTGCTTAAGCTTTGCGCAGTCCTAAAATATAGGACTGCCCATATTTGTCTTGATGTTGGGCTTTGAAATATCTCATTATGGTGATCTCTGTAAGTCAGAGAGTTAGCTGAAGACCATTGGAACTGGTCTTCAATTTTGATCGGTTAGTCTGAACTGGGCCTGCTCATGCATTTTTAGCATCTCAGATAAATCCTCCTCCGTTTTACAGCTTCTTCTCGTTTTCCCGGATTCTAGCTCCCGCCTCATCCAGGCTTGTGTTGGTTTTTACCGTTTCTCCTTTTAAATCTCGGAGTTGTACATCTTGACTAGGGTTGTGTATTTCTGTGAGAATCAGGGTTAAATTCACTGGGTCCTCCCCTCCAATCGCGTCAGCTGAAGCCAGGTTAGCTGTGTGACGGCTGGGATTAGTTTCTTCACGTGGCTGCGTGTCGTTGATTTTATCGACGGGCAGTGTTGGGGAGTAACGGCATACATGTACCGCCGTTAGGTATTTAAAATACAAAATATGAGTAACTATATTCCGTTACAGTTACCGTTTAAAAATGTGGTATTCAGAATACAGTTACTTTGTTGAAATAAATGGATTACACGGCGGTATTTTCCTGTTTCATATTGTGGCGGGTCAGGACTGTTTGGGTTTTGTTTGTTCTGTTGTTCCAGGCGGCAGCGTTACGGTTGCCATAGTTACAAGATGACGCGTTCTCTCTGCGATTGTGTGTTTCCTGGGTGAGAGAGCGCCTTTTTGTTGTTGTTGGTTGTTGTTGTTGTTGTTGTGCTAAGCTATGCCGAGCAGTTGGGTTACCGGCGGTGGGTTTCTGTTGGAAAATAAACGGCTGTGCTCCCTGGCAACTTGGGGAAGCAAGACTAAATGACACCTCTGTCTCCTCCTTGTCTGAGCTCGCCACAATATGTATAATACACGGCGGCATTTTCCTGTTTCATATGTTGGGCTGTACCCTCTCTATTTCTGGTAATTCCACGCCGGTGGAACCCCCCAAAAAACACGCATTAACAGGCCCTAATGCCTGTGTCTCAATCTCGCGTCTCATAATGACCTGAAGAAATATTTTTAAAAATGATTTAATATGAAGGCAAAAGGCAGAACGCTACCCTACAGAATGTAGCCTCATGGGCAGTGTAGTCCGTGCTGCAGCGAGAATGGACTGCCATACCCGTTATTTGACTGTGAGCGCCAGGAGGGAGAAAAATGAGAGTGGAAAAGTACGAGTTGTCATCGAGCAGAAACGGGAGATGGAAGCATGGAAATATAATAATAACCACTGCAGCCAAAAAGAGTGCCTGATGAGCCCAGTTGTAAGTACGCTATTAAGACTCGACTGTACACTGTGTTCGTGTTTTCCTCCGAAACAATAAGTTTCGTTGGAGCAGCCTTTCAACGCCTCTCTCTGTCTCTCGCAAGCAAAGTTGACCCAGACAACAAAGTAAAGCTATTTTTCGGCTAAGAGCCCAACACAGAACCCGCCGTATTAGTCAGAGGTCCCTTTATGGTTCGGAGCCGCGGACCTTCAGTAACAGTAATAAATCACACAGCAATCGTACATTCATGTAGTTGTAAAAAGCATGATAATATATTAAGTAATTCAAAGTATTCAGAATACGTTACACTCATTGAGTAACGTAACGGAATACGTTACAAAATACATTTTGGGGCGTGTATTGTGTAATCTGTAGTGGAATACATTTTAAAAGTAACCTTCCCAACACTGTCGACGGGTAGAGCGGATTTCTTACTTTTAATCGTAGACATCATCTTCACCTCTTTCTCAGAATTAGAGGAACTATGATTTTTTACCTCTATTTGTATTATCTTCAGGGTAGTTCATGTTGGCTTTCGAGGTTGTTGACTATGCTGCCATTTCTCACAAACCAGAACCGCAAAGCCCATCATCATGTCTTGAAATTATTGAAGAAACAATTTATTTAAAAAATATGTTTAGAAATTTTACAGGAGAATGTCAGAGCAACAGTTCATGGCCTGAAGCTTTGGAAGGGTTTGCTGATGCAACAGTGACCCAATGCACGCAAGTAAATCAACAATTGAATCGTTAAAATGTGAATAAAATTTGAAAGGGCCGAGCCAGAGCCCTGACTCTTTGACCTGCAGTAAGCTGTAAAATCACTGGAAGAGAAATTTGATGAACTGAAACAGCTTTGTTAGGCGGAATGGTTACTCCTCATCATCGATAAGGCTCATAAGTACCACCATCCTGAAATATTTATATTTATATGAATATTGGCCAATAGATTCATATTTTGCACTCACTACAAATTACTACCAGCACCTGCCTTAAAAATCCAGCATTGGTCAGGCTCTAGTTAGTACTAAACCTTGGCAAGCACAAGTCATTAATAAAAGCTGTAGTCTGGTGTGCATGAGTTCCCGCAGGCCTACAGAGGGAAAAGCTGTTGAGAATAATAAACCAACCGCATAAAGGTGCTCTGATAGAAATAAAATGGGAAAAGCCTTCAGTGAGGCACAGTTTTTATTTTAACACACACTTACACTTGAATCTATGTCACTATGCTTCTTTTGATGAGATAAAAAAAAAGATATATTCTTCATTTGAAACGCAATCTGTGCAGCTGGGAAATTGTTCTTTCTCCCCCAACTTCTTTTAGTTAGTTTTAATTTTGCGGAGATATGAAGACGGGAAGGCAGATAATGTACAACAAAGGTTATTGAACTGTTCTTGATTAGGTGTTGTTCCAGGTACGAAACCAGATCCTACTGAGAAATGAATTACTGTTCAGCTTTTATTTCATCAGAGTGCAACTAAAAGATTTAAAAGATATAGAGAGAAGAAGAAAAAGACATAAGAAGAAAAAGACATAATTTCCTCCAGGCTGATACAATGTCTGTGTCATTTATATTGAGCATTCACTTTCAAACTAAACACACTGCTTCGAGACCATTTTGTCCATTTTTCAAGACTGTCATTTTATAGAAAATCAATACCCGTAACCTTCACTTGTAAATAAATAACAGATTTAGAGGCCTCATTGATGTTGACTACAGTTTGGCTTGCCTCCTAATTAAGACTAAAGAGAACCTAATAGCCTAAACAACAAACAGCGGTGGGCTTCGCCGGTGCAATTAAGCCCACATTTTTAATACCAAATTGATTAATTTCTTTAATCAAAGTCAGCGTTACCCTTGAAATGGAGTCACTTTTAATTATGCTGAAACACAAAACAGAAGCTGCTGATACTGCTCTGTGACAGCCTGTAGAAATTTCACAGGCATAATAATGGGCAGGTGATATAATATAGGAGTCTGGTTTCAGATGATCTTTTGACAACAGTCTGTGTAGACCTGCATATTATCATGACAGGTGGAATTTTTCTTGAGCTTTTCCTCCAGTGTGCTCAGTTTTATTGACATGTTTACTTCTGTCAAAGATGCCTCCCCCCGATCAGTGGTAGTTTATTCGACAGGCGGCAGGGGAGCTGGAAAACTTCCAGATTTTCTTGGAAGTATTATTTTTAGAGTCCTGATTTTTGTCATCGTGGCTGCTTTATT
The DNA here is from genome assembly GCF_036321145.2 of Pelmatolapia mariae. Lineage (NCBI taxonomy): Eukaryota > Metazoa > Chordata > Actinopteri > Cichliformes > Cichlidae > Pelmatolapia > Pelmatolapia mariae. Next base: position 23,727,610 of record NC_086228.1, read on the forward strand.
AAGCCCGACTGTACGAGTCGATGATTAGAGACTTGTTTTCACGTCCACGGGGAATACCTTTGCGACTGAGCTATGAATTTGAGTCGAAGTGGCAATTTGGAGTATTGTCCCAGATTTGCTTCGGTTTGTGCTCTATTATAGCTCACCTCACCTTCTTCTATTAGGCGGTAATTTAAATGCTGGGTTTGTGGCCCGTCATTTATCAAGCATGTTTTAACAAAGTGCTCTCACGCAGTAACTCTACACGGCCCAAACAAATTGCTCTTTCTGTCTACTCCTTGTTATCAACGAAGCTGTTGCCAGTAATTGCCGTAGGAATGTAATATTCCGCCTAAAGAGCAGCTCAAAATTGTGTCTTTTCCTTTCAGATTACTTTGGCTTTGATTTGATTATTCACAGCAAAAGCATTAAGCTAGCTCTGATTGAGGCTTTTCATGCAGCCTTGAACCATGTTTTCCTGCTTCTGCGCTGTTAATGCAGCTTCATTCCTTGACTCTAATGTAAATTGTGCTGGATGAAACGCACAGTCAGTGCAGTTGTGTTGCCTTATGTAGGTCAGTTCTTCTCCAGCGTTCACTGCTTGGCCTTGTGATGAGTGATTTCATTTTGCGAGGGAACTGCAGTTTTATTATTCATACTCCAACAGAGATTGGAGTTGCGGTGCATTAAAGCATGACGTTGTCATTTCCCCGCTCGCAGAGGCGTTATTCCCTTTGCTCCAAATTGGAATTAAACCCAACATGTGATGCTGGCCCTAACTGTTTAGGAACAGCAACCCTCACCACACTGTTAAGCCTCACTCTCTGTGGATGGTGCAGTGTGTCATTTTATTGGTCAGTTATTGTTTTTTTCCCCCTCTGTCAAATTGGTGTTTGAGTTATTTAGCTAAGCTTGCCAGTTAAGCATTCATGAGTTTTTCATGAGTCATTGTTTGATAACAGAAGTGGCTTTTCTCACTTCAGATTTAATGCATACTGGTTCTCTGCATTTTTAACTGCCTCCAAAATTGATCTGACTGCCAACAATTTTCTACAATGAAGTAGCTGAGCACATTAGGTGAGTACTGTGAAATTGACCTCAGAAAAGTAGCAGTGTATGTGAGTCACATTGTAAAGACAGCTATTCAGGGAATCCAGACTAAATGGATTCTATTTGGGACTCTTTCTGCACCGTGCGTATAACCTTAATGCCCTTACAAATATTGCCTCACAGTGGCTGCACTTTAACGGCTGCTGGATAATCAGCAATCCACATAGAATCGCAACTTTTCTTGGGTGTAGCTTCCCACTGTTTGTTGCTCCGAAGCAGCGTGAGGTCCCATATATCTTTCTGGTACTGTCTCTTCTGTTGATCTAATTGGATACCCTCTGTTGCCTACAATGAATCATTGCTGGACCCCTTCCCTCCCCTCAAGTACTTATTTTTATTGAATGCAGGGTTCCTCTGAATCACAAGTCTCAACTTTAAAACTTGTATTTGTCCCTTGGCTCCAGTCAATGATCCCCCCCCCCCCTTTTTTTCCCTACAGCTGTGTCAGTATCACTTTTATTCCAGCAGGGGATTATAGGACTCCTTTTATGTCTTTTGCTTCCCCAGAGAAAGGCCAGGAGTTCAGGCCATTCTTCCCACTCTGCTAATTGTCTCCTAATTTGGCAAATGCATTTTAAGGTGGAATGAAGAGAGCCGACCCCTCTTTGCATTCGTACGAGGTGGTGACACATCCGCACCTTCTCCGTGTATTTTTATGAATACACATCCCTCTTCTATCCTTGACCTCTACAGATGCAGGGGAAGCTTTGACGGAGCACAGACAGTTAAGTCTCGGCACATCTCAAACAGAACTGAGGCGGTGGAGGCATTTTTGGCATGCACTCCATGATTTTTTTTTTCTTCTTAGTGAAGTTTAAATCCTGCTAGTTCTTAGGCTCTCCAACGTGGCAGGCATCTCACTCAGCTGCTGATCCACACTGCAAACACCTCCAGGAAAGTGGCTCTAACTGAGCCGATCGAAGGCAAAGATTTTTTTAATTACTCGCCCGCTGCAGAATGGAAAGGCTCGGGTTTTGCCTCTGGGTATTCGTATCGACTTGGGTGTATGATGTTTTAATGAGCCTGGCGTGTGAATGATTTGTTGCTGTTGTATATGCTCGAAAAACCTAATTTGTTTGTTTTTCTTGTGCATTTTCAGTGGATGGATTCTCAGTTGACTTGGAGGCAGATTTAAGACTTTCCAGACAGACCAGGATGTCAAAGATCTCCAAAGCAGCCAAGGCCGTGAAGAAATTGGATACAGGCAATGTAATCCGGGCTATAGTGAGGTCAGGACAGGCTGCCCCTGGACCTCCGCTAGGCCCCATTCTGGGACAGGTAAAATTACTCCTGATTTCACTTCTTGTTCTATCTGTTCGCTCTGAGTAATCACAAGTATTAACTTAATTGAAGGAGCAGCGCTTCATTTTATCAACCGACCTTCTGAACACAGCTCTCATTAACCGCAAAGCAACCCGATCCTTTCCTATTTTCACTTTGCCAATCACATAGTTGCCTCTCTCCCCTCAGTCACCTCATCGTACATCCCCACCTCCACCTCCTTCTCCTCCCTATTCATATTCCCATTCTTATTCTAGTCGCACAGCTCTATTGTGCAGGTGGGTGCCACACACTGCCTCAGTCTGCAACTATTTTCTCACAGTTTCCAGGCCAAACACACCAACACCTCCACCCACAGCAGCACCTGTCCATATACATTAGCCTCACTCTTTACAAGCCAGCTGATGAAAAGGGATTGAACCTGCGAAGGTTTTGTCTTAAATTCTTGTGTACTTCTTTCTGCTTCAATTGCTCCACAGAGACAGCTGAGGTAGTCTTGTTTTTTATTGCTCAGGGATGCACCACTACAACTTTTTCCCCACTGATGCCAATTCCGACTAGAAAAATTTATGAATTGGCCGGTACAATAATAAAATAAGTCAGCAGTCCTCGAGCAATGAGCAATGATCAAAGTGAAGAGAGTGGATAAGAATAGCAGAGGCAGAATTTACTTGGCCATTCACTGCTGATGCTCTGTTCATTAACCTCCTCTTTGTTTCTGAACACAAAATTGCATCTGCGTTGAATTTTTCTTGTAAAGTTTAGATTTTATTTTATGCCATAAAAGGTTCTATCTGCTGCAGCTTTAATAGCCATTGAGGAATTAAAGTTTAATTGTCCTTTGAGAGATAGAAAGAAAGCAACCCAAAGGCTCATTCTCTACATACAAATGGTTCAGTTAGCCTCTTTAATGGACAGTACTCATCAGCCGTGGATGCTGTTGCACACTTGGAAACCAGATCAATTCTCACAGCTAATCCATCTCTGTGACATAATGACGACACTCAGACAAGAGAATGGAAAAATGTACATAATTGCCAGAAAAGCGAGCGCCACATGATTTATAATATCACGGAAGGTAGCTTTATAAGTGAAATCAATCGAAAATATCGTATTTCTCTTAGATGACATCATCAATAGCTGCACCATTACTGTAGCTCTTCTATATTCTACTGTCACCAGTTGAACAACATTAACCACAACATAAAAATCTGGTGGCTGCCCACTGCTTCGAATAGCTTAAATGCAGGTAATTCATTTACTTACCAGGGTTAGCAACGAATAGCTTAACTTAGCCTGGTCTCTATGACAGGCCAGGACTTACATTTGGGGCTTAAACCCCAAAGATTTTAGATCATTTTAAACACTTTTCTCTATGACAAATATTTTCTCCTATTTAATAATAAAATAAGCTAATTTGATCCACAAAGACAATGACAACACACTAACAAAAATGTCGTGTCTTCCTCCCCCAACCCCAACCAGTCGTGGCAGATGGCCGCCCCTCCCTGAGCCTGGTTCTGCTGGAGGTTTCTTCCTGTATAAAGGGTGTTTTTCCCTCCCACTGTCGCCAAAGCACTTGCTCATTGGGGCTCATATGATTGTTGGGGTTTTCTCTGTTTTCTTTGTGATAATGTAGGGTTTTTACCTTACAATATAAGTAACCTTAAGGCAACGGTTGTTGCAATTTGGCGCTATATGAATAAAATTAAATTAAATTTAATTGATAAAATTGTTTTTACACTAAAAAGCCAAAACTTTTAACATTTTAGCATGATCTCACACTTTATTTGTTTGATTAAAATATACCTTACTATTACACAGCTTGAATGCTAGATTTTTTATGTTGATGCAGTAGCGTTTTGATCACTAAAAAAAAAACATTGGTCAGTGTTTTTCTTATAGATTTTCATTATGTACGCTCACTGCTCAGTTTATTGGGTGATAGAAGACGTGTACACCCTGGATATAAAGGGATGGATATGGTCAGGAACAATACTGTACATTTAAACGATGCTCAGTTGGTATTAAATCTCTACTAGCCTGAACCATTGATGCAAGCCAGGATGGATCCTTGCTTTCATGCTGTTTATGTCAAATTCTGACACAGAAATTGTAACTCGTCAGACCAGGCAATGATTTTCAAGCCTTGTATTGTCTAGTATTGGTGAACCCCTGCGAAGTCTAGCCTCAGTTTTCTGTTCTTAGTTACAGGGTTGGGACCCTCTGCGGTCTTCTGCTGCTGTAGCTCGTCTGCTTGTGTTGTGCGTTCAGAGATGTTGTAACAAATGGTTATTTGAGTCACTATTGCTTTCCTGTTATCTTGAAGCAGTCTGGCCATTCTCCTCTGGCCTCAACAATGCATTTTACCCACAATTGCTGTTCACTGGATATTTTCTCTTTTTCAGACCATTCTCTGTAAACAGTAGAGATGGTTGTGTGGGAAAATTGCAGTAGATCAGCAGTTTCTGAAATACTCAGACGAACCTGTCTGGCACCAACAACCACGCCATGTACAAAGTCACTTTGATTTCAGCAGTCTTGACCATGTCTACATGTTTAACTTTTTCTCCCTTACATATGACACTTGACCCCTTTACTCTTAATGACACATCAGTGTATATATAAATAAAGTCGTGACTTAATGACCATTAGCTTTTCCGAGGGTAGCTCTACTAATCTGTGTAGGGAGAGATCACTCTCACTAACCTTTGACATGTCATGTGATTAGGTATCTGTATTAATAAGCTAATGAGAATTTCCTTCCAAACATAATATCTGTATTGTTTCTATGCAGATGACACAATTTTTCCTCCCCTACAGTCTAGTGAGTTTTTCAGTTACTCGATTTTGGAAATCAAAAGGAAGGACTGTCTTAAACCCGCAATAACAGCTCACATGATTTAGTGGAATAAAACTTGTTTCCGGCTTCAGGGCTTCTCGGCTCTACAGAGAAACTCGGCATTGTTAAAGTCATTGCTTCTGGCCTTGATTTAGTTTTGCTGCTCTTATAGTGGTGTTTACAGTCCCATAATTGATTTAAAAAACAGTGCTGCACACTGTCTCCTCAGCACCAAACAGAAACAGTTGGCACAGTTTGCTCGTGAACTTTTTAAAGCATGTACAACTGAATGGCCAGAAGGAATATTGGATTTTTAAAAACTCCAACTCCAAATGAATGCTATTTATATCCTTATCTGTGGGTTGTGTAAATAAGCAACTGTTTGCTTAAAGGTTTAGATATATAAACTTGAGAGCTGATAATCGTCACGTTAAGATGTTAATACAGATTTTAGAAAATATGCTTTATTTTTGTAGTACAGCAATGATGATTCCTTCTGTAAAACAAACAATGGTATTCTTTCTGTCCAAAAATAAAGTAAGTGGTGGATCTATGCTTTCATCTGAGAGCACTTTCTGCTGCTCTCTCATTGTGCAAGTGGTTGGCACAGTGGCTGGATCCATATATTTGACTTGACACAGATTTTGCACCAGATGCCTTTCCTGACACAACCCTTCCATTTCTGTGCATTTGGGACTGGCACAAGTCACAAACATTGATCTGGCACAAGGAGTGCTCGGGCTTCTGACCCCCTGAGGAAGGGTTTGTGTCTCCTTGAACCGGAGTGCTTTCGCATGTAAGGCCCATATGTTAACCACTGCACCCTGGAGCCACAGGATCTCTGCTTTCATCTACCATCTTTTATCGTCTGCTCAGAAATATAGAAGCCAAAATTTAACTGCTACCATGTGTAGAGAGACTGGGAAAACCGAGTTTTATCCTCTCTTTGCTGTTTACCAGTTAGATGTATAATTGATTTTAAGATTTTTACCGATCATATTTAAGGCTTCCTTCCCCTGCAGCTACACTGGAGACCCTGAGTTCCCCTGAGCTAAAGCTGAGAATTAAGAAACTCGCTCTGGCTGTCAGTCAACTCTAAAGGTCATTGAGATTTTACATCTGGCACATTTGGAGCAATTTGGGAGCTTCAAAGGTTAATTGAAAATGAACCTTTACAGCTTTCTGTCTAATTTTCTATAACACGAGACATTATAAATTTGAAACATTTGATTTGAAACTCCTTTTGTTTTTTAATAGAAAGATCCGTGTTTGTGACTGACAGTTGACATATTTTTACTGGCAGCTAACCATCAGACATGCATAAAGACTCAAACAATAAGCACTCATGTATTTATGAGCAATCCTCCTCCCCTCTAACATCTTCTTGTCAGAGTAACATGAGTATTGATGTATCTGCATCACTGGGAAAATGGCATTTTTTTATATATATATATTTAAAGTTTCCGTTTCCTTTCCCAAAGATGTTACGGTTCAAATTTGATACCTTTAAAGATGCTTGGATTTTTGACACCTCACTCTGACGCCGAAACTAAGAATAGTGGTTTCTTTACCAGCCTCACCAAGTATGCAGTTTCGTCTTCTCTGCCTGTCTTTGTTTGTATGGCCTGTTTCACCTTTGAACACTTGTTCCTCGCTGTGTCTTGTCAGAATATTCTGTTTGAGCACGAACTGTGTTAAATAATGCATACAAGACTCCACTGAGTCTATTTTATGTGATTAGTTTGAGATTTTCTTACTTTCTTACACCACACTTGGTTTTTATTTTTAAAGCCTTCTTTTTAACCTCCACATTTAAAGGTTTTGATTTCATGGTTGCAGTATAAATACGCAGTAACTGCAACATGAGACAAATGTAGTTCTATTTAGGAATCAAGGTTATATATCTGTATATTATATACTGAATCAATACCTTAATCTCACACAACGTACAGTGTCGTCAGATAGTCAGCCTGGAGCTCACTGTATCCTGTTTATAACTCAACTGTTATAAAAATACAACGCCTACATTTTTTTGTTAATTTATTAATTTATTTTAAGGCTGCAAAGTATGGTAACTTGGTAACAAAATGGATCTAACTTTTGTTGTGCTGTTTCTGGAAATAGTACTTTGGTGCAGGAACAGCAGGAGGGTACTGGACTGGAATCCAGTATTGGGGTCTTTCTGTGTGGGAATTGAATTTTCTTCCCATATTTGCATGGATACCCCAGCTTCCTGCCACCATCCAAAGACATGCATGTTAGACTTACTGGTGATTTATAAATTGATATAGGTGTAAATGGTTGTCTGCCACTCTGTGTTAGGCTGTGATAGACTCTGCCTCTCACTGCATGAGCACTGTGTTAACCTCCAGCCCCTCATGACCTTGAATTGGATAGGTGGAAGACAATGGATAGATGAATATAATGTAAATTGATGCCATCAGCAGGTTTTTGGATTGCAATTTTGAAGCCTTGTATGGTGCATTTTTGGTCTGGCTATCCTGGTATGATTGGAGCTAGTCTATATTTAGACAGCACGGTTGACCTGGGAACTTATCAGCTAATGGTAGAAAGCCACTTTACTTGGCTAAGAAGGGTCATCTGTAATTCTTTATGATATTAAATGGGGTGCTAATTTTGGCTACTTAATTTGGGCTTAAAGCAAAAGCTACGTACCTGAACAACTGAACATTACAGTCCTGGAGTCTCACTCATCCGTCAATGAAAATAGTCACGCCCCTAAATCTAGAATAAGAAATAGAGACTCGTCTGACCAGGTAACCTTTTTCCAATCATTTGTCTAGTTTCGGTGAGTCTGTGTGAATTGTAACCTCAGTTTCCTGTTCATAGCTGATGGGTGTGGTCTTCTGCTGCTGTAGCTCTTTTGCTTCAAGCTTCAATGTTTTGTGCATTTGATGCTCTTCTGCATAGTTTGGTTGTAACTTGGGGTTATGAGTTGCAGCTTGTAGAAAGGCAGTAGTAAGCAGTCTAGCCATACTCCTCTGACCTCTGACATTGACAAGTGTTCAGTGGATATTTTCTCTTTTTCAGCCCTCTCTGTAAACCCTAGAGATAGCTGTGTGGGAAAATCCCAGTAGAGTTTCTGAAGTACTCAGAACAACCTTTTTGCCATTTACAGCCATGCCGTGTTCAAAATCACTTTAGTGACCTGTCTTCCCAATTCTGACTCTAAGTTTGAACTTTGTCTTCACCATGTCACCGCTCCCTAAATGCTGCCATGTGATTGACTAACTAAATCTTCATTTTATCAAGCAGTTTAACAGGTGTACCTAGTAAAGTGTGCGGTTTAAACACATTTGCGGAATATTTAAATAAGAGAATTTAATTCCCATTAACCTCTGTACATTTGTCATGAGTAGAAAAGATGACTATACAGACCAGAAATTTAAATCCCTGTGGGGGGTTACGTGCTTTTGGAGGCATGCCCAAGTGGCCCTTTGAGGAGCTGGGATTCCTTCATTACTTTATGGGTGGTATTTGACACTAATTTACAGTTTTGATTAGGCACAATTAAAAAGGCCATGTTTTTTTTCTGGAATTCTTTAATGTCACTAATACACTGATGACGAAGACACGACGACGGCTATATTTCAGAATTCTTCCAAGTCACTTTTATCCAAACAGCCCTGGGTTATCAATTTTTGACTTTCATTTTTACAGCTCTTACTGAACAAATCTGGGGATGTTTTTCAGGTATAAATTTAACAACAGATAGTGTAGGGCTTAAGGGATTAAACTGCATTGCTGTCAGGACCTCTATAGTAAAAGGGAGGTTGTTATTTCCATCTGCAGTAATTTGTGTTTGGCTCTGTTCCCCAACTTTTCATAAACATGCGGAAAGCCAGACCAGAGGAGAGCAGCAACAGTAAGACCCGAGCAGATAACAAAGCAGCCCTCATACTGACAAACAGCTATGACATCAGTAAGGTCAAACACACATGAGGGTGGAAATAGGAAGGAGGTGGGTTGCAAAGCAGCTTGCAGAGGCTCTGGGTAGACAAAAGAAACTTAAATAGTGTGCCGTATATAAAGCTTACCAATTGGCTGAATTTTTTGTATCAGACCACCTTCCAGAACGTGATTAAATTTAGTAATAACCAAGTAAATTTACTTACTGTAGTGCTACATCGAGGTATAGTGAAGAGTTAATTGTACTTTTGACAAATTCCATTTTATTTCCACTCCTCTTTCATTTCAAATTTATAACACTTTTTACTCTGCTGCTTTTTTAGCTTTACTTTCTTTGCAGATTTAATAAAGGATGTGATAGGATGAGGAGCTCAAAGTAGAGCCGCTGCCTCTCCAAAACGAAATGAGTCAGCTTACATGGTTTAAATATCTGTCTAGGAGGCCTCCTGGACACTTCTTAGATTAGGTATTTCAGGCCAACAGGAAGAGGACCCCAGTGAGACCTGACACTCGCTGGAAAGATTGTCCCTCGGCTCGCTTGGGAATGCCCCGGTGTCTCCTCTGTAGACCTAGACCTAGAGGCAGGGGCTGAGGAGGGTGGTGTGCTTAGAAAAAGGATAACGGATGCAGTCAGGAAATTAATCATAATGCATTACTTGGTTTAGTGTGACTAGCAAATTATAAAGTAGCAAATGATCCCCGTTTGTAACAGCTGCACCACGGATGAATGATTACACGCAGATGCAACAATAAGCATAATCTAATTCAGTGTTATTGTGAAACAGACTACCCTGCATAAATTACACTTAAGTTGATTTTGATGCTTAATTGATGCTCATACTCATGATACAGTCATATTTACTTTAACAGGGAGACGCTGGCATTATTTTTTTCTTAATATTTTCCTCCCACACTTTTTAGAGTGCAGTATAATACAGAACTGCAGCAAATCTTCAAATCTGAAAAAGTGAAATTATCAGCAAATTGGCACTAATTGATTTGACATAAGGATTTTTTTTTTAATTCTCAAAGTGGTTAGTATGTAACTTTCTATTAAGTGGCTGATCATTTCGACCTTTGTTCTTTTTTTCTTTCTTTTTTTTGACTTTATGTAATTTCGGCATTACGTAAATGTCACCTTAACGTCTGAGACCTGTATTAGTATGCGTTTGTCTCCACTATTGCATTGCATATCATAAGAGTCTCAGATTCTTTTGCATCATTTCTTTCTGTTAGAGTATACTTTGAAGTTCTCTCCAAAAGCAGCATTGCTGATGGTGTGCGTGCTCTGATGAATGATTTAGACATCTGTCTGTTAAATGTGTCTCTTTTTTTTTGCCAGAAGAGGTGGGTGTGAGCTCGTAGGCATACTGTAGCTGTCGCCGCGTCAGGGGTAATGAGGTGAGATGGGTTGCAACGAAGTGCTCAACCAAGCAAAACAAAGCCATATGTTTGTCTAAAGGTGCCTCCTTCTGGACTGTTTGAGATGTCATTGTTGTCGGAGCAGCGTTTTGTGTGTATTTGTCTCTGTCTGTTCTCTTGTTCCATCAAGCTCACTGTGTGTGGAGCAAACGCTAAATAAATGGCAGTCAGCAGCCACTCTGCTTCAGGCAGTAGCCCCGTTCCTTTAATCTTAGCCAGCCTCTCCCCCTCAGCTTTTCTTTTTTTCCTCCTTGTCTCTGACTAACCACTCTTGACAGGGGAAGTGCAGAGAGGTAGGCTGCCTGTCGGCTGCAGGGCAAATTTAAACAAACGAGAAAAATAAAAGAAGGAATACAAGACAAAAAAAGGGAAAAGTGACAGCTCTGGTACATGAGAATAATTACAGGCTAGAGTGAAATTAGCACAGGCGAGAGGAAGGGAAGAATAAGGAGCACCGGAAAGAGCGGCAAAAGAAGAATGGAAATAGGTGCGCAGCTCGAGCACTTTTCTTCAGGTTATGGGAGTTGGTGGGAACTGAGGGAAAATGCTGAGCATTGTATTCAGAGTCTAACAGGTGTAACAAATTCTAGGAGGTAGTCATTTGCAGAGGCAGCTGCCTATGTAGCTGCTGCTTTTAGTATAATAGAAATATGAAGAGGTGCCCAACAGGGACTGCATCCAGAATGCATGTGTTTGAAATGTAGAGTGGGCAAAGTAGAGGGAGATGAAAGAAAGAGGGTAGGCGAGAGCTGGATGCTGTCTACTGCACTCGATATCCCTCTGTGGTTTTTCCTTAAAAGTGTATCTGAACTGGAGAAATATTCCCCACAGAAACTTTAAATGAATTTCTTTCTATGGTGAAGCATGTACATTAGTCTTAATACATCCTGTAAATACAGCCTGTAAATCAAGCATAAAGCAGCGAGAATGAGCACTTGCATTTTGACAAATAGCCTCAATTTCAATTAATAGGACCATTAAAGCTCAGAGGACAGGCTGATGGGTGCATTCATAGCTGCTGTGAGCAAAGAGCCAGTTCCCTCTGAAAAACATCACACGCACTTACTACAACTCTTGACATGCGCACCCCATCACATCAAGACTTCTCCCTCTCTCAGCATTAACGGCAGACAACACAACAGCACACTCAAGGATTACCGCGAGAGGATCCGAGCTGATGGGGCCGCTGGCATAATTGTGATAAATGACGGCCTTTCGTCAGTGTGCCGCTCCATGGAGCAAAGAGCGCGCTGTTGTGCCGAGAACATTTCGGGAGGCTTCCATTCGCTTAACCAGTTCAGCATGAGGACAACATAAAAACATGCAATTTCCTGTGACTGCACAATGAGAGCTGATTGACTTTAATATAGTGGAGGTTTTGCAAGGAGGAGGCGATTATTTGCCTCTGTGGTCTCTTGGACTTGAATAATTTGGACCGACTCCTTCTGTTTGTTTGTGTGTGTGTGTGCGCGCGATTTTCTGCCAATAATGCCTCTTTGTAATGGCCAATGAACTGTCAACACTAGGCGACTATGAAATACTTTATTAGTTTGCAGTCTGTCTTGGAGGTGTAGCTGAAAACAGCTGTGGAATAACTTCACAGTATACACATGGCATATGTCCAAGTTCCACATGGTACACATAATGTGTACGACAAACCAGGGGCTCGTTGCACCATGAGGAAACAAGGCACTTGACTGTACTGTACATCCTTTACGCCTGCCGCTCTGACCCACACTCCCACATTTACCCGACATCTTGATAAGTTTGTGAATGAATGGATTCACCCATTTTTGAAATGGAATTAAAAAGCTGACTCTTTTTTTTATATAAAATGAAAAAAGACATTTGACGGTTGGATACATGGCTGGAATGAATGACACTTTGGGACAAGAAGAGATCACAAAAAACATGAGTTTTAAATGTGTTTTGAACCTCTAAAGGGATTACTTACATTGGTATTCAGTCTTGGTAAACAATTTAGTAAAAAAAAGAGCTGTACTGTACACAAAGATGACGCAAAATGCTCGTTGCCCACCTTTAAGCCCAGCCAGTGAAAGATTGCATTACTGCAAACAGCATCTTTTGTAGCTGGCAACTTGACTTATGCACATTTTGTTGTTTGTTCAAATTGCTGCTGGATGATTTAAACCGGAAACGTTGACACATTTGTATATTTGCCAGTTGTTGAAGTGAAGTCTACCTAACTGATGTGCATTTAAGTTAGATAAAACATGCCATAAAAATTGTAAACAAAGTTTAGAGATGTTCTACGGTGGTGCCCATGAGTCTGCAGGTTTTCACTCCAACTAAATGACAAAGTGACTGATTCCTCTCATTAACATTTTCTTCCAGACAAGACAAACTAATACATAATATCAATGAGAGAACAACCTTGGTGCAGAGACCCTCCAGAATATATCTGGGAAGTCATGAGAAAATTAAATCTATAATAGAATACAAGAGAGGAAAAAAAATCTGAGCTCCTCATCCTGTTACAATATTGTGAAAAACTGTATAATTTTACCTCTTCGGGCATGTAAAAAAAGAAAATCTTAAAGTAGAATCACCTACAATTGTGATTAGACTTTGATTTAAAGGGTCATCAGGTTACACTGTGCATTAACATACTGAAGCACAGTGAAGAGTTCTTAGTGGTAGATGGCTTTTGAATGTTGGCTCTGTGGTATTGAGGGAAGAAAAATGAATCACCACTTCTGTGTATTAAAAGTTTTCTCTGTAAAAGTACCCTGTGAAGTGAAGTGAGAAAATGTACACTGAAAGGTCAGAAGCTGTGTTTTGGCATCTAATGGTCTTTTGGCAGAAGCGAGTCGAGTCTGATTTTTTTTTTTTTTCCCCTGAAACCTCATGAATCTGTGCAACAAATTTCTGTTTCTCACCCCTAAACAGCTGCAATGAATCAGTGATAGCAGATATTTATCAGGAAAGCAGAATTCTTTAAAAAAGGGGGAAAAAAACAAAGAAAATCTGACAATGCAATTCCACAAATGTGATGACAGTTAAATCAAGATTAAACCACGATGAACAATAGCAGACTTCAGCACACATTTCTGAAAAAGTCTTTACAATCTGACAGATGGGTTCACAGTGTTGACTTTTAAAAATACACATCCACAAATCACAGCACTGCTTTTAGAGTTATTCTGAGCACAACAAGATGTGCACAAAGCCAAGCTTGCCAAATGCAATTCCACAGTTCTGCATTATAACCTCCGCTGTTGTACTGAAATTCAGTACAGTTATCTGTTTGGATGTGATACCGGCTTGGCTACTCCGAATTTTCACTGTGGTTGTTTGTGCACGCTTGTGTGCATGCGTGCACGTTCAGAGTGATTCTCTAAAGTTCATGGGAGATGAAAGAGGGTCCTAAAGGTGTCGCCGTGGGCTCCAGGCTGACGTGGGAGAGCGAGTGGCTTTGAGAATGAGACAGTGTGTGATAATTAGAGGGAGGAGCTTTCCCCTGGGCCTGGCCCTCTCCCTGCTCTGTCCCCGGGTTTGGCAAGGTCGAGTCTCCCGGTTCTGCTCCTGCCACAGTCCCGCCTCCTGCAGCACCGCGCTCCTGTTTATGTCTCTCCCAGGCTGAGTTCAGCTTCACAGCCAGAGCCAGCAGGTTCTTGCCCAGAAACACAGTGGACACGCGGGGGTCCCTATACCACAGCATCCCTGCACCCCTCAGGGCTAAGGTGAAAATATTGATAGTGACCAAGCTAAGCCAAGGGTACAAAGCCTCCTTGCGGGGTCCTCTCTGTCCTGGCAGACCAGTGGCTCCCAGCTCTGTGAGTGCCACACACGGCAGCAGCAGCAGGAGGGCATAGCAGTAAAAGAAAACCAGACCCTCAGCCCAAATGGGCAGCCTCTGCTCTACAATCCCTCCAGTACCGGCTGCAGACCCTCCTTGGGCTTCCCACAGCCCCGCCTGCAGGTCCAACACATCCAGCAAGTCAACCACCACCCACAGGAGCCGGCCCCGCACCTCCTGCTTCCTCCGCTGCGGGGTCATGTGGTCAGCTCCTGTCAGGATGAGAAACAGGGAGGGTAGACAGATGGACAGCAGCAGCGTCAGGGTCTTTCTGGCCAGAGGATCAGGTGGCCGACGCTCCTGCCTGTAGTTGTGGCAGACGAAGAAGAGCTTGAGCTGGAGCAGGGACAGGAACAGGAACCAGAGGGCGTTGGCAAATCCACGCCGTGGCGACCGCGCCTCAGACACCACGCCAGCTGAGACGAAGCGCAGTGCGAGCAGGAAGCCCAAATCGCCCAGCAACACTGCCACATATTGCCACACGCTAGGTCCTGAAAGACCCCGAGCTCCCAGCATGCTCTGCTCCAGCAAGTAGAGGTCCACCACTGCCATCGTGCTCACCGTGACCAGGGTTGATACGCACACCTGGGGCGTAGGCACCATGCCTGAAAGAGAAATACACAGATGCACTGTGGGAAATCTGTTGCATCGACAAAATTCAGAGTCTGCTCACATCGATGTGCTTGGTGCCATCTGTCCCCAGTAAAGCCGACAAATCTGCAGGATAAGAACATGCTTGTTTCCCCCCCCCCCCTGAAAACAAACATGTAAAATAATTTAATGCTGGTTGCTATGGTTAAAGACAATAGCTGCAGAGTAAGCAGTGAGAACCCTTCATCTTTGGCCAGAGCTACATCCACCCTGGCTGCTCAAGCTGGGAAGCCTATTAAATTGTTTTTTTTTTTCCCCTCTGCAGCTCTTTGAATTAAACAGTCTTCATTTTCCATAAAGGTCCTAACATTGCTGCTGTTTCGGAGATCAGAGATTTTTTTTTCCCCCCGAAGTTCTCAGCTGTTACTTTTTTCTGTTTATTGTTTCTGATCCTTTTTTTTTCTCAGCTTATTCATTATTAATTAATTGCATTCAGGCGCAGCTAGGTGCCCTGTCAAAGCCTTTTCTTTGTCTCTATAGCGTGCCGTGTTTATTCTCATACTGTGCTGCAGCCTTTAATCATCCCAAATTCCCCTATCATTTCGGATGAATATTGATATTTTTGCTATTTGTTCAGAGATGCGATCGTCTCGTGTCGTTGTGTACACACTGTGCATTCGTGTGAGTGCAGGCTGGCAATGCTAATTTGGCTGAAAATGAGGTTTCACGTTATTTTGTCACAGCTCCTATCTCAGCCACAGACAGTATAAACCCCAGTATTGATTTCAGCATGAGAAATAATCACTGACTTTACAGTGCAGTCGAACCAATGTCTCTTTATCGTATTTAGCTGAAAAGCACAGCACACACCACTGGACTGTCTGTTATCTGCCCAGCACCACTCCCGGGTGTCAACCCATCAACCGGATCGATGGCATTATAATATAAAATCATTACCAGCTCAGATGTGTCCTAACAGCAACAGTTGAGCGTGATCGAGCGAGAGATTGTCAGCATGATCGCGGCCTCTGAGAAAAGTCTCTCCGTGAAAAATGTGTATTGATATCTTGCCGATGGAAGACACATCACTTCCCCCACTGTAAGACTAACAGGAGCTCTGCCATCTCCTCGGTGCTGTCTGAATCATTGAAGAGGGCTGAAGAACTCCAGTGGGTAAAAAAAGGGTTTTGAGATGGAGTGTGTGTGTGTGTGTGTGTGTGAGTGTGAGAGAGAGAGAGAGAAAGAGGAGAATAAGACTGCAAGTGAAAGATTAATAGGCCTTTTGGCTGTCTACATGCCTAATAAAGTGTTACTGCATGATGGTAATAGTTCATAAATAAGCTCAGGGGGAGAGGGGGTGAAAGTGATGAAGAAGGAAAAGAGTCAAATGCAGACAGAAAGTGACTTCCACCCACTTACATGAACGCGTGCGTTTCACGAGCCTACTCGGTCTAGATGAATCCAGATGCATTCATCACGGCGACTATTGAAGAATCACAGACATTAAAGGTTTGTTCTGAATCAGATGAATCAAAGAGATGAGGAAAGGAACGATCTTGACTGATTAATCTCCCCGGAGGGATGGTGGGAGGACAGGCGTGGATCATGCCAGCAATGTCTGATTGTCTGTGAAGCCTTTTGTCTCACCGCACACGGAAACTTGATTATCATTTCCACAAAATTGAATAAATTTCACCAAGCCGCAGATTGAGAGGATATTGGAATTTAAATTTGTTTCTTGGGGGACAACCCCAGCCTGCAGGAGAGGAGCAGGAGGAGGAGGGTTGAAGAAGTTCACATCTACAGTTGCAGCCGGCTTTCAGGAGGTCGTGGCTTTCGGGTTATTCCACAGGCACCTTAAATTTTTACCCTGCAAATCTATCCGTCAGCCGGCGTTTATGTTTTGACTCCCTGTCAACGCGGTGTAATTTATTCTGCTCTGAGTGAGAGACCGGGATGACAGCCCGCGTGTCCACTCAGCTCATCAATAATGACCAAATTCATCATTCTGCTGTCTGGGAAGTGACACTGCTGTTGACAAGGTGAGGCAGCCTATTCCACTGTAAGCATGAGTAATGGCACATAATAGTGTGCAGCTTAAATATTTGTGTATTAGCATTAAAAATCCATTTTTTCCCAGAAATGTATCCACCTCTTGTCTTCCTCACATAAGGCATGAGTGCACACCCTGTACACTATTGAATAGGTAATCATCCAAAAAGCACTTCAATTCTTTCCAGCACACACACACTCACACACACACACACACACACTGACGGAAATGAAGCAAAGGGGGTGGGGTTGCCACTTGCATTTGTTTCCTATTAATACTAGGTGATTCCCGGTTGAACACAAATGCATGTAGAGCAAAGATTAATTTGTCTGCACCTACAGATCATCTCCATAAAACACCCACTGCGGAGCGGCAATTTTCCTCACAGACAAAAATCCTTCACAACTTATCACAGGTGGCACAGGAGCACCAAGGGCATCGGGACAGCATCTGAGCCATTGTGTGCAAACCCATTAATTAATAGAGTCAGGGGTGAGCAGCCTCTGATAATGCTGAATAAATCCTCTCCCCAGACATTAAAACATCTGTTGATTTATCAGGTAACAGCCCCAGAGTTTCCCGACGGTCTCTCTGTTGTATTTCTACACAGTTAACACATTTTTCTTTTCTTTCGGGTTGAAATGTGGTTATTTGGAGCTGCCCAGCACGCAGTGCTGCCTTGAGACGTCCTGCATCCTTTAACGATCTCTATTAAAGCGCTTCTCTGCAACACCTGTTTCATAACCGCCCCATTAACAGCAGGTATTGTGGCTTCAATCCGAGGATGCCTGTTAGTAAAGTAAAGCAAAGCTTTTAGTTACCCAAACCATTCGTCTTGCACTTGGGCTCGATCTTCCTGGCTTGATTTACAGCAAGTACTGAGGGGTTTTTTGTTTTTTTTTTTGTTTTTCCCCCCCCGTTTCCTCCGCCAAGTAGAAGCGCTGTCGGTGACCAGTAAAGTCTTTTTTTTTTTATTGTCGCTGATGAGCCGGGCTCGGCGATAAAAGTCTTATTCTCTCAGCACGGGTGTTTGTATACAGTCAGGCATCAGGAGGGAGGCTCATGGAGAGGCTGTAAGAGGGCAAAGTCACCGCTACTGCCACACCAAGCAGACTCGAGTTTGAAGGAGCAGAAAAAACGGAAAAGAAAACGAAACGACTCGTACTTATCAAGATTTCCTCCTCCGTGCAGATCTGGCATGGCAAATCTCTCCTTCTCCGGGCTGCATCCGCGGCTGTAGCAGAGGCTCTATCTGGATCTGGGTCTGTCGCCTCCCGCAGTGTCGGAGTCTGCTGCTGTCGATTTATCTTTTGAAATAGCAGCGGGGGCAGAGAGCCGTGCAGGGCTGCTGCTCGGCCGGGCTCGGGCTGTGCGGAGCAGCCGGGAAGTCGGTCAGAAGTGGAGCGGCATCAGCGGCGAGGCGATCCCGGCCGATCCTCCCGCGAAGATGGCTCGTGTGAAAAGAGGCAGAGCGGTGCAACAGCGAGGGGAGGACGAGGAGCAACTCACTCACGCTGTGTCCGAGTTTGGTTGTGGTGGTAATTTGTAAGCAGGCTACGTGCTCCAGCACAGACCTCCCACCCTCCCCCGGTTTCCCCTCCTTCCCTCCACCATCAGCTGTGGAAGTTTATCTGGAAGAAGATGCAATGAATATTTTAGAGCACTCTGTCACACCACAGTCTCTGCTTATGGTAATAATGATGATGATGCCACTTGGAGAAGATTAGTTGCATTGTTTGCGAGCAGGCTGATTCCTTATTTACCCTTCTTTGCCTGAAATAAGAGCGGAGGAAGTGGAGCGAGAGATGCTTATAGCCTGTAGACGCATTTAGAGCTCAGAAGGCAGATGTTACAAGTTTAATTAGGCCTCCTTCTGTCTGCTTACTGTCTTAGTCACACAAGGAAATCATTCCTCTGTTGTAGATTAACTCATTACAGCCGGCTTAAAGAGAAGGATTGGGAATTTTCTGGGACGGATCTGCTCAAAAATGAATCGCTTGGAAACTGTTTAAAAATACAAAAAAAGGCGTGTGGCTCATTTCCATGTTCGAGAATTCAATTTCAGCTCCTTTGTCAGCCGCAAATGAAGTTTGAAGGAATTTCACAGTGTCACCTTGTCCTCAAGGTCTTGCTCCTTCGAGTGTATCTGTTGGCACCCCAGCCTGCACTTTGAGCAAAGGCTCGGGTCCTCGGCTCTCTCGCTCATGTGGCTCTCAGCGTGCTGGGTTCATAGAGTGAGAGGTTTAATCAGACTGGTGAGAAAAGGGATGGAGAGTCATCCTTCTTGTCAGATTCAGCTCTGCGCTCCGCTGGCTTCCAAGAGAGGAGAGATTTTCCATTTTCCTCACTTCAGCGTTGGTTTTTATGTGTGTGTGTGTTCCTCAGCCCTCCTCTTCTTACCACTGCCTCTCTGTCACCCCTGTTCTCATGTTTATCCTATTCTCTCCTCCATTCTGCAACTAACTCCCCCCCTTCAGTCTTCTTTTTCTTTTCCTTCCCCTGTGGGTGTGGTTGAAGGTCACCGTGCACACTGGCTCACTTTCACAGAGGAAAGAGGGAGAGTGAAGCAGGAAAAAGGACGAGGGGAACAGTGAGAATAGCAGAGGAGCGTGAGGAGCAGCCAGGCGGGCAGGCTGTCCACAGTACTGTGCACTCATCACTTTTTTGCTTTAGACATGATTGGAGAAGTTTGGAAGGACACATGGGCTCGCAGACTGTCCAAGAATGCTTAAGGCGTCAACAGTGAGCCATGGTCCGCATGCTGACCTCCACAAACATGGCAAATATGGAGGAGTCAGTGGCGTCACCTTCCTGCTCTTGGCTTTATACTCGATGTCATCTCACGACCTGAGACATGCTTGAAAAGAATGCACCACTTCTATAATCAAAGTCAGTACAGCAGCAGCAGCAGTGATATTGTCTGTTTTATTCCACACATTTGTCTTTCTTGTCAAAGCCAGCACCTACATTACCCACAATTCAGCTTTATTGCCAACAGTTGGGATTCAGTCATGTTCTGCAGGTTGTGGCTAATGAAGCCTGGAGCTGCCGGCCCCCAGCAGAGATGAAGAGTGGGCTGCACAGGTTCATGTTTCCCTGGTGCCACATCACCACATCGTTTAATCTTTAAAGTTCACTACCACCTTTTAACTCAAGAGACATCTTTGCGAAATACAACTCTTTGGCCATTTGTTAAATATATGAACACTGGACAGTATCAAAACAAGTTGGGTTGTTGTTCACATGTAGAACACAGGAGGAGGCATGTTCTTACTACTGGATAGGCTTTATTTATTTGTTTTAGGCTGCCTGTGTAGAATGCACAGGAGGCACACACTGGCTCACTGCGAGCTCACGACAATTACCTAATCAATTCCTCCTGCTTGCGGACGTCACATGGACTTTGTAATGAGGAGCTGGCTGCATAAAGATCATTAAATGTCTGCTCTGGCTGTGCTGGGCATTTGTGTTCTCAGCATAGCTGGATATAGCTTCTGTGAACTCACTGGATAGTGAGCTTCACTTGTGAAGCATTGACCTAAGCCTTGCCGGCCTTCGTCTCCTTGGTGTTTTTGAAAATGAACGTGACAAATGAGAAGCAGCTGTGACAGAGGAACATTTGTAGAGACTTTTCCATAGCAAGCTGCCACGCCCTGAAGCTGACTCTGCTTTGTTGTTTGTTCTACATGCGACCAAATATACAAAGTGAACATCAAGTCAGATTAACTAAGGCCCCAGTCACACATGCCTGGAGACTGCCTCAGAAATGTATAATCGCAGGTTGCAAAGACCAAAACAACAAAAAAGCCTCCTTGTGTTTGCTTTACAGGTTGTCATGCACACCAAACTAATCTCCAAGCTGTAGAATTGAGAGAGTTGGTCTTCAAAGTAAAAGTTTCACTCTTTGAAATGTCTTGGTTTTAGCAGTAAGCAACCACTTTTATTTTGAACAACCACTTTGCAAGTAGTTGGCAAGTGTTTGCAGATGAGTCTTCTACGCAGACTGCGGGCAAGCACTCCAATCTGCTACCAACTAAGGCAATTGCAGTGAGTTTTTTGATGCAGCAGCATATATATCTTTGCTACAGAGTTTACCTACTGACAGCCAGCAACTTGCGCCAACAAGTTGTCACTCCCCAGTTGGGAAATGCACATTTCTCCCTACAGACCGGTGGCCCCCAGAGGGTCCTAACTGGTCTGTATTCCTGCATGATTGTGGCTTAGTCATTGAATTCAGTGGTTCCTGGAATTTGTTTCAGCAACCGATTGCAGCTAGTCAAGACTACTCATTTACCCCTAACAACCAGTGTTTTGTAGGAAGGCACCAACTGGTCTCCAAGCCTGTGTGACTGGATGGGCAGTTAATTTAGTTGTGGAGGGCCGCACCAATAAGTTGAACTCAATTCTGTCCAATATTGTTTCAGTTCACTTATAAGTGTATTGGTGCGGCCCTCCACAACAGTCCCATTTTTTTTATGTAAATATTAATTGCACAACCTTAGAAGACTTAAAATTAGGGACCGAAACCATAAAGTCATCAGGAAAAAGCTTACTGAGGTCATTGATCAAGTGAACAAGTTTTCTTATCTCGGTATCCTTTTTGCAAACAGGGGAAAACTCTCTTTTCTGGCTCATAGAAAGAATGCAAATTTAGATCACTTACACAATAACTTCTGTCTTTTATATACAGTCTGTGGTTTTCCCATCCCGCTGGGTAATGTCTGGAAAAGTTCATGCCTGCAGTGCATGTGCGAAAAACGGCTTTTATCAGCATTCGCCTTTAAATAACCCCTCTAGAGTGCAAAATTCAATACTGGCTTTCTGAATACTCCACAAGGACAACGCTACTTTTGTTAAAACATTGCTATCAGTTTTTGCTGCAGTCTTATTTTATTCCAGCCGCTGATTTTCTTTCTCCGAGTGTTTTGCCTCCACATGTCACGGTGTCTTGTGATTTTTCTCCAGCGTGGAGCCACAGCTGCCTGCAGTTCAGGCTTCCGCGTTCTCGCTGTAGTCTCCACACGTGATTAATCATGTGAAGTGGCAAAAAGCACAACAGTGTCAAGACTGTGAGGGGGACCTAATGGAGTTGAAAATGGGATGTTTTGTCGTGATGCAATCCATTTTGTCGCACCGCCGCCTGCTTTCGCTGTGCCCTCAAACAGCAAATTCTTCTTCTTGTGCCAGGTACAAAAAGTAAAAGCTGTGTCTATTTTAAGCAAAGAGCCACACAGCAAAAACACCACTGAGAAGTTTTGGCTTTTTTTTTTTTCCTCTTTGTAATTTGGTTCACTCTGTCAGTTCTGCACTCGTGCTCGTTTGAAGAGCGCTCCTTAGCCCCTTTTGTCCTGTATCCTTGCCTCAGCACAGTTCACTGGAGACTGGGGGTGAAAATCGTTTTTATTTTCCACTTTTAAGACTAATCCACTCACTCTGCTGTGGAAAATCAAGTAAAATGCATGTCCAGCGTGAACTTAATTTAGTTTGTGCTGTTTGCTGTGTGCGGCTGTGTCTGTTAGACCTAAAGTGGCCTCGTGCTCAGCCTCTCGCTCTCAGTTACCCCGTCTGCAGCGGAGGGGTTCAAGATGAAACCTAATCAGCTGTATGACGCTACAGCGGGGCTGAATGTGATAAAATGCCAACACCGGAGCAGATTAAATGAACGAGTTAATGAAGGTAATGAATGAGAGTGTTTCACACTGAAGAGTTTAATTAACCTCGCCTCCCACCACCCTCTCTCCACTGTAACACCTTTGTCACTGTATCGCAGCCCTCTTCTGTGCCTACCACACAGGGGCAATTTATCGAATGGCCTCTTGTGCCAGGGGCAATTAATCCTCCGTCCTGCCCCAAGGCCTTATCCTGCATCTGTACCCTTTATCTCCATGTTTGCCACGCTTCCATAAGCACAGTACTTCTCTTGACCTATTCTCTCTCTCTTTCTCATCTACCTCCAATCTTCTCCCTCCTCCTCTTCCTCTTCTCCTTTTTTCTTTATTTTCCTTTGTCTCATTTCTTTTTTTTTTTCTTGTTCTCTCAGATGCAGAAACACCTGCGACCACACACAGTGCGCACTTCCTCACCGTCAGCAATCCCCGGCAGCTTAATCTGCACACACACCCACTCTTCAACTGATAGTCTCGTCAGATTAAAATGAGGCTGAAATATTCATGCATAAACATGCATGCACACTCACCCATATTTATGAGGACCTCCCACGGCCTTTGCTTTACTTTTGTCCTATTGTTCGCTTCAGACAAACAAAACCCCCTCTCTGTGCTCAAATATTGACCACGATAGTCGGCCACATTCTGACAACTTTAATACACCTCAGCTGTCTCGCTTTCTCTTTCTTTTTCCCATTCCCATCCTTCTCTTCTCTCTCTCTCTCACGCACACACACACACACTATAGTGCCACACCAGTGCTACATCTTGTTAAAAAGAGTTAGTGAAGCTGAAAGGCCAATCACATTAACACAGAGGGAGTGTCAAAAAAGACCACAGAGAAATATGGTGGAAGGGTCAAATCAAACGGACACTTCTCAGATTTTAATTGCAAATGCCTAATTGCTCAAATAATTATGAGTAATCAGACTCGGCCGCGCTGATCTCGAATGCATCATATAGCAATTACTCACCACTGTCGCTGCTGGATTTAAAAGAAAGAAATATCTTCGTAGATTAGCGCTTAATCCCGGTGCCCAGGATCGGAGAAGGCTTTGAAGATGTGCGGCTCAATGTCCTCGTCCACAGCCGCCGCGGAAGGCCCCGCCTTGGGTGACGGGCTGCGGCCATTTTATACTGGAGAGCTCTAATCAGTCATGGTGGAGGAGCGAGGATTTATCCAGCAGCTCGGATTCGAGGATGATTAGATGCTCAGATGCAGTGAGAGGGGTTAGCGATTTGGCCAGGGCATGAATGTTGCTGTTCCAGCTCTCCCTCACTGATAAATGTCATGGGGAGTTGGAGGAGCCAACCTTGAACCTTGCTTTCATGGCACGCCAGCCCGATGCTACATTTAAAGACTGGGATTTCAATTATCAATGTGATTCAATCGTGGTTATTACTGCAGTTAGACTATTAAGTAGCCTGAGGGCAAAATAAAACTTCATCTTCAGAGGCTGAGGTACCTGGACTTCTGTGGAAGAGCTTAATTAAAATATGATTACCTGTCTCTGGTGCATACTAAAATGTGTATGGAGCTCAAGGCAAACTGCCTGCTGTCCCAAGAGGATCATATCTAGTGTTGTCAGGCCCTTATTTGCCTTGTTTTCCACCTTTTAGAATGATTTTTTTCCCCCTGTTTGTTTGAGCCCTTTTTAGCAGCTAAGAGCTGTCTGGTCAGGAAAGGTCACGTGAAGTCTTTGCCTCTGTCTATCTTTAGCGCAGTCCCTTCTCTGTCTGCATAATTTCTCACTGTCTATGCTTAAGCACATTTTAGAAGCATCAGACATCATCTCTTGCTGGTCAGGGAGCCCATTTCATGGCTTTGTGTGGCATGAAAGGGCCGTCGGAGTCGGTGGGAGAGATCATTATCTGACATGAGCTTACAGAAGGGAAGGAACAGGAGCTGAATGTGTGAGGCAGAGCCCGAGGGTTTGCTTTGACTTCTACTCAACATCGCAGCCTTTATATTAATCCATATTTAATTAGACTTTCTTTTAGTGCTTGTTTACTCTTGCTATGTTGTTGTAAGGGAGGCGGAGGGAGGGAAGGGCAAGGATAGAAGGTAGTGAGGTTGACATGGGATTACTATTAATAAATACAAGGGGAGGGAAGGTAGAGCCTAGTGAGGGCTCCAGAGACGAAGCTGTGTTTCTTTTCATTAGTAGGATATTGTAATTCAGATAGAACCCATCAGCTCAAACAACGACCTGCCGCAGCTCGTGTGATGTGCTGAAATTTCAATCAGTTTGTTGTTATTGTGTTAGCAGATGCAAAGAAACGCCAGTGAGTAATGCGTAGTAGCGTTTTAGATGCTGATGAAGCGATGCAGTTGTGTAGATCGAGCGACTGATTAGCATTCATCAGGTGCTTTTGAAGCCGTTAGAGGAGATGATGTTCAGAGAACTTTCTGCTCCGTTAACTTCAAATAAATGTCTTTCCCAACCTGTCGTTGGAGAATGTCTCGGGATGACTGACTTTTCATCAGATCCACTATTAGAGCTGCTCAGTGTGCTCTGTCATGGAGCAGTAGAAGCTCGCGAGTCCATTAAACTGCGTATTTTAAAAAAAAAAAAAAAAAAGCCTTTTTCCTTCTCTCATTTCTAAAATGAACATTTCAATCAGTGTGTTGCCTTTGGGAAGGATGGCGGGTGAAGGTCAGTTTGAATTTCAGCAGTAATAATTAGATTCTTTATTAGTCTTTGCCACTGAATTCATCTCCAAAAAGGAGCGCTGCAAAGGAGCAGCATTGGCCGGGTGTTGACTTAATGTCACCCATCCATTTTGCTTTCGCTCTGGTTGGCCTCGCAGGAGCTAGAAAATGGGAGCTCATTCATCACTGGGTTTCTCTGGCTCTGGGCTCCAACATGCATTCAGTCATAGCTCGAGTGACAAACACACACACACATAAACACTTTGTCTGAAACAACAAAGGGGCTGTGTGCACACATGCACGCACACAGATGCATCTCAGTGGGACGTGTAAAAATGTCTCCAGCAAAATATCAACACAGACACACACTCACCCACCATATATATATATATATATATATATATATGTATGTGTATATATATATATATATATATATATATATATATATATATATATATATATATATATATATATATATATATTATATTAGTGTACAGTGTCACATGGCTGCTCTCTGAGCTGCTCACGTGTGAATACAGTCAGACCGCTGAAGGTTTCTGATTGATTGATTGATTGACTGACAGCAGCACAGGCATCTGTATTCTGGCAGCACAGTGTGACATGAGTGATGCTTGGCTGAATTTTTTTAAGAGCTCATACATTTTAAAGCAATCCTCCACTATTTTTCCATGTTTATTTCCCTCTCTTCTCCATTCCCCCCCCCTCCCCCCCCTCCACCATTTTTCCCCATCCAGAAAGGAATCCCCATCGGACAGTTCTGCAAGGACTTCAATGAGAAAACCAAGGAGCTGAAGGAGGGCATCCCTCTCCCGATCAAGATCCATGTGAAGGTATGTCTGTGCAGCTCGCTGTGGGTTTGTCTAACCCCATCCCTGACCCATTACACATAGCACTTAGCGCCCCTCCCTACCACGATTGTGGCTAATTCCACGAGCTGCATAACATTATCGCAGCACTTCCATTATTCATACTCTACCAGCGAAGTAAGCCATTCCATTTGCATTCATTAATGAAGCAATACCCAGAGGAACCTGGAGTCAAGAAGCATTAAGTGCATGCAAGAGATGTGAATTACTCCAAAAAGAGGTGTTATGTTTGTAGTATTTATTTCACACAAGAACATATTTTTTTGACTTCCTCATACTTCCCTCCCACCTTTTGTGTGCTGTGTCCTTGCTGCTCTCTCAGTGTGTTGTGTAATGAGGTTCACAAGGAGGGAAAGCCTAATCCTTTCAGAGGCGTGAATTTATTTTGACATGCAATATCCAGCAACAGCTCTGCCATCACATCTGGAGCCCTGCTTCTGTCTATCAGTGCAGTGCCATCTGCTGGTGATTTGTAGCGTTGCAGTTCAAGCTGCACAGTGTGTGTGCATTCTGCGTGTAATGTTTAATGTGTGCGCATGCAACATGTGTCAGCCTCTGAGAGGATGTTTCTCTGCAGGCTTTCACCTCATCCTTGTCAGTAGGTTTAAGCACATCTTACAGTCCCTTTCATCTTACTTTAAAGGAACAAATTGACTTTTTCAGACATTCCACTTTTTCACTTTTCTTGCAGAGAGTCAGATGAGAAGATCGATACCACTGTCATGTCCGTGTGTGAAAGCCGGGAGGCAATTAGCTCAGTAAAAGGGCTGGAGGCAGGGGGGCAACAGCTATCCTGGCCTCGTCTGAAGTTAGAAAAAAGTGATGCTTCCATCATATTTCTTCAGACAAAAAGACCCAAAGCCTCAAAAAGCTATCGTACCAGCTCTTGGTCACAGCAGCTCTTTAAGCTTAACTCTGACATGCTGAGTTGCAGCTGTGGACGATGAGAATGTCATTAATTTTTCAGGTGTTTGAAGCCAGATATTGCACAAATTAAAGTCTTGACCTGAAGAAGTCAGAAGATTGTCCAAATTATTACAATTCATCCTGAGTGGGGCATGGATGTGAGGAAATACTTCTTCTTATAGTTGTTGAGATATTTAAATCTGGAACCACCACAGCTGTAGACTTGCATGAGTGAAACAGTAGTTTTGCAAGAGCTATGCAGCACACCCCCAGCAAACGCTGAAACAAAGTATTTAATCATTTGGGTAAGCTTGCTCGGGATAATGTGTATATGTTACAGAAATGCATGTCAGAACTTATTTATTTAACCAACGTTAACTGTGATGTATTTGACGGCAGAGAGCAAATGAGTCTCCAAAGGGTTTTGGGGTTTGTTTGTTTTTTGCATTTTTTCTGTTTTTTGAAGAGTCTTCTACACAGAACTCCTGATTATGAAGCAAGTAGTAAATGGATGAATAATTCCAGTCACATCTGAGAAGTCATTTGCTAATGCCATAGACTGTATCTAAAAGATGGGGGGGAAACCTCCAGGCCTGGAAGTGGAGCCAAACCTGTTTTCTTTCTAATGACCAGTCGGTCGCTAAACAGAGGTCAGATTATATGGAAGTCTTTCATTCAGTTTTTTTCCTATTAGGTTTTATAGTCTTAGTCAGTAGGTTAAAACATTATTAAACACAGCATGAGAATTCATTTTAAAAATAAGCCAATTTAGAATCTCCAGTTAACCTAAGATCAGGCATGTCTTCGGACTGTGGGAGGAAGCCGGATTATCCGGAGTGAACGCACACAGAAATGGGACGAGCATGCAAACCCACACAGAAAGGCCGCAGCCAGATACGGGAGTTAAACCAGGACCCTTTGAGGTTACGGGGCTAACCAACAAATCACCGTGCCACCACAGTGTAAGTTGAAGTTTTAAAATAACATTTTTACACTGGCTGCGTTGAAATGTCTTTCCAGCATGCTACCTATGGTAAACAAACACAATTATCTGAGATAGTGTGGTCTAAACGTCAAAATGTACCAATAAGTAACAGCCTAAGATTACTATATAATATTGTCGCATGGAAACACTATGACGGTCACTTCCCATCATTATAGAGTGACCAGGCAGCTGGTGTGGTATGTAAAATGTTTTAAGTAAATAACAAATAAACATTTTGAATTTTATTATTTCAATACAAGGAACGACAAAAAGTAACCAAAACCAAATCCTAGGACTGGTATTGGTTCATACATAAATGGTACTCAGCCCTATTCAAAAGGCTTTACAAACAACTGGGTGATGTCACAGTGTCTGCCACCATCTTTTATATACAGTCAATTGCTGGTTCAGTGACTGCTGCAAAATGTGTGTCGAGATTAGGGCCGCCACGATTAGTCGACTAGTCACGATTACGTCAACTATCAAAATCGTCGACGACTAATTTAATAGTCGATGTGTCGTTTGAAGCTTTGTAAGGAATCAGTAGTAGGATTTAAGAGTGTAATAACGGACTGAAACACAAGATGGCAGCACTGCATGTACAAGGATGCCAGCTGCCGTTAAACCCCGAAGAAGAAGAAGCAGTGTCCGGTATCGTAGCTGTGTCCAAATTCAGGAACCGCATCCTCCTCTGCTAGCATTTGTAGGCCAATTACGTTACAGCAACACGACGAAGACTGTCCAAATTCGAAGACTCCGACAAATGCGACCAACAAATGCGTCCTTCGTTTCCCCAGATTTTGAAGGATGGGTCGGGTGTATACTTCATGGCCCAACCTATCCCAGAATTCATAGCGTGGCCCAGCGCAGCCCTGCTCAGTTTCCAACAATGGCGGCAGCTAGTTGGTTTTAATATTAATCTTATTATTCTTTCTGGGTCACAAAATAAACGTTTAACATATTTTCAGGCGAGAATGTAGCTGTGTAAACTTGAAATATCTGCTCAGTTTATCAAGACACCACATATTTTCAAAAGCGCTCCGACGTTTTCGGATATGTCTGTTACCCACCAGCTCGATAGCTAGCCAGGGTTCAAGGCTCACTAGAGCCGGTGAGAACACCGGACTCCCGGCAAATCGTTTTCAAACCCACCGTCGTCTTTCGCTACTCAGGTTAAACATGATATATAAGTCACTTAGATAACTTAAAAATGTTATTGTTTGGCTTTTTTCAGTGTTTTATTTGTTCGTGAGTAAATCGGTTTGGCTGAGGTTAAAGTTATAGTTTTCACACAGCTGAATAAACGTCAAGCAGACAACTGATTATCAGAAGTGTGAGATGCTCGAGAATATACTCCGGTGTCCTGTTATATTTTAGATAGCAAGGAGCAGACGGCTGAGTTTATTAAACTCCACCGAAACAATTTGCAAATTTCATTAAAATTTAATGAACTATCATCTTGTCTTTATTTTTAGTTAGCACATACCTTAAACACTTAAAGCTGTAAGCTAATGATAGTTATATAAGAGCAGATGCTGCTGGTGCAATAAGCTGTATGTTTTACGTCCAATGGACGCATGATCTGATTAGTCGATCAAGCAAACAACATAAATCCTGTTAATTAATTAATTTTAGATGCTCAGACAGATTTTATTTGGGCAAAACCAGCAAATCTGATCATCTGACTCTATATTATCTATAAGCATATTCTCCAAAATGCTGAACTCCTTAAACGTCACTAACTGTTCCTTTGCTCCCGCCTCCTCTTTATTATCCATCTTTGAATTTTCTGCTTGCTCATTTTGCTCGTCAGAAAAATCCCCGAGCAGGTGTTTTCTCTTCAGAAACAACAGCAGCTAATTGAACTCTTACACCAAACAGCTTTTCCACAGAATAAATGATCTTCCTTCCATCGAAAGGTCATATCGTGCGAGATAACATGTCTCCGATGACAAATCACCTGCTCCGCGGTGTTTTCTCAGCTCAGCCTGCACTTTATTGTCTCATGTTTGTTTAAATTTTTATGTGACAGAAAATAGATGATGCAAAGTACTCTCCCAAGATGGTTTAATGATTGCATTGGATGTCATATTCTAGCTAATAAAAACCTCCAACCAGGGAATGAATCTGAATTTGGTGGGGGGGAAAAAGCAGGGTCAGAATGACTCAGTGAGGCTGAAGAAATTATTTTTGTTTTGGTCCTGGGGGGAGGACGGAGAGGGTGAGCACATGGGGCTCGGGAGCAGATGTGCAGCAGCACTCGGCTAAACACGCACACAGTAGACAGAAAAATGGAAACGCCTCATGCAGATGGCTTAGGTTACTTCAAAGTTAAGTGAGTCTAGTTCATGTAAAAAGCAGATGAAGTGCCACAAGGGATGTGAACGCTGTGGAAAATGATAAATAAACACAGAAATATCACCCGACACTGCGCTCCCCTCTGCTCTTTGTTTTGGTCAGTGGCCTTTTCTGTTCCGATTCAGCCTCATCGGTGTTATTTTCATGCCACAGTAGGCGGCTGTTCAGTGAAATAGCTCAGAAAAATCCACTGAACGGTACATGCTCAGCACCGAACAGCAGCAGACTGTCACTGTTAGCAAGTATCGGCTGAACATAGTGGAGCATTTAGTGGATGAAGAGTCACCTACTCCCCCAGAGGAGCTGGTGGAGCTAAACTAGAGCTAAAAAAAGATTCCCAATTCCTCAAATGGCCTGAAACATGTCTCCAAATCAATAAATATGCTTTGTATCTGCTGGATGTGTACATAAACAACCGAGGGACTCTGCACCCTCATACGGGAGCAACTTGTCAATCCCAAGGTAACCCTGCCCTAAATCGTGGCTGCCTTGTGATTATGGTAGAGATCATAAATTACAACCGTACATCTTAACTGCACTAAAAAAAGACTTGAAACTACACCTGGAGACCATAAACTCGCCAGGAAAATTTTTGCTGAGATCATAAAGCAAGTGAGAAGTAGGGTCATTTTCATTAAGGCTGCAGTGGAATAGTCCAAATAATCCCCTCCTATGTCTTCTTCTAATCACTTTTCCTCTGCCGTTGATGGAAAACTTCATGAAGTTAAAAAGGTGTGAAGGAGAAAGTTGGAGAATCCGACTGCTTAGTAATGAGACGGCAGATGTTGTTGACTTGAGTTGAGTCATTTAATCGGAAGGTCAGTGATTCAGTCTCCCTCCAGTCCGCATGTTGAAAGTCCGTGGGTGAGATACAGTATCAGAATGTGTCGGCACAGTACGAACACAGTGGATATCGACTTTGTAGTGTAAGAGTGGAAATCTAATCTATCGGAATACCAGTCTGTTAATCATCATCATCAAAAGCTTGTCCTCACACAATGTGTTTTTACTGTGTTGGTTCATGCAGGTCGCACAAATGAAAAGTAACCTGTGACTGAAGTCAGATTAATTTACGATAATCCGAAAGGCTGCAGAACAGCGACGCTTAAGCTGAAGACATAACTAATGCAGCCTGATTTATGGGAAAACTTTAATAGAACATTTTCTTAAAATATAAACTTGCATTCTTCACACAAGGCAGTAACTTCATACAAAGTTTTTATTACAGCTGCATCCAGCATCACAGTTCTCCTGAGAGTTTAACACTGCACTTGACGCAACAAATTTTATTGTGACCAGCTTGCGATCATTTCGCCTTTGAAATGGTTGCCTCGAAAACCAGATGCAACCACTCTCAAAGACTGCGATAAAACACCAGCAAGATTGGTTTGTGCCTGAATTGGGACAAACTGGCAATTTCATGCGGTGATTAACTGTGATAAATTGTCAAAAATTGCAAATGTGTTGCCATCTGCATACATAGAAATTCACCAGCCTCAGCAACTCCATCACAGACCCTGCAGGTCTGCGATTTAATGACACAGGCGCTCAGCAGTCGTGCTTATATGTGGAAATATGACCAATCGGCAACTCTTTGAGTCAAGTCCCCAACCGCAAGTCGTGCACATTGTTGCAGACTGATTCAGATTGATCACAGTGTGCTGGCAATGTGTTTACAAATTAGACGGCACTCTGTGTCATGATACAGAAACTGGGAACGCACAGATAATGCAGACGATGCAACACCGAACAGAGGGAGACAGAGACGATGAAGAGGAGAGATAACAGGTGGAAGCCACGGCTGAAAACTGTAGAAACAACAAGACTGAGGGATGTAAACAGAACACAAGATAAAGAGAACAACAATTACCAAAATTAAACAAGACACAACTGAACGAGGAACACGGGAGACAAAAATACAAAGACTAGAGGAACAAAATGGGAAAACTAAAGGGTTTTTACTAAGTAAACCTAAAGATTTCTGCAACTGAAGGCATGAAATAACAACTCCAAACAGAACTTGTGTAAGGCAATAAACAAGATATAGAAATACCAGAAAGCTAAATTCTAACAATGCAGAATATGAAACCCTAATTCAGAGATGAGCAGAAATACAAAGTGAGATTGAGGTTCTGTCCTATCAGGTGACCTGTGCGCTTGTCTTGTGATTGAAAGTGGTCAGCCACTTTCAAGGTTGAGGGTGTTACATGCTCGAGCTCTATGTAACTAGTTGGTCACGGCAGCTACTTGCAATCAGTGGCTGGATGTGAAAAAACATTAAATTTTTCTTCTTCCTAGTTGCAAGGAGGTTGCTGTCCTACTTTTATTCTAATGCAGCTGAGGCATTAAAAGGTTCACAGTGAACCAGCAGGTTATGGCATAAATTTTATCCATAACAGAAAAAGACAAAATAATAAGCTGCCTTGTTGATCGGTGCAGTAATTGACATCATAAACTTGAAAACAACTTATTTGAAATAAAGGTTCTCACAGTGGAATAAAGAAAATGTAAATTCTCCCAATCCACAGGGTAGGATTAATACTGTGAATTAATTCGCCCTTAAAACATGAAGCGCACTGCCTCCAGACCCCGAAGAAGATCGGCTAATATGCGATTATCTTTGCTTTACTCATGTGATAATAAAAGCTTTTTAACTTTTTGCAATTTAACGGGCCTTAAGTTGAATTCCCAGAAATGTCCTAATCTTGTGAGAAGTAGGACCAAGCTATGTTTTTATATTGCTGCGTTAAGACTTTCAGCAAACTCAGCAGTACAGGGAAACCAAATGACTCAAGACTGTGTTTGAAGATTATCCGCCATTTTCAATTATCTGAGTTAAGAAGGTTAATCTGTTTGTTCGTTCAAACCAATTAGACGAATGTCGTAATTCTCCGCCAGAGTTGCTCTCGTGATGCGTGGTGACGGCTTCAGAGCAGACTTTAAAGAATCGCGCTGGAAGGTAGAGCTGCTTCTGACATCTTACCTCAAAATCTAATTTCAAAATGAGTCGGAAAGAGTTTTCGAACTCAACGAGCTGCTGTGAATGTTAGCTCAGCTGCTGCAATTAGATTTAATTTGTGCTCCTCATGCATTAGCACGCATTCGGTTCACAGAGTCGTTTTCTGAAAAAATAATTAGATGGTGATGTTTGAAAAACCCAGGAGGCCGTTTCAAAAACCTCCCCTATTATTCTGCATGAAAATGTTCAGTCCAGTGCATGAAAATACATTTTTTAACCAGTTTCTTGCTCCTCACAATGATTATGTCAGGTCACAATCACCGGCCACTTTATCAGGTAGACCTATTCAATTGCTCGTTAACATAAATATCTAATCAGTCAGTCAGGGAGCAGCGAGTCAAGATGACCTCGTTTAAGTTCAAACTGAGCATTAGAAAATGAAGAGAGGTGAATTACGTGACTTTCAGTGTGGCATGGTTGCTGTTGCCAGACAGGCTGTGTGAGTGTTTTAGAAACTGCCGTTCTGCTGGGATTTTCACACTCCTGTCTGTAGGGTTTACAGATAATGGTCTGAAAAGAGAAAATATCCAGTGAGAAGCAGCAGTCTGGGTAAAAATGCCTTGTTGATGCTAGAAGTCAAGAGTAAAATGGACAGGCTGCTTCAAGTTGGTAGGAAGGCAACAGCAGCTCAAATAATCAATCATTACAACCAAGCAGTGATGGGAATAACGGCGTTGGGAATAACGGCGTTACAAGTAACGGCGTTACTTTTTTCAGTAACGAGTAATCTAACTAATTACTATTCCTATCGTTACAACGCCGTTACAGTTACTAACAAGGAAACGCGGTCCGTTACTATTTTTCAACAAACAGACGGTTGAAGCTGTGTTCAGCTTACCGCATCTTATATCAGCTGCAGGAAGTAGCTGTAAGTAATCTGGACGCTACAGCTTTAAGCAGCTGCGCGCTCCCGCGGACGGCAATCACGATCACTGTCTAGCACAACACCTGGAGCTCAGGGGGCAAAACAATCGCAGGAGTGCTGCTGTTTGACTGAGGAAGAATAAAGTAGTCGTGGTAAGTCAATCACATGACCACTTAAAGACAAAGCAACAAGGTGATATATACCAGTTTATAAATTGTGTTGATAGGCCACGTAAAACCAGAGTCGTGATAAACAAGATATACGCGGCGTTTTTACCTCAATAGTTTTGCCACGTTAGCGTTATGCTAACGTAACGTCTCTCTCTGTTTGCCAAGCACTCTCTGCTTATGAGCAAAAAACCAAAACAAAACAGGGGAAGTTTTAGGAGTGACAGCGAGAGAGAGAGAGAGAGTTGTGAGATGTGAGAGATTTGTGACGTTTAGCGTGTTTGGAGTGTGTAGTTAATGTGTTGTCTTGTGTAGTTAGTGTGTAGTGTTGTGGATAGTTTTGTGTTGTGCCTCAGAACAATGAGGTGACTGCTGTCTCCAGGTAGAAAAAGGAGTGATACACCTGCTGCTGTCAGACCTGCAGGTATCAGGCTGTGATGTTCTCCTTTATAGTGGACAGACATTATGTTTTTGGAGTGGCACAAATAATTTGTGGCATCTTATTGAAGAACAGCTGATTGTTCTGTAAATAGTTTGAAATGGTTATTTAAAAAATCAAGATAAATGGATGCAAATAAATTTGTTTGCAAAACTTGTGCATAGGATTTTAAAATTGACAATTAATATTTGCATTTGAAGTTATGAAATATCATTCATTAAACATGTTTATGGTTGTTACAGTAAAAATATAACTTTTTCTACTCTGATTTTATGGTTTTTGTCTGATTTTAGATCAATTCTGGTTATACAATTTGTCAAAATGAAAACATGACTGTAAATTCAGACACGTGATGTTGTGCTAAAAAGAATGATACCAAACAAGGCAAAGCAAATCGTTTTTAAAGGTAAAATGTAGAGGGAAAATCAAGAGTAGTAAAAAAAATGGCCAATTATACTCTGGACCCCAGAGGGTTAAACGTTCTTTGTTTTTTTAAAGTAACGCAATAGTTACTTTTCCAAGTAATTAATTACTTTTAGAATATTGTAACTCAGTTACTAACTCAGTTACTTTTTTGAAGAAGTAACTAGTAACTATAATTGAATTACTTTTTCAAAGTAACTTGCCCAACACTGCAACCAAGGTATGCAGAAGAGCATCTCTGAATGCACAAGAAGTGGAACCTCGAAGCAGATGAGCAGACCTCACTGGGTGGCACTCCTGTCAGCTAAGAACAGGAAACAAACTACAGTTCAAACAGACTCACCAAAATTGGAGAATTGAAGAAAAAATGTTGCCCGTGATGTGACGAGTCTCGATTTCTGCTTTAACATTCAGATGTAAACGTCAGAAGCTGGTGCAAACAACATGAAATTGTCGATCTGTCCTGCCTTGTAGCAGTTTGGGGTGATCTTTCCATACCCCACTTTAGGTCCATTAGTAACAAACAGCACAGCCTGCCTAAATATTGTTTCTGACCATCTGTCCATCCCTTAATGACCAGTGCACCAATCTTCTGATGGTTGCTTCCAGCATGATAACCCATCATGCCACAAAATTCAAATCATCTCAAACTGGTGTCATGAACATGATAATGGCTTCACTGTACTCAAATGGCCTCCACAGTCACCATGGCATGGAGATTAGAAGATAGAAGATTCACATCATGTCAGCATGGACCAAAATTCTGAATGAAGGCAGTTCTGAAGGCTAAACGGGTCCACTGGGTACTAGCAAGGTGTACCTAATAAATTGACCAGTGAATGTATCTGACACGCCACAGCAGAAACTGTCATGACCCTCATTGTAGACATTGGGTTGTTTCAATGTCTTGTAATGTCATCACCCTGCCAACATTCAAGTTTGTGAATGTGATAATTCAAAAACAAGGATGTAGTAGCTTCAAATTGATACCGTAGCTGTATCTACTAAATACAGAATGTGATAACTCAAGAATGAGGTGACATAGGATTTTGGTGCCAGTATTTTTATTTTTTCCAGGGGGATGAAAACACACTGGTGTTAATTTTGGGGAAATAATAATTAGGATCTCTGTTAAACACTGTCCCATCTACTTTGGTTGTGCTAAAGCACAAGCAATACTGGCAATAGGGTCAAGATCAGGATGTTAAAATCTTAGTTACAATAATATTTATACATTCTGCAAAATCTCATGTATTCACACTCTCAAGGGTTTCATGGGTGTTAATATTAATTCCTCTGTCTCTCTTCTTCACTCTCAGCCTGACAGAACGTATGACCTGACGATCGGCCAGCCCACGGTGTCTTACTTCCTCAAACAAGCGGCAGGAATTGCAAAAGGAGCTGGAAAGACAGGTGAGAGGTCTTGCCTCAGTCATGTATCTGCTCTTACTAAAGTTTTCACCTGCTGAGCGCATCCTGTTATGGACACATGTCTCTTCATGGACTCGGATTTGAGCTTTGCTGTGATTGATGTTAAATTCATGACATATGGGGAAACGCTGTGGCAGAGGTGGGAAGTGGCAAACATGGTGTGTTAGGGAAAGAGAATTATGGATTTTCACGTTTTATGCTTCAAGCTACCTTCAGCTGACTCCTGCAACGCCGACACACTCACCTGTGCACACAGATTTCCAACTCGCTTTGCCCTCCTTCAACCTTTCTTGATACATGTAGTGAATTTTTTATTGTTTTATTCATGCTTCGCCCTCTGTTTTGTGTGTGCGTCAAGGTCACGAGACGGCGGGGATGGTGTCCGTCAGAGCAGTGTATGAAATCGCACAGGTGAAAGCTCAGGACGAGTGCTTCAAAATGAGGAACGCCTCCCTTGAGACGGTTGTGAAAAGCATCGTCGGCTCAGCTCGCTCCCTGGGCATTAAGGTTGTCAACGAGTAAGTCCCGATTCTGTACTTGGTGTACTTCTAATCTCATTTTATTGAGCTATCGGGAAGTACCAATCGAATGTTTCAGTGTAATGAAAGAATCCCAACAAGTGTTAGGCTGAACAAGAGTGAGGGTACCAGATGGAGAAAAGCAGGCAGGGGAATTTAAGTCTTCATCCGAGCTTTTCAGTTCTGGGAATTCAACTGCCCACAGTTTGCTGTGAGGTGAAAAACTTCTGAAAACATACGAAGAAAAGCTGTTGACATAGCAGGATGAAATGCATCCAGAGTACTGATCCTTTCTTGCTAGATTGCTCCAATCTTCCTCCTGTTAGGATCCAGTGCAAACCCACTGATGCATGGCAAGCTGAACGCAGGATAATGTAGAAGGGAATTAAAAAGATCAGCAGTTTTTCAACAACACCGAATCTAGGTTTTTCAGACAGGATCAGACTGATATCCTTATCCTGATTTCATTTCATTTATTTATTTATTTTTGCCGTAAACAGACACAGAACAGTGAACAAACAAGAGTGTGCCAGATGGTAATACATACAGAGTATTGACATTATGAAAACAGAAAATAACCAAAATATATAAAAAGGACTCGGTACCCTGTTGGGCTGAGAAATAAGTAAAGCTCATTGCTTGTGAGAGGTAATATATCAAGAACAGGCCCCCACATCCTATTAAATCTACCCCGAGTATTTGGTTTACACACAGGTAGTTCTTCTATTTGTATAACAAATAACATCTCCAGTGTGCAAAGGTGGGTGGAGAAGAAAAGAATCAGTTTATTGGCAACCAGCATTCACAGATGCAGAGCAATCTGGATATGAAAGTTAAAAGGTTTCTACAGAGCATCCAGAAATTTCCAGTATGTTGTTGGGTTTAATGTCTTTGGACAGGGCGGATGACAAACACTGGAAAATTTCTATCCAATACTCGCATAACGTCAGGCAGAACCAAGGAAGATGTGCGAGGATCCCCTCAGTGAGGCGACATTGGTCACACTGTGAGGACACAGATGGAAAAGATGGAAAGCTGGGTTTTGTTTCAGAGTAATACAACCTGTGCATCACCCTGCACTAAATCAATCTGTAGCTCACATTAACTTATGAATAAAGAACATTGCCTTTTCCCAAAACAGTTGTGTGTTTGTGACCTTGGCCCAGTATAAAAGCTGAAGAGACAGCAGTGGAAAAGCAATCAGCATCTGAAATCAGGTGTTTGCAACCTGGAGAGAACAGGAAACACTGTTTCATAAGTAGGAAATGTTTCCTTACCACAGTGTCCAAATTGAAGAAAAGTCTGCGTTCCTTCTAAACGTTACTTTTTTAGACAGTTTTGCCTTTATTGGATAGTGAAGATCAAAAAGGAAGGTGGGAGAAAGAGCGGGGGGATACATGCAGCCAAGGGTCGAGGGCTGGACTCAAACCCGGCTGCTGTAATACAGCCAAGGGGCATGTGGTCGCCTACTCACCCAGTGAGCTAAACTCGTGCTCAACCTTCAGTCTTTCTAATGACCCAAAGGGGATGATTCATCTGTTTGGAGAAACTAATTTAGATTACATAGCAGGCTATGAGAAAATAACCCTATTGCTTTTTGGGATGGAGGTTTGTTTGTTTTTTTTGTTAGCATGCACGTTATAAAAGACAACAGCAGCCAACACGACAGTCCAACAGCCAGTCAAACATTGTAACATATTGCGGTATAGAGAAATGCAGAAATGTGCAGTTAAGCAGGATTTCAGCATTTCAGCAACGTCATGCTGTCTTGTAAGACAAACCAAGCTGCTACAATAACACAATCAAAGACCCAATGAAACTGTTTTCCTTCCAATTTGAAGTTCATTCTTGTCGCCACATTGTCAGACTCTAACAAAATGGCCTCGGCATCCGTTCACTTATCACGGTAGATATTCATCAGTCCCCTCAGTCGACCGCCACTCATCATACTCCTGAGATTCAAACAACTGAAGCAGCGCTCAGTGCTGGCAGTAGATGTGGACAGAGGTCACTAATGGAAGCCTCCATGGTTCAGACTCCACATCATAACACTATCAGCGGTAACTTTTGCAGACTCTGAGCATAATCCTAACGGCTTAATACAGTTTGTTTTCCAAAAACCCAGAGAACGAAAAGTTCTTTCTGAGCTGCTTGTTTGCCTTCTAACACCCAGAACACATGAAGTCCAACATTATATGCAGTTACATTAAGACCAGACAACGTTCGCACATGTTTGCATCCCAACATTTGTGAAAAGATGCAGCTAAATATATAAACCCAGAGAGAGGTTCTGATTTTGTTAAAATTGTGTTTATGAGATGATTAAAAAAAATAACTGTGCACTCACAGGATACTCCAAACTTGATTTTATAGCTTAGTACATTAATGCAAGAAATTTATCGTTTTAATCAAGAGTTTGAATTTTTATTTAATGCTCCATGTAATTTAAAGTCCCCTTGTGGAGGAAAACAGACGATGAAGTGAAATGTGCTCTGCCGCTCGCTTACCTGGTGATTGACAGGTTGCTGCTGGATGAGTGTGCCGTTTCCTCGGGTTCTCAGTTAGATCCATCCCTCACGTTTGACGTCTGGATTCATAAAAACAAAGATGCTCAGCTCAAGGCTTCAGAACCAGTGTTCAAACACCAGTGGGTAACGTCAAGGTGGATATCATTTTATAGAGTCTGTGGATGCTGTAAATGTGGCCACTGGATGTCAGACTGACTCTGTCAGACACACAGAGACAGCAGACATTGTGGACATCGTTTGCAGTGGCTCCAAACAGCCACCGTAGGGTTTTTTTTGGAGTGCTTTTGATTGGCTATTAGACATACTGAAACCCAACACCTGAGACCTTCTTGCAGTACGACGTGAGTCATTGCACGGACCTGTAAAAGCCCCTAGTCCTTTAATAATGAGTATCGAGCTAATGCAGCTGCACAGTGCACAATTAGGCTTCATTAAGACAAATTAGAAAAGAATTGTGCCGAAACAGCCTGCTAATATGCTAAAATGTTAAAAACTGTAAATCATGCAGGGTTCCAGGGTTATCATTTGAATAATTAACACTGTTATACAATATCTACAACCAGTGTATCACATCACACCTGGCATTCAGTACTGAACTATGATCTTTTAGTCTGAATGTTTGTGACTGACGTGATTTGGCTGCTGCTACGATGAAAAAGTGTTTGCCCCCTTTTTGGTTTCTTAGGTTTTTGCATATTTGTCCCAATAACATGTTTCAGATCATCAAACTAATTGTAATATTAGACAAAGATAACCTGAGTAAATACAAAATGCATTTTTTAAATGATGATTGCTAAATCTAAACCTACCTGGTGTGAAAAAAAATCTTTCGTCTTTGCTAACTCATTAGTTAATTGTGATTAACCACATTTTTTTGAAAACTGGGTTTACTTTCACCTGCCTCACTCAGGCCTGATTACTGCCAGATCTTTTTAATAAAGAAATCACTTAAATAGAACCTGTCTGACAAAGTGAAGGAGGCTAAAAAATCTCAAAAAGAAACGCATCATGTCACAGTTTAAAGAAACTCAAGCAAAGTCATTGACGCCTGTCAGTCTGGAAAGGGGTACAAAGTCATTTCTAAGGTCTTGATACTCCAGTGAACCACAGTGTGAGATCCATTATCCACAAATGAAAAAACCCTGGAACAGTTCTGAACCTTCACAGGAGCAGTGACCTACCAAAATTACTCCAGGAGATCACAAAAGAACCCAGAACAACATCTAAAGAACTGCTGGCCCAAATTGCCTCAGTTCAGGTCAGAGTTCATGATTCAACAATAAGGAAGAGACTTGACTTCCATGGGAGAGTTCCAAGGAGAAAACCACTGCTGACCAAAAAAGAACACAAAGGCTCATTATTGCCAAAAAGCATTCTCATGATCCCAAAGACTTTTGGGAAATTATTCCTTTCTCAAAAGTTAAACTTTGAAGATTTGTTACATTTGGCATAAAACTGAGTTCACGAAAAGAACTTCATACCAACAGTCATGGTGGTCGTAGTGTAATGGTATGGGGCTGCTTTGCTGCTTCACGACCTGGAATTCTTGTTGTAAATTCCAGAAATGTGAATTCTGCAAAAAATCTTCAAGGAGAATGTGCAGGCATTACACGGTTACACAGCAGGACACTAATCTGAAACCCATCAGCAAGTTATTGCCTCTGGATGGCAATAACATAAAATGACTTAGGGCCTAGCCAAAGTCTGGACTTAAATCCAACTGAGTTGCTTTAGTATGAGCTTAAACACACCGGCCATGCCCAATAACCCTCCAGTGTGGCTGAATTAAAACAATTCCGGAAAGAAGAGTGACCCATTGTAGGACATCACTAACACTTGATGGCAGTTCTTGCTACCAAGGGCGGCACAACCAGTTATTGGGTTGTACCACCCAAGCTGTCTTCTCGCTCATGGAAGTAAAGAGTCGATGTTAAAAGGCAATGTGAATTTTATTGCTGTAAACTACATGGTTAGGGCGGTAGTAGTTCATTTTTAAGCACAAAGGTGTTTCCATAGTGAAAAATGTGAAACCCAAATGTTTGAGTGAAAAAAGAGGCACAATCCGGTGTGATAGTCAATTACATTTTGTTTTCTGTTTAAATTCTAATTACAAATTCACCGCGTAAGGAAAACAAATTGCGTTAGTAGTTTACAGTACAAAGAGAAACATGTTAAAACGCTCAGTTTTTGCTCCAGGTGTTAAAGGGTTAACTTGCAAATTGGGTTCTGAGTGTGTATTATGATTACGCTATGAAAGCAAAATATGCTCAAAGTTAGTATGCATACCAGAAACCCTTGATTTTCC
Source organism: Pelmatolapia mariae (assembly GCF_036321145.2). Taxonomy (NCBI): domain Eukaryota; kingdom Metazoa; phylum Chordata; class Actinopteri; order Cichliformes; family Cichlidae; genus Pelmatolapia; species Pelmatolapia mariae. Next base: position 23,769,788 of record NC_086228.1, read on the forward strand.
AATGTGCTCTTAATGGGCTCACCCACAATGTAGTTCGCAGAGGCGGCGGAGGAGCTGCCCACAGCTGCGGGGGAAAAAAAAAGAGAAGTGTGGACGGTCATTAAAAAGCTCCACAAACAAGCCTGAAAACACAAAATAACTAGTAAACCTTTGGAGAGAAGTGATTTGTTTCCTGTGTGGGATGAAAGTTTGATTCCAAGGCTGCAGAGGTTTCTGTTAGAATAAAACTGCTAAACGTGTTTATTTTTCCATATACTGACTGCAAACGCAGCATGCCGAAGCACGGCATGTAGTTTATAGTGACTGTAGAAATAGTATATAGTGCCAAATCAGAGAAAAAATGGGATGTTATGAGTTTGTACGTGTTGCTTTGGATTGCTTTTAGACGAAGCGCCACAAACCTGTTCGCTTTGCATTTCGTCCTATCCTTCAAGATCTTTATCATTTATGACGTGCACAGCATTTCATGTTTTTTTTTTTTTTTTTTTATCACGTAGTTTAGTATTCAGACTCTATCATCTACTTCTGCCGCTTCCATTTCTACTTCAGCTAATAGTGCTGTATTTTTCCCAGAATCAGTTTCTCCCCCTTGCTTAGAACCTAACTTGTCTCGTGGCTGCAGTGCATTTTGATTTATTGGGAGTACTGTCAGTGAAGAAATTGGTATCTCTGCCTTTTTGTAGAATGAAATTTTCCCTGGATGGGTTGCTGAACACTGCTGCATTGTGGTGAGCCCCGAGAGAAGTCGGTGCTCTTTCATTCAGGGGACTGAAAACAAAAAGGGGTTTGGAGTTAATGTTGCAGATAGCTGAAGGATTTCTCCTGTCAAGTTTAAAAAATAAGGGTGTATCTCTGTCCTCATCTCCAATCTTCCTTTTCTCTCTCTCTCTCTCTTCCTCGTCCTCCTCTCCAGTCTATCAGCTGATGAGTACAAAGTCTTCCTGGAGCAGCGAGAGGAGAAGTTGAAAGCGGACGCTGCGGCAGCAGCAGCCGCTGCCGCCGAAGCTTTAGCGGGCAAGAAGAAATGAAGTCCTGTAACATCCCTGCATTTCTCTTTATATTCATTTTATACATTCATGCAAAAACACTGTTAATGTGTGTGTGTCTGAACTTAATAAACACAACGTGTTACACGACACCCTTTCCTTGTCTTTCTGATATTAAGACTTCCCTTTAATGGCATACGGCTTAATTTAAGCGTTTACATCGCCTACATTTCGGCAACAACACCCACTTAGATTTTCAAAATATTTACGAGCCCGCGTGATTAATTTCCTTCCAGCTCAGCTAATGAAAATGTAATTTCTCTGTCATGGAAGGATTTGTATATTCAGTCTCTTTGATGTTATTATCTATTATTAACACTTCTGGAGGCAGTTTGGGTATTTGACAGGTTGTGCATATGGTTTCCTGCGCATTTCACATTTTTTGCTATCTATCAGGGATCTGAGGGGTTCAGCACATTAATTATTGCACAAATCACAGGGACCTCGGGCGGTGAGAGAATTATTGACTTTCAGACGAATCTTATCGTTCTTCAAACTTCTGATGTTCAAATTAATGACTTTTAACTACTTAAATTTTGTTTAAATGTGTTTGGTCTGCCAGTGCTGACACAGCTCGTTAGGTGTAACTGTCAGTCAAATAATTTGAGTAAAAATTATAATTATTCAGCTCGTAAAATATGAGGAATACTTTCGTTTATCTGTACATATTTGTCAACTACTGTGTTGTTGAACTGCTCATGGAACATAACAAGCAATTTAAAGTTATGACCTTTTACTTTGACTCTTTTTTCTTTTTTTTTTTGCTGATTTATGTTTAAAAACCCTAAATTATTATTTTACTTCATCCTCATTTTTATTCTATCAAATCAAGATAAACTAGCATAACTCTCAGGAATCTCTAGGGTTTACAGAGTGTGGTCTGAAAAACTGAAAATATTAAGTGAGCAGCAGTTCTCTGGTTGAAAATGCCTCCTTGATGCCAGAGGTCAGACTGCTTCTAACTGATAAGAAGGGGACAGAAGCTTAAATAACTGCTCACTACAACCAAGTTATGTCGCCTCTTAGAATGCACGACGTGCTGAACCTTGAAGCAGATGGGCCTCAGCAGCAGAAGACCACACCGGGCACCACTTCAGTCAGATGCGAACAGGACACTGAGGCTACAATTTGGATGGCCTCACCAAAACTTGGACAAAAGAAGACTGAAAAAAACGTTGCCTGATCTGATGAGTCTGCTGTCACGTTCAGATGGTGGGATCAGAATTTGGCAAAAACAGAATGAAAGCCTTGCATCATCCTGCCGTCCTCCCTCACATCAACGGTTCTGGCTGCTGGTGGTGTAATCGTGCGGAGGATATTTTCTTGCCTCACTTTGGACCCCTTAATACTGAGTGGCGTTAGCACTAACAGCCTACCTGAGTATTGTTCCTGAACCTTTATGACCACAGGAGTACACTGTAGCTGTATTTGGAGACTAGCAATTGTTTTTGTTTTTTTTCAAATGTCATTATTTCATGTTTTTTGATGGTGGTCTGCACTATACCGTGTGATCAAAAGCAAAAAATTAACATAATTAAAAGAATTACTAGGTATATTCTCAGGTAGAAATAAACATAATGGTTACTTGCAGAAATGATCAACAGTTGCAATCATTGGCTGTTGCTAGAAGAGGAGTAATTGCTTGTTTATGTATTTTTTTTTTTTTTTTTTATACGTGAATTTTGCACACACTGATCACTGATGAGGTGATAATAATTAGAGCAACTCCTTATCATGCAATGCTGAATGTTTCTAATTGGGTTCTGGGATTAATATTGATATTATTTTAACAAATAACCACATTTCTCCAAAAAGCCCTCCACTGAGGCTGAGACCTCCCTCTGCTCTGCTACGGTGACTCTGAAAATATCTCCACCAAGAACCAGTGGAGATAATGTGGATCTAGATTCCTAACTTCCCAGGTCGGCCCCCAATCTAATATATGATGAACTAGGCTGATCGGTGGAGGCCCCACCCTCCAACCCACAACAGCCTATTGCTGGCAGTCCCAAACACCACAGACGCCCCCAGGTGACATCTCTCTTTGCTCAACGTGATAATAATAACGAGTTTTTAATGTTGTGGCTCATCAGTGTATATCACAAAGATATTGGTATCCAAGTATACTCTTTAATCTGTGATAATGCAATAATGAGACCACCCTTATCATCCAGTTTCACATTAGCTGTGTCTATACTCCAGGTTAAACAGTGTAGATTGGATCTTAGTTGCACCTGGAATTTGATTTGGTTAATTTAGCTTGAAATATAAAACAGTTCTCTCCTCATTAGCTCTTTTCTCGCATGGCTTCATCCACAGCGTATACTGTACTACACAGCATGCTCCTCTTGTTGCAGTGCTTGTCTTTGCCAGGAGATAGCAGCAGTTAGCTTTGCTGTACTCCCTCCACTCACCTCCATCAGCAACACTGCAGCAGGTACTAGTGGAACAAAATGTTCACTTGCAGAGAAAGGGTGGATGTTTAAGCCTGTGCTTCAACGTGTACATTAAAGGCTTATTTTTTTCTGCTTTGTGGCACTGATAGTGAGACCTGAAAGGAAAAAAAAGATGAATATCCATCCATCTATATTCACTTATATAAATAATCATATATGTATTATGATTTAAAGAAAGCAGCAAATGGATGTTTGCATGTTTGTTATTTTTCAGTTTTGTCATATCTGGTTATGTCCATTTTTTCCACTGTGTGACAGTTTGTCCCATATCCCTCTGTACTGTACCTCTAATTTTAGCCTCTGCTCACTCCTTCTTTGTCTCCCCTCTCTCTCCAGCCCTCCCCTCTCTGATCCTTCAGAATAGAGGCTGAGAATAGATGGGAGGCTGTTTCAGTCAGAGCACTTGAGCAGGAATGCCTATATATGGAGTCTTACACCACTCCAAGCGCTGACAGAGTCGCAGGTACATCAGTGAATGTGGGCTACTGTGATTTATAAAGAGGGGTGGCGGGGGGGTCATATGCCTACTATTATGTGTGTGTGCGTGTGCATCATCATAAGTGGGAGGCCAACCGTGTGTGCCAGCATGCATTGCAAAAACCTCGATGCCAAGTGTGTGCGTCAGTGTGAGTCAGATAGTGTCTCATTCTGTCTCGTCATGTGTGTGCGTCAGTGCTGTTGCTGAGCGAAACTCGCTCCAGGGGAAGAAATGGAGGAGAGCGAAAGGGGGGAGGGAGGAGAAGAGGCAGGGATGGTGGGATGATGATGGTGATGATGATGATGATGATGTGGCTGAGGGAGGAACAGGGGGGCTTGACTATGACGACACAAGTGCATCAGCAGCATTAAGTGCACTTTATTATAAATGCATTTGTATGACAACCAAATACACTTATAAGCATCACAATAGAACACTGGTCCACAATGTCCATTCTGCAGTAAGTAAGATGTTTAGAATATATTCCATCTTATGCAATAAAAATCTTTTTCTTATATGTACAGACCAATAACTGTTTCATACAAATGTACAAATGTGTACAACCTTTCTGAAAAGAACATATGCCTACATCCACAGACATAATGCATATGCATTAACATCTTTTTTGTTTTCAAATATCACACATACAATTAAATAATTTTACACATGTATAGTAACTTAGCCTTTAATAGCTAGAACGTAGGAATCAATCCTTTACTTGACCGTAGACAACTCTACGTGAGCATGTCGACACCATGGGAATTGTACCATTCTCAACCCGTGTCGCTTGGTAACTGAATAGAAATAGCACCCCGTCCGTATTTTTATTTTTTAAAACAAAACTTTTGTATTCTAACCCCTCTCAAAAAAGAAGAATCGCTCATTCACATAGTCAATTGTGCCTCACTGCACCGCGCTCCAGTGGAGCAACGATGCAACTGTCCATGTTGAATGGACATGATAAAGAGTTCAGAGTTCAGCAGGTCAGGGCCATTTCAGGCACACAGGAGCCGCTATAAGCTGCCAGCATTTCAAATATTGATGCTGCAAGAATATCCAGCCGACTGCCATCAGGCCAGGAAGGACCTGAAGAGCCCACATTCAGAGTCTAATGTACAGTACAAAGTAGCAGTGGATTTGTGGCATGATCAGAGCCCCGGCAAACTTCCAGACAATCTCTTGTTTGGTGTTGCATCTCATAAAGCAATGGGACACCGGCAACAATACTGAGATCTTCACATGCCAGGATCTCCTCACATGTTTTCTTTTTTTTTTTCCTTTTTTTTTTTTCTTGTTTGCACATCACATTGATACACAAGATTTTAGATGGAGAGATAAATATGAAATGTTAAAGGTCTGAAGTCGCAAACTCAAAGCTCAAAGTATCTCAGGTTTTGTTGAATATGGTTGGAGATTTGTTGGTTGTGAGGAACAGCTGTCTTCCAGGTTTGAAGACTGGAAAGAAGATTTCAGACAAGAAATCTTTCTTGTTTTTGGTGAACTGACAGTGTTCATCCTAAAGGATTTAAAGAAATTGTAAACATTTGACTTTCAATACGTTTGAGGTTTGGGTTTGCGTTGCTGCATGTCAGGCAAAAGTGCTATAGATCATCTGTCCTTTGAAATAACAAGAAATGTATTGTTCTGGGGTTTTTTTCATTTTTTGTTCACAACAGATTTTTCACTACGAGTGAATACAAATGCGCATCTGGAAGTTAAACAGCGCTTCAGAGAGGTGTCTCTGCCTGATCATATCTGAAGCTCATGTAACAGAGAAGCTTGAGACACCACGTGGACTCAGAACCCAGTCAGTTATGGGTCCACGTAGTTTTGCACCATCATGTTGAAAATCGCACCAGTTTTGTTGTAGTATACAGATAAATGACTGAACAAAAATATAAAGCCAATCTTTGTTCTTCGGAGACATGTAGGAGTTAAAGTCCTTAAGTTGTATATACATTATGTATATTTATACACTTAAATATTTTTTACTTTTCAGTAAAAGGATCTCCACAAAATATGACAATATGCCATACTTAATGAAGTAAGTCACAGACTTATTTTAGAACGGAGGAACACTTCCACTCCCATCTGAAAGACAGAAAAGAGAGAAAGACACAATCAGTGGGGCATTTTCATTTGTGTTTTGTCTTATTAAACAAATCTGAGATTTTACAAAAGAGAGCAAACGAGAGGGAAAGCTTCTTACCTTTGTGGAAGCACTGTGGCGATGGATGACATTGGAGTTGATACAACTCAGGTTGTTGCCCTAAGCCAGGGGCGATCGAGGCACCTGCCCCAAACATGGGTTCCAGGACGGCCAGTTCCTCCAGGAGGGACTGAGTGCAAGACACGGCGGGCGTCGGCGAGGCGATGGGCGTGGAGGTGGTGGGGCTGGGGGAGGCAGTGAGGATAAGGGGAGGGGAAGCTGGGATGGAGGAGCAAGAGGACACAGGAGATGACACCACCTCGATCTCCATTGCTTCCTCCGCTAGCCCCTCCCCTTCCGCCTTCACCCCGGCCTCAGCAGCCACAGTCGCCCCGCACCCAGCCATGGAGTTACATTGCGCCGATTGGACGCTACAGACGTGGCCCACTCCCTCAAACTGGGAGGGTTGGCGCCAACATACTGGGGTTTGAGGAGATGTTGGGCTCGAGGGATTGGGCATAGGGGAGGTCAAGGGGGAAGAGAGGCCAGGTGACTGGGAAGGAGCAAATTCATCTTGGAGGAGGGTTTCTAGGATGCTCTCTTCAAACAGAGAATCATCATCGTCGAGGAAGATAGGGATATCCAGACCTCTCCATGCTTTGATGGGATAAAACTCTTTCAGCATGTGGACTGAATCAGCAGTTTCAATGGCTGGAGACAGGAAGGGGGAGGGAGGGGAGGAGGATGGTGATACAGAGGGAGGAGACAGTTTTGACAAGAGTGGATCCAGGTAGAATCCCTCTGCCAGAGAGCTGATGTGTTGAGCTAGAAGGGATATTTCCGCCCTTTCCTTCTCCCTCTCAAGGGAGAAAAAGGAGAGGCAAGGCTGTTTACCAGGTGATGCCTCAGGAGTCAGGAGGCCATCGGGGGGGCACTGGAGGGGCCCCAGTGGTACATCTACATACAATGGACCCCGTACCTCAGGAAGGGTCATCACTGTGCAGTCCCCATCTCCGGGGCTGTCAGGTGTTGGGGGCAATTTCTCATACAGGGAGACACTGCAGGGCTCGATGGGGAAGAGGAGTTCAGTAGATGGGGTAGGTAGTGCAAGAGGAAGTTTGGTAGAGAGGGTGGTGGGAGGAGCAGGGCTGGAGGCAGTAGTTGGCGGAGCTGTGGAGGATGCCGAGGGGGCCAAGGAGGTGGTGGCAGTGGCAGTCGTAGCGGAGGGGGGAGGAGTAGTGGTGCCTGTGGGGTCGAAGCTGAAGAGGGGTTCGCCAAAAGGAAAGCTAGCCCCACCCACCTGGGGGGTGTAGGGGGGTGTGCACACAAACTCTTTAGTCTGCTGAGCTTGTGAGGTGGGCACAGGGGGGAGAGGCAGGGGGAGAACTGGCAGTGGAGGGTCGAGCTGGAAGGAAGGTGGCAGGAGAATGTTCTGGGTTAAAAAGTCTAAGTCTGCTACTGTTTCAACAGTGACTGGAGTGGGTGAGGAAGCAGCTGATGGGGTTTCGGTGGGATGCTGCTGAAAGAAGCTTTCCTCCTCCAGTGAGGAGATACTGGAGCGAGGGTCACCCTCCAGCTGCATGGCCTCGGCAGCAGAGCTCCCTGGTTCATCAGAGGAGCCCACACTGCAGCCAGCAGTGCTGAAGTCAAAGGACTGGCCGGACAGGCCGCTGCTGCCAGGAGTGAACACCTGGTCTGGGCTGGAAAGTGTTTCTGGTGACTGGAGACTCAGGCTCTCCTGCTGAGACGTCCCAGCACTCAGGACCAGGGTCAGCTGTGTCTGCTCTGAGCTGAGCTGCTGGCGCACTGACCAAGCTTCAGAGTCACTGAGAGATAAAAGGAAAACAGAGGAGAACCGAGGAGTTAGGTTGGCGGGATTTGATCACATTTACCAACTTTTTTGATCTCAAAATTGATGAGTGGTGTTTGGTTTGGTTTAGTAAATACCTGATGATGTAGTTGTTGCTGCTGATGGGGATTTCACCAGGCTGCAGTTGAAGAACCATGTAAAGCCAAACCCACGACTGGTCCTGAGCCTGCACGCGCACCACCATTTCAGCTCTGCCCTCTCCTCCTTCCCTCACTGTTGAAAAAGAGTGGCAGCACAAGTTGGCGTTAGTTTGTAATCCTATTAATCATCATAGTGTTTTTCAGTGTGTAGATGTGCCACAGCGTGCCAAAAGTGTGTAAGTGTGTGGGCATGTTTGGTTGTAACTGGTAAGTATGTGTGAAGAGTACACTTACATAGGCTACGGTGCTGAGCAGAGGCATGTGACAGATCCTGTGGGTGGAGGAGGCTGTACCAGGAGCGGGAGCTTAAAGCTGTCACATCAAAGCCAAGATAGGCGCTCACACTGCAGGCGGGGAGAGTGGGTGGCGATGTGTTAGCGGGATAATGTTTCACCACTTTATCTCATAAACATATTCCAGTTCACATTAAAGCAACAGGTGGGAGACGGAATGCTATTTTGTGGGAACTCACCTGTCCTGAGCTGCCTGCAGCCTCATGTCCCGGCCATGCTGGGAGTGGAAACAGGCCAGGAATAAATTGGAATCGGCCAGGGGAGGTGTGGAGGTCGATTCCCTCTCTGCCCCGGGGCTGGAACGGGTCGGGTGTGGCTCCAGAGGAGAGCAGAAACACACCCAGACGGGGTTGGAGGTCCAGTAAGACCCGGCGGCAGGAGAAGTAGAGGGGGGAGAAAGGCAGCGAGCTCGGATCAGAACCAGTTTGTTTCCGGCACTCTGCCTCCGCACGGACTTGGAGGTGTTGAAGCGACAGCGGAAGAGACGGTCTGAAGGGGAAATGAGAGCTTTATTAAGCATCACGTTTGGTTGTCAGTCTGTGTTAGGTAGAGGGAAAAAAAGATTAAACATTTATCTTACCGGTCTCGAGTGATGTAGTCGCTGACAGGTTTGTCCTCATGATAAAGTGGTCTGAGGCGTCGATGATATCATACACACTGTCTCCCTGTGCCACAAGATCCACCTGAGAAAGAAACACACAGCCACGTTAGTTACGAATCCCAAACTCGGGATTGCTGAACTGCTAAGGCACTGACCGTGTGTAGACTCACCATGGAGTGTCCGAGGTGCTCGGAGACGCTCTCTGACAGGTACAGAAGCTTCCCTTCTCCGGTCAGCAGCATCAAAAAGCCCGGCAGCGCCTGCATCAACTCCGACAGTTCGTGAAAAGACAGAAACCCCGCGCCCTCCTCGAGACTGACACCAGCTCCTGCTTCTGGAGAAAAGGGGAAGATGAGAAGGGAGGGAAGAAAAAACAGGGGATGATATTTGTTAATGTAGCTAATAAGAAAGAAAGAACACAATGTGACTGATCTCCGCATAGTAAACGCAGATGCCGCAGCGTGTTTCAGCACCACGGAGAGCGCCGCGGCAGCACTCAGGATGCTGAGGCATTTCAGCACCACGGACAGCGACAAAGTGCCGTTTAAACGCTGTTATCAACCTTAGTTACGATTATTTACGTTAAATCAGTGAGTCGCGGATTCACAGTTTACCCTCCAAATCCCATTTATATAAACACAAAAGCTCCTCGATACCACCGAAACACTTGTTGATTCCGCCACTGTGAGAGATGCAGTCAGTCTATGCAGCAGAACATGAGATTCATCAACAGGTCGATTTTATGTATATAGATAAATGTATTTTTGAAAAAATCATTCTTACCTTGAGTGAAGTAGACGGATTTTCTGGTGTACATGCAGGCCAGTGACATGATGTGCAGGTACGAGAGACGCGCTTTATCTGCATCAGATATGGGCAACAAGTCCTTCAGGTTCCGGATCTCGGCGTTGATCTGGTCCCGTCGAGCCTTGGATGCTCCCTTGGTTGAGCGGTACATTGTGGCTGCTTTGCTGCGGTGAAATATCGAAATTCCTCCTGATATAACTTGGAGAGTTTGTGAGCGGAGTGTTGCTGTTTGAGGTCGTGCCTCGGCGGATCCCTGTCTCCGAGATCTCTTAAGAGACAGTTGGCAAAAGTGGAAAAGCTCTCAGGTGTGTGATCGGACTTTCATCTCAGCTGTTTTCTTTTCCAGAGCAAGGTTTAAAACCTTCTCCCGTCCAGTCCTTGTCAGCTGTAGCTCCGCCGCAGCGTCCAGCTCGGGTGCTGGCCGTGCTGCTGGATGTCTGTCCCTCCTTTCGGAGAATCGGCGGCTATAGTAGCCGTCTCTTGCACAGAAGTCCGGAACCCGTAAATCTGGTTGAGGGACTCTGCTCGCCGGTCACTTATATAGCTTGGGACTCCGTCGGAGCAGGGGGGCTCCCAACGCACCAACACCGACGTAAAACGGAGGGAGGGGGGTGGAGAAGAAAGGAGGGGGCTATGGGGGGGGATAGATATGTCTCATATCTGTGTTAGCATTGGTGAAACTCCCCCTCCCTCTCCCGTGCCCTCTCCTCTCGGTGACTCTTCCTCGACGTCAGCTCTTCCCTCTACTCGGTGATGACGTAGGGCTGAAATCGGGAGCTCCGGCGACGCAAAAAGCCCGATTTGGACAAAACCGAGTATGGGGCGGAGCAAGCGTAAAACGTAAACGGAGTCACCGGACTCCGGTGTATTGGAGGGGGAGGAAAAGGAGGGGGTGCAGGGAGGAGGAGGGGGGGATGGGAAGACTGGGTTGAATACGAAAAGAGGTCTCTGTGTTTATATGTCTGGCACCTGAGATGGGCTATACCCGCCGATACCTGTTTGCCCCGGACCTGTGGGCAAACACGGCAGGTGCTTGATGGGTGCACTTCGTTTCTGACCACATTTGCTTTCGGCATCTGAAAAATGTGAGATCGAGACAAGGCAGAGGCAGAGCGCGGTCAGCCAGGCTGCCGCACACCGTCTCCGTCTCCTGTTTAATGCACAGAAATGTTTTCCGAGCATCTGAAGCGGCCGTCGCCGCATAAAACTGATCAAAATCTGTTGACAGCACCGATTTAATTAGTCTGTTAGATGTGGATGTATCGCATGTTTTCGTGGCTTTGCTACAAATATTTCATTTTGTTTGTTAAGAGGCGAGCTTTGGCGTTTTTTTCCACCATCTTTTCAATATAGGACATCCATGGAAGCGAAGTCTTTCTGTTATCCTGTGTGTCTGCGTGGGGTACTCCCTGATCTTTAGATAATGATTATCAGATTATTATTATTATGTAGAAATTGATTGTTTTATAATAAGACTGACGATCCTATTGCTCACAGACTGCTGCAAGAACCCCCACAAGCCATTGAATCACACATGTTTTCAGGACTGTTTTTATACGTTATTATAACCATTTAACTGTGTGTGTGTGTGTGTGTGTGTGTGTGTGTGTGCGTGTGTGTGTGTGTGTGTGTGCCTGCGCTGCCGGGCTCATCCCTCTCTCCTCTTTGATCTGTTTAAAAGTTGCTGTGACGATCGTCAAACTCTTCAATGAAAAGTGAAGTCTTTTTAATGAATGGCACTCATGAATAATTTCAACGCACGCGCAAACGCGGGCCAATATTGCGCAACCTGCAAACCCGGTCTCCGGTTGCACGTGAGGTAAGCAGCGCCTGTTTCTAAAAATAGACCTCACCGTTGACCGACACAAGGACTGAGAGGCGCGCCCCCGCACCCGGCTCCGATCGTCCCTATTTATAGAGGAGAGATTTCACATCTCAGTCTCCCCGGAATCGGTCTGTAGTAGATGTGCTGCAGTCGCGGAGCCGATCACAGCTGGATCTGTTTTGCCGTCCACACACATACATGCACATATATACGTTTGTATGTCTTTGTTTATCTCTGATGTTTGTGTGTGATAGACGGGAGCGGTTTGGTAAGAGGCTGGGGAGAATATTTTGGCACATCTCTCTTTACGACTATCAAAGCCACTTTTCGAAGGTGATCTATATCTACTTTAATATATTTAGTATATGTGTGCGTGTATGTGTGCGTTTGCTTGTATTATTCGTGTTGCGGAGACATAAATCTGTCTACAAGGTCGCACTGTAGAGACAAAAGAATAGTCCCCCGTAACGCCAGTCGTTAAATTTAAGGGGGGAAGACTTTGATTATAGGGCAGCCTTAGTCATCGGGAAATTAAATGTAAATCAGTGCATTGCTCTTTGAAGTGCAGTGTGTGTGTGTGTGTGTGTGTGTGTGTGCGCGCGCGCGCGCACTGATATAATGTTTCCTATGCATACAGAACCTGATCTGTTTTATCTTCCATTATCTAGATTGTCTATAGATCTTGAAACCACTGTTTACCCACTGCGACATTTTCCAGCCCGCAGAGGATATCTCACTGATGAATTCTCTTTTTTTTGGGACCCTCAGTTGTATTTCTTTCAGCTCCTGCGTGTGTGTGTGTGTTTTCCCGTGCTCAGGTGCTTGTAGGTCTACCTTCTGTTATTCTTATTGGATGGCTCAGACACATCTGCTTCCTCCTCTGTAGCTGTGTTTCCATCACTGGTTCCACTTCTGTAATTTGGTGGCATCTAAGCAGAGAATGATTACAGATTTTCACCTAAAGGTATGTTAAATGGACCGTTTTCCTCTAAAATTGACCCCTGTGCGTACATTTCTGTATTTGTAGACTTTTAATTTATTGTCTTTTCCCCCCAAAAGAACCCCGAAGAAATAAAAATGAGAGCTATGAGTTTGTCCTCGCTGCTGCACATCACATGGGTGAGCAGCCCCCGAGAGCAGGGAGAAATACATCAGACAACAGTCTGTTGTTGAGGTTGTGGCCACAGTATGTCAGGAGAGTGACATCAGTTTTCCCTTCGGCTATTCTGGATGCAGCATCACACTCATTCATTAGTGCAGATCAGTCAGAGAAAGAGTAAAGGACTAAATGTGAGTCATGCTCTTTGTTTCAAGTGTGTCACATAACCTTTTGTTTGATGTGTCAAATGTCATCCAGCCAGTGATTTCTGGATTTGCTCACCTCGGCGTGAACACTGAAGAAAGGTGAGTTTAAAAAAGATTAGTTAAAATGAGCATGTCCTGAGGGCAACATTAAAAACTATGTTGTGTGCTGTATTCAGGGTCAGTTTGGACACACGGTGAGACTTTTTTAAACTGTAGATGTGGATTTCATTCATTCATATTAGCTCTGAGCAACTTGAGCACATTGCCACAGTTCACACAGTCTAAATTCCGTGTTTTGTTTGTTGTACTACATCAAGATTCAATCTTATTGTCTCCACTGAGGATGTTTTGGTTTATCTATTTCTTTATTCACTGATTGATTTATTTCCACCACAATTATACTAAAAGACGGGCTGGCTGAACTTTTAAGACTTTTTGTATCACTCCAGGTGCAGAATTTTGGGACTGTGGGCTTTTCAGAACAATTATTTACTATCACAGATTGGGGCAAAATTAAACATTTTTTCATATCCTCACAAATACATATACTGAAATATAAAAAAAACCCTCAAATGCCTTGTTTTGATTGTTCTTAAGAAAGTACCATAAAATAATCTGGATCCTTCTGGCCCAGCGACTCAATTCATTCATAGCATGGAGGGCATTTCTAACCAAGGTTTGCAGTCTTTGACTGTTTGAATTTTCTAAACAACACAAGGTTTTACAAGGAAATTACAGACATAGTTGTCCTTTTTGCTAATCACAAAACACACAAAAAAATCTCTCTAGAAATCAGTTATCACAATAAAAAACAGACAAAGAATGATGCCAGAGATATTTCTTACAAACACAAGATTATTTTTGTTGGTGGGCTTTAGAAAAAGTTAAGATGCTGTGAAATGTAGATTTAAAATAGAATCTAATGGCTCACAAGTCTCATAAACCCGCATTTTACTCACAATAGAATATAGAAAACATCAAAACCTTAAACTGAGAAAACTTGGCATTTTAAGTAAAATATTTATTTTATTGCATATTGAGTTTGATGGCAGCAGCATGTCTCGAAAAAAGTGGGGTAGGGCTATGTTTACCATCGTTTTAATGACAGCCTATAAACATCTGGGAACTGAGGATACCAGCTGCTTGACTCATGGGAGAGAAATGTTTTTCTTTTCTTGTCTAATATAAGATTCTAGCTGCTCAACAGTCCTGGGTCTTCTTTGTTTTCAGGCCAGTTCAGCACATGGACCCTCCCACTAAGAAACCATGCTGTCGTATTAGAGGCAACACATTGTGTTTTTGAAGTATGCATGGCTTTCCCTGAAAAAAATGTCACTTGGATGGGAGTGACATCCCAAGTCAATATCTTTGTCCATATAGAGTACATAGAGAACATTTCCTGAGCAGATAACAGTGTTAGGAGCTCAACTGCATCAGCAACCACTCCCATTACTGAAAATATCACTGGTGAACGCTTTTTTGTAATCTGGTGGTAATGCTAAGGCAGCCCTTTAATAACAGAATAGGTCCCTCTTATATCCCATGTCGTCACCCACCTTCACATCATGTCGAGCGTATTGGTGCAGCATTGGTAAACAGCATTACACTGAAAGAATACTCTAAGTGTCTCCAGCTGTAATCGAAAGCTTTCCCTCTGCTAGTGTAAAGAGGTTGTTTATTGTATTGACCCATGCCACTTTCTGAGGAAAGAAGCTCTCACTTTCCTGACATTTCCCTTCAGAATAACCACACGCTGCATCATGGCTATTTCACTTCCTCTTTGGTAATCTTATATGAAGAAATTTTCTCTCTCTCTTGTCATCAGTTTGGCTCAGAAACTACACAAACCTCTCATGTTTTGGTTTCCATGAGGTAATGAATTCTGCTTTACAAAGTGCACACATTGTGGTTCTCTGAATCTTGGTGTCATCTGCTATTAGAAAGTAAAATATTCAGATTTTTCAGCATAACTACGCCTTCATTTGTCCTTCTTGTTAAAAATTCATTAAGCAGATAACACATTTAAGTCTGCTGCATCATTAACTAGCCCATAAACAAGTCTGTGGACTTGTCTCTTATTGGCTATCGTTAAAGTAATTAATGACAGACAACAATCTTTAACTACAAAAAGTTTCTATTTTTACTTTACAAAGGATGATGGAGTACACAATCACTCTCTGGGATGTCGATTCAACCACAAATTAATCTGATAGTGGATAATTTCATTTCTAATACCCTTTATGCTTAAAGCACCAGTCTTTGTAGATCGTGTTTTTCATTTCCTTATCCACATATTCATTATGACTAACTTTTTACTAAAGCTGTTTTGTTTTTTTCTGGTTTATGAATCTCTTTTGGAGTCTAAATCATATTTTGTGAGTTTTTTTGTTCCCCCACTTTGGTGATGTTTTAGCTCTTCAATAATCATCTTGGACAAGGCATAGAGAAAGATAATGCGGGTAAATACATAATGCCGTCCTTATGGGTAAAAAAGCTACTAAAAACTGTTGGCTTTATGTAGAAAATCTCCACTCACATTTATCAAAATGACCTCCAGTTGATTATCACTTTGAGATATATATATATATATGTGTGTGTGTGTGTGTGTGTGTGTGTGTGTGTGTGTGTGTGTGTGTGTGTGTGTGTGTGTGTGCCTGGGAAAAGCATTTGCCCCCTCACTGGTTTCTTAGACTTTTGCCTATTTGTCACACTTAAATGTTTCAGATAACAAAAGAAATTTTATTTTAAATTAGACCAACATAACACCAGTAAATACAAAATGCTGTTTTTATGATGAATGATGAATTCATTTATTAAGGGTAGCTATCCAAACCACTCTGGCCCTCTACAGTAAGGTAATTTTTTTTTTACCTTTTGAGCCCTCTTACACCTGCCGTAAAACTAACCCAGCATTTCATGGTGCTGTGTTTGACATGTTTGACCTTTTTCATGCAAACAATCAAACATGGTGGTGGTAGTGAGATGGTGGACGACTTGCTGTAATTATTTATGGCAGACTATGTAAATCTAGATCTTGGACATAAAGGTTGCATGACACCGGCGATGAAAATGTTAATATTTTGGCTATTTGTTTGTCATCAGCAGCTTCTTGCTGGTTGTTGTTGGGGTTTGGAGCTATTTGTCACACAGCTAAACGTCACCTGAAATTCATTTTTTGAACTTTATTGATTACATTAGCTTTTATCCAATTCAATTCTTGCCTCATTCAGTAAATGAAATAAAAAGTCGTAATAGATGTCATTTCCAGTGTGTGAACCAGGATCTACAGGCTGCTTAATGAGAGCTAAAAAAACAGAGTTACAAAGAGCCTGATAAGAACAAAAAAGATGATAAACACACTTTGGTGTTTGAAGAAAAGAGGAGACAAGAAGAATAAGAAAAAAATCAAAGTAAAGAAGCCTCAGTGAAATTGAGTAGAGAGCTAATTCAAGCAGGTCGCAAAGTCAAGCTCAGTCCTGGTACATGATCTGATAACTGTTGCTCTCAGTGCCAGCCCTCATATGTTTTTATGCATCCAGCTCACAAATCTCATATAGGATACTCTATTAAGCTGTTTTAATCCACTGAAAACCACTCCGCAAGAAGCTTTGCAACCCTCTGTTCCAGCTTGTCCTTTTCTTTCTGTGTCTGACTTTATCTCACGTCTGCTCTCACTGATGTCTGCTCTTTTCTGCATTGGGTAGTATTGTTGCTGTGCTCAGGCCTATGCACATGGAAGGCTAGGGAAGTCTGAGAACAGAGTCCAGCAGCAACCGCCAACTATAAATTACAGCTGATGGACGTAACTGTCTGGTTACATGATTCTTTAAATTCCTGCTCCCAGCACCCAAGAGACCTCTGAAGGGTCAAAAACTTACTAATACACTGTGGATCAAAAGTCATCTTTTAGACAGGAAGTCTGCTCTGATGTGATACACACATGCCAAAGAGCTTTTGATCTTGCTGTAGGGAGAAAGATTAAATAAAGTATTCAAAACAGTCTTTTCTTATAAATATTCACCAACTTCTTGCCTTCGTCAGAATTATTGTGCAGTGCAATACACAAGGAAGACAAAATGATTCATGCTTGATTTGAGGTTTTTGTGAGTTGTGTTTTAGCTGTGGTTGCAGAAGCATCTATCAGTGGGCGCACAACTGTTGTCCAGATCTACATATTACAATTTATATTAAATTAGCTCATATCGTAGCGACTAGTTGATTCATCCTAATGAGGTTGGTGAGCCTGTCACTATTCCTCTTGCATATCCATGAGGTTTACATTTTACTCAGCTGTTTGGATGGACTGCCAGGAAATTTAGTACAGACCTTAATGAACTCCTGGTTACAATCACTTTGCTTGAGTACTGTGATTGGTTCAAAATAAGGAAATGGCTGCAAAACTGCAAGCATGCTCCTGCAAAATTGTACTTTATGTTTACTGATTATTTAATCTAACCGTCTAACATTATACCTTAGAGAGTTGTTTAAAAAAACTGTTTCTTTAGGATTGGTGTCATGTCTTTATAGGGTGGCCAGATCCCAACAAACTAAATGTGGGACTAATACGGTGTTTGTGACAAACACATCAGCAGTAAATACTAGTGACTGCCTCCACCATGTTTGACAAATGATCCAGATTAATTCATCTGATTAACAAAGGAACATGAAGCTGCTTTTCAGTCAGTTATTTTAAATTATTTAAAATCGTCTGATCTGTGTATAAAAATGGCTGTAATTCCTAAACAGAAATGGCAACATTTCTAGTTAAACCCCTTCAATTAACCGTAAAAGTCTGTCATTGACCAAAAATGTATTAACTCGACTGTATCTGATTGGCTAACAGTGTTGACTGTTACTCACTGACTTCTTTTCTCTGAACAGAGCGCGCCTGTCACTCTGCTGTTGCACACGTGAATCTTGTTTTCTTGGTATCTGTGACCAAGCACACGTCACTTTCTTCAAGATGTAGTGTTTTCAGAGATGCCTTAAAAACAAAACAGAAAAAAAAAAACATCGCTGGCAGCGTGTAGGGCAAAAATAGCACACATCTTTATTCAGGAGCTCCCAGAACAAAAACACTCAAAGCTGTTTGTTTTTCTCCAGCCAGGAGTCTCGCAGGTACTTAAGCTGTCCCGGTGTCCCACACACTGTTTTGTCTCAAGCGCTGCTATTGTTGTGGTTGTCATGAGAATCTCTGGCATTATGAGACGAGGCTGTGTTGGTATCGCTGGTGGGTGGCTGTGGAGAGGTGGATGGATGAAGAGCGAGGGGTCGAAGGGATGAATGCCTCGTCTCCCCGACAGCAAATGGACTCAAGTGAATCCAATTAGTGTGGTGTCTTTGTGCTAGAAACTTGTGTTTGTCTCGATATTCATGTGGAGGCTCATTTAGACTTAAAACCCTCTTTAGTGCAACCACTCATCCAGCCCGCATTAACTCAGATGCTCACTCGCTCATTCATTCACTCATGTCCCCTCTCTCTCACATCTTCACTTGAATGCTCATGAATTTGTTCATTAAATCACTTTTTTTTACTCAGTCCTCTAATCGTGGGGGGAAAACAGAGGCAATTTATCATGAAAGATATCAGTTCATCTAATCTCTGTTCGTATGTGGCAAATAGATAAAACTGTGAGGAAAGGCAGAGACAAAGAGTAATTAATGTACTGCTTTAGCATGATCAGCTAATGATCCATAATAAATGTGAACAACAGAAAATATATCTCTACATATTTATCACTTGTTAAGTTGATCACATGGTTTCTGAACATTTGCAGGCCTGTAAATAAACAAACAAACAAAAAAAGAACAAAGTTTGATCAGTGGTTTTTTTCTTATCACTTTGTAATTATAAAAATATCAAATAATGTATCACATGATCTCCAAGAGTCTCCACTTCACATTATTTAGCTTTACTGGGTGTTTTCATGCACTGCAGGCAGCTGTTTTCAACCAAAAAGCTATTCACTTATGTCCTGTGTCCAGAATATGGAACTGCTGTCCATGCCAGCCAGTGACCAGGTTGAAATCTTCAGCCTTGCTAACTGTTCCCACATCTACTTACAGATTAAAGGAGATTGAGCATTTGCTGCCAGGGCTCTTCCTCAAGTACTACACTCAGCAATGCAGGCCTTTGTCTTTAGGTTGTAGCTATGTACTGTCAGCAGGAGGCAGTGTCAAAAATCTGAGGAACAACTAGTCTGTGAGCTGCTCTTAGCTGCTCTTTTGTTTGTTTGTGTGCTGTTGTTTGTTGTTTTGCCACAAGAAGGCTGAATTTGTCATATACAAAGAATTCATCTGCAGTGAAAATGAGGGCTAAAAACAATGAAAATTGTCCTCTCCAGCCACTTTTTGTCTTCTAATGCATGCTTTTTCAAATCTTTGGTTTTCTTCTTCTTCCACTTCTTGGTGCTGTCTTTTCCATTCAAGCAAACTCTTTAACCAATCAGGAGTCTAAGCACAACTTCATTCACAAACATCTACATTGGTTGTACAAACAATCCTTCATTAGAGAGAGAGAAAATAGTCAGACTGCTTCTAGATTTATAGTAAAGTAACAGTAGCTTAAATAACCATTTGTTTCAACCAAAGTATGCAGAACAGCATCTCTAAATGTACAACACGTTAAAGCAGAAGAAGCCCACATCAAGTGCCACTCCTATCAGCTAAGAACACGAAACTGAGGCTAGAGTTTGCACGAGTTCACCTGAATTTGACAATATAAGATTGTCAAATTCAAAAATAAAACATTGCCAGTCTGATGAGTCAAAGTCTCTCCTGCAGCATTGGGATGGTAGAATCATAATTTGACATAAAATGAAAGCATGGATCCAACCTACCTTAAATTGACAGTTTAGTTGCTGTTGGTGGTGGTGGTAGATATTTATGTGGCACATTTTGGACCCTTATCACCAAATTAGCATAATTGAAACACCAGAGATGTGAAAGATTCTCATTGTGGACATCCAGGTAACCAATCTGCAGCAACTGTGTGATGTTATCATGTCAGATCTGAGGAATATTTCCAGCACTATCTTGAACCTGTTCTACGAAGAATTAAAGCAGCTCTGTAAGACAAAAGGTGCAAGCAAGGTGAGCCTTATAAACTGACCGATAAATGTAAATCTCCTAGAATTCCATCTTGCAATCAGAATCATGTTTGGAATTACTTTTTTTTATATATATATCTGAGGACCTTCTTTAAAAAAAAGAAAGAAAAATCTGACTTTTTAAAAAATAACTTTTAAATCTTATTTAAGGTTATTCTTAATTTCTGTTTACGTTGCACTTGAGTTTTGCATGGTGCTGCCTTAAAGTGATGCAACTTGTGTATGTAATGTGTTTACATTTATGTCTTTTTAACCTTTTAACATGTTAAAAATGGTCTTGAATAATGTTTATTTCCTTTCCTGTTTATATTATTCGTATTTTTACTTCATTAATTACTTGCTTTTGTGGTTTGCTTTGTAGCTGTGATTTAGATTAGTGCTATTTACAAACATCACTATTTTCATAGCACTTAACAGCTAAAGGGCCAGATATTCATCAGGTGTCAAGAAACATGCCTCCAAGCAAGTGACACTGTTGTCGTGTGCAACAGTGAATGTGCAGCACTGGGAAGAAATGTCACCAGCAGTGATTAAAAAAAAGTATTTTATTTTGGCGGTAGTGATGAGCATATTGTTAAAGTGACTTTAATAGTTCTGTGTGATTAATTAAGTTCAGTGCTGCTTGGTGTAACATTGGGGTGTGAATCCCTTTCAGTGCCCTAGCAGTGTTTAACAAAATGTGCTTCAGCGTTTGCTAAAAAAAAAACAAAAAAAAAAAACTCTGTTCACTCACTTGTTGTCACTCATATTCATGCTGTCACTCACCCACTCATACGCTCTCAAATGTGCACACACGCACTCATTGATCAGCGTGTACTCTCTGTCACTGTCCTCTCCACACATACACACACACACTGAGCAGATGTTCAAAGGGCAGGAGTACTCTGGCTCTCTCTGTGCACACACTTTTTCAACAACAGGTGTGACTTTCACAGCTTCGGCTGTTGGCAGCGAGTAAAACTGTGGATGAGGGCTGAGCAGCCTGTTCCTCCACAACCTTAGTCATCACATCACAGGGAACAGAGCGGACAGATCATCAGCACAACAGCTCCATCATAGCCTAGTGTGAAAGTTTATTACAGACAGTGAGAGATGCCTTGTTTTTATCTCAGATGTAAATGCAGCTATAAATAAGTGGGTTATTTTTGGACCACTTCAGGATGTAGATGAGGAGCTTCAGGGGAGGTGGGGGGGGGGGGGGGGGGGGGGGGGGGGGGGGCGTTGTATGGAAAATATTTTCACGGTAAACAAAGAGTGTGGCTCTTATGCCAGAGGTGAATGATACTTGTCCTTTTCTCTCTAAGTCTGTCCTTTCTTTTTCTGTTTATTTTTACACCCAGAGAGTCAAGGTCTGCACTCTTTTTCTTGAAAAGAAGGAGCGAATCTGTCGCCTAGCAACACCTCCCACTCCTGCATTGGAGCGGGAGAGGATGAGGAGTAAATAGTAAGAGTTGAGAGAGAGAGAAAAAAACATTTAGGGAAATTTAGGGGTACAGGGAGAAAACTGGGAACACTGGGAGCTGAAGCTGTAATCACCTCCTGAAGTCTAAAAAAGTGGAGGTAAATGTTCCTCTGCTCTCATGTGAATGTGAATGGAGCCACGTACAATACACAAGCCATAGAGGCACGAGTCTGTGGAGCACATTTGCACAGTCAGCTTCATCTGCTCTCTTGATTTTATCACAAATCTGTTGAAACAGTTTATTTCTTTGGTGTGTTTTTTTCACAGGAAACTGACAAATTAGTTTTAGCCGAAGTCCTCCTGTAATACGGTTTCTGTGCTCTTCGTGTTGAAGTGATTGACTTAGGGCACTTGCAAAGAGTTCTGAAAATTACTGTTAATATGTAGAAGCCAATTAACGGGAAATTTATAAACATCATCCAATCTTCTGCTTAGAGAGCGAATGGAAATGTGCTTTCTTTAATTTGCATAGTGATACCTACAAAGCTGTGGAAAGATGTGGAAAGTCCAAAGTGGTACCTGTGGTTTTGAGATCATTGTGAGATGTAACCCCTCCAGTAATCATTCCCCTTCCAGGTGCAACACCCGAGGTCTCTCACATTCAAATCCTTCTCCTCACTTTCAAGGTCTTGAATAATCAGGCTAATCTTAACTTACCAAATCACCCCAATTGAGCACTTCACTCTCAGACTGTGGGCTTACTTGCCGTTCCTAGAGTATTTAAAAGTAGAATGGGAGGCAGAGCCTTCAGCTTTTAGGCCCCTCTTCTGTGAAACTAGCTCGCAGTTTGGATTCATGAGACAGACATGACCCTCAAGCCTCTCCTGATTGCTTTGCAATAAGCCTAGGCTGTTTGAGAGTGTTTCTTCTTCACGCACCATGTGTTTATACACCACTCTGCATTTAATCATTACTTATTATTAATCTCTGGTTCTCTTCCACAGCCTGTCTTTGTCCTGCCTTCCTCCCCTTGCCTCCAACTATTCACAGCAGATGACCTCCCCTCCCTGAGCCTGGTCCTGTTGGAGGTTTCTTCCTGTTAAAAAGGGGTTTTTCTTTCCCACTCGCGGCAAGTGCTTATTCTTAGCGAAGCTGTCTGGTTGTTGGGGTGTTTTCTCTAATATTGTAGGGTCTTTACCTCACATTATAAATAAAGCTCTGTGAGATAACTGTTTAATAGAAGATTGCAGTCCTAGGAGCAGCTAAGATACTGCACAACGCTATCAAACTCCGATGCCCAAACCCCATTGGTGGTGATTTGGATCTCATTATGATGCCTTTAGAGATGGTAGGGATCAATTTTCTTATTATGGTCCTCAAAGTAAATCAGCAGCGACCCTGTGGAAGCAGACAAACTTAGTCCACTTTAGAGTGGAAGAACTCTGGTAATTTTGAACTTGTCTGCCACCAATTCAACACCTTCGGACTGCATCAGATTTGAAGCTGACAGACAGATTCAACCTGTGAAAATGAAGTATACAAACACCCACATACACCTCCCTCCCCCCACACACGCTCCTGCTCCTCGCCTCCATCAGTGCCTGCCTCCTTCTCTCAGTTTGGCTTTGTGAGCCAGTAGCCTTGTGCCTTTTCTCTTCCCTTTTCAATATCTGGTTTATTTTTAGCAGCCAGGGCACTGAGCAGGGGGCAGAAGTTTTTCACTAGTGGCTCTTTGTTTGTACTCGAGTTTTGTCTCCTCAAGGTCCCTGGATTATACTTAGACTCACAGGAGAACATGGGGACAATAATTCAGTGAATAGCTCTGATGTTTCTATTGAGGATGGAGTTTGCCACGAGAGGCTTTATTATACTGAATGAGTGCCTTTGCTCAATGATAGGATCTGAATATTTTAAATGCTCTATGCAGTTTTCAAGGAGAAACCTTTGAATTCAAGCAAAGCCTGCGGACAGTTTTAATCCATTTGAAAATAGTCACTAGTGAGTATTCATTTAGCTGCTATGCAATGTTTATTATTGGCATTTATATAATAAATCTAAAGGTACTCATCAAATAGAAATTTGTACCCATGGCTCTTTATGTTTTCTGGACAGATACAGACTTTTTCTCCCAGGGTACCGTACTGTAACATACCAGCACAGACACTGGCTCTTCCTCCCCACAGCCAGTTGGTGCTGATGCGGGGTTGCCATGGCGACATGATGTAGATGTGTTACATCACGAGAGACCTCCGAGCAGCAGAGCTTTCATTGAGACTCCCTCTCTGCCTTCCCCTCGCTCCTCTGTGTCCTGCTCCTCTCCATTGCCTCTCAGCCGCTTTTTTTCAGGCAAAAGGTCAAGCGCAGATAAAGCTGGGCAACGAAGACAAAGACGGCGGACATCACACACGGACGCTTTTTACATCTGGTGTCAGCCAAAGAGTTCATTTTAATGTATCTCACCTGGACGTTTGTTGGAGATGTGCCTATAGATCAAGTTGTTGCATAACAAAAGCAGAGAGTGGGTTGAAGGCAGTGAGGAAGGAGCAGATTGAATGCATGCTTTTCTTAGTCTCAGTCCACCCTTCCTCCTTTCAATCCCTGTCCTTGTGCAGAGAAGCTCAAAATATATCTGCATTGTCCCAGTGTTTTGATACCAATCAAATAACTATTCTCACATAACTTCTTTTTTTTAATCCCTCCCTGTTATCCAATACAGACCCATTCATTCTGTAGTGATTCATGAATGGATGGGGTCAATTACTATCAGCTATCTATAGCGCTCCAAAAATACATTAACTCACAAACAAAACCTCTGTGGGGGTCAACAAGCTAGGAAACAGTTAGCAGGTTACAGGCAAGCCTTTTACAGGATGTTATTATTATATTTGTATTATTGTAACACTAAATCAGAAATGCCTATTAAAAAAAATAATTGCAATATTGTGGTCTCTTAATGGCCTGATTCTTGTGGATATTAGTGGTTTGTCGTGCTTTTACTGGCCAGAGGGATTTTTTTCTATTTTAGGTTTAGGTTTACTGTTTGTGAGCACATGTAATGGATCCCGTGGGCAGTTTTGGGACGTACCTAAATATATTTATTGTAGTACACTTGTGTTTTAATAAAGTATTAACATATTTTACAGTACAATAATTCAGCTGTAAATATCCATGTGTTTACACTACGAGGGGCTTTTATAGATTGTGTTCTACCAAGCAGCAACCTTTGGGACTGAAGAGAGCAAAAAATGAAAGTCCCTCTTGGGACCACTTGAGTTTGCTCCATGAACAAGTCAGTCTCCCCTAGACTCCACTTTTAGAACAGATTTGGTTAAAGCTTAAAGTTAGAGGCATAGCCACAGTCACTGATAGGTGGGAAAGGACACATACAGCTGTAGCTGATGCTGTCTGCTAAGTCCAGTCATCGAAGAGAGTCTTTCAATATTCTCAATATTCTTTGTGCCTTTCGGAGCATTTTAATTTAATTGTCTCACTAATACACAATGTTACCAAAAGTATTTGCCTGTGTGCTTTCACACACATATGAGCTTGAGTGAAATCCCATTCTTAATTCATAGGGTTTAATATGATGTCAGCCCATCATATTAGGAATATGATGGGAATTTTGAATGCAGCTGCTCAACCATAGAAACCCATTCAATATCGTTACGGACGTGCCGATGTCACAAAGCTCAAATCATCTCTAACTGGTTTCAAGAACATGACCACAAGCTCACTGTACTCAGATGGCCTCCACATACCCCAAATTTCCATTCAATGGAGCACCTTTGTGATGTGGTTCAGTGGAAGATATCACTTGATTCATGATTCATGCCGTGAATGTGCAACTGACAAATCTGCACCAACTGTGTGACACTTTAAAGCTTTTGACATAGTTCTACCATTTAGATTGACCTCGAGCCCCTTAAATTGGGTTGAATCGGTTAGGTGGTTGAGGAAATGAATGGATAAGTGGTGTCTGTAACAATGTGCCAGTGTAGACGGGGGGCTGTGGATCAAATAACCTTTACTTTTGATGCCCTAGTTTGTTTATACAGGTGCTAAAACCAAGATTAGTCTGACTTCAATTTATTAGAAATCCCATCATCTACAGCCATCCAGCAGCTTCTTCCTGGGATCTTTACATTGTGACGGTGACACTTTATTAAAATCCAACAGTGGACAAAGTACTTTGGTCTGTTACTCCATTAGAACAAGCAAAGGTCAAATTAGCTTGAGTAGAGGTATTAGTACAGACGATACTTCCCTCTCCATCACCACTAACCCTGCAGTGGGTGGTGCATACTTTGTCTGGCAGCACTTGAGATCTTGAGAACATGTGGGCCTCATCCTCTATTTATTATTTCCTTATCAACAGGATAATTTGTCTGTTAATGAAACCTTTATTTTTGTAAACCCTGGTGTTTGCGATGGATAAGTTTGTGTTACTGTTTGCAAAATCGAGGCTAATTTCTACAACTTCACACACAGCCAGAGTGTAAAATCTATTTTAAAAGATCGATCTATAGATCATAGTTTATTCACACACCGTATGTTTTTGAAAAGTAACTATTCAAGTACTCTGGTGAGTTCATACTGAGTTGTTTTTTAGCACCTCAGCAGCTGCCCAAGTATCTCTTTCACAGTCAGTTTGTGTTTTGTGATTCACAGAAACTCTCTCCAGCCTTCTGTTTCCTGCAGTTCACATACCTTTCATTTTTTCTTTTCTGTTATTTTTCTCAGGGCTGAATGTCTTTTCAGCATCGGTCCCTTTTGCCGCTCTACACCCACACACCCATAGCAACACGTCTCTTGGTAACCACATTTACGCAATGAGTAAAGAAACTGGAAGTAAAGTAGACACGGGTCTTGCTTGGAGCCTTGTATAAATCTATCTCCGCTGCTCTCATGTAATCGAACAGCTCAACTATTTGGTGAAGTTTTATTTGGTGAACCATGCAAGAAGTTGTCTGCGTGCTTCTGAACGGGGCTCTGTGTTCTTGTTTGCACCTGTATCGCTGCATGGTTTTCCCTCACAACGCATGGTGTGTGTGTGCAGACTCCTGAACAGTCATATTTTTAATTAACACTGTTGTTAATCACTGACACGTGACCCAATATCCTGCTCGCTGCTATACCCCGCTCTGAATTCCCAGGGTGTTCGCGGGAGATTGCATTGACCCCAGGCAGTGAACAAACCCAGCAATTGAACCTGTAATTGGACCAGACTGATAAGATAATTATTTCCAGAGCTAATAAGAAGTGACTCTTGTTGTATTACAGGATGACAGTTTGGAGCGTTTCACATGTAAGCTCCTGTCTTATAACATTGAGTCACATCTGCTCTAATGATCAGTTTTACACAGAAGAATATCCCACTGAATAACAGAAAAGCCACAAACTCACTAGATTAGAAAATAGAGTCGCTGTAGACAAATACAGTCAGCGGACACTTCAATGGGTACACCTTACAGATCTTAATCGTATGTATTTAGATCTGCTGAATGTGGAGGCCATTTGAGTACAGTCACGTGTCATATTCAGGGAGCCAGTTTGAGATGATTTGAGCTTTTTGACATAATGAGTTATCCTGCTGCAAGCAGCCATTAGAAGATGGGTATACTGTGGGCATAAAGGGATAGACATGGTCAGCAACAATACTCAGACAGGCTGTGGTATTTAAACAATGTTCAACTGGTGCTGAGGAGCCCAAAGAGTGCAAATATCCCCTACAACAATGCTGCATGCCTGAACCACTGATACAAGGGAGGATGGAGTTTATGCCAAATATCGCAGCAGAAATGAAACTCTTCTGAGCAGGCTTGGAATTGTAGACTCAGTTTACAGTTCTTAGCAGACAGGAGCGGCACCCAGTGTGCTGCTGTAGCACATCAGTCCATTCTATTCTGCATGTCTTTGGGCTGTTGGTTCAAACCAGAATCCACACAAACACGGGGCAAACCTCTGGCCCCAGCCAGACGGTGGAGTCAAACTCAGGGTCTTGTTGCTGTGACGCAACAGTCACCGCGCCACCATGTTGCCAGTGTAGTTCAACCTGTTGTGTTCACAAATGCTCTTCTGCATACCTTGGCTGTTTTGAGTGCTTGAGTTACTGTTGCCTTTCTATCTGCTTGAAGCAGTCTGGCCATTCTGCTCTGACCTCTGGGATTACCAAGACTTTTTCAACCAGAGCATTTCTGCTCACTGGATATTTTCTCTTTTTCAGACTATTTGCTGTAAATCCTAGCAATGGTTGTGTTGTAAAGCACGTGAGTCACTTAAATCACCCTTCTTTTCCATTCTGATACTCAGTTGGAACATCAGCAGGTCGTCTTAAATACGTCTGCATACCTAAATGTATTGAATTACCATATGATTAGCTGATATTTTTGGTAACAAGCAGTTGAATAAGTGCACCTAACAAAGAGGTCATTGAACGCATATGTCCATGCTAGCAACAGTTATCTATACATCCACTTTTCCTGTTCAGATTGATAGAGCGATTATCCCAGATTTCTTTTTTAATTTTGCAGTTTTGAATAAAATCTTCATTTTGTTCAACAATTTTACCTGCAGAAATAAATACATTCTACACTACCATGCTAAACCAGCATGATTAACATGGAAAGCTTTATGACTGCAAAAAAAAAAAAATTGTTAGCATTAATTCAGTCATTATGAGAATGGTAGAATACTTACAGTCACATTGACAGTAAACTGTTGATATACATATTTCTTTTTTCCTGAGTTAGGGGTTTTTCCCTCTTACCTCACTGTCTTCTGCAAAGGCATTTGTAATAGTTTTAATAGCATTTAGGCTTTTAGAAATATTTTATCTAACTTATTCGAGCTCCCTAATGAGTATCTTTAGTAATTAGCCTAATTCATGGGAGTCTGTGTGGAGAACGCAACTTAATGCTGCCGTTCTAAGTAAAGGTCTGCACAAAATATTTACTTTTATCTACCAACTCAACTGTAAAATTTTGAGCCTTAGACACTTTGTTTTCTTTATCTTTGGTAAGTTTTGTATTTTATTTGCACCCGTTATTAATGGAAATATTGGTGTTGTTGTACAGAAAAAGACACACACAGAGGAAAAAAAAATACTGGGTGATATATAAATATAAAATAGTGGTTTCTACCCCTGACGCCACTATGTCACCATAAAACAATCTACTGAAATAGTATTATTCACACCATAATGCACAGCCTAATAACTTAATTCTCAGTTTTTAGGAAAAATAAATAAACTACTGATAAACCTCACATCAGTTTGGCATGCAATATATGTGTTTACTATTCTTACAAGGGACCTATTACATATTTACTCATTTTCTGTCACATATATACAGTTACAAAAACTAAATGCTGAAATTATCTACCCATGTTCTTCCACTTATCTAATTCAAGGTCACAGTTGCGCTGGAGCATATCATAGCTGTTATATAGCGTAAGATGCAGGGTATATCCTACACAGGTCACCAGTCTATTGCAGGGCTAAACAATTAATCACTAATTAGCTTAACCTCTCTGCAATATGGGAGAAAGGATACTGGGAGAGAACCCATCCAGACACAGGAAGAACATACAAACTCTGGTCCTAGAGCTTTAACTGCTCTAAATGATCAATTCCAGACTGTCCGACTATCTACTCTTGGCTTTGCATGATGTCACTGTGCCAAACTCAATGTACCAAACCATCTAAAAGTAACCCTGGGAGTTTGGGCTCCACCCACCTCCAATTCAAGCCTTCTGCTTTTGACAGCCAGCCAATCAGAAGTAAGTTACCTTAAAGGGAAGGTGGTTTTAAAAGGGGGAGGAGCTAACATAGTGGATCACCTGAAGGGATGTACCAAGACCCACTATAAGATAAGTAAAGATCCTTTTTTTTTTTCTTTTTTTTTTTTACTTTTAATCATGCAAAGCCACACTAGTAGAGCCCAAAAATAAAAGGATGGGATTTAAAATTACTTGTTTTTTTTCCTTTAATGGAGTAGTTTTATTTCTTGCAAACTAGCTGATCTACTCTGCTATCTTTCCTGCTGAGATACGCTGAGAGGCTGTATGTTTTTATATCCAATCAGAGATGTTTGATTGCATCTAAAAATGCAATACATTAGTACATTAATGCACTCTGTTTATGAACCTGTGTTGTTTCTGTAGAACAAAACAATGTCTGATTTATAACCTGTCTGTAAATGGCAGTATCCAGAGTCAGAACCATGTCTTGTTTTTTTTTGTTTTTTTTAAATTAGTCCTTTATGCCATTGTTTATGTTGTATTTCATAATTGCCCTCCCCCGCTGATCACCCCTCTCCATATATCTATATATACTCCATGCAAATATCCAGAGGAGAGAGCCATTTCCTGCCTCATGCCCTCACTAATTTACACTCTCTAATCACTCAGCCCTCCTTGTACTGTGCATCCTGTTTTTCATGTCCTGCAGATTTCGCTCCCCGCTCTTTTCATTAATGAACTCATTCAGTGTTCGGGGTTGTGGGTGGAGGGAAATGACACTCCACCTCGCTCTTTCATTCATAAATATAATACCTGCATTGTAGTGTAGTGGAGGGGGAGGCTTTGAGAGCTTTTTGTAATGCAACAGGAGGAGATCAAAGGGGAAAAGATTGCTCCTCCATCATGGCAACATGTCTCAAATTGAGGAACAGAGCATGATTGTACGACATGGAAAGATAGCATTTCTGTCGGCCATGTTTGTTCCATTGCGTTTAAGTGGTTGGTACCACCACATGAAGCTTTAATTCTGAGCTTCCGCACCCACGCCATTCCCCCACTGCGGCCTACGGGGCACGGCTTGCCCAGAAATGAGATCATACTCCATCCATGGAGCCAAAAAAACTGAGGCCCAAACGCTCCAACACTCCCCTCTGCCACCCCAAACACTCCTCCCCCTCATCTGTGTGGGCACTGACACTCTCAAACACATGCTCTCCTATGTAAACACCCACACCTTGCACTCACAGCACTCACACATATATATAATCACATAAACATAAATACATGCTGGATGCACGCACAAATCTACTCACGCACTCTCCTGTGGATCCTTTGAACCATTACACCCCGCAAATATGGATTATGAGACATACACAAGGCCTCGCTACACCATCTACACCATCCCAGACGTTTGTGCTTCATTCTAATCATCGTCTTCATCTTTTGGGGCTCTTTTAGCTGCTCTATGTCTTTGTCTGCTTGGTCTCTTTGCTGGCATCTTTCATCTACTTTAACCCAGTTTTCACCTTATGTTAGTTGAGATCATTTCTTGTCATACTGGATCATTTCTTGGTTATTTTGTATTACTTTATGGTCTCTTGGGTGTCTCTGTGGGAATTTTGCATCCCCTTGTGGCTTTTTTGCACCTATTTGTAGTCATTTATGAACCTTCTCTTTACTGCAGATTTGTGACACGCTCAGTAAAATTTTGCGGGTGAAGCCCAGAGGCCGGCTTACCCACTGAACCCCAGTCCTGCTGAGAAATTCACCCATTATGTTGTCTACCCCTGTCAGAGTCTATTTCTGTGTGAATGCCAACAGGAAATGCCAGGGCTACTCTCCCCTTAACTGAACACACACACACACACACACACACACACACACACACACACACACACACACACACACACACACACACACACACACACACACACACACACACACACACACACACCTCCTACTCTGCTGCACTCTTTAACACCATCACCAGACATGTTTGTTCTCAATCATATGATGTCAGGTTATACAAAGGGGGGGGGAATGAGTTTTTAAATTGCTGTACAGTACATTATTTGTGAAAAGTAGACAAAGTTCCCATCAGTTGTTCCTCCTACAGGTGCATGACTCGCTGAAAATGGGAGAAAATGTAGGCCCGATAGTCAATTAGGTTATAAAACCAAGCACCGTCTCCTCTGGTTGTTGCTATTCTTGGCCTGCTGCAGATGAGATCTGCAGGATCTGCTGCCCCCTGGTGGCTTAAGCCTGTCTGCTCCGATTACGTAAAACAGGGCAGTGGGTGAGTCATCATCACCCCCACCCCCCATCTTCCTCCTCCTTCTCCGCCCCCCCACTGAGGACAGATGGGAGGTGTGCGTGGTGTTTTGGTGTGTGAGTGTGTTTGTGTGTAGGACTGGGCGGAGAAAACAGCAGTGGACTGTGAAATAAGGGCTTCCCCCTCTCTCGCTCCCTTTTCTCCCTCTCTCTGTCTGTTTTTCCTCAGTTTTTTTCTTTTTTTTTGTGGGTCAGGAGAATCAGTTACTGCTCCAGTGAAGTTGCTGTGACAGTAAAAATGGAGCAGATGCAGCAGAGCTCCAGTGGTGTTTGACTAAAACACGGCTGGAGGTCCTGAGGATGTTAGGAGGCGCATATGAGATGCATCTGCCTCTTCCTTGTGTAGATATAGAGAATATCCATATCTTTAATGAATGTAACAAAAAGGGAGAGCAGTTTCTCTGTCTTTCATCACTGAGTTTGTTTTGGAGAGCTGGCTGAAAGCTACCATGATGTTGAAAACAGGAGCACATTCTGTACACGTCTTTCTTGGGAGGCTCGTGCTGAGTGTGTGGGTGCAGGTAAAGAGGAGGTGGTTCCGGGACGTTTGAGCACACTGTGTGAGTTGTTCTTGCTGTCGTGGTCCAACTCAGCAAAACAGCAGTTTTTGAGATGACCCTGTAGACCTGCCTGCACTCATATAGTTCCTGACATAAAAAGTCAGATGAAACCATCATTTTTCCTTTGCCGTGAAGGGTCACGGGGCAGACAGAGGGATACAGTGGGACAGGTTGGAGTGTTGGTCTTTGCTTCAGGTAGGAGTAGGGATTAGGTCAGAGAGCAATGTCTAAAACTTTCTGACCCAACTAGCAAGAATCTGTAAGTCTAAAAGAGGGAGGATGAACTCTACAGGTCATATAGATGAGCAGCACGTCAGCTGCTCAGCCATGATCAGACCAGGCAGATGCAGCGCAGCTATAAAACTCGGCTGCGGGCTCCTTGTTTGTGGGAAAGTGCAATTAAATGTCAGCTTGAAGACACTCCCCACTGTGCGGGAGACGGTCCTGTGTAGACACTGCACTGCTACTTACAGGAGGAGGGTCAGTTAAGCAGGCATACCAATCAGTCAGTCCAGTGAAGCATCTCATTTTTTTGATGACAAGCAGAAACTCCCAAGCATTTAAGTACAAACAACTGCAGTTCCTCTAGTGGCCACTTGAGGGTGGCAGGAAGAAGGAGTCCATACTCACCATGTTGGCAGAAAAAACGGGTTCACAGCATAGCAGAGAAAACTGTTGTGGTCTCTGTGACTAGGTCCTTTCTTCAGTGCAACGGGTAATTTTCTTTTTATTCACTTCTCTTAATTGTTATTGATGCATTCTTTAGGTATTTGGCTGCTTTGAATATATATCTATCAGCTAGGCTAACTAGCGTTTTGTTAGGCCACTACAGCCAAAATGGCTAACTGTAAATCTCTCTGTAAGCCCGGCTAGCTCAGTCGGTAGAGCATGAGACTCTTAATCTCAGGGTCGTGGGTTCGAGCCCCACGTTGGGCGCTCACATTTTGAACCACACAAATGACACGGTGAGAGTAGTTAACAGCCTCGATAAGCGAATGTGTCCTCAGCAGAACAGGAATGTGGCGACAGTAAAACAGGTCTCATTGTGAAAATGAAAAGAGCAGCGAAGGTGGCTGAGCTTAAAAAGCAATAGATATAGTACACCAAAGAAGTAGAGGCAAAAACGAAAGGAGCTTTCTGCTAAGTTGAGAGTTTAATGTTTCTCGTTTTGAGCAGACAGGATGGGCAGGATTTAAGAAGAGTGCATTAGAGAGCAGGCTGTAGATAAAGAAAGAGAGGCAGGGGTGAGATCATTTGGTCATTTGTAGAGAAGATATAGTACATATTTTGGTCATAAAAGTTGTTGGATGTATTTTATTAATCCGATTCTTATCACTGAATAGAAAGTATATGTCTTTGTGTTGAACCGAGATGAGAAATAATAAAAACATCACTTGGGTTTCAGGCTGATAAAAAAAAAGTAAGAATTATGTGATGTAGACAGACAGTCTGTCGAGTAACAGGCTCATTACAGCTTCTTGAAACTGAGGGATGGAAAACACTCACTGGTAATAGTGGTTTTTCCACCAGTGGCAACCCAGCAAGTGACACAATGGTCAGGTTTATACCTTAAATAGACTTTTTGTTTCCTTCTTTCTTCTTGTCTTCTTAAAGGGAAAAAAATTAATTGATCAGGATTAACGGGTTAGTGTGGGTTCAATAGAGAAGTACAAAGCAATTTCCCAGTGCTTCACTATGCTTGTCAGAGAATATTAGGTTTTCTAATATTTATGATCTGCTGACCACTCCTTCATTTTATGGCACTCCATTTTGCAGTTGAAACCCAAACATAATCCATTATATAATATATAAAAGATTAAAAGAATCCTCACCAATTAATTTATCAGTAAACCGAGTACTTGTTTCATCTCGCTAAGCGTGTTAGAAATTCCACAGGGACCTGAAATAAAGAAACTGTATTTAGTTCTTGACACGTGGTTGAAAGGGTTTATTGTTTTATTTGGGTTCAAATCTTAAAAACAAAAATTAAAAATTAAAAAAAACAAAGTACAACACAAACAGCACTGTGACGAACTCAGGAACAACAGTGGCGGAGATTTCATCGGGAAATGAACAGCGGCGGGCGAAGGAGGAGCGTGGGTGCTGAGGTCTGATGTGAGTGGTTACTGAATCACGTCTGTCAACAGGAAACAGGGCTGACAAGAATAAAGTGACAAACAGAAGATAAGGGTGTAAACTGTGAAACAGATAAATCTGGTGACACCGGGCGTGAATCATTCCACCTGAAGGCAGACAGAAAATATGTCACACAGATTCGTTATCGCCATGAACGCAGAAAAAAACCCTCTTTTCTACACGAATGACTGAATAACCGTAAACATGATAACAGGAAAACGGGGAATGACTTTGACAGGACTAATTATTTTAAGGCTGCTGGTTATCTGTGAGACATTGCTGCTACGATGTGTTTGCATACGGTACTGCATGTATATTTTTACACATAGTGAGGGCAGACAGAAAACTGTCACTCTCTGTGGACAACACAGTATAAAAAGCTATTAGTTTAACATCACAGTGACTGGTTGAACTGCATCCACCACTTGTGTTTTACAGCTTCTTTCTCCTTGTTTGTGTCTGTGTCTCGCTCTCTGTGTCCCCTCCAGCTCTTCTTCTTTAAAAGGTGTACGGCCCGACGTAGATGGAGAGTCTGAGGGCGGAGCTTGTCTGATAGTTGTTCTGGTAGTTGACCAGGGGGTTAATGGACACCATCTCCAGGTCCAACGTGTACTCTCTGGGCCCTGACACGGCACGGGCCAGCACCAGCATGGCGCTGATGTTATTGATTTGCTGGGGAAGACAGATAATAATGGAGTGTTAAAGCAGAGTGGCATTTACACTGGTGCTCTTCTCACTGTCACATGTCAAAGTGTCTTCTTTTAAAACGTCTTATCACCTCTATATGAGGTGAGCTTCTTTCTTTTTTTTCAAGATTCTGCACATCCACACAGATGTTTTTCATTTATTCCAGCTGATTAAAATTCCCCTCAGGTTGACACTGGGCTGCGCTTACCAAAGTACATGTACCAATAAAAATGGTAATAGAGTCAGTTTTGCCCTAAACAGGAGCTAGAAAACTAGACGAGTGAGGGAAAAGTAGAACACAGGCGGCACATTAAGAAGTCCAAGCAGAAAAATAAAGAAGAAATACGTGTAATGAACCACGTGTGCTTATAAAAGTCAAAACAATGTTCGATGAGGTTACTTATTGTACCTTTGTTTTGTGTGTCTGTGGAGGAGGTTTCAGTGATTTTAGTGGGTGTGTGGGCATTGCACCCAAAACACCCAACATTACATGTCTTATCAAGTTTTACTTGGGGTCAACTATGTTGAAAAGGACGGTTTAAAAGATGGTAGTGAGACCTGATATATGATATGGTGACACTGACAAAAATACATGAGAAAGAGCTGAAGATGTTGAGGTTTTCAATGGGGTTACCACACTGGACAGGATTAGAAATGAGCTCATCAGAGGGAAAGCTCAGGTCGAGCAGTTTGGAGACAAAGTTAGAGAGGCAAGGCTCAGATGATGGACATGTGCAGAGGAATACAAATACTCAATGCCAAACACATAGTAGATTTAAAATAAGTGAGTCTTGCCTTTTAAAATTGTAGTTATAGGATATAAAATCTACATGTCCAGGCTCCTGAGTATGTATTATTGAGGTCAGCCTCTCCTATCATGTGATCAGGGTCTTAGCTGTTTCACGCTCTTAGGTCAGCTGATTCAGTGGTTTGTTTTAAACAACTGTTGAACACTTATTTTTATAGGATAGGTTTTCTTTAACCATTATTTTTGGTCATGGATGAAAGTGTGTATATGGGAATAAATATAAGACCATATGTTTACTCTGTGTCTGTATGCTGGAACATGTATACTTATTTTTCAAGTGTGGTTTTATTTAAACTGTGAAGTGCGATGCAACTGTTATTGTTATTATTATTATTGGTATTACCAGTCTAAAGTTTGCATTTAGACCTAAAGACATCTGGTGTTGTGATTACAGGATCCCACTCTCCTCACCCTGATGTAAAAGTCTCCGTTTTCGTCACCAGAGCGGATGCGGAAGGTGTTGTAAGCCCTCGCAGAGACGCTGGTAGCCTGAATCTGGAAGATGTCCGAGGGGACGGAGCGCTCGGAGGTGATGCTCATGTAGCGGTGCACGATGGAGAAAGGCAGCTCTCGACAGGCGGGGTTGCTGACGGGGCACACGCAGCGGCTGGATGTACAAATGCACACAGAGAGGAGCAAACAGTTACAGTTAAGAGAACAGTTGTGCGTTAGTAGTAGGAAAACATCATGAGCAGTTAGAAAATGAGCCAGCAGAGGGAGTAGTATGATTGAGAGCAAAGGGCTAAAACCTAAACAAATATTGAACAGTGGCCATTTTTTTCCTTCATGTTTTTCTAAAAATCATTTTATACTACTAAATCTTCAGGGATATGTTAATAGTGACCCACACCTGTTCCTGAGCCAGCACTTGTTCACAGATGTAATGGTTTTCTTATTGCATTGGAACACATTCAAACGAAAAGGTTGAAAAGCTGGACTCATACGTGGAAAAAGTAATTGGGGTAATCTTAGAGTTTGAGCCAAACTCAGCACAGGGGCTGATTATACTCGGAGCCGATGGCCAGCACATATTTGAGTAATTGAGAAAAGGTGTGTGGAGGTGCGTGTTCGCGTACGCACACAGAAGCTTTCACGAAGTGTCACTCACTTGTCAGACACTTGGATGTAAGGTTCCTGGCAGCTGTTCTTGTCCACACACTGGTATCGTCCGTGGATGTTCACGCAGTTCTGCGTCTCCGTGCACTCGTGTTCTCCCGTTTCACATTCGTTTATATCTAAAGCGAGCAAACAGCTTGTGATGTTTCGCTGAACAGCAGACAGGGGCACGAGAACAAGGATGAATAGGCATTGACTCAGTGCACCATTTGTGACTCTGAGAGCACAGAGGGGAAGGTGTTAGTTTCAGGAGGAAATGGAGGCGGGTGCACTCACCCTGACACATTCTGGTGCCCAGCAGTCGGTATCCCTCTGGGCACACGCACGAGAACTTCCCTGGTTCGTTGACACACTGGTACTGGCACAGGTAACTGGAGTAGCTGCACTCATCGATGTCTAACAATTCACAAGGTTGGGTTTTATTAATTGCCGATCACTAAGGAGCAAAGAAACTGAGAGGGATAAGCGTGCACTATCACTGTCACTCCTTTTGTCCTTCATTACCTTTACATTCAAAGCCATCGGGCCCGAGCTCGTAGCCCTGATCACAGCGACAGAGGAAAGTGCCGTATGTGTTGTAGCATCTCTGCGAGCAGGGGGCACCCATCTCACATTCATTCACATCTGAAAAGAGGAAAAGCAGAGAATCTGAGGTCTGTTGTAGGCTGTGGATCAAAGGATTTTAATAAAGTTAAAAACCCCAAACTCTGTGTTCATGTCAGTGTGTTGAACTTGCAGTTTTCCAGTTTTATTTTTAATGTAAGACTGGATCTGGTGGAAAAAGGTGATGTCATGAACTTCTGGAAATCAAAGCACCGATTAAACTTGAACAACATGATTTATTATGTAGTGACAGTTGTGGAGTTATAAGCTAATGATGTAATCCAAATCCCATCAAATTTAACTCACATGGATTTGATGAAGAAGAAGGAGATCAGCTGAGTTTTTCCGAGGTCAAAGCCTCAATAAACAATTCCAACTTAACTTTAATAACTACACATTTCATCGTGAATATTGAACGTTTCACTCAAGCTTTTAAGAGCTTTACTTAAAAGCTGGGTGCAGATGTTTTGTCTGTATACTTTTGAAAGTAGCTGTGACAACTGTACTCACATACAGTTTGGGGGCAATTCATTTGCTTCTATTTTGCATTTGGAAAGGTTTTTTAGCCTTTGTTTTACAGAATAGGCAACTTATTGGACTATTTGGCAAAAACTATGCAACTAATGTAATAATCTGTTTTATTGAAGCCCTAATTAATTTTTTAAAAAATAGCTTAAACTGCCAAACAAATATAAAGAAGTTTAAATTAACTACAGCATTAACAAGAAGTAATAGGGAGTGATACTGAGAGAGGGAGGCAGCAGTATACATTTGCAAGCAAAACATCCTAAAAAACTGACATCATTACACATCAACTATTACAATTCTTGATGTTAACCTAACATACTTTTACTTTAAATTGTTATTATTTCAGAGTTTTCTTTAGTCAATATTAGAAATGCAGGATTGTTACTCACACTGCTGTACTCTTAAAACTCACCAATGCAAGATCGATTGTTTCCTGCCAGTTGGAAACCGGGTTCACACTGACAAGAGAAGGAGCCGGGCACGTTGACACAGCGATGCTGGCAGTACCTGTACCTGCACTCATCAATATCTGCGAGACAAACAAGAGTTATTAAGAACAAGATTTAAATTTCTAAAGATTTTTTGGGGGGGGGGGGGGGGAAACTATGATGCTCTTTTCCAGCTTCATATTCTTACTCTGGGACTCAACTTGAGTAGCTTTGAATGATTCACAGTTCAAACAAATTGTTATTTATTTCTGTCTGTTTCAAAGGGCCATGGGCTGTTAACACAGTGCTTGTAAGCCTCGCCTTATTTCCATATAAGGAGGTCTTTGCTGAGCTGCCATTTGCTCCCACAAGAGGAGAAAAAACAGTTGGAAACTGGGCATTTAGAGCAGTCTGAAGTCTGACTTCTTGGCTCACACTTTTATGTATGCAGACTTCATTATTTGAGACTCAAATCCACCGTTGTATATATGAGAGAAAATAAAGAAACGCATAATAGCCCAGTTAAGCTTAATTACACCAATTAAAGGTGAAATTCAAAATATCTCACCAACGCACTCTGTGCCGACTTTCCGGTATCCATCCGGACACTGGCAGGTGAAGGCGCCCACCGAGTTGATGCACTCCTGGCTGGGTTGGCAGTCGTGCTCATGTCTCTCACACTCATCGATGTCTGTGTTTGTGGGTGAGGCGATACAAACTTTTAAAACGCTGTTATTGTGAGCGAACACAGCATCATGCAGCATGACTGACATATACAGTGTGAGTGTTACATGCCACTGGCCACTACGTTCCCCTCACTTGCACCCAGCAGCTGAGAACATCATGTTGAGTCATGTTTGCTGTGTCATGCAGGCCACTTTCTCGCTACAAGTCTTAAAACACAGCAGCTGTCCTCGTGTGAAATCCTCTAAATTCCTGCACTGTCTGCCCGCCTCCCGTGGACTCATGCTCACTCACACCCACACAGATTGCACCCACATGCTGCCTCCAGTCCTAACACCTGTTACAGCCACCTGTCCCTCACAATCTGTGGCCACCAACAATAAGTTTACACAACCACACACACACAAACACGCTTAACAATCACTCATCCTGCGGCCACCTGTCCACCTCCAACCCCCAGACCAACAAACCAGACACCCACCCACACAGCTGTTTCCCTGAGGCTCGTAGCCTAGAGGGCATGGGTTTAAGGGCTCAGCGGGTGTAATAGGAGGCTCTGGAGCAGGGATGAGTGACGCAGAGCGGGGAAGGCACAGGTAGCCTCCATAGTGGTTGAAGCACTTCATTTCCCCCTTGCAGGCATCAGGAATGGTCTCACACTCGTTTATGTCTGATGGGAGATTGAAATGTAAAACACAGGGTATGATTTGAGAAGCAAGAGGAGAATCAAGGTGTTACTTGATTCAACATAGCCTTACCTTTGCAGTGCTCAGTCTGAGGGTCCCAATGATACCCATCTGTGCATTCCTGCAAAACGCAGCAGACACAGTGCGTGTGTGAGAAAATGATGGAAAGAAAGATGTGAACAGCCCCCCTGTGCCAAGTAGTTGCATAATGTATTCATAATACATAATAAATTTCCCAGTAGTGAGACGTGTAAAAAAAAAAAGAAAAAGAAAAGAAAAAGGGGAGGATAGAGAAACTCGTTTCCTCTGCTAAGCCAAAAAGACAAGAAGCCTGCTTCTGTTAGAGGATTTGTGACATGTAAACTACTTTCCTAAAGCAAAATGTCACCCTAAAAAACAAAAAAAAGTATTTAAGGCCACTGTTTGGAAAAAGGGTCATTATCATTCAAGGGAAAAATGCTGCTGTAACCTGCATGGAAAGAAAAACCAGAGGCCTGAAGAAACATGGTATTAAAACCAAATTTAACCCCAGCAATGAACACTGTAAAGTCCTGAGAAGGAAACATTTATGTGGAACTTTGAACAAGAAGATGATGAGGCAATGAGAAAGAGCGCAAAGAAAGAACAGAGAGAGGATTGGAGGCCAGCATTTCAACACAAAACCTGTAATGTGAAGTGACAGGTGTGGAAAAGAGATGCTAATAAAAAAGAAAGGAGTAGGAGAGGGAGAGAGATTCATCCATCCTTACCGTGTAGGTGTCACTTTCTGAACGTGGCTGTGAAATCGCACTGCGGAGGAGCACAGTCACACATATGCACACACACAAGATTGGCACACAAACACCCTGCATACTAATGCACTATTTGATGGGAGATTGGGAGATCGGACTGGAGCATGCACACAAGCGCACACACACAACAATCAGGCAGGTAGCGGTGCCCTGAAGACGAGCCTTTGTGATGTGCAGAGCAGTGGTATCTGTGTTCACAGAGAGAGACAGAAGGAAAGAAGGAGTGGGGAAAAAGAAAAAAAAACATCAAAAGACAAGATTCGAAACTCAGAAATCACAAAAACGGTTTGATTCAGTCTCAAAACTCTCCTGTGCTGTTAGCTGTTCCCACAGCTGAGATGGATAAATCAACTGGAAGCAAAGGCACCAGAGCCAATTTTTAAGAAGTCAGTCAGAACGCAAACAGTTCGTTTCTTGGACTCGGTTCACCGTTTGACAACCAAACAGTTCCCCCTTGATCGCAGCGAGAATAAATGGAGTGAATCACTGTGCCAGGTAAGAACATAAACACTGTGACGTCCTCCAACTTTCTGCTGAAAATAACAAAGTCAACATCCCAGAAATACTTTCATATTAGCTGCTCACAGAAAGCTCTCTATGTCTGCACGCTGGCAGCCGGCAGGGTGACAGTCCTGCTGAGGTTCGGTTTACAGTGTATCAGCGCTGCATCGGTGGGCCCGCATAAATCCAGGTCAAAACATCAATTTTT
The DNA here is from genome assembly GCF_036321145.2 of Pelmatolapia mariae. Classification (NCBI taxonomy): domain Eukaryota; kingdom Metazoa; phylum Chordata; class Actinopteri; order Cichliformes; family Cichlidae; genus Pelmatolapia; species Pelmatolapia mariae. The sequence goes on from NC_086228.1 coordinate 23,811,073, forward strand.
TTTTTTTTACAGAAGCCTCTCCTGCTCAGCTGCTTCAGTCTCACAGATTACATTAGTTTGCATCTACCAAACTTCTTTTCAGGAGAATCAGAGTCATGCTTGTTTAATGGACGGGGGAATCTGTCTTTGCCAAAATAACCAAACACATTAAATGCTCCACTTAAATAGAATCTTTGGTTCTTTACTTGTGTAACTTCCAATTTTATGCCACTTTCAGCTAAACTGCATTTCACAGGGAACATTTGTACTCAGTAAATGAATCTTTATTTAACAAAAACATTGCTTATAAAAAGTTATGGATTTTTATGGATTATAGGACATGTTATGTTGTTATATGTGTAAGTGAGCCTGTTTCGGTTTATATGCAAAGCTGTGCATAGAAAGCAACTGAACATCTTTTTAAAAAGTATGTGCAATCACACTTTTATTATTTTAGAAATATTTAAAACTCTGTGAAAGCTTTCACAGAACTTTATAAAACACCTTTACTGCTTCTATCAGAATTAAAAGTTTAAGTAGCAGCCAGGAGCTGATAATGAAATGGACTGAATTAGGTGATCATGAGCAGCTGTGACCACCTCTATAAAAGCAGATGTTTTGGCAGTTTGCTGGTCTGAAGCGTTTAGGTGTGTTAACCCAGTTTGACAAGCAAATTCAATCTGTGCAATGGTCACAGAAACTTAAAATTTTCAGGCCTCAGTTAAATGTTAAAGTTCATGGCAGTCCAGTAAGAAAAAGACTGAACAAGTATGGCTTGTTTGGAAGGGAAAGAAAAAAAAAGTTTGTAGCTTACGTTTGAAAGTTGCTTCTGAACAAACCACAAGATTTCTGGAATAATGTCCTTTAGACAGGTCAGCCCAAAGTGGAGATGTTTGGCCAAACACAGAATATCAGCACAAATGCCTCATATAGTAATTGTCTCCCACTGTGGTGGAGGGGTAATTATTTGGACTTGGGCACCCTGCAGTCACTGAGTGGACCATGAATTCCCATGTATACCAAGTTATTCCACAGTCAAATGTAAGGCAGTCTGCCCGCTAGAGCTGGCCTGAAACTGGATCATGGGAGAGGACAATGAAACCAAGCAAAGCAGCACATCTTCAACACAATGGCTGAAAAAGAAAATAATCGCTGGACCATTCATACATGAGTGAAATCCTGGTGTTGGGCCCTTAATAGTCTTTATGGATTACTGTGAAAAACTGTTTGACAATCAAACAGAGAGCCGTGCATGAATGAAAGAAGAGTTGGACAGATTACCTCCAGAATGATGCGAGAGACTGATAGATGATGACTACTTCAGAGTCGTGCAATAAAAAAAAACATTTTTTTCCCCCTGGCTGAAGAGTGTTACAAGGTTCAATCCAACCAATGGACCAGTGCAGGGTAAAAAGATCTGCACAACATTTACTACATTTATTTTAAAGCTTCAGTTACTATGGCTATTTTCTGATATAGATTTAAAATCTAAAATATATTTGCCCTGCAATAACTTTAGTACCTGTCTATGGTGTACCCTGCCTGGATGTATGTAAAACATAAATCTTGGTTACATACTTGTAGATTAAGCTAGCAGCAAGTAATTCAACTGGCTTTTTTGTTGTTCAGTAAAAATACACAATATACAAAACATAAATCAGTCCATTATAAACACTTTTATTTTGTCTGCCTGGATTATTGTAGAACAAATTAACCAAAACGCTACTAATCAACACGAGAATGTAAAGAACTAAAAGCATGACCATTTAACTGCCATATTAGCCTCTTTAAATCAACTTCCAGTATGCTTTAGACTAAATGTTTATAATATATTATCAAAATATAAGGGTCTTTGTGGCCACTATTTAAGAGCCCTATCTTTGATGTCTTAGTACTGTATGCACAGGGGTCTTTTACCCATACGAGAGGCCCTGTTAAAAACTAAATAAAGGAGACAATATTTGCAGGCAGGGACACAAGGCAAAGGAGTCAGTGATCACCTTAAAGTCCCAGCTAAAAGTTTTCCCATTTTTGCTTTTATTTTACCTTCCTTTCCTACACTTTCTCCTTTTTTTTTTTCATTTTATAGCTTAACATTGACAGTTACTTTAGCACCTCTTGCAAGACTTTTTCCTATAGTAGAATATTTTTTGATATTACTATTTTTACTTTAATACATTGTTCTGTACCATGTAGTGTATTTTTAAGGCAAATATATATTGCATGGTTCAGTAGTGATGGATTGGGCCTCTCTGGCAGCAATGACACAACCATCCTTCAGTTAATGTTCCTGAAAGAAGCTATAAGTGTTTAAGCTAAGCCTAAACATAAACAAGTTGCCCGTTCCATCTCCGCCAGACCAAAAAGACACGGGGAAAAAACCAGACAAATTGAAGTAATAAAGAAATCCTAAGCAAGTCTTTTTGCAAAGTGAGTGAGCTCCAGTTAAAATACAGGGAGGAAGGTTATAATCACTGCCTGTCTACGTGCATACACTCACGCTCTGATATAAACTCCCGAGGCCACATTTGCAGGCATTGCTTATTGTTTTATTTCAGGCTGAGACAAACAGAAGGCCGCAGGGTGACTTGGACACCCCGAAATACTCGAGGAATGACATCACCGTGACCTTTGAGTGGTGAAAAGCAGAAAAATATGCTCTCACACTGTAAGCTCAGACGGTAGCGCATACCACCGTGCAATCAGACGGCCGCAGTACGTGATCTCTCTGAATTGGCCCAACAGTGACTTACAACCAGCAAGAATTTGACCCGAAACCACCCAAAAACAAACTGACCATCAGCCTGGGGTCCAGTCACTCACTGGCTACTGAGTGTGGGCAGCAAGGATGCATGGGTGTTTCCCTCCTGCTGTTGGAGATCAAGTGGCGGCAGATCTCTGGAATGCCCGTGGCAAGGATGTGGGCACCAGTTCTCAGCTGGGATGCCCTGCCACTGCAGTGGTTCCCAGAGTATCGGGTTCTGGGAAACCCCCCACAGTTCACATAAGAGGACAGCTGGTGCCAGACCTCCAGCCACCTCTTCCCTAACCTCCCATCCCTTTGGAGGATGTGTAGGAGGATGTCAGAGAATGCGGCTCTGATACAGAACTTCATTGTCTGCATTTGACCACCACTAACAGGGAAAATACACGATTTGAATAACTGATGAGTCAATCCATTGAAAATGAATCAGGAAGAATTTTCATGACTCGTTTTACAGCAAAAAAGTGAAAGCAACTACACAAATATGCAGTTTCCCCTGCTTTTTTCTGTCAATACGAAAGTAACCCAAATATTCAGCAGGATTTGATTATTAGTGAGGTAAAATGAGACATCTGAAGACGACATCTTGGACTCTGGGAACTTGTGGTGGGTTTCTTTTTATACAAGTGTACCATTTACTAGCCCACAAAAATAAAAAATACAAATCATCGATACTTTATGAAGGCGCAATCTTAGTTTCATTTGGAGCTTGGCTCAGCTTCAGGACTGCCGGGTGACCCATTTTTAAATTCACACATTCAGAACAGCTTAACAAGCAAAATGTCAGGCGGCTTATATCAGTGACCACATGGAAACCAAAAAAAGACCAACAGCTGGACCACACACACACACACACAGTTTAGACTCCAGGATGGTCACTTGTTGTAGTGTATACACAAAGTTTGCGTCGCTGTGCTCGGCTGTGCGTGGAGCAGCCTGAGAACACGGTGACCCAGCGCGCTCCACCAGCTGCGCTCAGTTACAGTTGTGGCAGTGAACCTGCATATCCACAACCAGGGAGTCTCCATCTCACACTCGGCCTGACTTCTGTTCCGGGAAGCTCCACAGGTAAAGACAGAAATAACGCCCTGTAGGAGAAACTCACTCACAAGGTAAAACATGTTCCTCCTGAACTCTAACATGTGATGCTTTTGTGTTAGAGTTCAGAAAACTTTGACATGCTTGCTTTTTCTAATCCCCACCTTAAAGTGGAAACATCTGCTTTTACCTGCAGGAAATTGATTGCACAAAAAGTGAAACAGCAGTTGTGCACTGTGAGGTCATCCAGGTTTAGAGAACTCTTCTACATGTTGGCACCTGTTTGTGTTTCAGATTTTGAACTTCCCCCACCTAGAGACTAAACTGAGCTTGTGACACTGACGTTAAACGTTGTACAAGAGGGATGAGGCGGAAGGATTTTGCAATATTACAGTATGATAATATGTGCCCTGTGACTCACTGCCTCTCTTCCTGTCTAACCCCATATTACAGTCAGAGCCAAGAAGTAAACTACTCAGACACAGTTAGCCACGTTATCTTGGCTCTCATAAGGAGCCAAGTGCAGCTGGGAGAGCAGAGCAGAGAGCAGGGCAGTGGTGCAAGTGTGACGTGTATGGCCTGTCCTAGAAAAAGTGGGTAAGAGGTACATCTCACCTCCCTTACTTCTCCCTAAAATGCTCGCAAAACGTAGTAAGTCATACAGCAAGTCTCTCTTTAACAAACAGCCATTCTTAGATATGTGTAAGAGGCTAAAGAAGCACAGGAAAACTCACAGAGGAATCTTCTGTCTCTCAGTCTCCGTCTGACCAGTGTGTCCTCCTGCTGGCTGTGGTCGTCCCAGCTGAGTTGGCGTACAGAAGTGGTCCCTTAAACTCCTGCCTGTATGACCCTGAGAGAGAGAGTGAGTGGGGAGACCGACAGCTGGAGCAGCTGAGCACATGGAAAGGGAGGGAGAGAGAAAGAGAGAGGGAGAGAGAGTGAGTGAGCAAGACAGGCAGAGGCGAGAGAGAGAGAGAGAAAGGGAGGAGAGAGGAACAGCCCCCTTACCCCCCCTCTGGCCCCCTGCACTGCCATCCTCCACTCCCCAAACCCCCTCTCCCTGACCCCCCAGGATGCAAATTCCTGGTCTGCGGCCCAAATACCGAAATTCCAAATCCGTCCAAATCGCAGGCACAACTCACAGATTCACACACACACATGCCCCCACATCTTTTCACCCTCTCACTGGTCCCACAACACACCTGGTTTCATTTAAACCAAACCCCCGCAAAATCCCCAAGCTCTCCCACCCATTCTTCCCTCCCTTTTCCCATTTACCCCCCATCTATCTATACTTACCTCCCCCATCTCTCACTCCCCTTTTTTCTTTTCCATAAAGCCACTAAAGCCCTCGCTCTCGTCCAATCTGACATGCAGGGATATTTATAGCCAGAGAGAGAGAAGTTAATGGAATGCGGACAAAAATTAGAGAGTGGAAGAGAGCGACAGTCTGTGTGTGTGTGTGTGTGTGTGTGTGTGTGTGTGTGTGTGTGTGTGTGTGTGTGTGTGTGTGTTTGGAAAATTTTTATTTTACAGAATAAACCAGCGGTGCTTTCTGGGACAAAAGACAAAAAAATAGAGAAGTATCATAAGTCTTGACCCACGCACCAACTCTTGCTCTTCTCGTGTTTGTGCGTGACTAATGCGTTACTGCGCTTGGAATCATTTCCAGCAGCATGTTGTCTTGCAAAATTTGTAGTCTGTCATGATGCAAACGGGTTAAGATGTTGCTTAACTCACATTAATCCTCATTAGTTTCAGTCTCATTCAACTCTAATGGGCACAAATTCAGACTATCCTCAAACTGGGATCAACAGCAGCGGCAGCGCTAGTCTTAATTTTCCTTAAAAATATCTCATCACTTGCAAAATAGCTCCCTGCATTTTATTTTTAGATGGGAGTCAGTTTCTCCAGCTACCCTCCAGTGTTTGGTTTAAAAACCTTCACTCGGCCTCAGTTTATTTGTCTGCCTTTTGTTTTTGTCGGGTGGCAGAGATGGCAGCTGTCACTACAGGGGATATTGTTAAAAATCACAGTCCCAGCTGGACTAACTGTGCCCCCACCCCTCACCCAGTTGGTCCCTATTCCCATAACCACACACAGAGACACCCCACACACTGACTGGAATCACAGCCTGTCGTGCATGTGATCCGCTGGTCCTCTTTAAGAGAATCAGTGAATAAAACGCTAATTCAATTGGAGTCAATATCAACTACAATATCAAATCCACTGTTTTCCCTTCTGAAGTATGGTTCACCCAACCCCCAACCCCTGGTAAAAGATCCTGATTCGGGGGTTAATCACAACATCTCTTCCTTCCAGAATAAACATGAAACATTACATAGGAAATGAAACAGAAGGGCATTTTTAATGTAAAATCTTAATTTTATTTACAAACCAAATTTACAGACAATGCTGGGGGACGCTAGGAGCAAGGCAGGCAGACAAACATACAGCGATGACAGAAGAAGCAGAGAAAGCACATCCGAAGGAGCAAAGTAACGCCTTAGCAAACTGAAAGGAGACGTGAACCGCTAGGAGAACGCTTCAGTCGTGATACATTTTGAAGATGCAACTTTTGACGACGCCCATGTATCTGTCCCACACGACTTGATGTCTGAGGGAAGAAAAGAGAAAGAAAAGGAGAGCAAACGGTGAGTAAAAGGAGTGAAAAGAGGTGCTTCAAATTTCATGTCAGACTGTAATTGTGAAATCAGAGTGAAGAGAGTAAATGAGGCAATCTCTGTCCCCCCTGTGTATACGGGTGGGGGAGTGGGGGGTCTATGTTTCTTTTTATGAATATGTCTTTGTTAAGCTTGTAGTGGTTCAGGGCTGTGTAAACCCTTAACTACATTCCTGAGTGTTTGCACGAGAAACAAGGTAACTACAGTTTAAGAAGTCATGAGCAAGATAGGGAGACACCCACTGGCAGAACAAGGGCGTCAATTTTTGGGAGGGTTTTAACATACAGCTTCACGCTTCAGCAGCGTTTAACACCACCATGTATATCCTTATTCGGTTATTTTGAAGTTTTCCCCAAAAGCTCTCTATGAAAATCACAGCTCTATTTTTAGCACAGGATACCCCGGGGGAATTGATAACCCTGGCAGGGCCGGTGCCAGGCTCTGACTGATAAGCTTCGGAGAATAAAAGCACATTAACTCACTTGAATGTGTCGAGTATGTGTGCAGAGTTGGTGTAATGAGTGAGGTAGAGTTTCATGTCCGCAGCTGTCCACCGGTCTGAACGGCACGGCTCAATAAACTGTGGGATAAAAGGAGGTGAGAAGGTTACAGCATAAAGCTTCAAAGGCAGACTGACGCTGGGACAGACATTAAAGTATTTGGGCTGGGTGAGCCGTCTTTACTTATATATATACATATATTTTTTTTTTTTAAGAAAATCTCACCTTCTCTACAAGATCAATAAAGAAATCTCTGACATCTTTTGTGTTGGTCAGCTTTGCAGCTATGTTGATGAGGCCTCTGGAAAGATTCTGCAGAAACAAAATTACATTCGAAACTGTTATTTCCTTTTCACAGTTATTCTCACGGAATATCATGAAGATACTTATCATCTCTCACCTTGAAATTATTCTCCATCTCAATGAAAACTTTTGTCTTTCCTCTAAGGGCTGTACAGACCAAACTGAGCAGAAATAAGAGAAGAAAGAAAAAGAAAACAGATAAAATTATTTTTAGAAAGTTTTTCAGGAGTCAGCAAAACGTGGAAGTGTCTGGAAGCGTGTTCCTGTTACCTTTTGTGTTGATCGAGCAGATCTTTGTCAGTGATTAAAATCTTCAGCTCTTTCAGTTCTTGTAAAAACTCTTTGTCAAGATCGACGTCCATGTCTTCCACCATGTTGTCTACAGGAAAATTCAGACACTGTCAAGTTAGTTTAATGGGAAATTTTTCTAGAAATTATATTTTAAATATTTGTGTTCTTATAACTGCTTGGTTATTAAGTATAATGACTCAGATGCTACCTAATATTATTCCCTTTTTCACTCTCCTAATTGTTAACCTGGGAATTCAAAATTCATCCTCTTACTGATGAAGTAAAGCCTGAAGGACCTCTGGTGGTCAGTAAACCTCACTGACAGAGCCACTGGTCTAAAATGTATTTATTAAACACAATCAACATATAGTGACCAGCCACTTTGTTAAGGTATACCTTGCTAATAGCAGGTTTGACCAGCTTTTTACCTTCAGAACTGCCTTAATTCTTCATGGGGTCAACAAAGTGCTGAAAACATTCCTCAGGTTTGACATGACAGCATCACACAGTTGCTGTAGATTTGTTGCTAGTGAGAAGATGAGTACAATATCTTCATAAAGGGATGGACATGGTCAGCAATAGTACTCAGGAATGCTGTGGTATTTAAATGATGCTGAGCTGGCACTGAGGGGCCCAAAAAGCACCAAGAAAATATTCCCACGCCATCACACAACCACTACAAGCCAGAACCATTTATGCAAGGCAGGATGGATCTATGCTGGCTTTAGCTCAGAACATCACAACAGGAGTCGAGACTCATCAGACCAGGCAACATTTTTCCAATATTCTATTGTTCAATTTTGTTGCGCCTGTGTGAACTGGAGCCTCAGTTTCTTATGTACATGATGTACCTCGCCAAGTGACCTCCAATTAGATATTTGCCTAACCAAGCAACTGAACACCTGTGCCTAACAATGTGGCCTGGTGAGTGTAGACAGCATCCATTCTGTTCTCAAAAGTAAACGTTCTTTTGAGAACTTCTAAAATTCCTCTTTTATAGTTTTTTGTTCACCACTAATGTTTTACCAATTTGTAAAAAACACAAAGACAAATTAAGACATTGCCATTTGATTAATAAACATTAAAAGAGGAAAATAGGGTACACATGCCCCCATATCTTATATCAGCAAAATGGCCAAAGGAAACAAAACTAAACACTCACCAACAGCCCCAACTGTCCAGTTGCTGATAAGCTGGCCAGCACAGAAAGCAAAATCCTGGAAACTGAGGTATTGCAGCTTTCTTTTTCCTGTCTCAAACCGATTGTTGGCAAAGAAAACGATGGCAGCGTAATCCCTGTGATAAAGAAAATAAACACACGGCATTTAAAAAAACACAAAATAAAACCAAGCAATCAGAGCACCCAACCTTTTTATGTGGTATTTCATTAGAATTTGTTGAAAAATAACATATTAATCCATCACAACACTACAACATAACAGATTTTAAATTATACAACAGCTGTAAAACATAAGCCTGAGGCAGAAGGCTTGTGCTCTGTGCCCGTCGCTGATTACCTTGCAAGTTTGTCGGACAGAAGAAAATGCTGACGTATGTTCTCCACCAGGGGTCCCTTCAGCTCTTCGACAACTTTGAAAACACGTTTGAAGTTGTCGAACTGAAATTACACACACAATGCAAGAGATTTACTAATACTGAAAGAATCTGCTCCACAATCAGAAATCCCACCACAACTAATAAAATGTACCCAGAGCTATAAAACCAAATTAATTGTTGAAACCGGCAGACAACAGGAGCTCCGGCACGCTTTGTTGTTTGTTTCAACACTCAGCTGTATCCTACCATTCAATAACACACTGCCAGAGCTTTATAATATCAATCTTTACAATGCACAGTGAAGACTTACCTGTCGTCTGCAGCTTTTTAGTGTCACATTTGTCTTGGCGCTGATGTCGTCCAAGTCTTTCTTTGTTCCCTTGGAGAGCTTCTTTCCCAGGACCTCACGAACAAATGTATCATCAAAGGCATAGTATCTAAACAAGGAAAGAGACACAAAAAACAAATTGCCATGAGAAGAAACGTAGCATAAAGGAGGAGGTTTGACAAATAAATACAGGAATAAAGAGTTGTGACTCCTCTGAAATAAATGGGTTAATTGAATTAGAGCGTCACGGCTGCACCTCTCTATGAGCATGATTTGCCGATGAGGTGGGATCTGGAACAGCAGCTGGTTGGCTAGTTTGGCCGGACTGTGCAGCAGGCGCTCACACATCTGGAAAGTCCTGTACTGGTCCATGGTGTCACTCAGCAGGACATCTTTACTTGCCTCACACTCGTCCATCACTCCTCCCTCCATGCGTACCTTCACTGCATCATTCACTGTTGGATAAATCACACAAGCACAGTTCAAAGGGTTGATGAACCGATGATGCCTGAAGTTAAGTGTGATAACATGAATGAACAGTCACTGCTGTGCTGTGAATAATCAGCAGCCTGAAACAGCTGCTGCACCATATTTGGCCATTAAACCCTGTATTTCCAATTTCTTTACCATATTTGATTCTTAAAGTTTACTTGTTCCTTAAATTTGTCTTATGATACTTAGAAGCCAACACGTGCGTGCGTTTAAACACTTTACCTGACCTGAAATCCTGAAATCGCCACATCTAACGTGTGATCCTGCTAGGCGCACCCAGGAAGTTATACAGCCTTGCCTTTCTGGCCTGCATAGCCCCATTCCAAAGAGAGAACACCTACTGCTATGTTTAATACTGATGAGAATGGAAACAGTGGATGGATTCATGAGGAGGGTTTGGTGCATGCCACATGTATTTTTTAACACCTGTTCTACACTTACTTGATTAAATTATTTAGAGATAACACACTTTTTCACCTTCACATGGGGTGGCAGTTACACCAAGAGAGAGTTATACATTATGTTACTTATCCTCAATTAATTTAACCAGTAATTAACTTTAGTAAATCCTGCCTGGCAGCTTCATCTTCATCAATCTTTGTCCAATATATCCACCATCCCTCCTCTGCACATCTCCAGACCATCTCAGCCTCGCCTCTTTAACTTTGTCTTCAAGAATTTGAAGCAATCTAAACTTTTTTGTTTGTTTTCTTTACAGACAGAGCAGCGTGTGTTTGTTTGCTTTGTTCAGATTCATTATTGCAATTACTTTGAAGTCGAAAAATTAAGCCTTTAAGCATCATTTGTGCTTTCTGACTGGATCCCCATGAGGATATCAAGCCATCTCTGAATCTCCTAATTAACACACCCCATATTATGACTAAAAATTAATAACAAAACTAATAATAACTTTAACTGGAAGGAGTAAACACAGCCTGGAAATAAACTACATTGAAACACTCGACAGCACTGTCAGAAACAGTGAGCAGATCACAGGAGACAGAAAACGATCTGCCTGACTGAAGTATTTCTGTGTTCTCAGAGAATGATCGACCTCTGTATGCAGAGCTCTGCCTTCAAGCTCAAACTATGGATTAGGTGGAATCATTACAAATGCTCAATAGCTTCTACTGCAATCAAACTACTACATTCTGATTATGTTTTTATGTTTGTTTTTTATTTCTTATGTGTATTTTTTTGGTGTAATGCTGCAGCCTAACTGCCGAGTCTGAACTTAAATTACACTGAATCATGTTCACTGTAGTTTTTTCCCTCAACTTGCCTTGTCAGATGCTTCATTTTAACATTTTTAGATGCATAAGATGGAACTGAAACTATTATGCATTTCACAAAACTATCTTATTTTCTGTAAAAACAAGAACATTAATTGTATTGGGGTAATGTTTTAAATACTGAGGTCCTTCACTGATCCCCTCTCGACTGTTTGGTTTCAACACTTTAATTTATTTTATATAATTAAAGGAAGCCAGTCACTCTGTAATTATAAGTTTTCAACAGGCTGTGTAGCACAATCATGGCCCAGTCATTTACAAATGTGTTAAGAGGTGTGGTCAATATTTCCTCCAGTTAAATGTGGCTCAGACCAAAGAATGCTTATTGATTTTTGGAGCAGGCCAAGTCCCCCTGTTCCTGCACCATTTCTCAATAAAGGTGACCCATTGGGAGAACTGCTGCAATAAAAATACCTGGAAGAGAAATTAAATGCTGTTTCAAATACAGATGCTTTGTTAACAAAGGAAAATCATGGCTGCTTTTTAAAGTATCTTGGAAATGTTTTATTCTCTTTTTACTGAGTCTGTGCTTTTATTTTCTGTGACTTGCTTATATGGCAAAGCCTTAATCTTTAAAACCGGTGAAAAGTAGAGAAAACGGTTAAGTTGTCCTGTAAGATTACCGGCACCCCCTTTAGTGAATTTCAGTATCTGTGTGAAATCAAGAGTCCTCTCAAAGGGACAGACTATCATTTTAGAATCTCAGCATCCTTTACATATTAACAACCACATGTTTCTATCAGAGAGAAGGTTAAGTCGCCCCAAAGTTAGCACTAATAGACTCAGGCATTTGTTCCATCTCCTGCTGTATGTTTTAAATAACTTTTAACTTTGAACCTTTTCCCTCAGTTCACTATAGGATTTTGCATTCTATGTCTGTATTGAGTTGGATCACTATCTGCAAAACAAAGTGTCACATGGTGATGTTGAAGCTTTATTACATGTTATTACTATTTTTGGATTGCTTTATTATTCTGAACCACTCCTTAAAATATACTGTGATACTTGAGGTGGATGACCTTCAGGCTGGGCACCTCTGCTTTAGACTGTGTTAGCCGCCAAACTCCAGGTAATCCCACACTCTTTATGTAAAAATGCATATATTAATAGGATCGTTGTGACCCAGACTCTCACATGTGTTTAGCGTTACCCCTACCTGTGTGTCCGTCCAACCACAGCTGGTAAACCTCCTCATCCATGATGGTAGTGTTACCCACGAACACATCCAGCTCTACAGACATCTGCTTAAAACAAACAAGAAAAACATGTTTATTGTTTAGCTCAGGTATCACCGACATATAGCTGATTAGCTCAGGTGATATTATACCTTGTTCTCAGTGTTGTCTCAGGTAGCTGGCTGCAATAAAATCGTGTCTGCAAAGTGAACTATTTAATTCTATTAGCTGGGCTTAAATTTGCTCTCCATGGCTTACTGATTAGCTAACTTCCTCCATAAAAGGTTAGCCTCCGGAGCTAGCCGAGCTGCACAGTTATCGACGGTCAATAAACGGGCAGCACAGCGGCGAATTAAGACCACGTTAATGTGACGGTATGACACGATTATTAAGCAGCTTTTGAATTTACAACAACAACGTCTATGAAATATTACAGCCCGTGAGAGACACGAGCGCGTAATGTCAACAACAGCAGTCACGTAGCAGATACTTCCGGTTCTATGATGTCACAGGAAAAGGTCTCGAATTAAAAATATGTTTTTGTTTTTTGGTTAATTTAAGTTTATTTTTATTTTATATTATTTTAATTGCAATTTTAATTTCTTTCCCATGTTTTTTTCTATTAATCAGTATTTCGGTTGCATCTTTTTTTGTATCGTGTGAAATTCCTTTGATCGTTTATGTCCGGTATGTTCATTACCTTCCTTGCAATAAAGCTATTTTTTTAGATGCCTATTATGTCATCGTCTTACCACAAAACTCAGGCATTGAAAACATTCAGTGTACACGTGACTGCTTTTTATATTAAATAAGTAAATAAATGTGTTTTTTTTAGTAGGCACCTCTAAAAAAAACAAAAAAAAATTATATATTCATATTAATACAGGAACATACTTCTTTGCCACTTCTGACTCACTCATGCAGCATCACAGATCCACAAAGACACAGTGCAACTCATTCACACCTCTATCAACACACTCAAGGCAAATAATAATAATAATAATAATAATAATAATAATAATAATGATACCCCTGCTCCCCCGGAAGTTTATACAGTGGCCAGAAATGACTGAAAGAGAATACTTTTGCTGCAAATATTGAAGGATATCTCCTTTCTCAGGAGCCCGGCACGCCTTTTTGTTTACAGCCTCTGTGTTGGTCTTCCAGTTCAACCTGTTGTAGACGTGGACACCCAGGTACTGGTACTCCTCCACCACATAAACACCCCGTCACAGGATAGAAGCGGGTCGTATAATAGACGTCCTCTTCCTTGTGAAGTCCATCACCAACTCTCTGGATTATGGTGATTCTATTTTATTTATTTATTTATTTTTGCAGGATTTTGCTATATCTACATTTGTTTTTTGTACTTATAGACTGCTTGTAAATTGTACTTTTATTCTAAAACACTCCAGTGGAGTCACCTCTTTACCACCGCAGCACAGCCCTTCCCGTGTTTTTTTTTTTTCAATTAGCTTTCATTGGCTTAAACTTCAGTTATCTCGGTGTGTGTGTGTGTGTGGGGGGGGGGGGGGGGGGGGGGTCTTGCTCTTTTCCCCATTAACAGTTACTGCAGACGTCTCACATGACTGTGGGCAGCATGTGACACAACTATGAGACGCCCCTGAGGATTACCAATATGAATAACACACCATTCATCTGTAGTTTTTTAGGTGCTGATTATGCGCTTTTAAGGTGTGGCTCTGACAAGTGAATACGTAATAATAGGTAATGTTAGTGCAGACAAAACGGTAACTTCTGTGATATTAGAGTGCTTAGATACATAGAAAAACATTATCATTGAAAGCTTGATAAATGGCCTTCAGGATCAGCAGTTTTCTTTTATTTCTTCAATGTTTGGCCTCTCTTCTAAGCCAACGCCTACTTTGATTGACCATACACCGCAAGGCGCGGATTAGAGGTGAATTACCCTACAGTAACTCAACAGACAACATTCATATAAAGAAAGAAAGACTTCAGTGACCAGACACGAAAATCCGAAAGATAATGAACGATTATGTGAAGACTCAAATTACAGTACTGCGCCTGGCAGCCACACAGTACCCTATTGTTGATCATTTGTTCCCTAAGTTATTATAAAATGTGTCAGATCACAGATAGGCTTCTTTGTGAGCACCGGGCCTCACAGTGCTGTGCGCTTTGCTTGCTGCCTGCGTTTACACAATCTGCTCTTTTCCTCCGACGATTAATCTAAATAAATCCCCGTAAATCCCTCTCCTCGCCCTCCCTTTCTGTGTTTCTGCATGTGTCCTTCAAAAAAGAAAAATCACAACACGGGAGGGTGAAAACGAATCAGCTAAACACGCCTTTTTTGTCGACTCTCCTGCTGCGCATCAACACTCTCATTTCTAACCTCACATGACACCCTGATTCCATCCCCAGATCCCCCTTGCGCGGTTAACACCCTACATTGTTGTGGCCTCAGTGAAACAATGGAGGTGGGACAGAGGGCGGAAGGATGTGGCTGAATGCCTCAGCATAAACCCATGGGGAAAAAAGGGTCTGCAGTCACACTTTCCGCCTATGTTCTTTGAAAAGTAACAAGTACAACCAGGAGTCACTCATGCACTCCACTGTCATTGACATGTATCTGGTTTTTGAGGATGAGATCATTCTAATGAACAGGAAAAACCAAAGGAAGTGGGTTTACGCAGGCTTTTCCTGTCAATTTCCTTCACACATTTCCAACTTGTTTTGGTTTCATAGCATGAAAAGGAAAAAAATAAAAAAGAAAGAAATAAAAGAAAAATAAAATAAAGAAATTAAAAAAAAATGGGTTTGAATCCAAATGGGGGCGCACACGTTCCTCATTGAGGGAGCGCGTGGAGAGAGGATCTTCCATGTCAAATCTCATTTTTTATAATGTAGTTAGAGTGGAATTAGATGAACCACAGAGCTTTAGATTATTAAATGTTGCCATTTACGGCTGCAAAACAGGTTCAAATTACGCCATGTGGAATTGCCACACTGGAAACATCAGAGAAAACCACAAACAGTTCTGATGACTAGCTTCTCTAAGGAAATTTGCCAAGTTACAAATCCTGATAAAGCAGTAAAGTTTCCTTTAAAACCTCTACAAAATAAAAGCATCTCTGCTGAGCATCGCGGCTTCACTAAAACGCGACCAAAACTAAAAGGCGTCACTCATTACAGATATATAATCTAATTCAGCGGTGCTCTCAGAGCAACATTTGTGACAGTTCTTTTCTTAAAAACAACAATCTAAAGCTTTTATTTTGAAGGCTGGTTGTACTGGTCTCCGTCAGAGCTCCAGCTTCACGCGCAGCTCGCTGCTTAGCGGAGTCACAGCCGTGAAAGTGGCGGAGGCGGACATTGTTGTGGTAACAGTCCATCTCCGGAGGATGAGCACAGATGATGATGTACATATTTTGAGCGGTGAGCTTTGTTTGTTATTTATTTTTTTAATCTAAACAATGAACCTTTTTTAAAGAAAAAGGGGGGTAAAGCTGCTGCGCCGTGCGGACTCCTGCAGCCACCGGAGTTCATTCAGCCGAGGCGAGACAAGCACAGCCCGATGAGACGATGCCAGCGGTGTAGAAATCACAACATCTGCAGGGTGTGCTGGGTTAAGCCTCCGTGGACTCACCGGGCCTTTGTCCAGAAAAGCCCACGGAGCGGCTGTTGTCTTCAAAAAAACTGCGCGGGGAGGAGAAATAAGGGCTGCTGTGCTCCCGGAGGCCTTTGGAGAAAGCAGCCTGCTGCTGAGAGGATGACAGATTGACATTAATAGGGGCTTGCGGTGCGTTTTTCACACACGACCTCATTAAGGCGTTATCCACGGAGAACAGCACAAAAAAGGGACTGAAGTCACAGCCTCGGAGATAAAGACAATCTAAATAAAGACACCACATGTTTCTGCCTTGATTTTACCTCCGGTGATCAAATACATGACATCTGGATTACAGCGGATGCATGTGTTGAGCATTAAATATAGCCACATCTCAGCGCTTTTAATAGATTCTCAGGTACCCATAGGTGTCGTTTTTTACTGAAAGAAGAAAAAATGGGTAGCGAAGGTGAGATAATAAACAGAGAACTGTCAAAGATGTCTGACGAGGACTTGCTGGCGTGCTCCAAAGAGGAGCTGGTGAGCCGGTTGCGTAAAGAGGAGTCAGAGAAAATATCGGCTCTGATCCAGCGCGGTCGGCTTATCAAAGAGGTAAATAAACAGCTGCAGGGACACCTCCTCGAAATCAGGGAACTGAAAGTCATCAATCAGCGCCTGCAGGAGGAGAACACGGAGCTGCGGGACCTGTGCTGCTTCCTAGACGACGACCGGCTCAAAGTGAAGAAGCTGGCCCGGGAATGGCAGCTGTTCGGGCATCACGCGGCCAAAGTGATGCGGGAGGACCTGGGCGGGTACTTGAAAAAGCTCGCTGACCTGGAGCGCATGCAGGACGGGCTGGTGAAGGAGAATCTGGACCTGAAGGAGCTGTGCCTGGTCCTGGAAGAGGAGTGTGTGAGCAGGAGTGACTCCAGTCCAGGAGGTTCCACCGAGCTGAATCTGCCCTGCATGGTGGCCCGGGACCTGGGAGATGGGAGCTCAAGCACAGGCAGCGTGGGAAGCCCAGACCAGCTTCACCTGGTGTGCTCACCTGATGACTGATGGCAGGTGTGTGTCAGCAGCTGAGGACTGGAGGGAGACAAAGGTGCTCTGTCAGATAGTACAAATTAATCTGGAGGATTAAAAAAAAAAAAAAAGCATTAGGGCTTTCTGAATGCTGCAAAGATTTGTGTGCCACTAGACTTGAGACTCTTTCCACATTTCAGGACTTTACAAAGACATTTATTAGATGTTTGCCAGATGATAACATGTCTAAATTTTACAGTGTTTTTTCTAAAGATTCTCCTGAAAATTCTCCTTTTTCAGTAGTCTGCTGTTGAGAAAAAAATGGGACCAAAAAAGTGGGTCACATATATAAATTTATCTCATGCACTGGATTAGCCTACACTGGTAGAAGCCTTTTTCTCAATTGCACTGGACAGCATTATCTTGGATCTTGAAAACACAGATCTAAAGATTCATTTCAATCCAGTTTCGAGCCATATTTAGTCCTCTGAATTCCAATAGCACTGAAACAAAGGAAACTATTTGATAATTGCTTTTTTTGCTAATGACGTGTAATATTTTATGCACTCTCGCTTCCTCAGGACAGGATTGGAGTGCCATGTGTGCATGATGATTGTCACCATTTGTAACAAAGCCTGTGAAGCAGCCTGACGTGAAGGCCCTTTAGGTTTCCTGAGGGGTGGGGCTGCTGAGAATAATGTAACACGTGCAGACCTACACACTCACTTTGGATCAGGCATGGTAGATGTTGTTGGACCTCACGCAGAGCTGAACTGAAAAAAAAAGTTCTGTCACTATTTTTAAAATTCAACTGGAAAACTCTTTGTATCAAACTGGAAGGTCTACGAGTTTTGGTTGATTTTTATTCTGTTTAAGCCGAGCTGTTTAAATTCTTTTTTTTCTTCTTTTCTTTGTTTTTTTTAATGAAGTTGTTGCTGAATTATCATAAGATTTGTTAGCTTCTTCTTCTGTAGCTCATGCTTTGTATTTAATCTGTAACATTAGGAGCAAGCTTAACTTCAACCCTTCTTTAATCTTGATTTGTCTGTATTAACTAGCTTTACTAACCAGTTTCAATTTAAACCATAGCACCTGGATTACAAGAGGTTTATTTTGTTGTTAGCTGTTTATTGGTGGGCTATGCTCGTAGTGCACTGAAAAGCTTTAAATACAGTGGCTATGACACTCGGGGCTGTTGTGACCTTTCTTTGTGTGTTTGCCTTGCAGAAAACATGCATTTAACATGACACACACGACAAATTGATTTCTGCATTTGTTCTGACCTTCGTGTCTGAACCAACTGCGCTTGATTGATGCTGCCTTCATGCCACACTGACTGACGTTATGGATATTCATCAGTTTTATTTTTGGAGCCCTATTTGCACAGTCTGGAGAGCTGATGGGGGTGGAGGGGGTGATGCTTTTACCCACTTAGTGATGCACAGACGTCCTTTGACAGCAGCGTACATACAGATGTTTTTCTCCCTCGTGCTCTCCAGCTCTCAATCTGACTCTTGTTCCATCTCCGCCTCTCTGCCTCGCTCATCCCATTTTAGCAATCCAATGCTCTCTGAGCCGTGTATGTATTAGCAAGAGATTCACTTCATTTTAGGGTAACAGAGGCCACAGTGTTGAGAGTGGAGGGTCAGAGAGTGGCCAGCAGAGTTTGTCAGCGCATGGTGCAGTAATCAAACTCTCTTACTGGCTGCCACTAATGATTAATTCAGTATTTATTACCGTGTCAGGTATTTTCTCAATTAACTGATATGAAGTATGGCCTTAACACCCAGAGTCAAAGGGTAATGTCTTCAAAGTATTGGATTTTTTTCTGATCAACAGTCCGAAGATGTTAAGATCAAAGACCACAGAAACCTGGAGAAGCTGCAGTCCAGGGGCGGACCCAGACAGTGGTCTGGGGTGGCACTGCCCCCAGAACCAATATTGAAGCTTGTTGGGGGGTTCTTTGCACATAATCATAGGAGTTAAGAAGCAATCAGACACAGTTGGGTATAATTTTAACAATTAATTAATGTTTATCAACAGTTAAAAAGTAATTAAATTAACAACCGTTGCATATTTCTTTTAAAATGTGACTATATACGAGTCTTCACAGTGTACATGTCTACATGTGTGAAAACCTATTTCTGCCACTTAAAAAATAATAAATAAATGAACAATTTTTTCATCTATAAGTAAAAATGCTGTGTTATTACCAAAAATTTTGAGTTGACATTTTGAGATAATAAACCAAAATTTTGTCTTCAGATGGCAGAAAAATGTTGATGGTGGAAAGAAGCAACTCAGAAATGTTAGTTTTGACCTAAAGACAACTTTCCATCAATTTGTGTTTCATCCCAGTCTAAGTAAAAAAAAAAATGTGTATAAAAACTGTCTGTCTCCACCACTGCTGCGCCTGGAGAATATTCAGCATTACTGCTCAATTAAAAATAAATTACTAGAACATTAAACTTCAATCGGGCAACTGATCAATGAATCGAATCCTCGTTTCAGTCGCGTTGTCACGTCTCATTTACATTTCTGAATCTTTTTCACACATTTCAAATGATCCAGACAATTGACTCCGAGTAATCTGCTGTTTTTCAGATGATTTTCAGTCACAGTCTCTTGCTTATTTTGCCAATAACTGTACACCATTTCTCTTTGCACACACCTTTGTTCTTTATTATCTGTTTTTTTTTAACAAAGACAAATTTAAGGCACTGCCCTCCAAACAGTTCATTTTAAGAGAAAACATAAACAGTACCAAAAAATATATTATATTCTCCATAATAAATATGTGATTATATCATTTATAATAACTCCTATGGCCCAGCCTTAGTGGTCAGTAATTTGTATAAAGATAATATTAGGGTTCTGAAAGGGTCCACACATAAATATGGACCTGTTAGTTTAAGCACTCCATTTCCCTTTTTGAGGACTTTCACAACACACTTTAACAATGTAGTAACTTATCAAAGGGAACATTATAATGTATTATATCTAATAATATATGATTGAATGGAGTTATCACAGTTATGTCTACAAATTTTGTATAATTAGAGAATATAGTCTGCATGCAGTGCTTTCGCAATAAACCTCAAACACACTCATTCTTATTTTATAACTCTGAAAATTAGAAATATAAAGACTTTATATTCATATAAAAACTAAAAAAAGTGTAACATTCGTCTTCTAATAATGCCACAGATTTGCATATTATCTAAGAAAAGCATCAACTTTCTAAAGAAATCGAGCAGCTGCACATTGCTCGTTTCGAAATGATAAGAGCCGTCGTTTTCACTTCCATCACATTTCCTTGACATCCTTTATTGCGTGCACTGTGACTGCGCTGAAATCAAACTTAGTGTATTGCCAGGAAGGCAGGGCCGTCGATTACAGTGAGAGGATGGTTGGTGAGTGCAGGGAGTGATCCGACTGGTCACCGCTGCTGCTGCTGCGGCGATGAGCTATCCCACAGGGCTGTGGGGCCTGAGACTGCTGGACACTTCCCTGGTGTGATGTAACGTGGGATGTGCTGGAGGCACTGGTGTCTAAAGAGGCAGAGGGGTAGGTGAAAACTGTGCCAGCTGTGAAGGACATGATAGAGGGCGTGGAGAGAACTGGGGTGTGGAGTGACTCTGATTCAGTAGCAACAGCAGAGGCGGTTGATGTTACAGGCTTTGTGGGGATAGTTATCCTTGGTCTGGGCTTCTCCAGCTTTATGGGTGGTTTGATTGAGGGTCCAGGACTGCAGGAGTCCGCTGGCTCTAGTTTGATGGCTGCCAAAGAGGAAATGGATGGACCTGAGTCAGAATCCGAATCAGAGTCCTCTATTTTGCAAATGGGTCGGTGAGCTTCCAAGACCAGTTCAAGCTTCTCTTTCTCCTTTTGTAGTTCAGCTATTTCCTTCTGCAAGCGGGACTTTTCATCCTCCAGCATGTCTGTCTCCTACAGCAGGAGAAAGACAGAGTTAGATTCATTCATGCCTGATTGAGACCAACACCTTATATTTGGAGTAATATTATATTAATGATCACTCACAGTTTGCAGGGAGTCTGTCAGCTCCCGTCTCCGATTGCGACACTTTGCTGCTGCCAGTTTATTCCTCTCCCTTCTTACTCTGCGCCTTTCGGCTTCTTCCTGAGATAACTGAAGAGGAGAAGAAAAATTACTACAAAACACAAAGGCGGCCTAAACTCCTGAACTGGATTAATCCGGCTTGTTTTAGGCAAACATCTAATTTCAAAACATCACATGCACAGTGAAATTCCACCACAGGCAGCATGACACAGGTGAAATACTCCCACCATGTGTGCACACTGAGTCATCACAGTCATGGCAGCTGCAGGATTGAAAAGCGTCTGGGCTTTTGTGCCTTTGTAACACCCGAACTCTGACTTCATCCAACATTCTACTGAATAATTGCAGTTAATCCAACATTTCCCGCCCTTTCGGGGTGATGAGTCACGCTCAGACCCCTACAGTGACTCAGGTGTGAGTCACAGAACATGACTTGCCCCTATGAGTCACATGACAGTCCACTTCCTGTTCAATGAAATTACAACTTTATGACGAGGATGTGTGCCAACGCGTGCCTGGGGAAACGTACACAATTATACTGTGTAGGTGCTGGAAGTCAAATGTAAAGTTACTTTGAATGGAGTGATGTTTCTATAGTAAGAAAAAGCTGAAAATCACCTGTTAATTTTACTGTCAACAAAAACTCACAGTAAAAAAAAAGGAGAGTATGACAGTGTGTGTTTAACTCCAGAGCTGAGAAAAAGATTTAAAATAACATATCTTTACATTTTCTTCCTATTTCTCCATATATCTAGAGGAAGTGGCACTATTGTGTCACAGAGAATTACAGGATATTACGCACTGATTACACAAAAGTGATTGAGCCACACTCCACACCTCAGCATCCACACCACATTCCCTCAAGGGAGAATACAACTTCCAAGAGGGCTCATTCACTTGTTTCTTAATGGAAAAGAAAAAAACCCACAATCATTTGAGAGCTATGTGCTTACATGTTCATCATTCCTGCGCCTTGTTGAAGACGGGCTGTTTGCAGAAGTTCTTATGACCCCTGCTCTGAGAAGGTGAGACTGGGAAGGTGGTGGAACCAGTGGCCTCGCCCCTGGGTGGACTGGGTAAGGAGGTACTGGTGATCGCGAAGGGCCTGGTGGATGCATGAGCGAGGGCTGGACCAGCCACTGGAGGTCCTGGTTGCTTGTGATGGCATTGAGGCTGGGGATAAACTGACTGGCCCCTGCCATTGTAAACTTCTAGGGAAAAAAGAAAAATAAACAGTTTGAAAGAAGAAGATTTTATATAATGAAATATTCACGATAAGTAACAAGTGCAGGATAAAAAGTGTAAACTAATATTATTGTGTAACTATTATATAACCATTAATTTTTTTTTTATGTATTACTAAATTACAATGTGATGATTTAACAGCTTTAAATTTTTATTCCTTAATGTTAGCTAGAACATTTTTAGTTATTTCTCAAAACTTTAACCGTATTGTTCTTATTTGACCCCTAACCTTTTACCCAGTTCAGTCAGTGACAGCACACCTACCTGCTCCTGTTGTGTGGCTGAAGTGCTGGTGTTTCCAAGGGAAGCAGGGTTTGTCCCAGAGGTGCCTGTGTACGGTGGGTTGCCTCTTTCTTGACTCCCAAAGTTTCGATACATCCTCTCTTTCTCAGTGAAAAGAAAACTGAATCCAGCTGTGGCTATATAGTCTTCAGTTCTCACGAAACTAAGTGGTTGAGTCTTGTGTTTTAATTCAAATAGGGGGCAAGCCCACCGACTTGCGTATTCGGTAGAGTCCAAAGAAGTCTTCAAGGGGGAGCGAGGAAAGAAATATCTCCTTGTTTTTTACCCAGTCGTCCAAAAACCTTCGAAAACAACTTTTAGCGCTCGCGGTAGTCCTCAGTCGTACATCCAGGATCGGAAGTCTGGGAATGATCGTGAGGTTGTAAACTCTTTAAGCAGCAGTATATGCGCACCACGCCCCTCTGTACTTACGGGAAATAGTGTTGTCTGGAACCTCTCACGAAATTCTCCACGTGTCGTGACGTCATTTACCATATTTGGTGAGAGTTTCCTCCAGAGACTAGTACAGGGATTCCTCTCAAAGACAGCCCACACCTCGTGCTCTGAAACTGGCGCTGTAGTGATTTCTCTTATCTGGAGGAGGCTTAAAGCACTGGGTACACTTTATAACTGAAAACCAAAGCACGGAGACTCTTTGTTTATACTGCAGTGAAATTTGTACATGTTATCAGTACAAGGGTAACCAGTTAAGATAAGGGTTGGAGTTTGAAAAAAAAAAAAAAAACCCCACACACACACAAACAAAAAACAGATTGCTCAGTGAGAAACCCTGAGCAATCTGTTTTTTCACACTTAAAAAAAACACTGATCTATTTTTATTGATTTGCACTTCTATTTCCAGGGATTCTGGAAAGTTTAAGACATTTCTGTTTAGAAACAAACATGAAACAGTGACTAAAAGTATCAGTGTGACGTAACTCCCCGCCTTATCTCCATTAGAGATAGGCTAAGGAGCAGGTGGTTCTTGTATACCTCTTGGTAATTTTCTTGGGCTGGGAAATCATGTCTTGTTCCATGTTCCCATGGGCTTGGGAACACCTCACTGTTCCCAAAAACAGTGAGCTTCCCCAGTCAGCAGATCTGAATACAATAGAGCACCTTTGGGATGTGGTGGAACAGGAGATTAATAAAACTGTTTTATCATTAAACTCAACGTAAATTAATACTTGCACTTTATTTTTTCTGTAATGATCTCTCAGATTCCTTTTGTTTAAGATAATTTAACTTGATTTTACACTTTTTTGGTTGATGATTTTTTGTTTTTATATGTTATGTACTACTCTATTTCCACTTGTATAAACTGAGTTCTTACACCCCATGGGGATTCAAACAGCACATTTTTCAACTGAAATTATCCTTGAAGATAGATTAGACACGTTTCTAGAAGTTATTTGAACATAATTTAAGCATATTCAGTAACAGTTTAAGTATACTACCTAAAAAAATAACCCTAACAACAACAACAAAAAAAATCACTACGACAGAAACCTTTACACAACAGGGGTAAACCCTACTGCTGTCATCTTAATAACACACAACTGTAAGCTATAAATTTTCTGATGAGTGAAACACATTTTTATATCTTATATATAAATCCATTTGAAATGTGTCATGTATCCTATGGGGTTAGTTGGCGGCACTTTTTTGGCTGCCACTCTCACTTTTCTAACCACATCAGTGTGCATGCATGCTTGTGGATATGAGTCAGTCAAACGGCAAAAAACTGTTTGCTTACTTACTTCACCACACATTTGAACTTCTGTTTTTTACTTAAAAGGATAATATAGTAGGAAACAGCTTAACAGACTGGTATAGAGGGCCTGGACAGTCTCCTAGATGCCTTAGAGGAGGTGGGTAAGAGGAGGACGTTAGCCAAGCTACCCTCCCCCTGCATCGCATGGCACTGTGGAGGCCCTGAGCAGCTCCTTTAGCAGCAGACTGTTACAGCCCCCACCACTTTATGCACAAATATGAAAAAAATAAATAAATAAATAACTCTGGAGTATTTTTACTTTATATAGCAACTATCTGTCCATAGTATTGTATTTTTTAACACTATTTTCTTTTCTATTTTTATTTTCTAATCTATCTTTAATTCACTTTTTCTTCCTGGTCCTTGTACTGCTGTCACAAATGAACTTCTCCAGTGTGCGATCAAATAAAGTCTATGTCTATGTCTAGCTAGTAAAGATTTAAAAAAAAAAAATACATGGTGTAGATCTGGTAAACGTAGCATGTCCCAGCAGCTGCTGACCTTGCAGTCCCTGGGGACAGAGTTCCCGGCTGCTGACTGTTGCATCAGTTTCTCATATTACCAGTGCTTGCTCCAGGATCAGTATTTTTCGAGGTTAATTACAAAGACAGATAGCTGTCTACTTGAAAAGGTGTGTTTTGGGGAGAAAAAAGAAAAAGTATGCGTGTGTTTCTGTGGCCAAGAGAAAGACACTGAACATTGAAGTTTGGATTCAAATTTCATTTTACCAACAGAGTCTGTGAACAAAAGCTGAAACAGCCCTGGGGCAAGACATTTTACAGATTCAATACCTGTTGCTCAATGACACATTTCAATGAGCGTAATGTTTCAGATTTTTGAAACTACACCCTGTAATAATAAAGACAGAAATCACTGTTTATGGTGTCATATGGGACAGTAGGATAAAGATGAGCATCACATGACTAAAGCTTCAGGAATGCAGTGATGACACACCTGCAGTAACTCTGTTGGGACATGCCACAACTTGTCTGAACTTTTTTTTTCTCGCTGATTACACCTTCATTCATCAGCTGGAAGTTGTTTTGTTTTTTTATTTGATCAAGACAAGTCTGGTTTATTTATGAAATAGATAAACATCAGTGTAAAGAATGGAAGTAGTGCTTTAATGTAACATTTTTTTTATTCTGAGTGTGAGTGAAACCTGTTGGTTTCAGTTTTACTCAACTTTTTCCCTCTAAAAGTTAGGGGCAAGGGGGGAAGAGGGGGGAAGTGTAGATTCCATTTCAATTTACTCATCCTGAAAAAAAAACATTATCCACACCCACCCACCCACACACACATCCCACACACATCCCACATACGTGCTTCACAAAGTATAATGCTACTGTCATGCAACTTTAATTTATTTGATTTAAAAGGTGTTTAATTTATGATCACGCAGTATGAAGCAGATTATCTTACAGTAATCGTGCCATGCTTGTGCCAGGACAGTACTGACAGTGCCAGCCACTGTCAATACTGTCTCAGGTCTCAAATAAAGATGCAACTGGATATAAATATATGGATATAACACTAATGCAAATTTCTTGCTGTGAAAATAGTTAGGAATATTTTTTTTTCTGTGTTGTAAGCCTGAAATTTTAAATAGAAAATCAAAAGATTAATATCTAAAGTACAAAACGATGAAATACTACTGATAGAAGGTAAGAAAGCTGATAAGAGGTATGAAATTGATGGCTATGTAGCAAATATAATTAACTATTAAAAGATTAAGGACTACTGGCAAAAAAAAAAATTCTGTTAGTGAAACTAAACGTATGTTGGTGCAGCTGATCCAAGTGGAAAAATATCTAACTCCTTAACCCGGAAATGTCGGTTATGCTGCCCTGGAACAGAAGGAGGGCTTTTGGACTTTTGTTTTTATGTCCTTAGGAATGGATTACATGATAGAAGAGCTCCTGTCATGTAACTGAGATGAGATGAAGACATTTCATTCTTTCATTTTCCATTTTCTATGACTCAACAGTTTATTAGAAATTCATGATACACTTAAACCTTTTTGCACAAAAAGAAAGACAAACAATTTGGAGTTTGTTTGTTTTTTTAAGCCAATTAGGAGATCAAACCCATTTAGGATCAAATTAGGCTATATGCTGCCCAGGAACTAAGTAGTTTGATGCACCTAGTTTTGGGTGAAGGGTGTCAAACCTCTGGCCTGCCAAGGGATCTAAAGTAGGCCACTTAGTGTTTTTAGAAAATGAGAAAACTGCAGATGAGGCAGGCTTAAAATTTGGGACTTTTCATTGTATTTTGTCCTTAAGAGAATGGTTCAAATAATTCATGTTCAAACCTCTCGATGATGAATGATTTGGAGGTATTTTTGAAAAAGAAAAGAGGTTATTAAGTGATAGTTTTAGTGATGCAGCCCACTTAGGATCAAAGTGGGTTGTAAAAAAGGAGCAAGGCTAACAGAAAAAGTAATGCACATATTTTGTTAGCAGCAGCTGTTAGACTAAAAGTTAAAAACAAATAACTTTGAAGAATCTAAAATACAATGAATCACAGTTTTCTTAATATCAGCCCAAGTGCAATTTGAAAAACCCCAACAAATGTTTGGCTTGTGTTTAATCAGATCATCTTAATAAGTGAGTAACTAATAGCCATGAAGCAATGACTCAGTTTATAGCAGTGATGCTATTGAAACTGCTCCAAAAATTCCCAACAACCAAACAACCACATCTGACACATCAGAAATGAAGTATAACAAATACCTGTACATACATTTTAGTCATAGTAGTCAGTGGCTTCTTCAGTGAATATACCAGGCTTGGTAACATTCTGAAAACAGAATTAAAATAACTGTTTATAACAAATATGTCTTGGAAAGGCGGCTCTGGGGTAAATTAAACACATTATATAGGCTAGTGTTAATTTATTTATTTAAAAAAATATTTCAGGCTATTTGCATTTAATATCTCCATGAATTGGGATTTGATAGTTTTACCTATTTTGCATATCTCTTACTGAAGCGTAGATGAAACAAATACAACCAACATTTTCTAAACACATAAAAATACCTGGCCTAATAAACCCTGATGAATTAGGTTAACCCTTTACTTGGTTTATTTATGCTGAATTGTGTTTATTACACTATTTCAACAGATAGCAGGACAAAAGTGAATACATCTTCAAATGAATACAAATGTATAGGTGGCTGGCAATCCATTAAGTCATTAGTATCACATCTTTTGATGGAAAGGTTTTATTAGGCTTTGAGAGGAAAAGTGATTAGATTAAATGCAAATAGAAAGTGGGTGATACATTTTCTCACTTAGTTACCCAGTCTCTTTCGTTCATCCTGTACCAGCATGCATAGTTTTGAGTGTGGTTTTCTTTGCATTTCCATTTAATCATGCAAAGGTCTTAAGTCACCCCTTATTTCCTCCTTTTGTTAAGAAAGTATAAAATAGGTGCAGCGATTTATTATCAACACCAAAAACATAGATGGAATTACAGAATAAAAGGCAAAAATAGAGTTTGTACAAATCTAATGAGCTTGAAAGTCAATATTTCGTATGACAACCTATATTCTTCAACGCAGCTTCTTGAAGGAAATTCAAAGATCTACTTTAGATGTCGGTTGACTTTTGTTCTTTTCTCTATCAAGATGATCCCAAACGGCTTCAATAATGTTGAGTTCTGATTTGGATCCAGAACTCCATAGGAAATGCTCGTACCAATTTTCAGTCCAGTTCTTGTATAATTAGGCATATTTCAGCCTTTTCTCTCTGTTTCATTTCCTCCTAACAGTCACCCTTTGACTGAGACCGTTTGCTTTGGTGATGACTCAACTGAAAATGCATCTCTCAGGTCCTGTATCAGGTCTTCGCTGGATTTTATTTTCTATTTCTCAAAGACATTACTTTTGGATACTGTTCATCTACTCTAGATATTTATTTATTTTTTGCTTCTTCTTTTGTCCTCCACTCCAGTTTCCTCAGATTATTTTAAGGACGGCACTGCACACCATGCAGAGATATGACAAATTTTCAGCTAATAGCTTTTTGGGAATCACTTTGCTGGTGCAAAAAATTGTTTTATGCCTGCCAAACTGTGATATATTTGGGATATATTTTCATAGATTTAGTTCAGTGGTTCTGGACTCAAGATCAGTAACACGTAATCCAATTACTTTTTTCACGTAACGAGTAATGTAAGGGATTACTATTGCAAAAAAAAGTCATTAGATTACCGTTACTTTCCCTTAAGCACGCTGCGTTACTGCCTTACTAAACCGTCGTGATGAGAGGGTCTCGTGACAATGACGTAAGCGCGTGCAACGTCAGTGGTAGCAACAGACGTTTGTAGATAAACAATGGATAGTGCGGGAGAGAGTACGACCATGCAGCGTTTAAAGCGTGGACATACTTACATTACTTTGAGTTTGATTCCGTAAAAAGTACACTCTGCGTGGGAAGAAAAGTTCTTTCTACAGCGAAAAATTAAACTTCAAATCTGAGCAAGCACCTAGCAAGCCGCCACGGGAATGTGAATTTTACAGAGAAACCCCCGGATCCCCCACTGACCGCTGTGGCACCGGGCAATCCTCCACCCGCCCCACTCCTGTTAAACGGGTCAAAATAGATTTAAGAGCGACAGGACTTAGTGCCGCTGAATCTTTGATTGTATTTATTTATTTTGCTGTGTTTTGCTTGCATCTATTTGAAAGAGCGAGTGTAAACACAAAACATGCAGAAAATAGGTTAAAATGTTAAAAAAAATTCAAGAGTTGCATAATCTATTTTTTGCTTAATGTGTTCAAAATTAAAAGGTTAAAACTAATAAAACAAAAAGAAGCTTTCCATTTGATTCAATTTTATATGATGGATTATGCATAAAAATAGAATTGGGCTGAAAGGTCTACTGCTTTATTACGTATTCAGGTTGTGTATCATGTTTTTAAAAAGTAACTAAGGAACTAACTACTTTTGAAAATTAGTAATCAGTAACGGGATTACTTTTTGGAGAAGCAATCGGTAATTAGTAACTATTTACTTTTTTTCAAGTAACTTGACCAACACTGCTTACACACATATATATATATACACATATACATATATCTGTGTGTGTGTGTGTGTGTGTGTGTGTGTAAGGACGGATGGCTCAAGACTTTTGCACAGTATTGTACTTTTTACTCCACTGCAGGTTCCGTTTGCTAGTTATTTTGCATTATTCCGATTGTTGTTGCTTCCTGGAAGTAACTCAACATAAGGAAAATAAACACTCAACTACTCGTATTATGAGCTGTGTGCTGTGCTGTGTACTCTGCCTTGTACTTACACCGTTTCTGCCACGCAGGCACACTGAGGTCCACCAACCTCAGTGGGTGGGATCTACAGTCTCTGATAGCCACGTAGCTAGCTACCAACGTTAGCTGTGTAGGTAAGTGCTCTTATCCTTCACAATTTTCTTTAAAAATTGAAACAATATATTATCCCCCAGACCAGACAGACTATTTGGACATGTTTAACGCTACTGCTAGAGCTTCTTATATCGGCTCCCTTGTTCTGCCTAGTTTGAGCTAAAAAGAGGATGATGTTAACTTAGCTAGTTTGGCTAGGTAGCATCTGGTTAACATTAAGTGGAAGCAACAGTAAGTATGTGTTAGCAGCGTACCTAGCAGGTGTTAGAGAAACGCTAGTCCCTTGTAACATTTAGGGTGTTAACCCAATGTCAGCATTAACGTTAGCGTAATGCACAGAGATTTAATGCTAAGTAAGCAGAACTGTTGCTAACGTGTCATTGTCTTTATTTCAAGCTAACGTCAGCGAGTGTTACAATGGACTTGCCACATCATGGGTACCGAGCAAGTAAGTGAATCACCATGGATTGTTCTATTTGCAGAATTTTCTCAAATATTCTCACTTCCTGTTTTTTTCTGGTCACACAGGGTTCACCAAACTCAGCTGGTTGCTGTCACGTAATCAAACATGCCAGTTTATTTGGTACACTTACGTGTCTTGATGTAGGTTATAACTGTTATATGATCGCATAGTGCTACATACTATGCGACCACTGTTTTTTAGGTCTGCTTTGCTAGTACGGTTTGCTGGCTGAACTGGCTCAATTCTGCGTGGCACAGATTAAACAAGGTGCTGGAAATGGTCCTCACAGAGTTTTCTCCATGTTGATATGATATCATCACATAGTTAGTGGAGATTTGTTGAGTGCACATCCAGGACACTCTGTTTGTAAAAAGATGGACATGGTCAGGAACAATGCTTACTTTAAACAATGCTGAGTTGGCACCAAGGAGCCCAAAGTGTACTCAGAAAATATCATCACCACCAGCATGAACCATTAATACAATATAGGATGGAGCCATGGTTCATTTTATTTACACCATATTCAGATACTACCATGAGAATAGCACATATCTTATTGTGCACTTATAGATGGAGGGTTGTTTATCTTGGTAAGTGGTGTTTTGAGTTACTGTTGCCTTCCTTTCAGCATGAAGCCATTCGGCCAGTCATGTCTGACATCAACAAAGCAATTTCACCCAGACAATTGCTGCTAACTGGATATTTACCCTTTTTTCAGACCATTCTTTGTCAACCCTAGAGATGGCTGTGTGTGAAAATCCCATGACATAACCAGCTTCTGAAATAGCCAGATGAGCCCAACTGACACAAACAGCCATGACATGGTCAAAGTCACTTAAATCCCCTTTCTTCCTCATTCTTATGCTCATTTGAACTTTAACAGGTTTTCTTGACCATGTGTACCTGCCTAAATGTTCTTAGTTTCTGCTACTTGATAAACTGATTAAATATTTCAGTTAACAAGCAGTTGAACAGATGTACCTAACAAAATAGCTGGTATAATTGCTTTGACGTAAGAGTATCATGCAAGGCAAATTAAACCCAAAACAGGAAATTGCTGTAGGTGGGATTTTCTATTGAAAAATGGTGAGGAACACTGGTGCGCCTTGAAGCAATCCTGCTGCATCTCAGGAAATTTGCATCAACAAATCATTATTACTGGAGCTGCGGAAAAAGTAATGAAGGACATTTATGTTTATTAGTGTACGTCAAAGGTTGGGTAAAGCAAAAAGGATCACTTTGTTGTGTGGGCATAACCACACAAAACCAAGTCAAGACATTGAAAATTACTGAAAGACTTACCTGTCTCTACCTGTCTGGCTTCAGCTGAACCAGGCATGTCAATGGGCCTCAGCCTAAGTGCGTCATTTGTTGGGGGAAGTTAATTACTACTTAGAAAAACACTTCCTTCTGAAAAAGAGCAGAGGATCTTAACCATATACAGAAAGGACATTTGTTGGATTGTGTGAAAATGTCTAATGAGGTTGTGGAGTTTAACACAAAGCAAAAAATAAATAAATAACTAAAGGTGTCATGCCCAGAAGTGCTTTTGGCTTGTTCTTTAATGTTGCTTATGGAAAAGATGTTCCCAATTCCTCTTGTGTACTTTACTACTAACTAGGTGTAAATATTGGAGGACTTTGAGGGTCACTGGGAAATTAATATTAATATTTTAAGCAGGCACTTGTATTTTTTTTAAAATAGATTTTCACTTATTAAGCTCCTTGTTATATTTAGATACTCTTTTACTGTATTTCATTTCCCTTCTTTCTATTAAATTTGACTGTATTTTTTATCTTATTGGGCTGTTTTTTGCCACATATGACTTTTTATTTTATTAAGCCCTTCTTATTTTAAGCTATTTTCTTATAGGTTGTGTTTTAATGTTTTGGCTGCTGTAAAACAATCCTCTTTTTTTAAATGAGGAAAGGATATCTTTTCTTATTATTTAATCATGTGTTATCTTGCCCTCCACTAAAATGCCTCTCTTGCTTTGAGAAGTACTAAATTGTGATCTCATTAACATATTGTAGTGGATTTCACTGTCAGTGGTTAATAAGTGGCATGCCTGAATGTTTCAGTCAGTTAAATATTAATGTTGTCATACTCTCCGTTTACCCTCCTGTGTCCATTTTTCCACAGCTAAGCCGAGAGCTCGTGCAGCCCCCCCCGCAGGTGACTCCGTCCTGTTTGAAGACACTAGCTCAGCAGCTCCTGCAATGAACAGTCAGGGGTATTACACTGCTGGGTACAATATGGAAGGACCCTCAAATGACATGCAAGGAGGTGGTGGGATGAACAACCTCTTTGCTGACCCTATGGCCAATGCTGCGATGATGTACGGCTCCTCCTTAGCCAACCAGGGGAAGGATATGGTAAACAAAGAGGTGAGTCTCCTATTTGGGGCCGTTTGAGACTTGATACGTAGCACCAAATGTGACTGAATGGAAGATAGGGTGCTAACCAAGGGACTTGTAATTAAGGTCAAGATCTGGACTGGTAAATGGTCCAGCTTTAAAGCTGCCACACATTTTTCTCTGTAGTTTTTATTTTTTGCTATTTATTAATTTGATCTTCTGTCTTTTGTACCTCTGCTGAGTTATTTGTTTTGCCATATTTTATTTAATTTTATTCAGTTATCGTACTTTATTTAAGCTCTTCTGGTATAGGTTGTGTTCAGTGTTTTGGCGTCTATAACACAGTAACCTCCCAACGTCTGGGATCTTTTATGACATTGGTTCTAAGTAGGACTAGAGTATCTTAAATACAGCACTTTCGTTTTCAGCAGGGACAGAACTAATGCACTCTCCTGTGTAGATGGTTATTTTTGTGCTGTTTTGTTTATTTGTTCCCTAAAGTGTTTCCTGCTGTTGTTCATAAGTTCATAATGTATTTCCCACCAACCCACACGAGCACAGAGATGAGTTATTTTTGTTGACACAGGGGTAATGTTTCCTGCTTTCCAGCTACTCTCCTGTACTCTGAAACATTCTGGTGTTAGTCATATCCAAAGCCATTTCACGGTTGAAACTTTAATGTGTTGGGGTTGCCATTTTAAATGACACGTTTTCCATCAACTAGACTATTTTCTGCTCTGCTTTTTAATATTAAATAAGAGTTGATGATTGTCTTAACAATTTGGGGGGAACGAGCAATTTAAAAACATGCAGCATATCAATAATGAAGATGTTGTTTTACTGGTTTGGCAGCTTTGTTGCACAACATGACAAAATGATGCATAATGCTGAGAAAAGGAACAACCTCTTGTAAAAATGATTATGACTCAACTGTATTTATTAGTTTTGGCAGACTTTCATGTCTGTTTTTGTTAATATTTGCATTTCCTCTGGCTTTCAGATCAGCAGATTCATGTCTGTGAACAAGCTGAAATACTTCTTTGCTGTCGACACCAGATATGTACTGAAGAAACTTATGATCCTCATGTTCCCTTATACACATCAGGTAATCTGAGCCTTCTCAGAGTCAACTTAAGGGAGACTACGTGACATTTATCAAACTTAAGACTGCATGATAATTTTCTCTGATATGTTTTGAAACACATATCAGACACTTTATCACTTCTGCAGCTTCATTTTTGAACATTATTATGCTCTGACTACTTGTTTGGGTATAAAGACACACTGAGCTCATTCAGTTCCTGCACACTGTAACTTACTCAGATTGTAAATGTGACACCACTCCAAACAATATGTGCCTTGATAATATGCAGCCTACGCAGGATGCAGATGTTCCTTAAAAGACCAGGATCACATTGTATTTACAGTTAACTGCTATGTAGTGATTATAAGCTGCTCAAAATCAACAATAGGGACAAAATGGGACACCACTGCTTGGAGTCTCACAAACATCCAACACCCGAGACACAAGAACTGTAGCTCATTTTCAGGTTTTTCCATATAGAGTGCCCTCTAAAAACATATGTACACAGACTGGCAATTCCATTTGTTTGTGTTCACAGACACACATTATCTGTTTGTTTTTCATGATGGTCAACATGAATTGAAATTGATATATTTTGGTAAGAAGCTTGTGTCTGCAATATGTATATCAGCTTTTATGTGTCACCCTGACAACCACAAAAAGTTTTAAAAGATATGAACCTAACCAAGTTGTTGTCCATGAACAAACCTAATTGAATCGTTTATAATCCTAAACCTAAAATCGTCATTTTGAATTAAGAATGTGCTAAAAATAATCCTAAGGAAACATAAAATGCCATCATGTCTATTTGTTTAGAGAGGCAAAATGATGCACTCCATCAGTCCATCCAATGCAAATATGGACATGAGTCAGTACATGTGAAACTGGACAGATGAAAAAGGTATTTAAGAGCACAAATGCAAGGCTGGGAAAACGCTATTCATGTGCATGAATCAGTAGATTAGAAGTCTTTACTATGATAAAGAATAGAAGTCTCTTGCACAATTAGAACCTTTTTGGGAGGTGTTTCACTGCAACAACACAAAGGTGTCTCAATTTGGCTGTTATAAACCAAAAGATTTGGCTTTTGGGTTAAGGCATTCCCATAAAAATTTCCATTCAGGAGTCTTTGAGTGTATTGTCTCTACTTTTTAATGTCTGTGGTTAACAGCGGATTAAAGTTCACTTTGGACATCATCCTGCTGCTGCAAATGCTCAGCTAAAACTGGCCTACTACTGCTCAATTGTCAATTAAAAAAAGCTGCAGTGCTCTGCTTTCCTTGTAATTAAAACAAGCTGACTTGGACCTGAATTTTTTTGTTCTCTGAGGGTGATTCATGTCGTATTTGTGTTTTTTATTTGTGTTTCTTGGCAGGATTGGGAAGTTCGTTATCATCGCGACACTCCACTGACTCCAAGACAGGATGTGAATGCATCAGACCTTTACATACCAAGTCAGTTTCATGTACACACAAAATCATTCCAGGCATAATGTTTTGGGATGTTTGTGTAACATATTAAGTGGGTTTTTTTTTTTTGGTTTTTTTTTTTAAAATCTTTTAGCGATGGCTTTTATCACCTACATTTTACTTGCTGGAATGGCTCTTGGCATTCAAAAAAGGTGACTAATCTTTCTTCCACTCATTTGTTTTATGACTCACAAAGAATCTGTGTATGTGAGATAAGCCAAATGTTGACTTTGTGTGCAGGTTCAGTCCAGAGGTCCTCGGCCTGTGTGCTAGCACTGCCCTCGTGTGGGTCATCATCGAGGTCTTGGTGATGTTGCTGAGTTTATATCTGCTGACAGTACACACCGACCTCTCCACCTTTGATCTCATCGCCTACAGTGGATACAAATATGTTGGGTAAATAAATCACAGATGCACATATATTTGCAAAATGATTCTTTATTATTTAGAAATTATTTGCAAAAGCTTCTTCCAGTCATGTATTGTTTTTAAATAAATCATGCTGAATTTACTGAGGGAATGTGTCTGTTTATGTCTTCATCCAGGATGATCTTCACAGTGTTGTGTGGATTGCTGTTTGGCAGTGATGGCTATTTTGTGGCGCTTGCCTGGTCCTCCTTTGCTCTCATGTTCTTCATTGTGAGTATTTTCAGTCTGTATTGACGGCATCCTTCAACTCTAAAGTTTATAAGTTTGATGGACTGGAGTATTTACATTTCGTCAGTCTAAATCAGTTGTGTTTAATTGATTTCCTGGGCCAGACTGTAAAGTGAGTCGCACTGCTACACCTATTGTCTGATAATCATTTTTTTTTTAAGAAAAAAAATGCCCTTATTTCATTTCTTGTTCCTCTTTCCTGTGTTATTTAATTGTCTCTTACTTCACTGATACTTAGGCACAAAAGGCAGTACAAAGTTCAAATTTTGTGCGCTCCCGTGCCGTTTTCTAATTTTGCAAAGCCATGCAGTGGGCTGAATAAAATTCCAGGCGGACTGCCTAACAAGCAGAAGAGCCCCGGTTCAATCCCAGGAGGAGACAAAAATCCCACTGGGGTTGTATCAGGAAGGGCATCCGGCATAAAAACTGCCAAATTAAACATGCAGAGTTTACCCGCTATGGTGACCGCTGTGAATAAGAAACCAACTATGTAGAAGGAGTAGCTTCTTTTTCTCACACTTTTAAAATTAGAATGATAAATGGTAACGAATCATGCCCCTTTTTAAAAATATTTTCAAAGTTATGTTTTTATCGTTTAATACCCAAAAAAGGCAAGAAAAAGCAGATTAGTAACCAACATTTACATTCATGCAGCATGCGTACACATCCATATATTTTTCAGATATTTGTTGTTTTTCCAGTTTATCATGTGATGGGGTGTTTACTTTAGTGGCACACCGATTGTACAGCTCTGGGTCTATATTGATGTTTGAATTAATAATAGCTGGTGCCAGTTTAGCCTTATTGAGTTGAGCAGGTGACTGCATGGTGCAAGGCTCAACACAACAGGCCGCCTTCAAGTCTAATCCGGGACCTTTTGCTGCATGTCATCCCCTACTCATGTCAAAAGTTGAATGAGTAATAGTAGTAGCAAAGACTTAAAGTATGGGAACAGCTGATGCGGAGAATCAGTCAGCAGAAACTCATTAAAGATACTATCAGTTTGCATAAAGGTTAAAGCTGCTGTCACACATCGGTAAGTATGTTTTTGACGTGTTGTTAGACACAGACTGAATATCCGTTTAACCTCTGCTTTCAATCTATGTACTTCTAAAGATTTTCCTTCTTCCACAGGTTCGCTCTCTGAAAATGAAGATCCTCCCCTCGCTGTCCTCGGACTCTATGGGAATGGGATCGAATGCCAAACCTCAGCTCCGTCTTTATATCACTGTCGCATCCGCGCTCTTTCAGCCAATCATTATTTACTGGTTAACCTCTCACTTGGTCAGGTGACTGTGAGGTGTTCAATAGCCTATAGTCCAGGAGTAGTGGACTCCAAAAAAATGTGGTTGTGAGTGTTTGTATACCTGCCTTTATACGCTCTTTTGTCATTAAACTCGAAGCATACATAGATGGTGTTGAGTGCAGCGTGCACTGAGCTTGTTGTTGATTTAACAAGAAAGTGTGAAACGGAAATTGTCTCGTCCACCGTAACTGTACAGAACTCTGACAGACGCTTATTTTTTGCCACCTAACCTTGAACAAAAGGGCTTTCACTGAAAGATTTGCTTAATCAGAACCGATATGGTTCAGATCTACTTTTGTATGAAGGCTCGCAACATGCTTTTCAGTATTGACGTTGCACACATGATTCCAGTAACATATTTTGTTTCAACGGTAATGCTGCTGCATTATCTCCCTTTCTTCTGAATCCTGGATTTTATTTATCTACATTTGACAAAGCACGACAATGTTTGGATTTTTCTAGAAAAAATAAATATATTTAGCTTTGTGTACTGAATTCAGACTGCTTCTTTTTGCTTTTTGCTTCAGGTCATAACAGTATAAATGCAATGTAAGGTGTAATAGCCTACATTTAGAATTCATTCATTTTACTAGAGGTGAAATTAACCTTCATTAACTCAAGTATGCACTTGACTATAATGATGTTACTTGAATTGTACTCAAGTATTTTGTATCAGCTGCGGTGGCGTCCACTCGGTAAAGAAGTGAGCAGCTGAAGGAAATTGCCTTCTCTTTCCATTTAGTGCTAATTGAACTGTACAGCAGTTAGTTTTACCTTAAACCGGGTGTTTGGTTGACATTTGCAGACGCAAAACATTCAAACATGCATTTGGAAAATTGCTGCTAAGACATTAATGCATAAATTAATAATTACACATGATTTAGCATCTTATATAACAGTAAACCTAACTAATGTTGTTTGAACCACAAATTCCTGAGATATCCTCAGTATGTTCAAATTTCAGAGCACTGTTATTCTGTCCGTGCAGAACATGGAGACAACAAGTAGTGTAATATAATGTAATTGTTGGCATTAGATTCAGATTTATTTGTCCTTTTGGAAATTCCATTTGTGCCTTTTATCAAATGTAATCACAACAGTAGAGACCTCACAGTTACCAACAATAAAGACATAAATGGCAAGAAAGTTCTGCTGTAACATCACCAAAAAGCAAACGACGATGTGTAAGTGACACCCATATCACACTACATCATATACTCTCACCTGGATTTGTTCTACAGAGTTATACTACAAACCCCCGGGCACAAGATGTTGGCAGAGGTTGGACCGTGTACCTCCATGCTAATGGTAGTAAAGTGAATCCACCATGAACAGGCTGTGGATCTCTGAGGATGTCTCACCTGTTTTTCAGTACTCATGACTCCCAAAGTTGCTAACATCCAATCTTACAGCCCATGTTTACAATCTTGAGTTTGTAATTATTAACTATGAAAAATACCAGTCAATAAAACATAAAGCTAGAATGATTTCTACAAATGAATAATAAAAAAGAACCAGTGTACAGCGCCTCTAAGACAGCTTGCATAGGCTCCAGCGACCCTGAAAAGGATAAGCGGAAGCGAATGGATGGATGGATGGATGGATTTCCTGTTTAATGTGTTATATATTGGTGTAGTATGGTAGGCTATAAGGGATGGTTTTGTCAGTAAGAAACCTGTAAAACAACCACTTTTCAGACTCTTGGTTCCTGATGTTCAGACTCTTATTATATGACTCATCTGTAACCACAAAATACAGTCAGGAGTTTAAAATGTATGTCCTTCTACTCTGTAATTTTCACGTGTTTCAAAGCCATCCTATGGGCCGGACTGAACACTTTGGCGAGCTGTTTCTGGCCCCAGAACCGTATGTTTAATATCCCTTGTCTGCCGCCTGTGGCTGGTGTCAGACCAAATGTTGTGGGAACGCGCCCGGATACGCGCACCCTGCACAGCGTCCTTATGGTGTCCATGGAAACCACGGACCGCCACAGAGAGCGGAGTGAAAGGTGTCCGAATGAAAGTCTACTTCTGAACATCAGGGTTTCACTTTTAACTCTTTTTTTTACACATCGACATTTAAGAGGAGGCAATTCCCACCATAGTCCCTGCTTTGGTGATTTGGTGAGTAACTAGTTTATATTATACGTTTGAAAGACTAGCTAACAGCGCCGAGCGGGTCACCTGTGAGGGGGGAAAAGGCGGCTTTCTACAATAGCTAAATGAAACTTTATATTGTTCCGCCATTTCCCCGCTGAACTGCTTTGTAGAACCATGTGGCTTCACACACAAACCTCCAGAGCCTTATAAGAGTAGATTAGACATGCTATACGTGTATTATTGGCCTTAGTTTTGTTTTGTTTTTTTAAATATGTTTAATAATCCTGGTCATGGTCAGTAGACTACGATGAGCAGTAACTTTCTCTGGGACCTGCACTTGTCCTCTGACTTCGTTTGCCTTTATTAAACTGGAGCAGTAGGAGTGGACTTTGGACGTTTAGTGGATGCTCATCAGAGGGGAACGGGTGGCAAACATTTACCTGCTATGGAGTTCTTATTTTTCCAGCATTTTCAATCTTTTTGTTTGTGTGTGTGGTGATCTAGTATGTTTGGCTTTTTTTTTTAATCTATGAAGAGGTCGCAGTTAAAGTCAGGTATATTATACCTGAAAAGAATAAACAACAACTCACAAATACAGGTACAGTCCTTGCTGTTCCTGCCTGTCCTGGAAGCAATTTGTATCTTGATGACTTCATCTTTCCTCTCTGATTCATTTCAACCTCATCTTTCAGCTGCATGATCCTGGAAGCTTCGCCCTGAGAGTGAGATGGAAAACAGCTCTCATACACTGCCACACTTGTGCCCCTCTCCCGCCACTATCAGAGGGCCTCTGCCGTTGTCCTCCTCACCCCAGCATACCTCCTCAAATGGTCGCATTTCACTGCCACTTTCGCCTATCTCTTTCCCGCCATCCCCAGCCTCATTTTCTCCAGCAACAGCAGAGTCTGTTCACTCCTGCTCCCCTCTTTCACACTTTACAGTGTCTCATTGCCTCGAAGGACAAAGCCTAGCTGACCAAGATGACCTCACCTGTCTCAACTGGCTGCATCAGAGAGGGGATCTGCTGCCACTGCAGCCCCTCACCAAAATGACACCGCTGCCTCAGCAGGAGCCCTCCGTGGCTTCCCAGCTTCTTCCCGCTGCTTCGTCCAAGCCGCCGTACTCCTTTAGCAGTCTGATTTTCATGGCAATAGAAGATTCGCCACAAAAGAGGCTTCCAGTGAAGGACATCTACGAATGGATTGTGAACAATTTCCCCTACTACAGGACGGCAACGGGTGGCTGGAGGAACTCTGTCAGACACAATCTGTCTCTGAGCAAGAGCTTCAGACGCATTCAGAGGGACAAGAGCCAGGTGGGTGCTTAAATAACAGAACAGCACCAAACTCACTGATCTAAGTGAACTCCTCATTGTATCCAGATGGTCTGAATTCAAAACATTGATTACAACTCACGAAAATGACTTGTGTTGGGTTTTTGAAGACTAACATCTGCTACATGGATTTGTTTGTTTGTTGCAGTCAGTGGGGAAGGGATCGCTGTGGTGTGTGTGTCCAGAGTACCGGCCGGCGCTCCTAGAAGTGCTCAGGAAGACCCACAGTTATCACAGCAACAACAGCAACCTGTTACACAAGCCTGCACTGTGAGTATCTGCAATAGGGATTTGTAAAAACTAGCTTTAGTGCCCCATACTGAGGAACGGCCAGAAAATCCAAAGTGTTCAACAAGAAATGAGTCACCCTTCTTTTCTTTATATTTTACTCAGAAAATGGGGAAATACAGACAGAGATATATTGAAATATGTGCAGACATACATGGAAATATGGGTACTTTTTAAGGCTTGAATGATTCATAGGTCAACGTAAAAATTCTTCTGAAAATGGTCAGGTACAAAACCTGGAGTGTGAGTGACTGAAAAGGCAGCCAGTGTCCAAAGAAAAACTTTGAAAGACGTTCAGAGAGCTGCGAGAACTATTGGACAAGACTAATTTTAAAAATTACAGTAAATTCGGCTACATGGAAGCAAAATAACGATTTGAGGGTGGCTCAATATTTTTGCACAATACGGTAGTTGATGTGTAAAGGATCTTCAGTTTTAAAAAGAAAAATATGCAAACATTTACAGGCATCGACCTCTCTTAAGGATTTGCTGCCTTTCTAATAAGTTTTTAACACGGTGCTGGTGAAACATTAAGGGGCTTCCACATAGGAAGTGACTCGCAGCAATGTGGTTTTCAGAGAAGTCATGACATTCAGTGACTTCGAGTGACGATGGTCCCAGGTTAAACCTTTCTCAACTCCTCTGGTCTCCATGTCATTGCTGATGCAGTCTTTTTGCACCTGTAAATGAATCATTGCACTGGAGTCTCCTCTGATTGGAACTGAAGGTGATGCAAAACGCTGACTTTATTAAACTGAATATTTGGGTATTCCTTCACTATCTTTTGCCTTTTTTTAAAAATTGGCAAACATATTCACTTATATATTGCAGAAGTAGGATGAAATATCATCTATAGCTGTCGTCGTACATGATATTTTTCTTTTAACACAGTATATTTCTCTCCTTAACCACCACATCAGTAAAATCTAATATGCGTCTAGTGGAGTGTTTCTAGTGTTTCTAAATAATTTTACATTTTAATGGCTCTCTTGCTGTGATGTGTGTTGTGCGCAGGTTGGAGGGAGAAAGCTACAAGATGCCTGCTGAGTGTGATTCGATGGAAATATTAGGTCAGGACCTACATACTGGACCCGGTATGAAATTGTTTCAGTCGTTTTGTCTGCGGAGTAACAGCCCTCTGTGACACTTTTATCACCTGCAGCTTGTCTGTAGCTTTGCAGCTTTCCCAGCATGCATCATTGTTCCTGTGTTTGTGTTCTGTTCTCATGGAAACTGCCTTCCATTACCTTGGCAACCCGGCAATAGCCTGACTTTTTATGAGTGCCCTCACCCCACCCCTCCGTTTTATTTCCGAGCCTCTTTGCCATACGGGCCCACGTCCTCGCTAAAGAATCCTGCAAGTGGTTGTTCAGCCAAGCTGCAGGAAGATGGGTTATTAATGTTAATGTTGTCTTTCTCATGCAGATCCTCTTTCTCACACCCTCCTCCTGTCTACTGCCGATAGTCCGATTTTAGCCGAAAACCCGCTGTGCCTTCTGACCCCGGATCACGAGGAGCTCGTCACCATGGAGTCTGTGGAATACCAGCAGGAGGAAGTGTGTGAAGACATGGAGAAGGACCCCCTGTCTGACAGCGGCTACATCGAGCTGCACTATTATGAGTCTCAGCAGTACCAGTACCTTGTGCTGCCGGACGACACCGAGCTCGACCTGGAGACCGTGGAGATCCTGCAGCTTGATGCCGAGGCCCAGGAGGCTGCCGGGTCACTGCTGGACCTCGCAGGTGGTGGATATTAGTTCAGATCCTCAAAGAAACCCTCCTGGGATGACAACACTGCCCTATAGCCTGTTTACTGCCCTGTAGTGATATTACAGTAAAGGTCGAATTAACTGATGGAGTATTGTTCCACATAATTTCAGGCTTCCAGTACACAAGCTGAATATATCACCATAGCATCCCATCCAGCCTGAACAGAGCCTTCAGGGTGTAGAACTGAGACAAAAGTATTAAAAATTAAGTGATTCCACAGTGATTTTTTAACATGTTAACATCGTTCTCAGGGGTGGAAGGAGTGCTTCGAGCTCAATACAGAGTGCTGCTTCTCGACTGAGAGGTTTCCCAAGTTCAGGCGTGACTAACACGCTGTTGAAATCTTCACGTTTAATGTACAGCAAACGTCAAACTGACTCACTTCCACATCGTTACCAGTAAAATATGAATATGTGTTACCCTCTTTCAGTTGTTCTAAGCGGTGACCATCTTTTCTTTCTAAGAAAGTTTCTGTAGGACATTCAAAGTAAACTGTAGTTGACAGTCTTTGTTGTTTTCAGCAACACTGTTGCTTTGATAGTTGAAGACAACCGATAAAAAATAATTTATAATGTAGCTGTGATTTTAGATTGTACTTAAGAAGTACAGGGAAGCACTTCTCAGTTATAATAATTACTTTGAAGTTTATTTCTAATGGTTTTTAATGTCCATTATTTTCAAGATTATCTTTGCTTGAGTTTATTTTATTTGCACGATGTCTTCAATCAGGAAAGGTTTGATTGACTCACTGCCATTTTAACCACGTTACATGTCGGTTACACTGAAATTCTCTTCATAAATTGTATGTATTTACAACAGCTTTGGGTTTTGTAATCTAATAAATAAAATCTGTGATGCCGTTCTTCTGAGCTGTGCATCGGTTGTTATAGTTTTGTTTTTAA
Source organism: Pelmatolapia mariae (assembly GCF_036321145.2). Lineage (NCBI taxonomy): Eukaryota > Metazoa > Chordata > Actinopteri > Cichliformes > Cichlidae > Pelmatolapia > Pelmatolapia mariae. The sequence continues at coordinate 23,854,580 of NC_086228.1, forward strand.
TGTTTGTTTTCCGCTTCAGTGAGTTTGCTTGGTTTGGTTTAGTTTGACTTGGTTAAAATAAGTCTTTAGTATTAATGATAATGTCAAAGTTATGATTTAAGAAATTCAGAATAGATTTGTACAGGACAAATAAAACATTTTGTGCAGTCAGTGTATTCACAGTTTTAATATGTGCACCAGTGCCTCTGTATACCACACTGGACCCCTACATGTCTTCATGTGAGTGGTGGGCATGTAGCTCTGTGGGCTAACGCCTGAACATCAGGCACTTGCCCCAAAATAACTTAAGAGCTATTCTACAATTATGGGACATTTTTTTTCCAGCCATGAATTTGAAAATAGTCCATGCACTAAATACTAAACATACATTTGTTGTGTGCACCTGAGACAAAATGCAGACCCAGTTGTTGAAAAAGTGGTTCCAAAATATTATTTCAACACCTCAAAAAAGGACATTTATCTTTTGGCCCAACTTCTTGATAACCAAATTACTTGTCATATATAATTGTTTCAATATTTTGTTTACACTTATAATTATTTTGCTGATTTCTTCAAGATCAACATATTTTAAAGAACAGTAATTATGAACTGCAAGTTATGTCCTACAACATATGTGCCACCCTGTGACCGAAACTTATGTAGCCTGGAAAGGGAAGAGGTAAAACAGTGAGCTGGCATGGCAAAGAGGAAGTGGCATGAACATCATGGGTAGACCAAAGGTCACTTCTCTTTGACATTTTTGCATTTTTCTTGACTTTTCTGATTAGTTTGAATGTGTCACTGTAACTAATGCAACCATGTTACTCAGTTTACCAGAAGAGGACAAATGAAAGGTTCCTTTATTTTTAAAAACTACATTTATCCTTGACTTTCAGTCCATTACATCCCATCTGTTTTTTTTCTGAGAAAACACTAATACTACCACTATTGCCTTTGTAATAGTTTGAATTATTATATAAAAGATTGTATTTGAGCAAAGATTTTAAAATAAATACAGAAATTACTGATGAAAATGTGCGACTCTTGAAAAGGTAGATTTCAAAATTTTCTTAAATTGATATAAATTACGTTTGATCGGAAACTGAATAAGTATTTAGTAATGAAGTATGCTATCATTAATTAAACTGTCTTCTTCGAGTATTGGTGAGATGCACCAAGCATCCACGACTGAAACACTTTTGATGCCTGAACTGTACAAATCGAATTTTTTTAAAGTTTAATATTTGTTTTTAACTGAAAATTATAACATAAAGGGTCCAGTAGTCCATATTTTACATTGTTTAAAGCCCAAATGGGCTATGGGTTAATAGCTAGAAAAATCCATAAATAGAATAAACAGGAGAAATAAAATAAAAGAGCCCAGTGAATACAAATGTGATTATAAATCAGTAGGCAGCTTGGCAAGTAAAAAACAAAGTAACTAAAGGTATGAGGAAGGAACGTTTCCCTCTGTATGTCGTTGTGGTTGGTTTTTGTTACTTTTCTAGTTAGTTTGACTGTTTGTTTAAAAATAATAATCTTGTTAGCTTTAAATGTTAATTTTCTGAGTATCGGCTTCAGGTTTGCTTTAAAATGCTGCTGGATAAGTTTCGGTGTCTCTGTGTGATGAGTTTTATCTGGTGGTTTTAGAAACAGTGATCGGCTGCACCGTGAGAGGGCGCAACAGCCACGGCTTACTTAACGCAGACACACATATATGACAATGAAAAACAACGCAAACAAAACAAAACAAAGCCCTTTTGCAAACCTGCTATGTCTGTTCGGTTTCCTCTGCGCAAATCCTTAGGCTATCATTTGTATAAACGCAAAACACTCGGCACTGTTTTACATTACCTGTCTGGTAGTTCCGTATTCGTAACTTGGCGGTAAAAACTACATTTCCCAGAGCTGTTGGATATTTGGCTATTTGGGACGTGTAGTTCACAGAGACACTGGAGCGCCGGCAGGGAAACCTGTTTTAAAACTACATTCCCCGTGTGGCGTTTCGCAGGCTGGAGGCAGGAAGTGTGTGGAAGTTTGTTGATGGAAAAAAGTTCTCATGGTTATTTTCATGCCAGTGTAAAAAGTTACGTTTCTCTGGTTTGGAGACTCTCAGAAGACTGTGCTGAAGCCGTTTGGAGACACCAAAGGTAACATTAAATCACTAAACAGGAGCTAAAGAGCGCAGGAGCGTTTTCAAAAGCTAGTTTCAGATGTTTTAACACTTTTTTTTAGCTAACAACGGTAACATATGTCATCGTTTTGCTGGTGTTTGAAAGATTGTAGCCACACAAAAATTTAGCTGCATCCGTTAACTTGTACGTTAGCTCAGTGGTTGTGAGCTGTAGTTTGTTATTTAGCTTTTGGGAGAAGTTCACGTCGATATCAGTACAGTTCGGCTTAGCTGTGCCCTTCGCAGTGCTGTCAGTTCAGTGCTAATATCATGTAGCTTCATCATAGATCAGTCTCGTACACTTAGTTTATCTCGTTTTTAGATTGCAAAGTGCAAGCAGATTTGGTCTGAACTGCATATTTTTTTCTCCTTGTTAGCATCGAGGCGTATGAACAAAGTCACTGCTGAGAAATGGTTGGTATGCTGCTCCTCACCGCCACACCTTTGAGGTAGTGAGCTTTAATCGAAAGCAGCCTGCTTTCTGGGTATTATAAACTTGTATCCAGACACCTCCCTGTCTTACTCATCGCGGGAGAAGACATCCACCCCGCAAAATCAGCGACAGTGGAGTGTATTGAAACCATCAGAGTAGCAGGGAAAGCATGCTTCAGGCAAAGCAGCGTGACACCCATAAGAGGAGCCCTCCGTCAGCTTCACACAGAGCCTGATATTGTCCCTGATGGAGGGACCAGTGCATGCCTGATTTCTGTCAGCAAGCCCAGGAAGCATAAGTAAAGTCTTAGTGAAGCTGGAGAAGTCTGTTGTCATCATACATATAATTAATGATGAATGAAGCTCTCCTAATAGTTTTCTCGTGACCAACTTGAACACATTTTTGAATGATTTCTTTTCTGGTGATAGGCAGACATAAGCGATATTTTCTCGTTAGCTTCTCTACTTTGTTAGCACAAATGCCATAGGATTGTATCAGCATTGCACAAATATGTTGGCTGATTTTGTAACTCGGTACATCAGGTTTTTGTGGGCAAAATCTACAAAACGGGTGCAGCAAAGAGCTGAAAAGCTTTAATACAGTTTAGGTATTATTTATTTGTAAAGACAATTGAAGCACTTTCCTGGCAAAAAGGAGAAGATCAAAAAACAAAACAAAAAACATACAGAGGCCCAGAATTTAAAAATCAGTTTATTACTACCTCACTGACCACTTTATTACTGAGTTGGACCTTCTTTTTGGTCTCAGAGCTGTCTTAAATCTTCGTGGAATATCAAGGTGCTCGAAACATTCCTCAGAGATTTTGGTCCATGTTGAAATGATGGCATCACACGGTTACTGCAGATTTGTTGGCTGCACATCCATAATGCAAATCTCCTGTTTCATCCTAAAGGTGCTCTGTTGGCTTCAATATGGTGTAGAGGCCAAGTAGTTGAATATAGTGGACTCATTGTCATGTTCAGAAAACTTCTTTGAGATCATTTGAGCATTGTGATATGCTGCATTATCCTGCTGGAGGTGGCCATCAGAAGATGCACTGCACTATGGTCATAAAGGGATGGACATGGTCAGCAACAACACTCAGGAAGGCTGTGGCATTTAAACAGTGCTCAGCTGGCCCTAAGGAGGGGAGACTATGCCAAGAGGATACCCCCCACAACATTACATCACTGCCACCAGCTGGAACTGTTAATACAAATCACAATGGATCTGTGCTTTATTGGTGTTTATGCCAAATTCTGACCCTTCCATCCAAATTTTGTTGCAGAAATCGAGACTCATCATCAGCCCCGGCAACATTCTTGAGCCTGTGTGAATTGTAACCCCAGTTTCCTATTTATCTGCCGCAACCGGTTGGGGTGATGGCAGGACGACAAGATAAATTTATAGATGCTCCTCTGCATACCTTTGTCGTAACAAATGCTTATTACTGATGTCTTCCTGTCATCTCCAGACAGTCTTGTTTTTCTGCTCCAGCCTCACCAAGCACATTGCTGCTTACTGAATAGTTTCTCTTTTTCAGAAGATCCTTCAGATCATTTTCTGCAAACCCTACAGATGGTTATGTGGGAAAATCCCAGTAGATCAGCAGTTTCTGAAATACCCAGAATAATTTAATGTTCCAAGTAGTATGATTGTTGCTATATAATAATGTTCAGCTAAGATGCACCAGTCTATTGCCCAATATATTGGAGTATATCGTGCCATAATTGCATGTGGCAGTGTCAGTAGGTGAATTTCATCTGTTGCTTCATGAGTTTTGCTCTGATTTACTGTTCAAGAATGGCATAGTATAAACTTGTTTTTTCTTTTTTTCAAGAAAAAAAGAAAAACATTCAAATATGAAAAATTAATAATTAGTGTTGATTTTGTTTTGGTGTTTCTTTGTTTGTGATCTTGCACAGGGACCAGAACATCAAGAATAATGGGGAGCGAACCAGGCCCAGTTCAGATTGTCAATGTCTGTAAGGACGATCACTCTTTCACCTTGGAGATCAATGCTTTGAGTCAGATCCTGCTGAACCCCAAGGTCCGAGACAAACGTGTGGTGGTGGTGTCAGTGGCCGGAGCCTTCAGGAAGGGGAAGAGCTTTCTGCTCGACTTCATGCTTCGATACATGCACAGACAGGTGAGTTGTGCTGTAACCTGATCCTTCCGCGTGTCTCATCATCATATCTCTGTAAGATCAGCTGAAGTTCACTTCAGAGATCAGCTGAAGTGCACTTACAGTATCAGATGCTGGACTCTCACTGTGTGAAGCTAAGCTTCAGAGCAGGATGCTAGAGCTGATTTTTGTCCTAAAGGTGTGATAACCTGTAGAATTAGTCCTGGTGTGTGGATTGCATGAGGACAGATGTGCCCCTCCCTGCTGTAACATGTGAACTAACTAGTTTACTGACTAGGAGTAAATGAGAATTTTGCCATGACCACTAAGGAGTAGAGTCTGTGAATGCCCTCTCTTAACTTTATTACTTTTATTCATTACTTTTACCATAGTGCCACCATCTGGCCTCACAACATGACTATTATGACATCTTTCAGTCACTGAACACTTTACACTCCACTGGGTACTTATTTGTTATGTAAATTATACAAAACAGTTGGGATCTCCATTCATAATTTAGGTTATGCCTGAGTGAATAGCACCGAAGCTTTACCTGAAGGCCTCGGCTTTGCTGTGATGGGGGTTTAAAAGTGAAGTTTGTATTTCTGTATCAGGACGAGGAGAAATGGATGGGTAACGATAACGAGCCTCTGACCGGGTTTTCTTGGAGAGGAGGGTCAGAACCGGAAACATCAGGCATCCAGCTGTGGAGCGAAGTTTTCCTTGTCCAAAAGAGCAATGGTGAAGAGGTACTCGAACATTTATGTGTGATTATTTGTTTTAAGAGGGTAAACATGTAAGCACTCAGATTTACTAATGGAATTCATATTGAAATATTGAGTTGATGTTCATTCATTGTTTTAGTTTTTCAGTGCCACAGTAATTTCTGGTCTCAGCCTTTCCTCTAACCTTTAGTCTGTGCTTATGACTTTATTACTCTAGCTGTATAAGAATAAAGCACATTTTGTAGGTTTGTATTTTATATGACAAAGGTTTATAAATGCGGTGGACAGATCCCTGCATGCTGCAAATGTCACTGCTACAAAGAGATGAGCTGGTTTCTGTCAGCCTCCAGCAAAGTTTAAAAGCAATCTTCTAAATTTAGACCAAGCAGTTCATCTGCCTACAGGCGTCTTTAGCTGCATTTTCTGAAAGCAATTGTTCTGGGAGGATTTTTTTCTCTAACTGTCAAAACAGGTAATCTGGTGACTTTTTTATTGTCATTTTAATGTAAAAAAAAAATTACGTTAAAGAAACTCTGCTTCTCTAAGATGGACTTTTTATACCCAATCACAACCTTGATGACCTTGACCTTAAGGTTAGAGGTCAGACATCTGTAAGCTCTATAATCATGTTTTGTTTCTAAATTCCTTGCATTCCTCATTTCTCCATGCATGTTCTGCATATTTCAGTTTCTCTGCCACACCTCAGATCAGTATAAAAGTTGAATGAATGAAAGCAAGGTTGGGCGGTGGTTCAGATACAGTGACTCATTAATACACATTTCTGTTTGGAGTATTGTGCCTCCTTGTATTTAGTGTTTCGCTCACATAGAGTTAACTTTGCCAAGCTGCCTAGGTCCACTAAGGAATGTTAAAGTATATTTGGGGAAACCTGTTTTAGAAACGTTTTTATGTCTAATTCCTCATCCATCGCCATATTTGGTCAGGCTACTGTGAAAGATCCCCTCAGTGTTATTTGTAAATTATTATTACTGCTAACTAGCTTGTCCAAAACCTTTTCATTCTATGTTTCACTCCTGTCTGGCTCACTGCCCAGGTCCTCAATATCATGCAGAGTCTCTTATCTTGCAGTCAGATGCCCTCTAACTCCACTGTCTTGAACTGCGATGGTAGTTCTGCTCTCTGAACCGCTGCAAGCTGTACCAGCAGCTGGTGGAGAACTGCTTCATATGCCACTGCACTGAGCTTGTTGAGGTTTCAGAGCGAAACTTGAGCCAGTCTAAAATCTGAAATCTGAGCACATTTCATAGCACGTGATTCCTACATTTACCCCATGTTGCGTATCTTCTCCCTCTCTGCTGCTCCAGGTGGCTGTGGTGTTGATGGACACTCAGGGAGCGTTTGACGACCAGTCCACTGTGAAGGACTGTGCCACCATCTTTGCCCTCAGCACTATGACCAGCTCCATACAGGTGACGATCTGCTCTGAGCATCACTAAATCAGTATTTTCTTGATACTGTTGTAAAGTGTGTCAACATGTTTTTGTCTTGTTTAGCTCTACAATCTCTCACAGAACATCCAGGAGGACGACCTGCAGCAGTTGCAGGTCAGTTTGGATTGGTGTTTGGAAAATCCCACCAAAGATTTTAAGCTCCATACGATTAAATCTAGTTAATGTTTAGACTTAGACTCTCACACATAATACTTTCCTCGTGGTGCTGGCTCTGATATTGTATTAATTCATTCACAGCAGCTACTTTAAGGAATCAACTTTTAAACAGTTTTGTTTGATGTACTCTGTTATGCTCATTTGTTTTATTTCATACTTGAAGTTTTTCTGCATCTGATAGAAGTAATTTCACTGCCTAACATTAGTCATGCGCCACATTTTTGAATTTCACTGTTAATTTTCCATTATGGGCATCACCTCCTCCTCTTTCTCCTTGTAGCTGTTCACCGAGTATGGTCGTCTCGCCATGGATGAGATCTTTCAGAAGCCCTTTCAGGTATCAGAAACAACGACATTCAGAGATCTGTGTTTTTTTTTGTTCTCTTGTTCTCTAACACGTTCTCTCTCCTCCTGCAGTCTTTGATGTTTCTGATCAGGGACTGGAGCTTTCCCTACGAGTACAGCTACGGGTTCAAAGGCGGGAATCAATTCCTGGATAAACGGTTACAGGTACCAGCCACGTGTTGATGATTTGGCAGAGTATCATAAATCCACTGTGGCTGTGAATTTTTATGTAACTGATCTGAAATGATGAGTTTCAGCAGTGCTTGTTTGTTTGTTTTTTATTTGTTTGTTTGCTTGGTTGGTTGTTTTTTTTTTAGGTTAAGGAGGCTCAACACGAGGAGCTGCAAACAGTCAGGGAGCACATTCGTTCATGCTTCACCAACATATCCTGCTTCCTCTTACCTCACCCTGGTTTAAAAGTTGCCACCAGTCCTGCCTTTAAGGGACAGCTCTGCGGTAAGGTCCTCAGGTTTTTGTGATATTTTTAGTTGGATGGCCTTCAGCAGAGTGCACTCCTGAGTTTAGATTTTTGTTTTTAATTTATTGTTATTTATTGTCAGATGTGGGTCCTGAGTTCAGAGACCAGCTGAAGATTTTGATTCCCAAACTGCTGCATCCAGACCGTCTGGTGGAGAAAGAAATAAATGGAAACAAAGTCACATGCAGCGGCCTGCTCGAGTTTTTCAAGGTGAGATCACAATCAGATATTTACAGGCCCTTTTTTTTTTTAGTTCACTGGCTAGAAATGTTAAATATTTGCTTTACTTTACCTGCTCTGAAGTTTTCTCTTTCTCTGAGTATAAAGAAGCTCATTTTGAAGCTGTTCACCTGAGCTAGAGACAGAGTTTAAAAAAGAAACAATGGGGGCCAATGGAAAACATGCCTTAGCCCACTTCCTTTAAAATTTGCCAGATGTTTTGAGTCTACTGCCATCCTGTGTCTATTACTGTTTATAGATCACAGTGAAAAGGCACAAAATCCTCATGTTTTTTGTAACTAAATATTAGTCTATGATTTTACGGTTCAAACAACTCGTCTACTTCTAGAAACTTTCCTTCTGCTTTGCAGTTGTAGAAATAGAAACATGTCTTGCCAGTTAGCAGGAATCTCAACAATGGCTCTGGACAGGTTTCAAGCTACCAAGATCAAGTATGTAAGGAAGTAAGTAGTAAGGAAATCCGCCCACCCATCTTATTCCAGTTACCCAGTTCAGGATTGCGAGGGCGCTGGAGCCTGTCCCCACTGGGGGGAGAAAGCCATAATTGTGATTTCAAGAGCCACCAGGATATTTAAAAAAGCTCAAATTAAGTTTTATTAAACTTTTTCCTTGTATGTTACATTTACACCAACACGGTCAGCATCTGTGGCTCATCTCACAGGCACAAAAGAAGGTCTAATCTATTTCAAGTTATATATTATGTTAAGAAGAAAAAAAGTGTACCTCCTTCTTGCCGGTATCTGTGGAACAGATGTGTGTGTGTGAGTGGTTCCTGGGTAAGCTCTTACAAAGTAGATGATTGTCTCTCTAGACATCTGCTGTCATGGATTTCTCTACTCAGAGTTCTCCATATCTGTGTCTGAACAGTCCTTTCTGTTTTGTGTCACCAGGTTTATATCAAGATTTATCAGGGAGAAGACCTACCGCAGCCAAAGACTATGCTCATGGTACGTATACTGTTTACGCCAGTTTGACCAGGCACTTAGTTTTGCTCTTGAGTAGGTCACTCTTTATCATCTTTACCATGTGTGTGTCTGTCTCACCAGGCCACAGCAGAGGCCAATAACTTGGCAGCTGTGGCGTCAGCCAAAGACCAGTATTACAGGAACATGGAGAAGGTGAGTTCATGTTAACTCTGTGGTGATCCCTGATTTTTATCATTCCCATTAGTCACTACTTTATAGTGCTTGTTGCCTCAGTAATCTACAGAGTAAAGGGGGTTACATTTATCATCTGTAATGCTCAATTTTAAACACCCTCCCTCTTTATGATTCTGTGCTTTTACTAAGGTGTGTGGAGGAGACCTGCCTTATGTTTCTCCAGAGTCCCTGGAAGAGAAACATCAATTTTTCTTCCGGGAGGCTCTTCACGTCTTTGCATCCACCAAGAAGATGGGCGGACAGGAGTTTTGTAACCGTTACCAGGTGAAACTGGAAAAGGAGCTATTGGAAATGTGGGAGTCATACCTGAAGCACAACGAGGTAAAGAGTGGTTTGTTTTACCCTCTTTTATTATCTAAGTATAAAAATCAATTAATGAAGGTAAATCGTGGGCACACGTGATTTAATTTCAGTTTTGTTCCTGATCACTTGCTCTTTCTCTTTGTATTCAAAGTCCAAAAACCTCTTCAGCGCCTTCCGGACTCCTGCTGTGCTCTTTGTCCTGGTGTGCCTCCTCTACGTGCTCTCTGGCTTGCTACTTTTTATCGGCCTGTCCACCTTCGCCATGTTGTGTGACTGCACTCTTGGTGCGGTCATGGTGGCCATGCTGACGTGGGCCTTTATCCGCTACTCGGGTCGGTACCGAAATGTGGGAGGAGCCATCGACCAGGCTGCCGGCGTCGTTCTGGAGCAGGTGAGAATAAAGGAAGAGAGGCGTTTGTGTCTCAAAGCTTTCATTGCTGGATTCTGTTTTAGTGTAATGCACCAGTTACAGCCACTAGAGGGAGCGCTTGGTGTTGTAGAGAGCAACAAAACCGCCAGGATTAAAAATAAAAAGTCTGGGTCTCTAAATAAAAACGGCTTATACAACACATTTGAACAATGTGAATTTCCACTTTAGTGCTAGTTTAGAGGTTTAAGTGTCTGAGCAGATAGCTTTGTCCTATGTTAAGCTTAAATGCTTCACTGACAGTATGAGTGTGATAGGGATCTGGGGAAAGTTCACAAACTGGTTAAAGCGGTTGTGCCCGAGGGGTTTTCCTGAGCCTAGATAAAGTGCGTTCAAACCTTTTCAGAGTAAACTTGAAAAACTTCAGCAACGAGGACACTAAGTGGAGCTCACTCACTAGCTGATCTTGAAAAGTGTTGGTAACGTGAAGTCGGAAAGTTTGAAATGCCTGTAAAAGTAGAAGTTACTTTCAGCTGCTTGCTTATTAACAAGGGGGTCTGTATGGGTAGCGCTGCATGTTTGATTTGTCAGGTTTTTATGCTGGAGACCCTTCCTGACACACTGTCACTGTTATTTACAGCGACAGTGCTGTAAACAACAGTAGACTGGTGCGTAATAAGTAAGTGAATAATGCAGAAAACAGAGATTTTTAGATGGGAAACTGTTCTTGAAGTACACTGAGAGAGAGAGAGAGAGAGCTCTGCAGGAAGTGTGATTTTTATCATGGTGGAAGCAAAAGTAAGAGGGAATTCATGACGATGTTTATGTGAAGCGAAATGTGAAGCTTAGTTTAGGTCTTCTTTTGCTGCTGGTTCAATCAATTTTGGTTGGAGAGAGACAAAACCTGCAGCTTCAGAATCTAGCACAAAAAATGGTAAACACAAAGTGCGGACCCGCCAACGCATCAGAATCTGTGAGCTGTCGGCTTTCAGCCCCGACGGCGTGTCCATGTATGTGCCGTCGGGTGAGAAAGCCACATCTCACTGATTCTGATGCATCGGTGGGTCCGCGCTTTGTGTTTACATCTTTGTGCAGAATCCTTGTACCTGCTCTCATTTACTGTTTAAGTTGTTTGGTGGTTGTCGAAATGTTTATGAGGTTTAACCTGAGATTCTGGCGTTTCTGGCAAAATACATTTATATTTAAAAGTTGGATTTTAAGAAATCAATATCACGTTATTCAAGCTTGAATTGATTTTAATCGGAAAATCGATAAGGAGGTGGTGAAGAAAGGAAAAACATTCAATGTATTTAAAAAATGACAGAATCAGAAACATCAGGCATCATTTTTTGTACAAAAATTATAAATTCCTTCAAAAAGAATATGGGACCACACAGGTGTGACTACATGAAAATCACAGGTTAATTATGTGGGCTGCTAGAAAGCTGACCGCCTCAAGTTGTTAAACTGAGTGTTTAAACGACTCTGCTTCATTACTTGATAATCACCAAAAAGCTGTGAATTTTTTTTTCCCTTGCCCTCTAAACTTCTCCTGTGGTTAAATATTGTAGTCACATTTCTTAACTTAAGGCTGATAAATTACAAAAAAAAGACTACTTCTTATTTTAACCACATGAGAAAGCAAAATTGTTTGTAGTTGATACAAACTGCACAAAAATGTGACTGACCTATGGAGATAGCTGCATGTGTTTTCTGGTTTCTCCACAAAGACATTAACATCGTTGGCTTTGGTTGTTTACCAGGCAGGAATTGTGAGAGGAGAAGTTTAAACCCTTTCCATTTTCTTGCCTTCATTCACCTGGCTGGTGGCAGCATGAAGTGGATATCCAGCCCACTGGACTCTAGCCTGTGGCTCTTCTGAGGGACTTCGAGCCAATTTTTTTATAGGTCATCCTAGGTCAGCTACATGGTCTCCTTTCAGAATACCTCACCTGGGGTGCATCCTAGTCAGATACCCGAACCACCTCAACCTGCTGTGTAGGAGTAGCAGCTCTGCTCTGACTGAGCTGCTCATCTCTAAAGCAGAACCCGGACACCCTTCAGAGCAGGGATGTCAGAACTCATTTTATCGTGGGTTGCATACAGCCCATTTTGATATGAAGTGGGACAGACCAGCAAAACTCCTTTTCTATTAATGTAAAGACATTTAGCTAGACATTTAATCCTATTTAATATAAGAAAAAGAAGTGCATTTTCAGCAGTACATCAGTTTTTTTAATGATAAAAAATTGCTGCTGCAGTAAATGAAAGTAATCTGTCAGTATGAATAAATAAAAATGTATATTTACAGATTATTTGTGTAACTATATGTACACATGTAATCTGTAAAATTACAAAAGTTCTAGTAGCTCTCTGCCCTGACATGGCAGTGGGGCAGGTCCCTTATCAGTTGGAAAAGCTGCGAAATTTATGAAAATTAATGCTATCCTTTAGTTGTTTCAAAGCCATCAGTGGGCTAGATATGAGGCTTTGTCTGCCCAATTCAGGCCCCCAGGCCTTATGTTGACACCCCTGCTCCAGAGGAAGCTAATTTCCGCTGCTCATATCTGTGATCTCATTCTTTCCATCCCTACCCTCATGGCCATAGGTGAGTTAGATCTACTAGTCTATAGACAGCGTTGCGTTCACGCCTTTACCACAGCAGACCAGTATGACGTGGATATGAATGTCAGAAAGTCTAACACTGGGGACACCAATGGGGGAGGGGAGTGGATGGGGTGCTACACCCGTTTCCTGCACCCTACCCAGTGTAGGGGTGGGATGTTGTTTCAGAGGGTGCATCCGTTCGCCCACACTCTAGAGGGGGGATGCGTATGTGTCATTGTGTCACTGGTGTGTGGGTGTGTGTGTGAATGATTGGCCTGCATGTTTGTTTATATAAGTGTACACGGTCAATTTGTCTGTGTGTCTGGGTATGGCTGGGCCTGAGCTGATAGAGTCTATAGAGCTCATCTTGGAGCAGTCCAACACTGAGCTGCTGTGTGGGGCGGGCATGTCTGAAGCTGCTGAGCCATCTGACGAGCAGCTGAAGCTGAAGGAGTATATTTGTTATTGCATTGTGGTCCAACTGTATAACACATGCCAGTTTTCACCAGTTATTTGCAGACTGTGTTGGAGTTTGATGGCCTACATACAGCAGACTTATCAGGGCTTGTTTTCTGAAAGTGGCTCGACTGTTACTTCTTGTAACGGAGCTGATAAGAGAGGTGAGACTGAACCATGACCATGCAGTAAATGTGTGACCCACGAAGCCTCAACAATGAGCTACTGAAGGCCAGTTTGATGGTGCTCTTTGTGGATTATTGTAATGCTTTTACAAATATTTGTTGCTGAACAATGGTGATTATTAAGAACAGATGAAAAAATAAAAATGTATGATGTATGTATCCAACATGAAAAAGGACTGAAACAGAAAATGAAAGTGTTCCAGCCCTCAGAGGCTGTCTGAAGTCCATTCTTGAATCTTGAGTTCACTTTCCTTACAAGTTCCTCGACCGTGCCATCGCTGGCAGAGTTTAAAAACGGTGATGGATACAGCAACCAGAACTGAAGTCAGTGAACACTGCAAGCACTCACATCAGCTCTCTCTCTCTCTCTCTCCTGTTCTTTCTCCTTTCAGGCCACTGTGATGCTGAACAAGTCGAGAGGGACAAGCATGGTGGACCACAAGAAAACCCGTTAAAAGACCTCCACACTCTCTTCATAATGCAATGCAAACGGCGCCCACAGCAAGCACACAGTCAGCACCCAAAGCCTTATCATGCCACCCAACCACAACAACACTGACACGGGGTAGCGAGATGATGCCACTTCACCAGCATCTCTATTATGCACAATATTCTGCCTGTCAAAGGTTCTGTTATTCTCTAAGGCAGGGACGTAAACTGTATTTTATGTCTTAAATTGACACTGCCATCACTTTACAAGTTTACAATTGGTCTTAATAGACAAGTCAATGTTTACCTTAAACCTAAAAACACTTTTATTTTCTACTTCAAGCTTAATGCAACTTCGTTGGCCGTATGTTGCTCAGACAGGGTTTCTGCAGTGTATCTTTAAATAGTTTCCTAAAATGCTAGCTTTAAAGCGTATACATTTATTCAGGTTTCTGTGAGGTTTTCTTCGTTTGCGCACATTGACTTTAAAACATTCCAGCTTGTTTGTAGATTGGCTTCATATTTTAACATAAACTAGCATTTCGTGGGAGGCTGAATGGCACTGCTTTGAGGGGAGAATAAACACAGTTTTTTGCTCTACACAGCACAGCATGGAGGCTGTATGTAATGGGAGATTCACTTGTTTGTTCTTTTATGGAAATATGCTATCCTTTGTTGATCTGAGTACTAAATAATAGACCACATGGAATATACACTCCATAAAAAATTCCAAAGGAAAGACAGTATTAGAATGCTGATAAGTGTTGATTGACCAAATAAACTGCTTTCATTATGTTAAGAGTGAGTGCTAATGTAAAATTTTAATCATGTCAAAAATCATTGAGTTTAAGTGATAATACAGTCCAAAGCATAAACAGGATAATTCTGTCTCTTTAAAGACATTTAAACATGCTAGTAATTTAATTTGAGACATACGTGAAACTAATGGCAAGGAAAATGTATGAATAGAACAAAAAAAAAAACAGGAGAAATGAGCAGAAAATAGTAGCACAGCTGACATCCTGAATTTTTGTACAAGTGTTTCATTTTTCAGAGGGCTGCAACACTTGGACGCATTATAATCATGTAACATATGGTATTGTTAGTCATGCTTTCCCCTCAAATGATCTTGTGATGTTTTAAGTGACGGGTAATGGTCTATACTGTCAGCAGAGAGATAACATGGTGACACCCCACCCTATTCAAAAGCCCCACTGGTAAAATAGCTGTAAGTAAAGTGAATGTTTAAACTGCTTTACATTAATTTGTTCTATAACAAATTAATGTAAAACTTGGATTTATCTGGCTCCCAGTTCAGCTCAAAACTACCGTTTCAAATGACAGACTTTTACTGCGAAAGAAAAATAATCAATATGGGCTAACTTGATTCTTACATCCTTGTTTGCATGGAGCAAGTTAACCATTTAATCTTTAGCAAATCAGCAAGTTATACTGAGGAATAAAAAGCTGGACCACTCAGTGGATTTATTATATTTTAGTTTGTCTTTGTGGGGCCAAGCAGGGGCTGCTCAGAGTAAATCAGGTAGTGGATTAAAGGACGATGATTATTTGTAGCTATGCCCTACATCTCTAAATATGATAACGTGCATGATAACGTGAAGATGGCTCCTGTAACTATGCAGCAGTATGCACTTTAATAACTATTCCAAAAAAACTCCCCAAAAGCTGTACAGTGATGCTTTATTCTCACAGTGATACCATATTACTCTTAATGATACAAATCCACATAGTAAAGGGCCAAAAATTCCCAAATTGAATATGATATTGAATATTTGTGATTTTTGACCATCATTTTGCACTTTCCATTTCTGTCTCTTTCCACGAGAGGAGGGAACTGTTTAAATTTTTTTAAAAAAGCAGTTATTATTGCACTTCCCCTCTTCTTTGGTGCTTTTTGTACACAGCTTGTTCCAAAGGCGAGCAAATGCATGCAAGTAGTCCCAGCTAATGCAGTCATCTCTTGCAGGTGCATGGTGGCTTTAACTTGAGAAGTGCTGTTTTATAAAGAATAAACAGGAGCCTCAAACTGTTGATCCAGGGTTTCTGGTCTGTTCATTTCTCTGCCGTTTCCACCAGCAGGCTTGCCTCTGTGAATAAGCAAATCAGCACAGTTACAAAAATACTACTTATGCAAAGCTCTTACATCGCCATTGTATTTGATGTATCTGCGCAGCCAAAGAATTGATTGCCACAGATTGCATTTGAATTTTTGAATGATATTGGATTAGATTAAATCACATTAAACTCTGTTGTCATCGTGCAGCGAGAGCCTAGCAAAATGCTGCTCATAAAACTACATAGTGCAAGCAGTACTCAAGTGAATGTAGGTCTTATAAACACGGATTATTGCACAAATGAGCAAAACACTGATAAAGAGAAAGTGTAATATGACAGGATACATGTGTGTTTGCAGTACAAATAATCAAGCAGTTTACATTATTCAATAATATTCAGTCCAATGAATGAGTAATGCACATAAACAATGAGTCAATACAGTATGTCATGTAACATGTAAAGTATACGTACTAGTAATACAAAGTGGGTACTGTGCGGTAGGTATGTAGCTACAATATGAACAATAATAAATTGTAGGCTACTGTATGAGTTACTGTAGCTGTCTCCATTAATCTGTGTTGCATCTTTGTCCAACAAACTATTATAAAACTGTATTTTTTATAGTTTTCCCTCTGCACCCCACCACAGTGGATTTTAAATCAGTCAATATGGGATTGGATTTTAGACTTTAATTCAGGATATTTATCTGAAGTGTTGCATTAACTGGTTAGAAATTACAATACTTTTTATACACAGTCCCCCGTTTTCCCAAATTTGAGGATAACAATTAATTGGACAGTTGACTGACAATTATTTTCATGGCCAGGTTAAACCTGGTCCCTCTTATTTCATCACAAATGAAGCAAACATTGTGTGAACCTGATTCAGTGTGTGAAATTTATGTTTTACAGCTTTGGCTTTAATTTTAAATATGGGGACCAAGGAGATGTCAGTACAGGTGAAGGAGGCTGGAAAGACCACACAAGGAAATTTAAGTGCATGATGACAGAATTGTTTCCATGCTTCAGAAAAACACCTTCATACCATCAAACCAAGTCAGGAACGCTCTCAAGCAAGTAAGTGTATCATTGTCAAGGTCTAAATTCAAGCCACACCTTCATGAATGGAAATGCAGAGGTTTTGGAACAATGTACCAGATTAGACTTTACCAGGAAACGCATGAGCAGATAAAACCAAGATTAACTTGTACCCGAATTTGTATTATTACAGGACAGTCTAGGCAATGAGGCAACAGGGTTTTTTTGTTGTAATTTTACACATTTATTTCTTACAAATTAAGTCCAAAGAGTCCCACTGACAGATTTATTTCATTCATTTGAACTTACTACTAAAAACAGTAATGTAATGTGTAGTTAAAATTCTTTACACTGACAGAAAGAGGAGTTTAGATGGTCTGGCCCACTTGAAATGTGGCCCATAATGTAAAATTAACTTGACATCCCTGGTCTAGGCCCTTAGAAAGCAGGGATCTTATAATAAATTTTACTTGCAGATAAGATAAAAATTCTTAATCCTTTCAAGAGTTTTACTCCCCACATAAAGGGAAAGATATTCCACTAATGGCCACACATTTCTGTAGCACGTTTAACATCACATGAGAATAATTATGTTGTATTTAAAATATATCAAATTTTCCTCCTGGAGCCATTCCCAGCTGGCAGTAAAAGAGATGCCTAAAATTATAGGCAATATAATCCTCTTGAATAAGTGAAAGCCTTACTTCTCCTTTTATATGTTCATAGAAAGCATTAACCCACCAGTGAGGGAACTCGGGATGTATACAAGCCATAAGAAAGGACAGCTTTGTTGACATTTGTTTCATTTTAATGACTTAGATCCACAGCGATAAAGGAAACACTGTCCACCTCTTTGCTGCCCTCTCTTGTAGTCTTTAATGTATATATAGTGTTGTTCTTTTTTTAAACAATGAATGAAAGGCCATGACACCATCTTTGTTTTTATTCCGCGTAATGAATGTAGGTCAGTTTGCAAGCAGCGTGTTTACATGGCATCGCCGTAACTCGACCCATATTCCGCATAAGTCTGCGTGCACGAACTGAAATTTTTGCCTCATTTCACACCCTGTATACATGCACGGACTCTGCTATCCGCCTCACGTGTCATTCTCGTCATTCATTTTCCACGCTGGCTTCGTTCTGCCTGAACATCTGCCCCCCGTCCTTTCCTCTCTCCCTGACTGCGTGCAGACGCCGTCCGTACAAAAACTCCGCTACAGCGAATTTCGGGTCCCTTGTTTCCTTATATGGTGATGAGCGTCGCAGCCTGGCCCCTCCCTAAAACTGTGAGCGAGGCGCGTGCACTAACCGCCGCCGCCGCTCACCGTTCGCTTCCATATTTGGAAGTGAGTTCGACAAAAACCACAAGGGGGGGGGGGGGCAGAGGAGAGGAGAGAGGATGGATGATGAAGATTTTCCTCCCACTCTGGAAACCCGCTCCGCGTCCGGCTGGGAGATGAATGTCGGTCATTAACAGCGACAGACTGGTCTCACCTATCAAACACCCCTCACGCGGTTTATGTAATAATTATCACGGCTTTTAAAGGGCAGTTAAAAATGGCAACTGGAATAAACGCTGCAGTCGTGCTATTTTTACTCATCATTAAGTGCCACTGAAGGTTAAATAGGTCTCACTTGCCGAGATTTGTAGGTTTTTCCACATTTTAAGAAAAACACATATTCCCATAATGCACTCTGTTATCGGTTTGGTATGTTTGATTTGTTCACGTACACTTGCCGCCACCACCCTAATGAAATATACATATACAGTATCAGATGGCAATGGGAAAATTGTGAAACGATACATATTATATATTTAAAAATATTATATATTTAAAAATGAGTTGAAAATTAAACCAGGCGCCACTTAGTGCCTGGTTTCATTTTGCGTGGATTAGATTCGAGGCCCTCTCTGTGTTATCGTCATGTTTGTTAATGACCAGTAGGCACAACAGCCGGACTACCGCGGTTAACAGACATTCACTCCCGCTCGTGCACTTTGGTCTAGCCGGGGCCGCGCTTAAGGGCGCGTTCACGCTTCGCATCCAGTGTTTGTGAGCAAGAGCGACGATTCAATCGCCCTTTCAATTTCTACCAGACGCAGACGAATCCAGAGCTACAGCTATGGTAGGTTTAACACAGCCTTTTCGTACTTTTGTATTATTTATGCATTCTCGATGGTTTTTCTGCCTAATAATGACTCACTTTAAGCCCGCGGGGAGTTTTAACTGGGTTTAATTTGTAAGTGTTTTAGCGTCACTCAAGCCGGCTGTATGCCGCAGGAGCCTGTGCTAGCGCTTGGCTAGGCTGGGGAGTTGACTAGGAAACTGGATGGCTAATAATGCCGTAACGCAGTGTAGTCTTTCAGTGTTCGCATTCAGTAAACTTTCCGAGCGGCAATTTTCACACGATGGAGATAACAGACTAGGTTAATCACTAACGATTTTTTTAAGTAAAAGCCACTGGCGCCATTTCGTTCATCTCCCAAGTGTTTCGCCGACAAAAAGCCGCTTTATCGAGGGGCCCCTGTCTGAGTTAACGTCCGCACCGTTGCCATGACACTGCTCCGGTGTTTCCACTGCATCATGTTTCAGTTATTTCACCTGTGCTCGCCCGTGTTCCCGCATCACAGGGCTGCGGCGCTGGCAGGTGCAGCAGCGCCCGTGCCTCCGGGGCTGCCCGGCTAGCTGTATTGTTAGCCGGAGTAGCTGCGTTACAGTGCAGCCAGAAATGACACCCATTATGGCGCTAGCTGAAATTTTCTTCTTCTTTGTCTGTACACGGCTCCCATACTGACGCTGTTTTAAGTGCTGGTGCATTCGTAAAGCATTATTATTATTTCTATTATTATATTATCCCACAGTGAGGGCAAAAGCACAAACCGCATGATTGTGGTGGACGAACGCCGTGAGAATAAATGTGCGATTTGACAGACGACCGGTCCTTTTTAGAGCAGTTTTGCCTTATATAGCAAGCTAGCGTTCACATGTGCGTGTGCTGCATTCATGGCCCCACCCTGAATTTGGTGCAAAGACCATTTTGTTTGGGGCTGTATTTTTTTTTTTTATGTCTCAGCAGTTAGATTGGACCTATCGCAACTGCGCCCCCGGTAGCTTTACTCCGTTTCTTCAGGGAGGAACCGCATCTTTGACCGGATTATTACCGTTATGAAACGCCAATTTGGCAGCGTTAGGGGCCGCTTGCTAGAAGCTAGCGGGGCCGCTGTGTCTTCACGTTCGGCGCTGCGCATCTTTTATTTTGCGTTGCGCATCTAATTCATACAGCTGTTTACTCACGCGGGTCGGGGGGAAAATAAATAGATGTCTATTCGTTCATTCATTCATTCATATGTGAAACACTAGAGAAGCAGGAATAGTTTTCCCCCACCGCCCCCAAAGGGAAAAATTATGTTTATCTAAGTACTATCGCCATTTTCCTCGCTATCCTCACAGACGTGCACTAAATCACCCCGGGAGTCTAGATATAAGCCTGCCGTGGTCTTCCGGTGAAATTGTCTTGCAGCATAAAGGTGAGAGGCCTGTAATCCTGATAAGGAAGACTTGGACTGTGACTCCTTTGTACTGATTCAGTTGAACCTTGGCGTCAGTGATTATCATTAGATAAGATTAGAGCTGGGTCTGAGCGCAGTCATAACGGTTCCTCAAAAAAACAAAAAAAAAAAACTAGTAGCATCTCTTTTTATTATTATTTAACAGTTGCAGGCCATGTTTGGTGGTTGTAGTCCTTATCCCTTCCTTCGAGGAAGAATGCAGTGAGATGACTGTGCTTTCTCATGTGCAAAATAGTGTGTAAACTTGGCCAAACTGCAAAGGCACGGAGAAATGGTGCAGTACCAGTCTTACTTTCTTAATTAAGTAGGGCTGCTAACTGGTTAATTATTACTCTGGAATTCTCGTTATCTTACAGGCCTTTAACGCCCTGAGCAAACATACAATGTCTGCCCCGGGCTGCTCCCCCAGTTTTCCGTGTTTCCTGCCCCATTATTTCCTTTTCATTGTCTTTTTTTTTCTCTCCCATTGCTGGGGGATCTGTTTTTTTTCCTTTCCTGTAAGGGGCCTTAAACAGAGTCAGAAGACATGACTGTGACAGTGAGCTTGGGTAGCCTGTATTATACATTTCAACAGAAGCTTCATTGTTCATGACTAAGGCCGACGCTGAAATGCTCAATTCCTGACCACACCCTCACCCACGTGGTCATCTTTATAGCAGAGATGCCTGTTGCGTGGAGAAAGGCCGAAGCTGGGTAATGTTTTATAACTGCTCGTCCAGTCATAGTCACAGAAGTGTAGACACACCTGTTAGCTGAACTTACAGGGTTTTTTATGTTCAGTGTGGACTTTGGACAGTCTAGACTGGCCACAGTTTGCCGTTTTGTTTTCACTATTCCCTTGTTATATATTATTAAGGAAATTGTGTTTTTTATGACAAAATCATCAGTGTTTATTTAATTGAAACTCGTGAAAATATTCCGATTTGTTTTATCCAGCCCACATCTGGTAATCGCTACATCTTTTGTGCGTTCAAGCCTCCTCATCAGTCACTGGGAGTGTTCCTGCTCTCTCTCTCTCTCTGTGATGGTCACATGCCACCCTCTCAGGCCATTCTTCAGCCTAACGATGTCTGTATTTACTGTAGTTGTCACGTCTGGCCTGTTGAAGACCACAGCCTCGCGTTGACGAAGCAGTGACTATAGAAAAGTGACAAAAACCCACCCTTTTGTTTGACTCCAGCTTAAAATACATTCAGTTCCTGTGCATCTCCTGCCAAGTTAAACAGTTACTATAAAAATATACCATCACCTTTTATAGTAAATGCAGAGGGGCTGAAAAATTTACAGGGTTTTGAAGAAAAGAAATTCCAGCAGACCCGAAGCCATTTCTGCTTGGTTTGTATCAGGGAGGACACAATTATAATAAGAATGAACGTCAGTATTTTACATGCCAAAATGTTCATGGCATTGTTTTTTGAAAAAACTCGTGCAGAGTCAGACAAACGAATGAATAATGATTCCAGTGATGGGCGAGGAAACAGGTTTGGGAACCTTTTTTGAACTTTAATTCTCTATGGTATGTTTTTCCAGTCTGAATAACATACTTGTGTAAACTATCTAGTGTTTGGTTTATGTTCTGAATAATCAAAAAGTTTTTTTTAGTTCATTGTAAACAATTGAAATAAAAAGTATACTTTAAAAAAACTTTAAAGCTACCTCAAGTGATGTATATGAACTTGGAACACTAAACAAAATGAAAAACAAATTTAGAGGAAATGGCTTTTTAGTTTTTAGTATTAGTTTGGTAAAACATTGTTATCACAGCTTTCCTAATGAGGTAATATCCTGGATAACCTGTTTCTCTGTCAGATCCGCCTCTTGCTTTTCGCATCTGGTTTCAAAAGATGGTGATGGCAAAGACGCTTAGTTCAAGGCTTCATAACAAGCCTTCATAAACTAGTGGATGACATCAGTGGCTGCATCTATCTTTTATTATGTAGATAATACTCACATTTGAAAAGTTAAAGGCATTTTTTGCAGTCTTGTTGATGAGTAGAAGCATTAGTCAGTTCACATTAATAACATTTTGTTCTTAATTTTGGAACTTAATAAACTAGTGGCTCCATATTTTGTGAATTATGAGTTATATACTGTACTGAAGCTATTCAGGCATGTTAGGGAATTACTTGAATTTTGAAGAGTTGCTTTAGGGCAGCTGTCGTGATGTTGATAATATGAGACTCTGTATTAACACATGGTTCGATCCTTAGGCCTCCGGTGTGAAAGTCACAGATGAAGTCATCACGGTCTTCAATGACATGAAGGTGCGTAAGGCTCAGCCAAACGAGGACGAGAAGAAGAAGAGGAAGAAGGCCATCCTGTTCTGCCTGAGCAAGGACCTGAAGAACATTGTTCTGGACGACGGCAAAGAGATCCTCGTGGGCGACTTGGGAACCACCGTGCAGGACCCATACCAGCACTTTGTGAAGATGCTGCCCCCAAACGATTGCCGCTACGCTCTGTATGACGCCACCTACGAGACCAAAGAAACAAAGAAGGAGGACCTCGTCTTTATCTTCTGGTGAAAGCAACCGTTATTACACATTTAAAAGTTTTTGAGCTTCATTAAATTGACATTAGAGTTAAATTGTTTTCCTTACGTCCCAGGGCTCCAGATAGCGCTCCCTTGAAGAGTAAGATGATTTATGCCAGCTCAAAAGATGCCATCAAGAGGAAATTTGAAGGTGAGTGTCTGGTTGTGATCAGAGAATCATCAGAAAGAAGTATTCACACTTGATCTTGAACCACACTCAAACCTGAATTATGTAAACGCTCTCGAGACAACACAACAGAGGGTATCACCTGACTCTTCTGTCTCCCTCAGCTCACAAAGGATGAATGCATCTTTGAGTTAATTGTTTTAGCTCGTCAATATTATAAGTGACGAGCCCCCCGTCCCCAGTATCACAATACTTTATTAATCCATAGGGAAATTATGTATTGGATGTTGTTGTTCATAGATGCGATGGGTGGATCCTTTAAGTGTGGCCACATGTGAGCTTAAAGATGAAAATAAGATTTTTGGTGAGTAGAGACGCTGTTGCAATTGTGGTGTTTAGTGAGGGTGGATATAACGGTGAAACCCAGCACTGCACAAGACTTATGATTTTCATTTTATTAGCCAATGAGCTTTCTGATTCTAATAATGACCACAAGTTGCATGTTTTATTAATTATCATATGAAATTAGTGGTCAAGTCTGTAAAGTCATCTGGGATGTGTTTACTGAGGTCTCAGATTGAGGGAACAGAGGGTCATTTTCACAGTGCACTTCCATAAAGAGGTGCCCCCTGCTGGGCTGCAGTCAACCAGAGACGATCATGAAGTGAAACATGACTTGAAGTGTTTCTTTTGGTCAATACGTTTGCTGATGGTGTCGCACCCAGCTTTTATATGATTTTTAAACTCATCATGGTCCCCGTATTTTATTAAGGTTAAAAACAAGATTTGTGACACAAGGAGGAGCTTTGTTTGTTTTTTTGCAAGCCATAAAATGTTTAAGAACCACTGCCCTATGAGCAAATGCTTGGTGATGGTTGACATGAAGACGAAAGAAGAAAATGAAAAGAGGAGCAGAAAACACGAGAAACTAACAGGGCCAAGCTACAGGAGAGAGAAAAGACAAGAATTAATGACATGCTGTAGTAGCATCTAATAGGGCTCAGTGCATCATGGGAAGTTCATCAGCAGTCTGAGTCTATAGCAGTATAAGTGAGAGTGGTTCAGGGTCACCTGATACAGCTCTAACCATCAAAAAGAAAGTTTAATGCTTGATCTTATGAGCAGAGAGGAGTGTTTGTCCCCTGAACCCAACTGGGAGAGGAGTCTAATAGCTGAAGTATCTGGCTCCCATTTTACTTTTTTAGAAACTCAGGAACCACAAGTAAGGCTGCAGTCTGAGAGGGGACTGCTGTATTGGGATAATATGAGACCATGATTTCTATTAGAGCTCATTTGGGACTTTGTGTGTCTGTCCACCTTAGGTTTTTGTTTGTTGGTTATTTAAGTAATTTTGTATTAAAATGAAGTGGATTTGAAACGCTTCCAAATGTCAGGCATTGTTTGTAGGATGAGTGAATATTTTCTTCTGTTAAACCTGTTTGTCAGTGTACATTCATCAAATGAGCTCACCTGCTGAGTTTTTTTCCCCCTTGATGCATAACTCTGGCTGTCTGTTTTGCAGGTATTAAGCACGAATGGCAGGTGAACGGTTTTGAAGACCTTAAAGACCGGCACACTCTGGCAGAAAAGCTCGGTGGCTCATCGGTAGTCAGTCTGGAAGGAGCTCCTTTATAAATATCCCTCCCCCTCCTCTCCGGCTTCGATTGAGGCCTTTCAGACACATCTGTCGGGTTTAGCTGTTCATTCCAGTGTGGTGTGGAGAAGGGCAAAAGCAGAACCAGCATCAATTCGTGGGACTCTCGGGGAGGGATATCATGGGTGGGTTTTTGGGGTCAAGTGACAGTTTTAAAAAAACGACAACAACAAAAATAAAACAACCACGAATCAGACTGTCATTCCAGTTCATGCAACGTAAAGATTATGAACAAAACACAAAGGAAAACATTAAGATACAACTGACGAAGGAAAATGATGACGATGATTAAAACTTAAATACACACAGTTCATGTTTAAGGACAGGGTTTCATTCTTTCCAGGTTCCATTTGACTGACTGCAGAGAAAGAGACGGTCAGCAAACCTTCTAGTTTCCCAACCACTGAATCCTGACAGATAATTGTTCCAACTACATTTTTTTTTTTTTTGTTTTTTTTGTTTGTTTGTTTGTTTTCTTTGCCAAACTTCTAGTTAAGTTTTGTAAGTGTGTATAGTTGAGTAGGTGTAGTAATGAACTAATTCATTTGATTACAGGAGCTGTATAAAAACACTCTGGGGGAACACGGTTAAATATATATAATTTTTTTTCTTTGTTTTGTTATTCCATTGTTCTTTTTTTGTTTTTGAAAGGTTCCAAAACTTGAGCAATTCCTTTATATTTCCAGTTCCGGGTGAGAAAAAACATGACATTTGATGTAGTGAACAGACATTCCTTGTACTTGTTAAAACCAGGATTTCCTCAATTTAAAAACTTTGGTGTTATGAAGGTCTGATGGGGAGCGATGTGTATATGAAGGACCAGTGGTCAGAGTTTAGACTGAATACTGAATGGTGGATGTTTTGTATCGTCTCCTTATCTCTAATAAAAAGCACTAAACTACTGACTCGTGCTGCTCTTGAGTTTGTTTACTCTCAGCAGTGTTTTTGCTTTTTGATGATGCGTGACACAGAATTATTTTTAGTAGCTACATGGTCATGGGGGACCAGTATTTAAAGCACAACCTGCATGTCCAGTCCAAAAAAATCCATATCATTTTGCATGAAAGTGTCCTATGTTCAGTTAATGTACTGAACAATATTTCTTGATGAAATATTCATATTGAAAATATTTACTGACAGATTGCCAGCAAAACGACAGTCGGTGAAAACCAAATAAACCCACTGAGGGCTGAAAATTTTTAGAAATCAGACTTAAAACTGTTTAATTAGTTTTCATCAGTGTAGATTTTGAATTTACAACCTGATTTTTAGTTTACTGTCAAATCTTGACTATATTTGCTTGACTAATTGACGGCCTTGGTCTAATAAGAAAAATTCATTCTACATCCCCCAGTCTCTCTCTCCCCCCCCCCCCCAAAAAAAATGGCATGCTGTAAAATCAAAATGGAAAATAAAAAACACAATGCAATGATTTGCAAATCCTAAACACAAAATTTATTCACAAAAGAACACAGGAAAGATTCCAGCTGATCATCAGTCTCTCATTTATTTTGTCTCATGGAGTCTCCAAATGTTTTCCGTTGGCGGTAGAATGACTGGTTCTTGCATAGCGCTTTTCTACTCAAAGCACTTTATGTAACTTGTGTCATTTACCCACACACACCCATAAGTGCTTTCTATCTAATATTCACACACCGATGGATGCAGAGAGCAACTTGGGGTTATCTTGCAGACTGGAGGAGCCAGGTATCGAAATGGCATCTCGCCAATTAACAGATGACCTGCTTTACCTCCTGAGCTTCAGCCACTCCCAAGTCTGGGCTGCAGGTCAGTTCAGCACCCGGACTCTACTGCAGTGAAGCCATACTGTTGTAATAGAAGCAGTATGTGATTTAGCAATGTCTTGCTGAAATATGCAAGCTTTCAATGAAGCTCCATCATGCAAAGATGAAGCAATGTATGCTTCCATTGCTTCATCTTTGCATGATGGAGCTTTAAGCTGAATTTGTGGACTAAACAGTGAACTTTTTTAACAAACAATGATTTCTGGAAGTGCTCCTGAGCCCGTGCAGTGATTTCCATGACAGAATCGTGGGTGTTTTTAAAGCAGCGCTGCCTCAGTCCCCGAACATCACAGGCATGCAATATTGATTTTCAGCCTTGTTCCTTGTGCACACAGATATCTTCAGATTCTCTTCATCTGTGGATGATAATATGTACTGTAGATAATGAGATATTCAAAAATCTTCACGATTTAGCCCAGCCTTTTTGAGCCACCAGCAAATTCAAAATTAAATAATATTTTTATCTAAAATGTTAAACGTTTTGTGTTTATGTTTTATTGTAAATAAAATATGGCTTTATGAGATTTGCTAACCGTTCTGTTTTTATTTACATTTTACAGTGTCCTAACCTGGAATTTGGACTGCAGTTTCTGCAGGTAGACAGCTCAGTTTACCTTAAAATGAGCCGGATCATAAAATAAATACAATAAAATCATGTAACTTGAAAAAAAAAAAAAACACCTCTGTGTGCCCTCTTTAACACTAATGTCTTTAGTTTGCATAGCCATCTAGGTCACATGTTGACACTCCTGTGTTGGATTTCTCAGTCTAAAACAAGGGGTGCCGATCTGTTTTTAGTTCCTGGGCTACATATAGCCTAAATTGTCTTAATCAGGATCAGCCTGCGAAACTATCTCTTAATAACCCTTAAAAAAAAAACAAATTAAAAAAATTGCTTGTCTTTATTTAAGTATAACAAATTTTAAGTAGATTTTGAAAATGTTCACATCTGAACATCTAAATGTCAACTACTGACACCCACCTAGCCTGAGATATCTTAATAAGAGTAAGACGTCTCCGTTTTTCCATATTACAAAGAAATGCTGCCATAATAACTGGCAGCTCATTACCTAAACTCTGCCCCACAATTAAAAAAAAGAAAAACAGCAACTTTTATGGATTATTGACTTTTAAAACCACAATTTTCTGTCTTTAATGGTTCATTGTAGAGTGGAGTAGAGTTGGTCCCCTACCGATCACATGTGGAGTGGCTCGATCTCCAGCCTTTGGTAAGACACTGAACACAGTGCAAAAGAATGATAGCTAGAAAGTGCTTAAAAGCATAGACTAAAACAAATAAATGTGTGAGTGAATGTGGTTTGTAGTATAGAGTGCTTTGGTATGAGAACCGTCCAAAATGCACACCGCCTTCATTTTGCAAAGCCCATTCAGACAGGTTTGAGCCTCCGCTTGAGGCACAGCCTCTTCTGTTCTGCAGTTCTGCAGACTCCTCTAACTGGATCATCACTCCTCCACAGCGGCAGCAGGTGTTATGACCACAGGAGGGCAGCACAGCACCACTCCTGAACCAGAGTCAAGACTATGGACACGCACAGTTATAAATCTCTGTTTATTAAAATATACCAAGCATCTTTTTTTAAAAATAAAATAAAGTCAAAACTCTGTGTTTCCAGTCCGGACCAAGAACAGCAAACTGTCTCCGCTCTCAAGATACCAAAAACCAAGTCCCCAAAGCCAAAGCAGGAAAGATGCAAATACAGCCTTGGTGGATTACATTTATCCACAGTAGGAAAATAATGTGCAGCTACTGACACACACATGAGTTACAGTGTTTTTTCCCCCTCTTGTTAAAAGTGGCTTCTGTTAATGCTGTGGAAACACTGACTTATTAATCTGACTGCGAGTGAAAACATATTAAAAGATGCCGTTCTGATGATCTCACAGGCTGGTTTATTTAATAGGCCCAGAGGTTACAGGGAGCAAATTAAAGACAGAGAGAAATAACTCAGTGTTGAAATGGATCAGATATTTGACCCTGTGTGTGTTTTTTTTAAAGTCATTTTGAGCTTTATTGTGTTTTTCATGCTCTGCTTTAAACCTCCTGCCTTTGGTCTTTCTCAGTCCTGGACACAGTCTAGCCGGTTTCCATGAACCCAGTAACAGATCTGAGCGAACTTTAAAGGAGTGATGCGCACTGCCACATTGTAATCCCGGTTCTCGCCATCTATCTCCAGCCACTGGTGTCCAGAGAAGATGCCGATGACCTTCCTTTCCCAGCGCTCTAAGTTGTTGTCCCACACTCGGCCATATACTCCAGAGCCACTGGCTCCAGGTCGGGCATCGCAGTGCTGATATATCAGGTCGTTGGACTCTTCTTCCACAGGACAAAACCTGTACACGAGCTGCCCGGGCCTGTCGCTGTCGAAACCGGAGAAGTGGATGCGATGGCCTGCCAGATCGTCAGAGGACGGAGCCACAGAGAGGCGCATGAAGGGACGACGGTGAGGCCAACGCAGCTCCAGCAGGGCATAATCGAACTCCATGCTAACCTCCTGAGGACCCTGGATCCAGCCCTTTGGCACACGGGTGCGTCTCACCCGCACCCAGTGGACCAGAGGCTTCTTGGCAGAAGTAAAGTGTGTTTTTGTGCCGTTGATGGATGGAGGGATCAGGAAGCCCACCCTGAGCCTTCGCGCCCCATTGACATAATCCTTCCCATCGTGCACACAGTGTGCAGCTGTAAGGACGTGCCGCTGAGACACGAGAACGCCGGTGCAGCCGGTGGAGATCCGCACAGCTGTGGAGAAGGGGTAATCCAACAGGAAGTTGTCACCTTGTATGTTAAAGCGGCCATCCGCTCCATAGATCTGCCGTCTCACACGCCTGGGCTTCACTCTCCGGGGCGAAGGGTGAGCTCCTCCGAACTCTGCGTCATCCTCCACATCTACCGTGGTGAGAGTGCGCGAGCCGTCGGCGTACAAGGTCTCGAATGCCAGTTTCTCCGTGAGCTGCTCTTCCTGCTCTCCTCTGTGGAAGCAACTTGCGTTGCAGTGAGTGGTGAAATCCAGCTGAGCGTGAGCACTGAAGCGGGAGCGGGCGAGAGGCGTTGGAGCGTGAGGGACCAGCGTGGGGACGTGGGCTGGAGGAGGGTGGAGGAGAGAGAAGGTGAGGGGGAGCTGAAGAAGCAGGTGAGTCAGGAGGGAGCTCCCGGACGGCGTCATCGTGGTGATGGAAAACACTGAAAGGACGCAGAAAATGATCAGGCATCTCTGAGATCGCATGGATTCCTACACGTTTGCCAGGAACGACAAATGTGGAAAACATTCCCAAACAAGATGCCCCAGAAATACACAAACTCTAATCCCTTCATAAATCTGCACTTGTTTTCAGATGATTATTGATTGTAAATCACGCCACAAGTGAGGTCAGCTTAGAAAGTTTTATGTTGCAACGCAGGCCTGAACTTCATGTGGTGTGGAGAGGCAACAATGAACCTCTTGTTCCTTCAATATAGATTACCAGGAAAATGGGATTTCAGCCCAGTGGAAGCAGAGACGTGGTTTAATGTATGACAAATTAAAAGAAAAGTCAGTGAAAGAGTCAGAAAAAAAAGCTCTAAAAAACTCAAGTTTGTTAAACTTCTTTAACAAACTTGAGAGTTTTTAAAGGCACTCGGCTGTAAGGAGGTATTTTTCATTAAACATTAACTATGTTACAGCGTACACAAGGCTTTCGGGCTTTCAGGGCAGATTAGCAGGGATAAGCAGACACTTGATCCCCTTTAAAGACTGTGGATCCCCAGGCACTCATGGCACGAAAAGAGCAGGTGTGTAAAAAAAAGTGAAAAGGCTACAAGTCCAGGCAGGGCAGCAGAACAGAGCATTACTCCTAACTAAAGACAGGGTGGGGCCTGTCCACACACCTATGAGCTGCCCCATAAAGCACTGTAACGGAGGTAGAGCTGCAACAAAGGGGTCCTGTAAGCTGGGAAAGTACAAATATCCTTCCATGGCAGCTGTGAGGACATTCAAAGTGGTAACAGCCTGGGAAGACATGTAATCCATGTTTTAAGATGTAAAATAAATGAAATAATTGTCTTTTCACAGCCTTTTGTTTAATGTTGAATGTTTTAGAGAACTATTTTGATAGAAAATAAATAAAGATGAAAACACAGGAAAAGACACATTAATCTGGAGGAAAGATGGTGGGAAAGGTGTGGCTTTGTGGCCACTGCAGTAACCTGAGAGCAGACCAAGTGCAAACAGTTTTTGTATTGCATATCAAAGGGGGAATACAATAAGTCTAGCCCTTACAGGAAGTGAGTCCTGATGTTTGGATTTGTTTTTACTTATTTTGGTAAGCAGTTAGGATAAGATAAAGAAATGGCTGTGTCCTACATTACAAACAATCCATTTCCTTTTTTTACACTTAAAAT
Source organism: Pelmatolapia mariae (assembly GCF_036321145.2). Taxonomy (NCBI): domain Eukaryota; kingdom Metazoa; phylum Chordata; class Actinopteri; order Cichliformes; family Cichlidae; genus Pelmatolapia; species Pelmatolapia mariae. The sequence goes on from NC_086228.1 coordinate 23,885,412, forward strand.
ATATTTATAGAGCTGTTATATCATATTTGTTGCCCTTTCTGCTGACCCCAGGTCTTTCCAGAAAAGAAGATTTTTAATCTCAATGAGACTTTTTAAAGCATATATAGAAATTACCTTGCCAAAAACTGATTTCAGCTTTTACCTTGTTCCTGAAATGTCTGGTTATCATTCGTGAGAGACTTGTTTAGCTGATTATAGGTCAACAAGTCATTTAGAACAGTTTAAATATCTACAATCATCCAAGGCAAGTATCTAAAACCCTGCAGAAAACTTCCCGATCAGCATCTGATCTAGTCCATATAGATCATATGCTGCAGTGAGATGGACCGTAGCTCAAAGTTTGCTTAAAAAACTTCTTAGAAAATCTTTCAACCACCTCATTCAGGAAATTGTTCACGTACAAAAATAATTCGTAAATGTGAATGTAACTCGATTTTAGCGCTTTATGTATCCCAGTAGAGACACAGCAGCAGTTCCCAGCCAAGCCTCCCATTATTACCTCCTGATTAGAGATCGATAGTCCGTGTTTACATCCAAGTCAAGTTCTCCTCCCCATCAGACGACTCCTTCGGGATCATTTCCCCAGGTTGTCCTCCACCTCTGCGCTGACAGGTTAGCTACTTTCTCCCACCTCCGACAGGTAAATCTCATAGGCTCTTTTACAGCGCGTGCACATGCAGCTCCAGGTGTGGAGCGAGTCTCGGGGCGTGCCGTGAAACCTGCTCTGCTCAGCCTGAGCGCCACAAATAAAACCTCGAGCCTGAAAACAAGTGTTTTCTCTTCATGCACCGGCCGGCCTCGCGGTCCTAGTGCCCCTCATTTCCCGCCTGCCAGGGTGCCGAGGGGCAGCACGCGCTGTAGTTTTACAGGTTTAATTATAAGACAGAGTTAAAACGGACTTTTTGACTGAATGGTGCTGAATGGTACTGGTTTTAAACGGTTTATAAAGTTTTCCTTCTTTTAAAAAATACATGCGAAGTTTTACATGATAAATGTCAAATCACAAATCAATTTTCTACTGAATGTTCCTCAGGCTGCCCAAACATTTCAATTTAAAGCAAGAAAGTTTCAGTTCGATTCAATTTCATTCAATTTTAGCTATATAACACCAAATCACAACAACAGTTGCCTCAAGGTGCATCATATTGTAAGGTAAAGACCCTACAATAATAGAGCAAAAACCCCCAAAATCAAACAACTCCCTTTGAGCAAGCAGTATATATTGGCGACAGTACATATTGTAAATCTCCTTTTGTAAATCAGGCTTTCAGTTCTGGTCAGAGATTTGCATGCACTCATTGTGGGCATGAATGTCATGGTAATTTGGGGCTTTTTACAGCATGCATCTTTAATGACTCTAAAAAACAATGTGTGCATAAGTTTACGTTTATTTTAGATTGTGTCTCATTCACACAGGGTCACATATATACATACAATAATTTAAATCTTTTAAGTGGTGCAGAAGGTTCTACAATATCTCTAAACTTGACAAGGCAGAGTCCTGTTAGAGTCTCATTGGTGATCATGATTGAAAACAACTGATAGCTTCTCTTTGCCAGCATGAAAAAGGATTTGTTTGACAGCACTCATTGTATCAACCAAAACCCAGAACAATGGGAAAGTCCAAGGACCTCAGTGAAGACATAAGAAGGAGAGCTGTAGATTTACACGTGCTTGGAAGGTCTCGCTGAGCCATTTCTAAACAACTGCAGATTTCAAGATCATCAGTTTAAAAAATAACATGTCAGTACCAGTTATTCTGATGTGTCACCACTTTTTTAAAGTCTGGTCTTCAAACTTCATGCCCATGGTGAGTGCATGTAAGCTACCAAGCATAACTGTATATAAATCGCCAATAAAAGCAGCCTACTTTTTAAGTTTTTTTTATACATGTAATTATATGACTTAGTATTAAATATGTGAGCATTCTGTTTGTTGCATGGGGGAAATTATATAAGTCTCATCGGACATATAGTTTATATATGTTGTTTTGGAGGGAATGGGAAATTCCCTTTATTAGAAAAACTCTTTCTGTTTCTTTCCATAACACTCTCCCCACTGCAATATCTTTAGTGTAGCTCTGTTGTGACATGAAGACTTAACATTCACTTCCATGAATCACCATTCCTGATTACTGTTTCTCCTCTACCGACTTAGTCACAGAATATAAGTGTTCATTTTCATATCATAATATGTGTCTGGTATTGAGTTTTGTAGCCCACAGCTACACCATAGCAAGAAAAATCTTGTTCCTGGCATCACGCTTTTCATGCGTGCCAAAAGATAGATAAATTTGAAGACCAACTTCAGCGCACTCAGACACTCTAGCTGGCAGGCAGATGACTGTTAGGGCATGTTAGCTGCAGAGTTCACCCGTCCTCTGACCTTGATTTCCAGAGGTCTTTCGAATCTGTCAACCTGTGGAATTTTGGAAGCCCTGGAGTGACACTATTCGACGACTTGTTGCAGAAAACAGAGCTCCCAGTCACAGAGACGGTGCTTTCAGGGAAGCCAAAGAATCTCCCACCAAAGACAGAAGTCTGTCTGTCGCTGCTGTCCTCAGAGCAAATGTCACCCGAGAAGAACACCTACCCAACCCGCTCCTCATCTCTGTAATTAGACATTCAGCTGGTGCTCAGCGAGAACTGTGGTGCTGACAGATTGAGTGTAAGGTATATTCCCTCTGAGATATGAAGGATGGCAAGAAAGATAGCATGCAAAAGGCTAGAGAAGTGTTGATGCGATTTCTGTAAGCAAGATGGTATCACTGCCTGTCTCTGTGCTACAGGCAGCGAGCACAAGAAGTTTTGTGTGTTCGCATGTGTGTGTTTGGCACCGAGCAGCTTGGCTTATGTTTCTCTCTGGAATTTCTCTCTTTCCGTCCTGTTCTTTTCAATGTTCCTCACAAAACGTTCTGCTCAAATTAAACAGGGCAGAAGATGCACATGTTACCAGAAACATTACGTAAAATACTGTTTGCTTTCCTGCCAGCGCGGAGATGAGGAGATTAACACCCCTCTGCAAAGTATTGATTTCCAGACACCAACCCGTTAGCTTAGCTTACTACAAAGACTGGAATAAAGGGGTAATTTCTGTTCAGTCACATGACTGCTAACCACACAACAATAACTATGACTGCTATTTTGGATGTGTGACACTATCAAGTGAACAGGCCCCAGTCAGACAGGCCTAGAGACCAGTCAGGGATCCCCTGGCAACCACAAATCTGCACTCCCAATCTGGTTAGCAAGTGGTTGTTGGGAGTTTCAAGGTGAAATTGGTTGCAAAGATGGTTTAAAAACCTCACTGTGATTGCTTTGGGCACTAGCAAGTTGCATGGAAGTTACCCACTTTTCTGCAAACATTCCCCAAGTACTCTCCAAGTGGTTGTGAAACTGTGAAAAATGCAATGCAAACTGGAAACGGAGACCATTTTCCTTCAAAGTAAAAGTTACACTTTTTCAAATGTGTTGGCTGTAGCGCTGCAGTACAGGTTTTAATGCTCTCAGTTTCCAGTTCAGACAGCATTTTTTACAGTTTCACCATTTCCGTTCAATTTCAGTTCAGTTCAGTTTTATTCATATAGCACCAAATCATAACAACAGTTGCCTCAAGGTGCTTTATATTGTAAGGCAATGACCCTACAATAACACAACTACTGCTTGGTGAGTAGTTGGTGACTGTTTGCAGACAAGTTGGTGGCCTTCATGCAAATTACAGGCAAGTACTATAAAATACTATCAAAACTTGTAAATACCATCATGATATTGTTGTAAATCTATATTTTCAACCATCACTGCACATGTTGCATGCCAAATGTTTACATGCATGATTAGAAAGATAAACCACCAGTAATTATGCAACCCAGCTGTACATAATTTTGTTATTAAGTGCAGTAATTAATTATATACACAATCATTTAACATTATCTGGCATTTTTAATGAAATGTTGAATGCACAATCGAATATAAACTGTAGGCTCTGCAGTTTCCTGCAATTCAATAAGAACGATTTTATTTCTCTCCTTGATGATTGCTGCAGCCGGTGGTAATTTGTGTGCAAACAATGTGTGAGTGCTGTGTCAAAGGTCGTGTCATTAGGTTGTATCGTCTCCACTATGGCCATCATTTAACCACAAGTGATAAAATCTACCAACAGACCCTACAGCTACACAAAATCTCTGCAAAAGCTAAAGCATAATAATAACAATCATAGTTTGTATTTTTACACCACTTTAGAAGTTCCACAGATAACTTTTCGCCTTCTACACTTAAAGCAAATTAAATAAATGTGATACAAGCAGTGAACTTTGGAGGTGCTGTGTGTGGACTAAGATAAAAGGTGTGATGGCACCTTTCTAATTAATTTTACCTTTCAAAATATGAAAAAAAAAATCATTCAATTGAAGAAAAAAGGTGTGCTACTAGGTGTGTTAGCAAAAGCTAAAGTAGAATTATAGTAGAGTAATATGCCCTTCAAAGGAAGCAGAAAACCTGATTTCCCCAAAACCTTTTATAGCCTGTATTTGTTCAGCTGTATTCAAATTTATTACACATGACTGAAACTCTCTGGTACAATTTACTCAGTTTGTTATCCTGCATAAATCAGTGTGTATAAAAAGCCTCCCAGTGTCCCACCTGTCTCCTGTTGGTAATGTGGTTGATTAGCAGATCGTTGTTAAGCACATGTTTCAAAGTTTGTCCATGGTTCAGTATTTAGGAAAAGGAACAGCCGCTATATTCAGTTAAAGGAAGAAGCTGTTAAAAAAAAACAGATGGTGGTGATATATCTTTCCTTTCCGAAACCATTTGTTATGCTTGCCAGTATTAATTCAATTCTTTAAGCTGTACCTGCTGATTCTGGTCAAAGGTCACAAAGGGCTAAAGCCTGGAAACCGAGCTGCCAGTTTGCTTTGGGTGCTGGTGAGTGAAAATAAACATGTTTCTAGACTAGTTTGCATATTTTAGACTGTAAAAGTGCCCAACTTTCATGTTTTTGCTATTTGGAGGAAACACGTCAGCTCCACATGAAAGAAAATTCCTGGACTGAGACTCAAATGATGCTGACACACTGCTGCCTTTGTTAGAAGACAGATTTTTTCCCACTGCATTGCAGACCTCAAACGCCACGTTACAGATTATGCTCGTCATACATGGACACCAGGTGGGACCCTCACTTCAGTGGAAATTCTTTGTCTAAGCACCAGGTCCTTCACAGACCAGATGTAAGAGCGATTTGACCAACGCAGCATATATGCTATGAGATGGACGCATCCATCCATCAGTCCGTCCATCCAACCATCCGTACATCCATTCATCCGTCCGTCCGTCCGTCCATCCATCCATCCATCCATCCGTCCTTCGAGTCATCCAACCATCTGTCCGCCTGTCTGTCCATCCATTTTCTTAACCTCTTAACCAATTTAGGGTCACAGGGCGGTAGGTACCTTTCATGTCTCTCTGATATTAAAACCTCATCAGATACAAAGTCTTAAAGAGCTCATAGTTTCATATTATCCCAGCAGGCTTACTTGAAGTTCCTACATTTTCTAGAAGTACCCCCCTGCCTTCCATTGGAACCAACTCCCAAGTTGAATTCCTACTTTTAAGATCAAACTTTAAACTTTCCTTTTTGATAAAGATTATAGTTAGGGCTGGATCAAGCAACCCTGAAGCATCTCTTAGTTATGCTGGTTTAGGCTCAGACTGCTTGGGGGGAGGTTTTACTACTGCATATCATTAAGTTTTGTCCTCTCTCTATGCTCTCTTTTCAGCTCTTCTCTTTCCCCAGGAGTCACCCTCAACGGTTGTGTCAGATGACTGCTCCTTCAATGAAAATGGTTCAGCCAGAGGTTTCTTCCCGTTTAACAGGAATTTTTCCTTCAGACTCCCACCAAATGCAGTTCACAGGGGATTGTCAGATTGTTGGGGTTTTCGCTGTAATACTTTGGGGTCTACCTTACAATATAAAGCAGCTTGAAGTGAGTGTGGTTGTGAATTCGTGTAAAAAAAACTGAATTTAGTAGAACAGCTGTCATAGAGTGTGTACAACCTGGACAGATTACCAGTCTAGTGGATGTTTTAACACAGAGAGACAGACATAGAATCACAAATTAACCTAAAATGTATGTCTGTGGACTGTGGGAAGAAGGTGGAGTGCCCACACAGACACTGGGAAACTATGCAAATGCCACGTCCAAAAGCTGTTCAGATTAAACAGTCAGGCATGAAGGATTTACTCTAATTTACTTGTGATAACTGGTCTCAAGTAAACAAGGACTCATTACAAAAGAAGTAACTGGTCAAAAAGTTCAAAAAGTCAGAAACCACTTCTTAGAAAACCTTCACTATTTTCTGATTGGTCTCCCACATGGTGCTATCAGAGTCTGACTTAAATGAGACCTATTTCACCTGTGTGGATGAAGTCCTTTTTAGATGAGCGAGCACTTTCTCCTCCAGTCTGTAGATTCTGCTCTGGATGGAAAACAGAGCAGCTTTACTGAGCATCCAATAAATGCTCATTCTAGAAAAAGTACCAAAAAATATTTTTTGTTGACTAGTTGTGGAAATTCACTAAACATTACATATCTCAGATGTTTAACATAGTTTCCAGGTGTATTTTTCCTCACCTTCACATTTGTGTCTTTAATGCTTGGCTCCTGAAGGTCAGTGACCTCCCTGCTTAGCTCCCAGCTGACCCCAGAGCTCTCCAAACTACCTCTCTCGCTGACCCACACTCACACTTTCCAAGATGATTCATTTAAGTAAACAAAGGACCTGACTCTACACTCCTCTTTGCACCTGACCACTGTTAAGGGAATTCAGTGCTTAGTCTGTCACTGCCTGAAGAGGAAAGAGAAGAAAACAAATACAGGACACTGAAAATGAAAGTATGCGTGTCAGGTTTTTTTTGCTTTTATCTATAATTCTGTGTTTGAATAGGGCTATCTAATATATCTTGTTACTCCCACCAGTTCGAGCTGAGCTTATTCAGCCTGCAGAGTTCATGCTCAGTACAGCAGTGTGCAGGCATACCTTAAATTTTCTTGAGAGTGGTGCCATGGCACTGAACACATGTCAAAACCTGTAATAGCTCCATACTGTACAAACAGAGTTCATTTCTAACATATGTCTCCTCACCTGCACTTCAGACTGAAATAAATAAACCAGCATGCAGTCTCCTTTCCTATTATCGAGCCAGCACGGTGGGCCGAGAGATCAAGACTTGTGTGACTGTTCAGCTGACATGCTGTGGGGGCCCCACGACAGTCTCTCTAAGAGATTGAGGGATTTATTAGTAGGATCAGAGGGTTTTCTCTGCACTCCTTAATCTGATAATTGGCTTCAAATTCAAACAAACTACCCGAGCTTTAAAACATTAGAATGAACTGTTCATAACAATCCTGACGCTCTTGACACGATCTCGGCTGGGCCCTCCTGTCACTTTGAAAACACACAAACTGGAGCCTTTATTAGAGAGCAGCTCTTTTAATGAGCAGGGCTGTGAAAAGAAAGAGTGCTCCATTTCTCCCCTCCAGTCTGTGCCTCAGTGTTTTATCCCCCCCCCCCCCCCCCCCTTTTTCCATCCAGATATATTTATTGCGTCTTGACTCCTTCCCTTTTCATCCCATCTGTCTCTCCTCATCATCTGTTCAAAACAGAGCAGATATTTTCCATATTTCAGTCCTTGCGCTTCCCACTTCACTAAAAGCTTCATCTGTGCCACCAATGACCTTTTCAGAAGTAAGATTTTCCTCTTTGATAACTACCTCATCCTCCAGTTGAGCAGATACCCTTCCTGCCATTAGTCCCTGGTTCTCCTGCAGGGCCTTGTGGGTACGCATTCAGCCTGACTTCCCCTCGGCATGATGTCATTTCAGTTTTGGCTGCACAAGCTGTAAGAGGAAAGGAGAAAAAAAAGGGGAAAAAACACAGTTAGCAGAAACAGAAGTAAGGAATGCAAACTGACTGCGATGAAATCCGTCAGGAGAGACGAGGAAAGTGTGCCTCCTCATATCTCTAACCACTCTGGGCAGAGAGTGTGGAAGGGAGTGTGGAAGTCATCCCAAACAGCAGGCTCTCGATTTCAGGCCTCCTTTAACAGCCTTTGAACTGGATATTTGGAAAGGAGAAGGGCATCTGTTTGTTTAATCAAGTTACAAGTGATGGTGGGAGCAAAAATGATGAAAATAAATCCACTAATCACTATAAAAATTGCCTCCCAGATTGTTGCTGCATTAGGTAAAATCTTAGTTTTCACCGGAAAACACTTTTTTTTTTTTTATCTTAACCCTGAACAAACCCTGACCCTAAAAACAAGTAAATAAGTTGTGCTTTCAGCTTAGCTATCTCCAAGCAAGATTAAAAGATCGCTCCTAGAATATTTGATAAAACTCAAGAGTGACAGGCACCAAAGAGCTGAATATCTGGGTAATTTATACCAGAAGGACAAAGGAATGCTGGCAATCTTTGGAGGTATTTGGTGAGACCAGACTTAATGCAGAATTGTCAATTGTCAACAACAGCGAAAGTATCTGGAGGAAAAGACAGGCGTGGATATGCTGTGCAAAATGCAAACACGTGTCTTAAGTAGGCCGACTGAGTGCGGAGCTTTCATCGCACCAATAAGGTCTGGATATCCAGAGCTCATCAAAAGAGTCTGTGACAGGAACACAGTGCAGGCGACTGCAGACCATCTGACCACAAAAGATGGATCACACTAAAGCTAAAGCTGTTTCTGCGGAGGTGACAGAGACAAAAAGCATCCAAGCTATTCGAGCGCAGGAACAAGTCTGGTGTAAAGGACTCTGTAAACACACTCAAATATTTACAGGCTCGGGGTGAACATTCCCACTGACACTCTGGCTGTGTGGATCGCTCGTGCAGGCACAGGCGCAGCAGAGTTTCACTGATGAGTTTGCTGCTAAAAATACCCTCTGATCTACCTGCATGTCCTCACTCGACCCTCTGAGAAGCGTGATATTCCTTCAGATCTCTGCCTACCTGCCCTGAAAACCGGCTTAAGTTTCCATGAAACTAAACTTGTAACCAGGAGCACCAAATGAGCTCCTTTATGTTTAATTTATTATATTTGATATTCTTTAACAAGTATCACCAATTTGTGTATAATCAGTCTTGGTAAAAAGAATCAGGCTTATGGATAATAGATAAATAATCTTTTTTATGCACTGTTTATGAGTAAGTTTACAAAGAGTAAAGCATGCATGGGCTCCTTTGATTCACTAACATAATAAATTATGTTAATTAAGGCTGCATAGATTGATAAAGGACATAGAAACAAGCTAAAAAAAACAACTTTTAAGCTTTGCAGTGGGAAAGTGTTAGAACTAACTAATTTGCATATCCAGTAGTAGATGGACATCGCTACTTCTTTAGCTTCTTAGTTGCTAACAGTGCTAATTGGTGGACTGTTTTGAAAACACAAGCATGTGTCGTTAATATAGAAAATGTCATATACAGTTAGGCCATTAATTTGTTGGAAAAAGACAGTTTTTAGTTGCTGTTGGTGTTTCTTTCTGCATTCACTGAAAAGCTGCTCTGTTGAGCTGAGATCAGGTGACTGACCATTGAAGAATATCTCATTTGTTTTCTTGCTTTTGCAGCTTCCTTTGGGTCGTTATCCACTTGCACCGTGAATCGGTGTCTGATCAGCTTTGAGCAGAGAGTACAGCCCTGTATGCTTCACAGTACATCCCTCTGCTTCTGTCTGCAGTCATACATGTCCATGGCATGACACTCTATCCACCATGTTTGACAGAAGATGTCGTACACTTTGTGATAATTAAGTAATTCCCATAATTCTGGTGCAAGTATACTTTGGTTTCAGCTGACTAAAATTGGTTTTTGGTGTGCAGGCTCTTCTAGATGTTTTCTGGTGAAGTCTAATCCGCCCTTTTCTGTTCTTCAGTGTAACCGGTGGTTTGCACCTTGTATTCGTGAACGCAACTCTTGATTGTAGACCTTGACAGTGATACCTAACTTCCTCTAGACTGTTTTTACCTTTGATGTTGTGAAGCTGTTTTTCTTAACCATGGAAATAATTCTGCCATCATGCACTTTAGTTGTCTTCTGTGGTCCTTTAGGCCTTTTGGTGTAGCTGAGGTGGCCAGAGCATTCGTTCTTCTTAAGAATGCACCAGACTGATGATTTGCTAAAACTTTTGCTGTCTCTTTGACCTCCTCCACTTGCACTCATATCTCTTTTGTCCTCATATTTAAAATTACAAAAGCTACAAAACACAAATTAAACACTATGAATAAACTTTGCATATTATGTCTGCTTCATTTGTCATGAAACAACAAGGTAGCTGAGTGTGGTCCTGTTTAAAAATGGCTGTAATTCCTAAACAATTTTGCTGTTTTTCATAGTGCCTATTTATTGTGATTCAATTTTAATTTAGTGTTATTTTACTGAAGCTTTTATTGGAGACTAGAGAAAAGGTTTACATGTCTCACACAGTAACATGTCTTTAAAAAAATGGAAACGATAACGTGATGTTTTTCAGTCTTGCATCATATAGTGGACAGTTACATCCACTGAGTCAAGCCTGAGGCTGGGTGGTGGTGGTGGTGGAGGGGTACCTGAGTCCTGAATGGAATGTTCTGCGATATTCTGGAATGTTATCGCCACAGTTCTCCACTCTGAAGAACTCACAAAGAGCCCACCCACGAGAACTGTGCGGTTGCTGGGAAACTAAGAAGCCCTGATAACGACTGCTGTGTGGAGTTTTGACTGAGGAGAGGAATCCAGGGAGGGAGTGTGTGTGTGTGTGTGTGTGTGTGTGGACGGGTATTAACATCTTCATGGGGACCAAAAATTGGTAGTTTACTATACTTGTGGGGACAAACAGCCCTTGTGGGGACCAAAATCCCGGTCCCCACGAGTTTGAAGGCATTTTTGAGCCTCAAAATGTGGTTTTAGTGTCAGGGTTACAATTAGGTTATGGTTAGGTTTAGGGTAAGGGTCAGGGTTAGGCATTCATTTTTGATGGTTAGGGTTAGGGTAAGGGGCTAGGGAAAGCATTGTGTCAATGAAATGTCCCCACAAGGATATAAATACACACACGTGTGTGTGTGTGTGTGTGTGTGTGTGTGTGTGTGTTTACTCAAGCCCACCAAACACAACACACAACAGCACCTTTAAGAAATAAAGCAGTTCATCCTTGTAAAACAGTCAGGACTGAAGGTCACCAGCTAAACTAGTTTCAGAGTTTGCTTCACTAAATCACATACAAGAAAATCTTAAAGTAACTTCAGTAAAGCATAAATAATTTTAAAGAATGTGTATTTCTCATCAAGAGCAAATATCTACTTAAAACTGAGTTACAAGTCAGTTTTAAACACAGATAACTGCTGCATTTATATCCACACAGAGGAGTTACTCTCAGATAACACTGATTGTTATCGTAATGCAGATAATAATGATTAACACATTCATCTTACACCTGAAAGAGCCCTGGCTCTATTCCAGGAGAAGACACAGACCTGACCTCAGGGGTTCTCCTAGTGTTGCTTCCAAGCCCAGATAAATGGGAGGTATGGATGAGGCGGGGGGCATTTGGCGTAAAATCAAATATGCAGATCCATCAGATAATAAGGGAGTAGCTGAAAGTACCTACTGCATGTAGACATTTCTTTCACTTAAATCAACTAATGTCCCAGAAAGCTAATGGTAAACGGTTCTTACATAGTGCTTTTCTATTGTCCCTGAGCACTCAAAGCACTTTATACAACATGCATTATTCACACAACCACTTTTTAAAAAATCTTTTATTTTTATTCCCCTGGCTGACTTCCATCACACCCACCTGGACTGGTGCAAGTTGCCCTCTAGCCTTTTAATACACTTGGCATTTCCCCCTTTTCACTGAAAAAGCTGCTGTTCTTTTATTGTATGTTTCTTCTATAACTCTGTTATTTCGCTTTGTTTAATCAACTCCAAATTCGTGATGGTAATGGCTGTCTTCCCCAGTTAGCAGAGGTAAACCAGATGCTGGTCTGACACACAGATTTGTGTGGCTGCCAGATCATTGTTCTTATCTGTAGCTGCTAATCCCTGCACTTACATGCAATATTAATTTTGTGACATAGCCTCGCTATAAAAGCACAACAGCAGTATACACGATCGCTGTCAGGATCACTTCCTTGACAAAATACTGAACAACTTCTCTGTGAATGAAAAAAAAACTGGGTTGGATTCAAGAGCCAGACAAACCCCAATCATTGTCTCCACCGAGCAAATTAAAGTTCCTAACAAGAACTTAATTACCAGTGCATGTGTTGGGCTTGCTCTCACTGAAATTAAAGCATTTTTTTTCACCGCTCACCTCTCTCCTCCCACCGCCCTAGGATTTTTATGGTCATGACTATGCCAGAGCTGTGCAAGTGAATGAGCAGAGCCGTGCAAGCCAAAAGCGAGAACGCTGAAAAACAGTCTAAGAAGGACAAGAACGTGGCTTCCTCTGCCGCATTCTTTCCTTCATCAGGAATTCACTGAGGTTTGGCCGTGCATATAAAGTTTTTTTTTTTTTTTTTTAACTGGAACCTTTTCCTGCTCGCCTGGGAATAACAAGGCCGTCCATTACTTGTCCCAGTGAGCTTTGAATGGGGAAGCCGCAGACTGGGCTTCAGAGCTGTCCAAGTGCTCAGGGCAACTACACACCCACAGTTTCATCCTTAAACACTGCATAAAACACAGGAACAAAGTGTCTGTAACAGACCTCTTAACACAGAGGAGCACATTTTCCTGAGAATAATACTCTCTGCGCAGACCAGCCCAAAGCTTTGACTCAGGGTTTTGTCCCCAAAACCTGTACTCCTTTCAGCTGCAGACAGATTCATGAAGAAAATGCAGCTGATAATTAGATTCCAGCATGGGCACATCTCTCCTTTGTGCACAGCTGGAGCTTTTTTTGATTTTGACCAACTTTTAATCCAAAGCTGACTCTGGTCTATAAATCCAGCAGACAGGAGGTGCAACAGATTTACAGCTCCAAAGAGACATCAGTGCAATTGCAAAACATTCCAGCGACAACTGTTTAATTGTAAACTTATCTAAAGATTATCCGAAGCCAGAAGAGCAAACAGCTCAGAGGCCTTTGATTTGTGGCGATCACAAAAGCTTTTCCTAAACCGTGTCTGTTTATAATAACGTGACGGGATCCAAAACACTCAGAGCCAAAGAAAAGTTGGAGAAAACACCGGAGATCCAGTTGGCGGGGATGTCATGTATCACCAAAACCAGTGTGTGCAGTTAATCGGCGCTGCAGTCGTGTCTACCTGTTCTTCTATTTTATTCTCCTCTTCTGAACCCATTACACATTTTAGCTTCCACTGTTCACAATTATCTCACTCTCTAATTGTTATGTAAGTGACTATTGTGCAATCCTGTGAAAAATTACAACCCATGATAATCACTTTGGATAGCCCCCCACCCCCACTCCCACTGATGAAACTCCTCTGACATCTCACACTAATTGTTCCTGTTTTTCCCAAAAGCATGCAAGGCGGCGCAAATGTCTGAAGGCACGGAGCAAGCAGTGGGAAGGGTGACAACAGTCTGAAATCGCACTAAAAAAGAGACACACACGCACGAGGCAGCCGAGGTGGCCAAGGCCTGATCTCAGCTAAGACAAGGCTGGGCTGCAGCTGTGTGTCCTCATGTTCAACTCCCCTTTAGATCCAGATTAGTAACACTGTCACTCAGCCAAGACCTGCTCCCACTGACACTTGGACTTAAATGCACTGTGGTATACATTTACACAAAGCTGGGCTCTTTATTTTTCTATTGATGTGTCTGCAGCATGTGTCTGTTCACAATTTGTAAATGGCTTCATTATTGCATTAACTACACGGACAAGGATGCAGATGCAAACTGTTAGCATGATAAATAGGCCTGCCTAATGCACTAGACTGAGACATTACTCAGCTGGATTTTTACCTGGCACAGACCCTGGGCTCAAGGAGGCACAGGGCCTGATATTATAACAGAAAGTAATGCAAAACAACACAAATGAGACCAGAAACAATGCACACAACCACAAAAAGAATAAACGGCAGTAAAAGGAAGCAAAAATAACCACAGAGACACTAAAAGCTCCAAAAAAGACCAGTAGGATCAACTACAGGATGCACACATCCTGTTTGTTCCTCTGTGGGCTGAGTCTGACTGTGCCCAGGGGACCATTGTCTCATAATCCATACTGAACTCTAATGCATACTGACAGCTGACGATGCTGTAATGTACTATAGCACATATTAAAGCAATTATAAAAGAGGAAAAAGGAAAGACACCAAGCAACAGCTGTCCCATAACTGAATATTATCATTTAAAGACCTTTATATTGTATGGTCTTGTTTTAAGTCTGTAATTTTTTATAAAATGTAGTACATTTTTATAAAATTTTACAGGCCATAGAGTCTCACAAACGCTAACAGGATTTCAGATTTTCAAATCCGTTTGTCTGTTACAGCCAAATGAAGAAGAAAGCTAGGTCATATCTCAGCATGTAGTGACACCAAAGCTTGGTGTATGACTTGGAAAGCCTCTTCTGAGGTCGTCCAAAACCAGCTGCATCACTTTTCTGCTGAGGATGTTTCAGGACATCCAGTTAGCAGGCAAAAAAATAAGGTTTGTAGATGTCCAGTGCTAGAACAAATTTGTGACCTAAATATTCAGATTTTTTAAAATATAAATTAGAAATAAAACCCTGATCTCAGGTTGATCCAAGAAATCAAACTTGGTATAGTTTTAGTTCAAAACACTTGTGCTAGAGGTGCAGACATGAAACTCGGTGAAAAGAGTCAGGGAGTATCCACAGTCAGTGGGCCAAGCATTCAACCGTTACATCAGGATTTATGAGCTGTTATAGACTCCAATGGCAGGAAGAAGAAACGATAGAAGAAGGGCTTCACTGCTTGGCCACAAAATTAGTAATAAAAAGTAGTAAAAAAATATTTGTTGTTTTGTTTTCTTCATCTTTGTGTGTTCAGTGTGGTCAACACCGATGTGAATTGGGTGCACAGACCGTCTATAAAACACGGACATAATCATAATGAAGTCACCCACTGGCGGGTGAAAGTGTCGCTGTAAACCGTGCACTGGATGCAGGAATGATGAGTGTTTCTGACTGAGGGCCCTTTCTCATAGAAAATGGCATGCCCTCTGTAACCAATTTTTTTCTATGGTTTGTGCCGCACAATAATGGTTTCCTGATGCGTTGAGTAAGCGCACTGGCTGGGGAGCACTTGTGCAATGTGATGTACATTCATAAGACCAATGGAAATGCAGGATGACAGCTCGCTGATGCACGCAATGAGGACAAAATTATTAGCCACCACCATGCACATTTTTGTCAGATTTTTCCCCATGTGCTTTCTTTCAAAGCATTTAGAAAGAAAGCATAAATTATTTCTAATTACACACAACAGCAGAATTATGTCAGAAAAAACTAAAATTGAGTTTTTTATTGAGTAAATGCACAAACTACTGCTGTGCAATGATGTGCTTTGACTTTGTAATTCTCAAAGCTTGTAGAAATCAAGTTAGAATTGAGGGTTATCTTCCAGGGTCTTCAAGGGTTTGAGCTGTCACTCCAAAAAAATAAGCATGCCAAAACCAAAATAAATCAGTTTAAACTTGAGAAACAGAACTGTTGATGCTACAAAGCAGGAGATGGATATCCAAAGTTATCACAGCGTTTCCAAGTATTAAGAACTGGAGTGAGAAGTATCATTAAAAAATTCAAAGAGAGCCACACAGTGAAGAACAAGCCTGGCAGAGGTACGAAGATTCTGGGAAGACAACTACTGAGAGATGGTACTAAAGACCCCAGAACAACTGCCAAGACACTCGTGAATGACTTAGCCAAGTCTGGGACTGTGGTCTGAAAGAAGAAAATCTTTGGAAGCGTGCACAGTAATGGACTGCGAGGTTAGAGACCAAGAAAAACTCCAGTTCTGCAGAAGAAACACCTTTAAGCCAGACTGGAGTACCCTAAGGACAACCTCAAGAAATGTGAAGCATATTTGAAGTGTGTTCAGCTTGAGAGATTCACCGAAGAAATACGGTGGCCCCTAGAGACAAAACACATACAAACTCCGAAGCGCGTGCAAACTCCAAAACGCGTACAAACTCCAAAACACAACCGAAGTGCTCCAGGACACTAGGGGCAGTGTTGAGCTTCTCTCTGAGCAAAGCACACTGACTGTTAGCTGACGTCAGATTTCACTCCACCATAAAGCAAGCGTTCATAATAATTAAAAAACATTAAACGAACAACAGTTTGCACATTATCCTTTCTTATAAAGCGTGGTTGTTCTATCTTTGCAGGTGTTTTATCCAACTCCATGTGTTTGCAACAAACTTGCCGTTTATTTTGCATATCAAGCTCAACACTGCCCCTAGTGTCCTGAAGGACTTCAGTGGTGTTTTGGAGTTTGTACGTGCTTCAGAGTTTGTACATGTTTTGGAGTTTGTATGTGCTTTGTCTGTAGGGGCCACCGTAAAGAACAGACTGGAATTGCTCAGGAGGCACTGGGAGACTTACTGAAAACTACAACGAACAACTTCCGGGTGTTATCAAGAAAGAAGATACACAGTTGACTATTAGCATCAGGTGGGCTAATAATTTTGACCCTAGTAGTTTTTGCGAAAGCAGCCAACTCAAGATAGACTGTGGAGGTTTTTCACCCAGCCGAGTTGCCAATCACAAGATAGCTACGCCATAAGGATACCCTCCTCTTTGACTAAAATACATACCATGTTACATCCATTAGGATTTGAAAGTAATAACTGAGATCACAAACTTATTGGTAACATGGCTACTGAGGTTACGTTACTCATGTGGATCAGTTGCCCCCTACTGTTCATTAGAAAAATTGCAGGTTTCATGCTTTTCCTTGGTGGCATTACTTTTCAGACCTAGGAGCTATGACCATCTTTTATATACAGTCTGTGTTATGTAGCCTATAACGCGTATACATTTGCATTAAAAAAAACCCTCTGATACTGATTTACTGTGCAACAGGGCTAAAGCCTATAAAAGCAGGTTTGAACCTTAACATTGACCTTAAACAGAAATTTGAGAAGAGATGAAAGCTTTTTGGCTTTCTCTAGCTTCCCATTATTATCCTGTATTGTGTAAATGTGCCCCAGGGTTTGTGGGTAAACTAACCTAATCTTCAGAAAAAGTCATGACACAGAGTCCACATAAATAAACAACCTATGTTTTCAATAAAGTTCCTCTGGGTTCCTCCTTTAATTTAATCAGTGCATATATTTTGTTTCTTGTTACTCATTATGTAAAGGCTGTATTACATCTCTCTGAAGCTCCCCTCTGTGCTGGGTACAGGGTTTGTGTTGTCGTCACCCTCTCTTCTAATGCAGGGCCTCTGGAGCCAGAAGGTGTTTCTGAATCATGAGTCTGTGACTTGGCAGCGTGTTGAATGACTGTCAACTTAAAGAGCAGCAGTTCACCAACTCTGCTGTAAAACCAAAGCAACTCCATTCAGCCGCCAAGTCACCCACAGCAACCCCGTCACTCCCCCCGGGGACACATACAAAGCACAAAGGATGTAACCTGAACCGTGCCGTCATTAGGTCCCCAACATTAGGTGAAAAAAAGCACACAAAAAACCCCTTTACAAGTATTATTATATTTAAAACAGCTCATAAAAACTTTATTTAGACTTTGTGGTATTCTTAGCACCCTGTTTCACAGCTGATTGTTGCATTTGCAGTTTAAGGTTGACTCTAGCGAACAATGTGTCACACCCCTGTCCTACTGCTATGAATCAGCAACACTGAAACCACAAACCAGTCTTTCTACCTTGTAAATACAACATGGTGGTAATTGGATCATTCACTCGAAGATTTTTTTTTTTTAGTTATTCAGCAGAATAAAGTGTAAATTTCTTCCTTCAACTTCCCAATTATTTTTCAGGTTTGAATTGGACAATATAAGAAGTAACTTGCAGACGTAATGGTAAATATAGTTATAAATGGGCATTATATGCTTCATTTTATTTCTCTCTCTCTCTCTCTCGCTCTTTTTGTTTTACATTGTGTCACTTCCATACAAAAGAGAAATGAAAGAGAAGAGAGCTGTAAAAACAAAAACAGCTCAGGGACAAGAGCATATAATACTGTAATCAACAGTGATTTCAACACAAATAAGAAGATGTTCTTGTGCTTTTATCTGAAACATTTTCATTCATTAGGTACGCCTGTTCCACTGCTTGTTAACACAAATCTTTAATAATTACATGGCAGCAACTCAGTGCATTTAAGCATGTAGGCTCCAGATGACCTGCTGAATTTCAAACTTCAGAAGAGCATCTCTCAGGCCAAATGGGCTGCAGCAGATGGGGACTGGACACTTTAAGACTGGAAAAATGTTGCGTGGTATGATTAGTACCAAATTCTAGTGCAACATTCAGATGGTAGGATCAGCATGAACGCTTGGATCCACACTGCCTTGTATCACCAATTCAAACTGCTGCTGTTGGTGTAATGGGGTGTGCACGCTTTGGGTTCCTTAGTACTAACTAATCATCATTTCAGCACCACAGACTACCTGAGTATTGCTGCTCACCATGTTCACTGTACTCAAATGGCCTCCACACCAGATCTCAATTCAATAGAGCTCCTTTGGGAACCTTCTTGAATCTATGCCACGGACAATTAAAGCAGCTCTGAAGACAACTAGATACTAACAAGCTGTAACTAACAAAGTGGCCGGTTTATATGTAAATGCACTTTCTTTCAAAAAAGGTGTTTATAAAAGCAGCATATTGAGCTCTTAACCCCTCTTTTGAATAATATTCATAAGCAGCATAAACATTTATTAGATGCTACTTAAACTTCACTAATCCACAGCTAACCTGTGGATCAAGTATTCTGTCATGCACCATTTCCATGCTTTGCATGTTTACACTTTAACAACAATTCAAGTACAGCCTCAGCAGATTGACTGATAGTAAATAGTAGTTCCAGCTCTGCTCTAAAGCTGCTATGATTAAAGTTCAAAAGTGAGACTGTGCAGCAATCACTCTGCAGGGTCTGCACGCTGTTTCCCGTCTGTATCTTATCTGTCTCTTCCTGTATATGAAACAAAAATATGGAAATAGTGGGTGAGTCAGGGCACCGCAAACAGTGTGAACCTGCTGCTCTGTAACAATGGACTCCACCTGACCTTTCTTTGTTGCTGCTCTCAGCACCAGAGCGCCTCTGCTGCTGCTGCTGCTGCAGGGTGGTGTGAGTCTGATGATCTGTGCAGCCCAGCAGGGTTACGGGCATGAGCGCGCTGTTTCAACACAAAATAAGGAGTGTGTGAAAGCACCGCGAGCTACGTGCTACAGTATGCTTTATTATAACTGGCTGCTGTCACTGACACACAACCTTCTCATCAACCATTTGATGAACAACATGGAAACAAACACGCTGAAGGAGGAGGTGGAGAATTACTGAGCTGTGTTGTTGCTTTTAAAGAGTCGCCCAGACGCCATGTGAACCACAGATGGGGCGTTAAGTCGTGACTCACACAGACTGTAGCGACTGAGCGTGATGAAGGTTTAAGATACACAAAAGAGGACAGAGACAAGCTGAGAGGAACAATTCCTGCTCTGTTGCAATATCTCGATAAAAGGCATGATTTTCTCAGCCGGTCTCCTCCTTCACAGCTTTTTTCGCCTCAACACTTTATTTGTCCTCCAAGTTAAGTTTTTCTCACTCTGTTCTCTTTCTTCCTCCCTGCCTGGATTGCTGGGAAACCCCAGAACACATACAACAATGTCACTCAAGTCAAACAGAGTAGAAAATTAACATTCAGATGGTGTCCCAGCGCTCCATCATCTGATACTCTCTCAGCGACTTGCACAAGGAGTCAGAGGTGTGGAAAGGCAGAAATGCTGCAAATGTGCAAGGAGAGGCTGCATGTAAGATAGATCCCTAGTAATCTGGGTGTGAGCACGTAAATCCCCTTCCACTTTTGTGTATCCAGAAGATGTTTAGGTTAGAGCAGCAGCAGGAGCAGAAGTCTGAGCATGTGCAACATATTTGCTGTGCCCCACATGGCCAGGTATCTTAATCCCCACCACCCTTGGGATTCCCCACCAAGAGATCCCATTAGTGAGGATAAAAGCTGTAATGTAGTCCAGAGAGGCCTGATGGACGTGTGGTGCACTGCAAACCCCCCCACAGGCCAGCGGTGACCTCCATCTGATCCCTAACTAACTGGAATTACAGCTCCGGCTCCAGCGGGCAGTGTAAAAGAGCAATGAACTGTAAAGCATTTTGATGTCTTAATGAACAACATGCACACACAGCAACAAGTCCAATAAGGCGCACCTATAAATTCGGAACGAGCAGCAGAGTTTGCAGACAGCAAAGAAACCGCTTCAAACAAGCGACGGCTCACAGCGAAGAGAGAAAATGTTAAACAGTAAGAAACACTTTGAGAGCTGAAGTTGGGACAGATGCAGCTTGGCGGTTTTTAAAACTGGTGGAGATTATAGTTCAGTGCATCTTCATGAGTCTTAATGCAAGTCTTAGTCTTTAAAGTGAAATTAAAGAGTCTGAGGAGTAAGGGGGGGGGGGGGGGGGGGCTGTCTACATTCTTCTCAGACCTACAGAAGGGTAACATAGCTCTGGGTCAGCATCTGGTGTCACTGAACAATAATCACACACGATATGAACACGAGAAATAACTCAAGGACTAGATCCGGAGATCAGGAAATTTATTCACTTTAATGATGTCTGGAGAGTGATCAGAGCGGGTGTTGGAGCATGAAGGTGAAGAAATCGGAGACACCTGAACACAAATCGCAACCCTGATCCTCAACGTAAAAAGGGAGGGAAAGGAAAAAAAGGCCGATCACGTGCTGAGGAAAGCTGAGCAAGGCTCGTGTATAAATTCAGTGATCGTTAGAAGACCTATAATTCAGGTATCCAAGTCGCAGGTACACAAACAAAACAGTAATCAGCAGGAGATTATGGGTAATGAGCGAGCCTGAATTACTCTGGGCTCCATTTTCCACATTTTGGCCTCGGCTCTGAGTGTAATCACTTTAGTATGTTTCCCCTCAAAGTTTGTGCTTTTCAGTCGAAGGGAAATAAAGGCAGAAAGTTCTGGTGAGAAGCCAATACCCTCCAGTGACCACTTGTCCTAACAAAACAATGAGGACACCATTTCTGGAGCCAAGAAGAACATAAAAGCGTTCCTGTGGGGGAAAGATTTCTAGTGTTTGGAATCATCTGAGCCATTGCAATTCTGGTTTTACTATCGGGTTCTGATGTGTAATATTGCAGCTTATAAAATAAAGTTTCAATGAGCCAACTGGTTTCTAAAACCTTATTACTGCCACTGACACCTTTAGCCTCCAGCTAAACTTTGAATTTTTTGGCAAACGTTCACTTTTAAGTTTGCTTACACTCATCAAAGGCATGAAGGTTTTGGTAATTTGGGGCTTTTAATAATTTTTTTAAACTGTCTGTTTTGACAGGGTGGAATGTTTGTACAGCACATATCTTTAATGACTTTAAAAAACAAAAATTGGGTGCAAGTTTTAATTTATTTTGGATTTTTGGTTGGTTATTTGATTTTTCCCTAATCCACACAGATATATACAGACTCAAATATACATAAATATATGCACATATACTGTACACTTAAATCTTTTGATAACTGGTGCTGAAGGTTTTAAACTTTTTAAACGTTATTATTATAATCTGACATTTTCCCACTTTGTTAAAAATACAAAAACCAGGAAACATGTTTGAAAATTAGGCTAGTTTTAAAGACTAGACTGTGCAGCTTCTGGAGAAAATTGCTGTAGGATTGTTGCTGTTGCCAGTTATTGTCTTCTTGCATTGTCTGGTGAGGCTTGAGATGTAAGATTTTGTATTTTTCAAAGCATATTTATCTTCCATTAATAAACTGAAAGACTTTGCACAGCCTGGAAGAAATTCAGAGGCCTTTTTACTGTTGTCTGCCAGACTTTGTTGTTTGCTACTCAACAGGTGTGGCTAAAAAAAAAGCTGAAGAGACAAAATATTTGACAATAAGAAGTTTAAAAAAGCTAAACAGAATGCTCTTATTTTGAAATTCTAATTCTTTAAAGCATGCCAGTAAACATTTTCTGGATTATTTGGATTATTGCCGGATTATTTGTCACATGAGCCACATATAATACGTACATTAATAAGTAATGTGGATCTAACCACATTAAAATTAAAGGAGTGCAAACATGCAACATGTGGACAATGTGAAAGAGGTCAAAGTTCACCCCTGTTTTGGACTGAAGGAATTTTTACCCAAGCACACAAATCAGAAAAGACTATTTGTAGAATAATGATAGAATTATTTTTCAGACTATAAATTATATCCAAGCATATCAGCCATGAAGTTTGGCCATTTTTTTCCTGAAGGAGTCAGCAAAAGTCTGTTTTTTTTTTTCTTTTTTATTGCACCGTTAAAGGTTTCTTGTGCCAAAGTACTGCAGAGAAGTGTTTAGATTTCCATCTTGTATATGAGCCCTGGAGGTTTCCTTCTCTCTCTCCCATGGACAGGGTTGACCTTCCTGCTAAAGCCATGGCTCCCTCACAGCAGCACATTACAAGAAACTGGGGACCATCTGGGAAAATAAACGGTTAATAAACCAACCCATCCTTCAGTCACGCTTCTGATGCAGCTCGGTTATGGAAACATCAAAGGTAAAACACACACCTGGTTCAGAGTCCCGGTTACATTCCCTTCATTCAGAGACCAGGAACCAGTGTCGTTTTCCCAATTAGGAGAAGAAAGGAGGGCTGGAGATGAAGAGAGACAGCAGCAGCTTCTGGAAGCAGCATGAAAGCTGCTCATTTGCTAACACCCTGCTGGGTTAATTCAACCCCTGCATGAGTGTGTATGTTTTCACACTGGCCTACTGAACTCTTTCATTTCATGCCATCAGAGGACCTCTGGTGTGGACAAATAGACTCAAAGGAGGGAAAAGTTGATAATGGACACGTAGAGCTGCCAGCGTCTCACATGTGACAAAAATATGACGAATAAGAAAACAAAGTGTTTCACTTTGATTTACGTGGCTTTCAATTTGGCGTGGCTGTTGGTGGCAGACCGGCCTGTCTGACTATTTCAGCAGCCGCTGATCTACTGGGATTTTCCATCACAACTGTCTCTGGGATTTACAGAGAAGGTGTGAAAAAGAGCAAAAATTCTCTGGGTGTCTTGTTAATATCAGAGGTTAGAAGAAAATGGCCAGACTGCTTTGAGCTGATAAGAAGGCAACATTAACTCAAATAACCCCTCGTTGGAACCAAGGTAAGCTATGCAGAAGAGCATCTCTGATTCCAGAATGGCTACAGCAGCAGAAGACCACACCTGGTACCACTGCTGTCAGCAAAGAACAGAAGAGCGGGGGCTACAACTCGCGTAGATTCACTAAAATTGGACAATAGATCATTTGAAAAATGTTGCCTGGTGTGATGAGTCTCGATTTCTGCTAAAACATCTGGATGGTAGGGTGATAATTTATCGAAAAAAAAACTGAAAACATGGATCCATCCTGCCTTCTATTAGTGGTTCAGGCTGTTGGTGATTTAACACTGTGGGGAATATTTTCCAGGCTCTCTTTGTGGCTCTTTGTACAAAGTGAGCATTGCTGAAACGCCACAGCCTGCCTGAGTATTGTTCCTGACCATGTCGACCCTTCTATGACCACAGTCTGATTCCATTAGGATAACACGCAATGTTGTGACATTGAGATCTCAAATAATCTCAAACTGGTTTCTTGAACATGACAGCGAGTTCATTGTACTCAAATGTTCTCCACGTAATCAGGTCTCAATCCAATAGAGCACCTTTGGGATGAGGTGGAACAGAGGATTCATGCCATCAGTCAAACACAGAACTAGCAACGTGTACCTAATAAAGTGGCTTGTTAATATATATAAACACGTGTTTGTTGTAAAAGGTGAAATTTTGGTTAAAAAAAAAAACGGCAAAATTAAATATAAACCGAAACAAAGCATAGAGAGGAAATTAAGTCTCTGTAACCCTGAAACATTTTGACTAATTACAATAAAACATTTGTCAAATTTTAGGCATGTTTCTAATTTTTTAAATAATGTTTTTGTAGCTGAATTTGCACTCTAAAAATGATACTATGCAGTATGAAAGGTGTCAAAACATAAACTCAGCCTCCAAACGGTTAACTTTAGTGTATCAGTAGCTTGCGGTATGTGCTTGCTTTTGTGTGTGTGTTAACAGCTGGTCACAGCTGGTTTTAATACAGAAGGAACTGGCAGATTAGAAAATGAGTTACAATGAAGGGAAAGGGGGATTTGGAGCTCAAGATACCATCAAAGAAAATAACACATATATCAGAGTCGCCTGTGGATTTAGGCATTCACCTCTTTTCTCTCCATCCAGTCCAGCTACTATGTGCATTTTCACAGAAAGCAGTAGTTCTGAATACTCAAACAGTTATGAGTCTAACAAACTAAAGTGAGCTTTTATTTTTCAGTCTTCATGTGAAGCTGCATTTCCTGTTCTTCAGTCGTCCTGCATTACACTCAGAGATGAGAGGGACATTAATGAGCAAATATGATTGTTTCTTAAAACTACCAAAGTTTTCTTTTCTTTTCAACCTTAAAACTTTACTCTGGAGCTTGGCAACAGCTTCTAATTGTAAAAGAACAATTTCACCTCAAGGTCAGTACAGTAAGGACCTTTTTGGATGAATGAACTTCAGACTTCTTCTTTCAGCTGCTCCTGTTAGAGGTCGCCCCAGCAGATCATCTGCCTCCATCTCACCCTGTCCCTGGCATCGTCATCTGTCTCACTGACCCTCTGCATGGGATGAAAAGAAACTCTCCTCCTTTGCTACATCCACGAACCTCCTCTGTGCCACCGCCTCTAAATTTGTTAAATAAAAAGTTAAACTTCCATGCAAAGATGAATGAATGGACCTGAGGTTACACGCCCACAAAAGTCTGCAAAATTACCCTGAAGTTTGGCAAAGTGTTTAATATTAGTCAAACATCAGCAGAAAATATGGTCCAGCAGCTGTTTCATAGCTTCTTATCACATCTCATGGCCTTCTTCAGCAGAAAGACAGGAAAAATGAGAATCTGGTGCATTCTTAAGTAACACCAAAAAGACCACAGAAGAAGTGCATGATGGCAGAATTATTTCCATGGTGAAACTTCTAAACAAGTCAAGAACACACTCAAGGAGGTAAACATGTCAAACATTGTCGGGGTCTACAAGCACGAGACTCCTTCATGAATGGAAACAGAGGGTTGGACACAACAAGGTGCAAACAAGACAAGAAACAAAAAAGGAAGGACAGATTAGACTTTGCCAGGAAACATCTAAAAAAGCGTGCACAGTTCTGAAAAAAATAGATCTTTGGACAGATGAACCACAATTAACTGGAGCCAGAATGATGGGAAGAGAAAAATATGGACGTGGAGAGAAACAGCACTTCATAGTGCATGTGGATAATGAGCCACAGCAAACCGCAAAAGCAACCCAAGAGCTTCTCAAGGCAAATAAAATGTTTATTTTTCAATGGCCAAGTCAGTCACCTGATCCCAGCCTAGTAGAGCAGCTTTTCAGTTATTAAATACAAAACTGAATGCAGACAGACACAGAAACCAGCAGCAACTGAAGGCGGCTGCAGTAAAGGCCTAGCAGAGCAGAGAGTTTCCAGAAAGGAGACGCAGCATCTGGTGACGTCCACGTGTTCTAGAGTTCAGGCAGTCATCGACTGCAAAGGATTTTCATCCTACTATTAAAAACAATTCCAGTATTTAAAAATCTGTTAGTTTGTCCAGTTGATATTGATCCTTTGAAAGTGGGAGACTGAATAAATATGGCTGCATATAGGAAACCCCTTGACTTATAGCTGAAAGTCTGCATTCAATCATAGATTGATGCTTTTATTTAAAATCCTCTGTGATTGTCCACATAAGGTAAGTCACAAACTTACGGGCCTAGTTTGTTTTCTTCCCACTAACAAAAAAAGCTAAAATAATAATAATACAGTTTAACTACAGTAGTGTTTCGACTTAACAGGACATTCTTGGAGTAGAAAGCAGCAAGAACCTCTGCTGTCAGAGTGGGAGTTAAGCCCTACATATCAGGAGTGCAGTCCGCCCTCAGAGGGACAACATGCCAGGAGCGAACGGTGGTTTGAGTGCAGCCCACCGCAGCACACTCAAGAAACTGGCTGCATGCGTGCTTTGAGTCATGTTGACCACAGAAAGCAATTCATCCTGCAGAAGCAGCTGTGAATGTGGTGGTCCTAAGTAGCCGAGATTTCAGCAGATTGCCTCCCTGGACTCCTCTGCGGTCAGCTCCTGTTCAGGCTCTTCTCTCCACTGAATTCTGTCAAAACTCCCAAAACTACTGAGATCACAGGGAAAAGGTGAGGGGACACAGAAAGAAAAAAGGCTTCAGCACATATATCAGATATTCAGGTTTAAAAGTGCAGTATGTTCAGGGGGATGTGGGTGGACTGCACTTTTCCTACATTACGCTGCCAGTGTCAACTGGAAACCTGGATGTCTTGCAGCGACACGTCAGGAGCGGATTCCTGAGGCAGACAAGCAGAAATCAGCTCAGCACAAAGTCATGACCCCGATGTAACAACACAGCAGTGACTGGAGCTGATGGAGATGACAGCACGTGGGTCGCAAGCTGTTTCCTTTCACTTGGTTCTGTCAGACTTAACCCTCAAACGACTTCATTTAAACTTCAAGCAGTCTCAAAAACCATCCGTGGAAACACTCTTCACCGCTTTGTACTTTTAAACCCTCCACCAGCAGCCTCTAGCAGCCTTCACTCATTAGGCAAAAAGAGGAACAATGCCACCTACAGGTCAAAACGTTAAACTGCAATAATACTACCAAGTAGATTTTTAGAAGTTTGTCCATCGGCCTTCTTCTCGTTAAAGCTCCAAACAGAAACCTTTGTGCAACTATAACCTTTAGAAATATCTGTGTAGACCATTCTTTCAAGGTTAATTTAACCCCAATAATAGAAAAACATCCCTTACTTCAATTTTGTGCAGTTAAATAAACAAAAAACACAAAAAGATTACAGCACAGATCGGGGGGAAAAAATCTAGATGCCAACTTTTATGTGAAGAAAAAAGGTTCTCAGTGATTAAATAAATTATCTAATCAATCACTGATCATTCTAACCAAGGGATAACCCTGCCTCCTTAAAATTCTGTATTCAGAGTATGACAGTTGATAATATTACATTGAAAACTATGGTTAATATTTTAAGGCAACTCTATTATCTTTTTCCTTATTTTTCGTCATATACATTTGCTCTTACAATGGTGCCATGTTCTTATTTGATATGACCGGAATTTAAAGTAATGAGGTCAGAGTACAAACAAGTTATCCCTGCGGGTTCAAATCTTTAACTCTTACAACTTGAAAACAGACTAGGACTAATCCGTGAAGCTCTTTCCTGAACCGAGTGGTTTCTGTCATAGTTCAGGCCTGCTTATAGAACAAAATGACAGAGTTTGCATAAGACGTTAGTGAGGGTGGCCTCTGCCTGTGTAGCTACCCTTGGAAAAACTCAGACCTTATTCTGATGGTTATCAAACTACGTCTTTATTGATATGAACTGAGGAAAACTCATCCTTAAGGTTACAGGAGAGCTCGTCACGTCATTTTTATAGGTGAAAGAGTTAACATCGCATACAATACCTGCAACAGTTTTTCCATTACCACATCAACTACATGGACAAAAGTATTAGGCAACACCTCTTTAATATTTGAATTCAGGTGTTTTCAGTCCCATTGCCATTGTGTATAAGATCAAGTGCCTAGCCACACAGTCTGACTTTACAATGACTTGTGAAAGATTTGGTCTAAAGAGCTCACTGAAATCTGTAATGGGATGCAACTGCTGTCACAAGTCACTTAGTGACATTTCATTTTCTTAATTCCACAATCTTCTGGCATAAACACTGTGCTGGGAGCATCATGGCTGAGCACTTCCTGTATGTATAATGTGCACATGGCACACTTTCACAAAACATTTAGGTTCTTGTGAAATCCTTCAAGGGGACTTTTGGTCCTGGTGCCTCTTTTAGCTTGTTAGCTAGTTTTTGTGATACTTTCCTCCTTTTTAGTTTCTTTTCATCCTTATTAACCTCCTGTCAGTCACATCATTTGATGACTCAGTATTCTGTAGCTGCATACACAGATTCTGTGAAGATTTTCTTTAAAGGCTTGCTTTATGGGAAATGTGTACATTAAAAAAAAGGCACAAAGCCCTTAAAACACACCTTATTTTGGCTGGCGGGACACTAGCCCCTCCCACCTGCTGTAAACCTTCTGTATGTGGAGGACAGCCAATCACAACAATGCTGTCTTAAAGGAGGAGCAGTTAAAAGGTTTCAGAGCATGAGCTGAACCATCAAGGTGCAGTATAAGATCAATAAGGGCCTTTAGTAACATTAGTCATGCAGAGCTACTCAAAAGAAAGTAAACAGTCAAATATGCAGAAGAAGTTGCCTTATGTAAAGATTTATTAATTTATAATACAAGCTTTGATGTAGACCACATTGCATTTTAGTTTTTACATTTATTCATACTGAGCTAATCTTCATAGCAGTGACATTGATTGACAAAAACACAAACCAAAAGACACTCGATGGAAGGAATCAAAAGGTTTCCGACTGTTTCTGAAGAAACCACAGCCCATCAACCCTCCCAGTGCACCACCTTCTTTTTTTTTTTTGAAGACCACTTGCCCCCCACCCCCCAAATTAGTCCACATTATGCCACGCAATCACACACCCTCAGACACACTCGCACACAAACTCACCCGCACAAAAATTCAACAAATACATATACACAAGATAAAAATTGATATATTTAAATTTCAATATTAATGATATTACTGAATTCCACAATAAAAGGCAAACGAGAAGAAACGACAGCATCCAAATGAAAAAAGGAGGCGAAACACTTCCAAAACTTTCCTTTTTTTTTTCTCTCTAGTCATCCAACGAGAGAAACTCAGCCTCGTTTTCAGTGTCCTGTAGAGGAGGGCGTCACACCGATACCCGCTCCCCGCTCGCATCTTCTGTCTGCGTTTAACTGGCCCGCCGTGCCGGCTCCCATCACCAGGGAGCATCGACAGTCTAGTCATTAAAGTCTCCACCAGAGGAACGAACACGTCACCTGATGGCGCGCACATGATCCGCTGAAATCCTCTGACCGCATTTATTCAAGCCTCGCCGGGGAGTCTGTTCCCGTTTCCCGCGGACCCTCAGGTGTTTTTACTCTTCCAGATAAAAGTACTTCCTCGATTGGTCCATGAACAGACGCAGGTGACGGCCTGCTGACCGTCAGTTACTGAGAGGCAGAAACAGTCTGTGAGGAGGATGGCACGTTTTCTGCCACCTGGGTTCGGGAGGAGTTAAGGTCTGTTCATCTGACCAAAACAAAAAGCCACAAAGGAGGAGGAGATGAAACACAGCAAACACTTTAGAATTAAACTGGTTAAGTGCAACGAGAGGGTTAACACCATTCAGTAAGACCTGGGGAAAACATCCAAGTGACTAGTAGGGAAGGGTTAAAGCCCACACATCCTTTATAGCACTTCTGTGTCCATGAAGAGAGGCGAGTTCCTGGGTTGTTGTTTTTTTTGTTGTTGTTTGCTTTGTTTTTTCACTACATGACAGCTCTTCAAAAATGTCTCCAGCAGTGAAGGGATCTGCAATGTTGTTCAATGTCATGATGTTCAAAGAAAAAGAAGTAACAACAGTAGAAGTTTGGGGGCAGAAAAGTGAACATTATTGGCACAAAAAAGCCTCAGATTGGACAGTTCAACCAAAGTGTGAGAGAGAGACAGCGAGAGAGACAGAGAGAGAGGGGGGAGGGGGACCCCAAACGGACTTCCTGCATTTTATTCCAGATCCGCAGCTGACGGGACGACAGGCAGGAGAGAGCGGAGAGGGAGTGTATGCTTGTTTGAATGTGTGTGTTATTTATATATATATATATGTATGTGTGTGTGTGTGTGTGTGTGTGTGTTTTATATATGTGTGTGCATGTGTGTAATTAAAGGAAGGGAAGGGGTCGTTTCTGTAGCTTTACAAGAGGAGGCAGCAGTTGCTCTCTGTTGTTTTTTCTCTGTTCCTTTGACCTACAAAGACAAGAGAGCAGAGACATGAGGTGAGACAAAAAAACCCACAAAAACATCCAGCTGACATGAGACAGACCTCACTGGGATCTGTTTCCTGTTAGAAGGGGGTTCTTCCTCCTGACAGCTGCAAAGAGTTTGTTCATGTGGGGTCATCTGATCATTATTAAAAGCTGTTCAAAACTGTTTACGCATTCTTCAACAATCAAAACATACAAAAAGCTGCTGAAATGTGTGGGACACTGCACTGTGAACAGTGTAAAAAATGTCCGTAGCTATAATCACAGTGACAATGTAGCATCAAGTGAATTAGACCTGAGTCACACAGGCCTAGAGACTGGTCAGCAACCATCTGATAACCACAGGTTTTGAGGGAAAAATGAGTATTCTCCATCCGGTTGCTGTTGGTTGAGAGCAATTGTTAGGAAAATGATTGCTGAATTCCCAGTCATGCAGGCCTACAGACGAGTTACTGGCAACCACCTGTTGCTAAGGAAAACCGTGTGTTCCACAACTGGTTGGCAAAAACCTCAACAGTTAGCCTCAGCTAGCCGAGTGTGGCTAAAGTTAGTCGTTTTAGCAGCATTCATCTTCTTTCTTTACATGCTGGCATCCACACGCCTGTCATGAGTTTGGCTGCTGGTAGTGACGGGATGGATTACATCCAACATACGGCTGAGAACTTTTACATCAAAGTACTGAAGGAGCATGATGGTTTATGCATGATGGTATATTAGAGCCAGTGACAGTTTAACATTTTTTTTAATAGTTTGGTACTTCGAGAAAAAACAAAAACAAGGAGCAGATGAAAGTTCCTCACCATGAGAGTTGGGCTCTGGAAGAGTCTCCCTGGCAACCAAGTGCATGACAGTTGTTCGGCCCGGCGGCAGCTTTAGAGCTGAAAACACAGAAAAACACGTCAGGATTCATCCTTGTACTTTCCCATGTAATCAAATGGTGGCAGCAACAACAGCTGCATACAAATGCTATGAATTATGA
Organism: Pelmatolapia mariae; assembly: GCF_036321145.2. Taxonomy (NCBI): domain Eukaryota; kingdom Metazoa; phylum Chordata; class Actinopteri; order Cichliformes; family Cichlidae; genus Pelmatolapia; species Pelmatolapia mariae. Next base: position 23,916,612 of record NC_086228.1, read on the forward strand.
CCTTGTCAGTATCCATATTTGTCTCGCATAGGAATTACTTAATTTTCAGACATCGTAACCTTCAATTAATAACCAAGCTGGATCATGAATATTTATATGTGCCACTAGGATATCTTTAATTGTAAAAACTTTCCTTACACATATTAATAAGTCTACCTGGCATCAGGTTTGCTATTTGTTTGAAGCTGAAATGAGATGGTCACATAAAAAAACTGTTCTATATACTAAAAGTGCTGCTGTCACTTTCACTTCTTCAGACTCTCTGCAATTTAGAAGTCGGTGAAGCTGCACCAGAAACCTCCTCTCTGTTTCCTCGTATACATATTTAATCAGACAGTCTCACCTCACTGAGATTAAAATCTTTTACAAGAGACCTGAGAACAAGAAAACGTGCAAAACCAGCCAATTTTTTCTTGATTGCAGAACAGTGATGAGCACCAGATGTGACACTAGTGACGAATCGCAGTGCACTGTGATATATAGAGTTTAAAGCTCCTCAGTCACACAGGAGATGAGATCAAAGGTTGCCAACAGGTTGCATGGAAGACACCGATTTGTCTGCAAACATTTGCAAACTATTTGACCACTAGTAAAACGGTTTAAAAAATGCGATGCAAACCAGAGACAAAGATTACTCAAATGGAAAAGTTCAACAAAAGCTGGAGACTGAGAGCACTTTCCTTCAAACATTTACAGTTTAAATACCACTCAGAGTGCAGTTGGCGAGCGTTTGCAGTCAGCTGGTGTCTTCCATGCAAACGACAGGCAACCATGGTGCAGGATTGTATATCTCATTGCAACAGATTTCACCTAGCAACACCAAGCAACCTCCATCAAGGACTCCATCAACTGTTGATGCACTAGGTTGTATCCACACTAGTTTTCCAACTGGAAGAGAAAGACAACCCTTTAAAAAAAATCAAAGTCTTCTTTTAAAGCCAAGCCCAAATGTGTTTCTAAGTCTCCACAAGAGTGATGAGGGTGACAGGTCTCAGGTAGAGGTGGAGAACACCACATACTTCAGAATTAAGGAGCAGCTTAAGCTTCTTCAGTGCAGCTTCCCATGTACAATGCTGATGGGATTCTCAATCTCAAACCAAAGTCACATTCTAGAAGGTTTAATCTGACTTATAAACTCAGGATTTCTTTAAATGTTCCTAATGAGTGCTAAGACAATCAGCAGCCACACCTTCTTCAGCGGATAGCCTTTTAAATGTAGGCAATCTGCGGTCAGAGGTACATGATCACTACCCTGATTCATACTGGCAAACAATTTGTTCTACACGTGAGCGAAAATACGTGCACTTCCTGTCACGGTTACGAGTAAAAGGCAGATTTCCTGGTACTGTTTGATTAAAATTTCTGAACAGAAACGCAGAAAGAGGAACCGCAGCCACCATCAGAAGACTCCACAACAAATCACAAGAAGAAAGAAGTTGATGGGCTGTTGAAGGCAGCGACACAATATACAGATGTTACCGGACATCTGTATATTATGAATATTGGCGTTATATAGAAATGTAAGCTTTATATTTTTGTATCTTTTAACAGAGAGATCTTCTTTTATCTGACCGACTCGATTTCTTCTATTGCAGTAACTTTGTGTGTTTTATAAAGTATAAATTTATAAAGTAAAGCTTGAATTAAAGCCACGCTTAATGCAGTATAATTACTTTACACAACTAAACCAACATTTTCTTCATGGATCTCAGAAACAGCTTCATAGATTGGCTTCTTAAAAAGAGTTTCTGACATGGAGATTTTCATTGTCTTATATTAGACAATCTTAAAACAAGAAAAAAAAGGTATATTTAAAAGCACAAACAAAAACAAAAAACCCATAAGTACTGAAATGAAAGAAAAAAAATCTTGACTCTAATCCCATAATCTGTTGTGCTTTTTAAGCCATTTTATGTACAAAAGCCAAGCAGTGACTATGTCAAGGACTTTTATTGTGAAAGGAACAGGAAGAAGCCCATTTCGTATGTGTGGACAAAGCTCACGTTTCCGGTATGGCGTTTTCGGACATGCATAAAACAAATCAGGTCATATTACCCCATTATTGTTGATAAGCAGTTTCAGTATTGGCATCACTCGCTCCACTGGAGCAAGCCTGCAAGCCCAGCATCCAAATGACTGAGGCTGTGCTGGAGAGGAGGTTAAAGAACTGTTAACCATCATGGACCATCCTCTGCATCACTTACTGGAAGGCAGCGGAGCACTTTAAGATGCATTTCACAAGGACAGACACAGGAAATCTTCACTGCCTCATACCACAATACCTGCATTTATTTTATATGATTTCTTATTGAGCCATTTCACTCTGGGTTTTTTTTTTTTGTTTGTTTTTTTGTTGAGCTATCACAGGTTGTGCTCAGTCTTTTAGGTAATGTAACAAGTTTACAAATTCTGGGATAAATAAAGTATATTTTGTTCATAAAATCTAAATGGTACCTACTGCTACCTCTGCATACTGCATGAATAAAAACTCATACCAGCAGATAATTCTCAGATGAGTCTCAGAAGATAAAGGCTGTTTTCGATTTCACTTCCCATTTATTTCTACACGAAACAGAGAGACACACATCCTTGCGTTACATTGCTCTGATTAAAGGGAAATGTCCAGCCAGTGTGAGAGATCAGAAGCACTGAGACTGGTTCTCAATCAGGAAATACTGTCTGCTTCAGTTCATGTTTTGGGCACAGTGAAATAATCCAAACAGCAGCAAAGGAGGAAGGATGCTGCCTGGGAATCTGAGGACACTGGCAGAAGTTCATGACTGTAAATCGTTAGATTAAGAGCTTTGTGTACTGCTGCTAGATATGCCTGCATGCCGTTTTTGGCATTAGTAAGTTAACAACAGCGTTTTCAGTAAGATAAAAGCATAAAGATGCCATTCTGTTTCTCTCTGATGCTTTCTCTGGCCAGCAATGGTCTTACCTCCCAGGGTGACGTTGCCATGAAGGAAGCGTCCCTGGAAAATGAGGCGGAGTATACTGGGACTGCTCACCTGCTCTTCCTCCCACCCTGCCAAGGAGAGAAAGAAGAGATGTATCACTTTCCCAACTGATGCAGCCAGCAGTATTTTTTTGTCCTAGAAACACTAAACACAAGAGCCATGATACAGATTGCTGAGCAAATTTCTAAAGTTGTGACTGTGATATATGCAAAGCCCACAGTTTACAATTTAAACCTTTAACTAAGTTCTGGATTCTGTTTCCAAATGACCTCAAACTGGCAGTTTCTTGTATTTTAATCAGCTGGCATGCACACTGGTACCCAGTACATCAATGAGCTAATACTAGCTAATGTACTGGCCTGGCGAGTTTATTGCCCTGGCTCCAACGTTAATTCCCCCATCCAACACCATAACACGAGGTGTGATCCGAAAATTAGGGTGATAAAAAAAGTTCAAAAACCTCACAATAATCTCCTTGGGCAGGTCCAGATGACTTTCAGCATGGCTGCCTGTCCTGACCACTTGTACTGCAGCCTTGTCCCCAACTCCAGTATCCACAATAACTCTCAGAATTATTATGAAGGGCTAAACTCTCCACTGAGGTCAATATCGCTGTCTTACCAGGCTGTAAACATGGGAGTCTACGGGGATTGACTCAAGTGGTTCTTGAGTTGAAACTGCAGTTTCTGGCAGTTCAGTGCTGCTTTCATTCATGAATGAATTCATGAAGTCTCGAGAGGCTGCAACTTGGAGCCGGCTCTCTGGCTACAGCCGAGGAGTTTTCATTTGAAGAGTCTGCAGTTTCTAAGTCCAAAGGCTGCATGTCACATGATGAGCAAACCCGGGAGCATGCTTGTCATTTTTTGACACTCACATGGTTGTGCACAGCAAATCTGTCCCCCTGGATGAGGCAGTAAAAGCAGAGTTTTTACTGCCCACCTCACACTGTTACAAACTCACCTGTCTGCTTTGGACTTCTAAAGCTTGTCAGTTTGTTTAAATCAGCGAGCGTGAATACTTGCATATTTTTAAACAGAGACTCTATCAGGTTTTGATTCCACATCTGTTAAATATTTGCAGAAACTGGCAAACTGTATGAGATTGAATCAGTCTGACTTTGAGGTTCAAAGTGTGAAATATATTAAAAGTGAAGAACAGGAGACTGAAGCCTTTAAAACGTACCTGCAGGCCAGTTGTCAAATACATGCTTGGCGATGTCCGTGGCCGAGTCATTTGGGGAGAAGGTGAAGTCCTGTGTTTTGCCACTGACCAGGATAAGGCGGAGGTGTACCTAAAGCGACAAACAAAAGCATTCAAATATGGGTCCATAGAAATGTCATGCCAGCCACACTTCCATTAAAATTCTTCTCAATTAGTCGTGGCGAAATCCCTTCACTTCCTCTAACCTCCTCAGACATGAGGTGACCTTCTGAAGGGTGCGAACAGACGGGCATTCCAGTCTAATTAGATTTAGCCACACCAGATCTCCACCCTCTGACTGGGCGACTTCATTCATCGAGGGCTTACGGTGAAGTGAGCCTCTGTTGCTGGAGATAACACCAGATAAGGGTGGGGCAGAGGGGGGAGAACACTGGGCCTTTAGTTCCAGGGTGCTGCTGCTCCTCTCCGGGCTGTCGGCCTAATGCGATAACCCCAGGTGTCCCAGACAGCTCTGGGCCATGTTATTAAATTTACATGGCCAGTGCGTAGCCCCAAGGGGGACTCGTGCAAGTGTGTGTGGGAAGGTCTCTTAACAGAGGGGCTTCCTCTTTTTTTTTTTTTAAATCCTCTGGGCATCTACACAAAGATATCTGTTAAAAAACAAATAAAAGGGGAAACTTCATGGGCAACACGCCTTTAAGCAGTGTCCAACATTTTATCCCCACTGGAACCAGAAGATCAGACTATTAATAGGACACCAAAAAAAGCTAATTTAATTACTTTAATTGGCGCCAACTTAAAATATAAGAGTATCACATAAATTATCAGTTGATTTAGATTTCAAATCTGTATCTGAAAATAAGTAGTAAGCTTGAAAATGAATGTAACAGAGTAAATGTCACAACTGAAGGTCATAACAATATGTCATAAAATCTTTTTCACTAACAGTTACCTCAAGTTTTTTTTTCCTGCATATGCAATTAAAAAAGAAATTACCAGGACTTTGACCAAGCGTACTTGCTCCTCCATAAAAGCTGAAACTCGCTGGCTTTACAGTCAAAAATCACCCAGCAGTCAGGGGCTAGCTGCACCCTCACGCACAGAAACCTCTTTGTCATTTATTCATTGGTTTTGCAATTGAAAGAAATTGTTTAATGTAATAAATAATCATGTTAACAGACTTTTCTTGAGAATCCTCACAAGGCTGCGCTCATGAATGTAGATCCTGCACATTTTCCTATCAACAAACTATCACGACCTAGACGGGGATAAGTGGTAGAAAATGGTTGGATGTACTCTTGTGGAAAATAGTAAAGCAAAACTAATGTTGAAGATTAAAGCAAGACAGTGTAGAGCTTCTATGAAGCAGACTGTGATCAGCAAGTGCTTTAACATGTGTGGCATCCCAGGTGATAAAGGTGCAAAAAGTTTTAACCAAGAGAAAACTATGATTACTATGACTAGTGGAGTAACTCTGGTTTAATTGTCTACCATTTCTATTTTAACAGAACACAGTTTCACGACAATAAAAGGGCAATTCTATTCTATTTCATTCTATTCTTTACAGCCGTTTAACAACTACAAAAATTTCATTGTATCTGTATCTACAGTTAGGCCATTTAAGGCATTTTTATAAAATATGGTTTCATTTTCCACCATAATGCTTCATTTCTGCTGACTTCCAGAAGTGCTGCTGCTGCATGTGTCGCCCTTGTGATTTTAAGCTCCTCACACACTATTTTAAATTTAAAAAAGAATAAAAAAATGTGAATATTTTATTCGAATTTTTCCACTAGCATTAGACTACATGAAGGTAGGCTCGTGGTCAGGATTAAAAACATCACCCTTAACTGAATAATTATCTTGAGCCCATTTTGGACCTCTGTCGCTGGACCTCATTGAGCTCTCATCTCTGATCAATCATTCCACAAAAACATACAAAAAGAACAATACTAAATATTTTTGCTGGGACATCTCTACTCTAGATTCAGAGCTGACAGATGGGGGAACGTTCCCCCTACGTTTGCCCTTCTTAAAAAAAAAAAACGTGAAACATGAACTTTCTTTGGTTCACAAATCACAGAGGAGAGAACAAAGAGACTTAATCACGAGGTGTGACGTCAGGAAGGGACAACCCTGCTCTCTGATCTGTTTACAAATACACCCTCCCACACCCCTTTCCTCTCGGTGGTCCTCTGCTCACCCATCCCCCTGTGAACTGAATAACCTCAACGTGGGACTGCATACCCATGTCATTATTAACAAGCTTTGTCCCCCTTCCCTTTCATCCTGAACAAAACAAAAACAAAGTCAAATCTGCCGGGCCATCCATGGCAACATCCTGCATCACAAAGTCATTGAGGTTCACCAATCGAAAGGAAGTCTTCCAAGTGGCGTTATGATAATAGCAGAGGTTTATCTGTTCTTCATGCCGGTCAAGTTTTCTAAAAACAAAGTCAGCCACGAGCTTCAGGATAGCTGCCAAGAGAGATGATCTATTAAATCCCACTCTGGCCTCCTGTGGGTTTTACCTCATGTTGGTGTCCTACATAAAACATCTGACAACATTTATTCTTTTTTAAAAACTAAGCATGGGTTCCGTTAATACGGGGATGTCAAACTCATTTTACATCATGTGCCACATACATTCCACTTTGATGTGAAGTGGGCAAAAGTACTACCAAGTTACAGAAAAGGTTCTGGATTGTCCTGTAATTACAATTTTAGAATATCCTTGTGCTTTGGTGTAGTATAACTGGATCAATAGGAAAAGCTGAAAACTTGTGAAAATACAGTTAAAAATTCAAAAACTAACCATGCTTTCACATTTTCTTAAGATGCCTAGTGAGCGAGTTTGGAGTCTTTGCTGGGCCAGTTCTGGCCTAAGGGCTTTATGTCTGGCACCCCTATTCTAATATCTGCAGTTTAACACTCTTCTTATTCAATAAAGCGTACACTTCAGAAATATCATAAAATTAAATGACACAAATAATACTAAAATAACATAGAACAACACAAAAAGTTGAATAATTGTCCTTAAAAAGTTATGTTTTGCCTTACCAACAATCCAAAACCTGAAATATGCACACACGTGTGATCAATGCTGTACATTTTCATACTAGGAACTCAGTATGGAGACAGCAATTGTAAAAATGTGGGCCAGTAATAACATTTGAATTAAAAAACAAAAAATTGGCAATCGCCTATGAAAATATTTTATTTCAAGAGAAAGAAGGATTAATGCTGTATAAAAATACCCGAACTGGTTTAAAGTCTTTGATTGTACAAAAGTAAACAGGACTTCTTCCTGTTGGCCATGAAGCTGGCAGATGGTGATAGGTGACAGAGAATTACACTTTCTTTAGCATTGCCCTTAATATGACAAGCTCCAGATATCTATGTTTTATGTTTTGGTGAGCAGTTGATAACAAAAAGAAACAGCTGTTTCATAACCTTTGGCTTTAGACGTCGCTACCTTTGTTTCTAAAGCTTAGGTGACATGGTGCTACTTCTTTGTTCTTTGTTAATCCTATTTGAACCGGGCACATTTATTTAATTATTGTGTCATAAATAAAACAAACTGATCTAAAACTACAGCCAAACATCATCCTATCTGATTGATAAATGTGTCCTCTTTTGACTTTTTATTTCTTCTAATTTCTGATACTGTCACTGCACTTATTCACAGCAGAACTTTTAATTACATAAAAATTACAGACAAACTGCAGTTTAATACCCCAAAATGCAAATAATTGCCATCTTTTCTTGGTAAAATAGTACTAATAAGTAAACAGAAAGCCAACAAAAACTTGTATTATTGTGTCCATTCCTGTGGTTGGGTTGGGTTGGATTGGGTGGGGGCAGGATGTAAAAAGAGGGTGCAATCAATTGGCATCTAAACCTTGAAAGGAAAGTAGGCCAACGTTTTAACTCAGATTAGACAGATGGTGTTCACAGGAACAGCAGTCACTGTCCAGCTAAGTGTTTGTGCACGTTGGCTAATCCACAAACAACCCCCACCCCCATACAAACACCTACATCAGTCACACAGATAATCAAACGTATTAATGTTAAAGGATGTTTTGAGTACTCAGAGAGCATCGCCTCAGTTGTGTGTTTTGAAAGGTGACAGAGCCTCACTCACCATATCAAGATCCCTCTGAGTGGTCATGGCTCAGCGAGGAGGAAGGCCGTGGACGGGGAGCAGAGAGGACAGGATCGGTGTGCTTCAGCAGCTGGAGACGGGGCCAGAGCCCTGATACAAACACGAACACTGTCAGGCTGACTTCCACAAAAACACCAAAACAAAAAAAACCTGGCACCATAAGATTGCACCGCTCACAAACTGTTACCCACCGAGCTCGAAGGAGGCTAACGCTGCAGCTAACATGACAACACTATCGGTCGAAACTGCACATGATCGATTAGTTGCCTGGACCGCAACAGCACCAAGCAACTGTGTTTTACCACACCGTGATTTAACTAACCCAAATTAGTAATCTTGGCGTGTTAAGCTAGGACGAGCTTCAAAGATTAATCCCACAGTTAGCCTTACGTTACGCTAGCGGGCTACATGCCATTCAGGCATCACGGCTCATAAATTTACTGGAAGCTGAAGCGGTGCATTAGGTGGGGGTGTGTCTCGCCCGGAGACACCGATCACCTCAGAGTTTCACCCAGATAAGGTGTATAAACAGAGCCCTGCGAGCTGAACAAGCTACCGCTGTTAACGTTAGCATTAGCTGTTATGTTAGCCCGATCTTCCTGTCGATGGCTAACAGCCTAAGGACGGTTTCCGTGCTGTGGGCCTCACCTGCATCTGATGAATACGATGAAATTTTGCATTCAGTTGAGTCAACCAGTCAGCGGGAAACGTTTTCCATGGGGAAATGATCGAGTGTAGATGGATGGCGTTATGGTTGAGTCTGGGTATCGGAGGCTAATGGACGGGAAGACGCCGGAAGTCAGCTGGTAGTAAACACAGAGAAGAACTACAAAGGCTTCTGGGAGTCCGAGTCCAAGTATGAGAAAATCTAACAGAAATGAGAAATAGTTTATTATTATTATTATTATTATTAATATTAATATTAATATTAATATTATTATAAGAAGCAGAAAAATAGTTTATTAATCATGGGGGGGGACTGTTTTGATTCAGACTAAAAATATAAATATGAAAGACGAAAATCAGAATCAGAATACTTTAATAATCCCTAAGGAAATTATGTGGGTTACAGTTGCTTCAAGACAGTAACAGTAACAGACTAAACTAATTAAATAAGACAATATAGTACACAGTTTACAAATTTAAGAAATAGCACTAATATATACAAATTGCTCAATTATAAATATCAAGAATATTACAGAGTCAAGTATATTACAGAGAAATATACATGATTGACATTTAACTCTAACCTGTGAACTTTGTCATTTGTTATTTGACTGTAGAGCATGTGCAAAAGGGTGTAACTATTGCAGTGTTTACAGTGTATTAGATAGAGGAGTTGTACAGGGCAGGAATGATTTCCTGTGTCTTTCAGTGGTGCAAGGTATTATATAATCCACTTTTCACAAGGAGTTATAAAGTTTGATGGCCACAAGTAGGAATGATTTTCTGTGCCATTCTGTTAGTGTCAGTTTTATTTATATAGCACATTCCATTACATGCGAACTCAGTGTGATTAACAAAAGAGATAAAACAGAAGAAACTATGCAGGTCTACTGTGTCTTATGGCAATAAAAACAACAACAAAAACAGAAGTTAACAAACACACACACCATCATTGCCATCAGAACTGCCAGCAGTAGCTGAAGTCCATAGTGTAGAGGGTGAAGAGAAAGTGAGATGGAAGGGTCTCGTGTGGGGCTTCTGTGTTGCTGACCTCACTGTTCGACACACAGTGCTGTAGGAGTACATTTTCTGGTCTCCCAGTTAGGCAGCCAGTCAACCATACAAGTCAGTATCACTGTCAGCTTATCAGGCAGTAGAGCCGGCCGGATGGCATTGAAGTCACCGAAGAAGTAAAAAAAACAAACAAACACGATTCTTACAGTGTTTGCTGCTTTGTCCAGGTGGGTGGAGACATGGGTGAGCAGGCAGAGAATGGCTGACTAAAAAATTCAAGTCTGGGCTGGTAGGCAAACTAGAGTGGGTCCATCAGTGGGTGGACCACAGCCTGGAGCTGATCCAGGATGAGTCTCTCCAGGGTCTTCTTGATTCATCCCATATTTGTGAAATTTTTTTTGCTATACCAAAAGGGTAAAGTGAACAATAATAATGACAATAATGACAATGAAGTCCCATATGATGATATATTTAACAATAGCTGACCATAATATGTCACATCTTGGAAACAGAGGTGTGGGCTGATGACATAAAGACTTAGAGTGACAGGAAAATGTATATTTTTAAAAAACACTTTCTACAGAATATCATCTGCTGTGTATATTTATGTATCCTGAATCCAACCCATCCAGCCAAAAAGTAAAAAGAAAATACAATAAAAATCTAAAAACAACCCAAACAAACAAAAAAAACCAAAACAATAGAAAGCAGTCTTGAATGATGCAGTATTCCTTCATATATTTTTGACTCCGTCTTCTGTTGCATCAGTGGCAGATATAGAGAATTTTAGATTGGGTGGCAAAGGAGGGGCAAGAGCTCTAGGCAGGGTGGCACCTAGCTCTTCAGTGAAGTATACTAAAATCCCCTATATGTAAATGGAGTCAACAAAATATCCACAAAAACACTATTATATAAAACTATTTATTGTATCATTACATTAAATATATTCTATACCATTTTACAAATTACAGGAAAGTTTGGTTGCTTAGAACCAAAATTCAAAGAAAGGAGGTTTGACTTGAGATTTTTGCACAGTATTATTGATAGTATTATTATTGTTGTTTGTTTTACCTGTTCTTTATCTCATTTGACCATGGTCAGAACACGGTTAACATGCTCAGCACCACTTTAAATGTGGAAGCCAACACACTCATTCACATCCTAATATCCCCTCATCTGTCCTGATTATCCCAGTTTGTCTTGTTTTGCATGGTCTAGATCCACACCTTGTTTCATTATTGCCCTACTTTTATTAATAAAGTTAAAAATACAAATAAAAAACTATTAACATGCAGGATTGATGACATTAACATATTAACATAAACCGTCTTTAGAGAAGCTACCAGAAAACTGTGGCTATGGATCTGTAATAAGACATTACGGCACAACTAAAGTCAAAGTAAAAGTCAAACTATTTGGTTTACTACTACTGTTTATAGCGTTGCCCAAAATTACTTAATTGTAACTAACCAGACTTTACCTGCAGACTGCAAACAATCACAGACCACACACAGAGTCTGGCAGCAAAACAAAACCTGACTCAGTGTTAATATTTGAGGGAGAATACCGAGTGGTTTCTTTTATCTGCTGATCTGCTGGCTGACATGTCTCCCTCCTCATTCCAGCGGTCACAAAACACCCAGAAACCCAGACATCACAGTCTCACAGTAACATGCAAATCTCAGTCAACAACTATATCTGTTTTGTTTTCATCTTTTTTTCTTTTTTTTTAAACTCCGCCTCTGGGTAGCTTGTTTCCCAGTGCCGGTCCCAAGCCCGGATAAAGGAGGAGGGTTTGGTCGGGGCTAGCAACCCCTTCCTGTAAAAACCTGCTATGCTACAGAAAAGAGAAGTGAAAACCAACGAGCAATCAGTGGAGAGGAAGGTCAATCGCTAGTGACGTGGACGGACCAAAGTCTCGCGACTGTCCCTCCCTCGATGGATCGATCATTCCTCAACACAAGGATATCGACTCGCATCGGGACATGGAATGTCAGATCACTCTACCGAATGGGATACAGCGCGCAAGGGCTACAGGTCTTCGATGACTATCGCCTCAAAGTTTTAGGTCTAGTGGAAGTTCGATGGACTGGCGCAGGAAAAATCATGAGCGACGGCAAGACGATTCTCTACTCTGGATATAGCACCCACCATGCACGTGGTGTCGGACTGATTTTGTTGAAGTTGGCTTCAAAGGGATTGATCGGTTGGGAACCAGTTTCCGACCGCATCGTCACGGCTTGATTTCGAACTTGGCAGGCCAAGATCACGTTCATCCAGGACTATGCTCCCACGGAGGAAGCGAACGATACAATCAAGGATGCCTTCTAGAACCAGCTCCAAGACATTTTAGCAGCCATTCCCTGGCACGATCACCTGTTAATGGTTAGCGACTTTAACGCACAATTGGACGGGGACCGGGCTGGATTCGAATCGACCATCGGGCCCCATGGATTGGGGGCACGCACGACTGATAACGGCAACCGGCTCTGTTCATTTTGCGCCACGAACGACCTTTGCTTTGGGAATACCTTTTTCCAACACAAGAGAGCACACAAGACAACGTGGCGGGCTCCGGGAGGAACATACGAAAACGAAACCAATTTCGTTTGTGTACGGAGACGATTGCGGTCATCGTTACTCGACGTGCGATGTTGGTGGGGTGCGGACGCCGGCTCGGACCACTCATCGCCAAGCGTCAACTCTGGCTCATGAGAACAGTGTCCAACGGTCAACGCCCAAGCCTTTCGACGTCACTCGTCTCAAGGATCCAGAAATGGCCAGCCAGTTTCGATTGGAGCTTCGGAACCATTTTGAGGCCCTGGCGCAAGAGGAGGACAACTCGGTGAGGAGCCATTGGGACCGATTCCGGAGAACGGTGGTCAATGGTGCAGTGGCCTCAATAGGCCGCAGGCGTGGCACGTTTCGTGAACGATGGATCCAGAGAGACACGGGGGACCTTATTGATGAGCGGAACAAGGTAAAGCAAGTACGCGAACGAGAGCCACCAGGACAAGTCTTGGATGCAGTGGACATGCGTTATTGGCTGATAGATCAAATGGTCAAACGGAGTTGCCGACGGGACAAACGGGATTGGATCGGACGGAAAGGACAAGAAGCGAAAGAGGCAGCAAACAAGAACGATACCAAAATGCTTTATCGAATCGTTCAGGAATTGAGCGGTGCTCCAAGCGGCAGAGGAATACCAGTCAAGCGCAAGGACGACCGCTTCTTAACAACAGCGGAGGAACAAGACCAACGATGGGTCCAACATTTCGAGGAAATCCTGAATCAACCGCCGCCTATGTCGACGATACGCCTTCCGCCCCGTGGATGACCTTCCAGTTAACTTTGGTCCAATTACCATTTCGGAGACAAAAGCCACGATTCGTTCAAGATCAAGACGGGAGTGCGACAAGGCTGCGTTATTTCGCCGTTCCTGTTTGTGCTGGCTGTGGATTTCATCATGCGGCGTACCCTGCGGGACGGCAAGCACGTAGTCCAAGAACACGACGGACGACGAATTGCAGATTTTGATTTCGCGGATGACATTGCACTGCTTGGATCTACTCAACGCTCCATTTGCGATTTGGCCGCCATGCTGGAAAATGAAGCGTCAAAGATTGGACTGCGGATCAGCGCTGCCAAAAGCAAAGTCATCCGGATTGGTTATGCCCGAGTGAATACTCCTGTACTCGTTGGCCACCGCCCGCTTGATGAAGTCGATCAGTTCACGTATCTGGGCAGTGTGATAACACCGGACGGTGGCTTGGACAAGCACATCGCCTGTTGGCTCGGAAAGGCAGCATCGGCCATGCGCAACTTGAATCTGGTTTGGAGATCGACCACCATCTCGATATCATCCAAAGTCTGTTTGTTCAATACAATAGTCGTAACAATGGCTATCTATGCGAGTGAAACATGGAAGTCGACGGCAACAATCACCCGACGACTGAATGTTTTCCAACAGCGCGGCCTCCGACGGATTTTCAAGATTTTGTATCGAGATCATGTTACCAACAAGGAGGTCCTTCAGCGCACCACCTCAAGACCACTAGCGGACGTGGTATTGGAGCCACGATTTCATTTCGCCGGTCACGTTTTTCGCCAACGATTACCGAAGATAGCCATGTCGTGGAGACCCGCCCGAGGGTCACGGAGTCGCGGATGACCAAAACAGACATGGAGACGGTCATTCATTGAGGACCTGAAAGCGGTCGATCTTTCATGGGACGAGGCTGAAGATGTGGCTGCAAACCGAGCTCGTTGGCCATCCCTTGCCGCCCAATGTGCCATCCGGCGCAGGAGGAACTAAGTCTAAGTAAGTAAAAGTAAGTTTATACATTTTTGATGGTTAAAGGTTAAATACAGTTAAATACATTATTTTCATATCTATGCATAAATATGACCCAAAATATTTTGAAATGTTTAAGTCATAAAGTTAGACAAATGGATGAAAGCTTTGTATGAAATGATCCAATATAAACAAAAGTTTGTGAACTTCTAGGATGAACAGTCAACTTGAAAGTGAATTTAGAATCAGGTGTGTTGATCGGTCTGATCATCACAACTAATCCACATCATTGTCACTGTCACACAGGAGTAGCTGAAGGTTGTAAAAGTCCTTGATGTAAAAAGGAAACCCAGGATTCCAGTAACTAAAGGCCTCTATCACACTGAGTAATGCCATTGTTCACAAGTCCACCATCAGGAGATCACTGAGTAATGATGGTATGCAGTTTTTTCACTTCTTATTCAAGAGATTTCTGCCACTACGGGGCTGTCTCATTCAAAGTGGTCCTGAGGTTTATTGACCCACCCTCATGCAAGTTTTTAAGGGCCACTTGAATGGTATGAATCAAGGCGTTGAGATATAATCACAGTTTCCTTAGCAAAGCTGCACTAATTTAACATCAGTGACAGAGTAATAGAAAATAAGCGTTGGTACAGTGAATGTTTTATCTGTTTTATGAGAATTCCCCGGAAAGAAATTAAGGGCAGTAAACTTTCACAGGTTTTATCACCGATGTTTTATTTGCCGCTCCATATAGTGTTATCAGGTAAACTCATATAAATGGACTCCAGTAGAATTACCAGATGACAGCTGAGGAAGAGTGTTCATACAAAATACACTTGGAGCTTTTAATAGACTGTGAAACTTCCCGCTGAACCAGGTTATCAAATTTTAGGCTTGCGCAATACTGACCCCTTTCCTGTGCAGACTCATGGCCTATGTGCTACATTCACCTTTTTTGTTGTAAGCCCCTGTTGAAACCTTAACTTCAAAAAACTGAATTACAAAAATGTGTTTAATGTGAACACCACAAACACTCACACCGAGTCTGCTTTTGGGATTAAAGGGTGCACAGCCACACAGAGACAGAGCTAATCGACATGTTGATTGCACATGTTGATCCTGCAGCATGTGCATTTACAGAGCATTAGTCATAGCAGAGCGGCAGACAAACTTTGTCTGCACCTGGCAGTCAGACACTTGGTGCCACTGAAGCATTTTACACAGGAAGCCTTTTACCAACCTCCTCTGAATCATGACTCAGCTAATGAGGAAGGGTGCAGGATTTAAAGACAAACATTAAAGATTGAGATTAAGCGCAGTATAGGTGGGGTGTGTTACTTTTCATCACAATGAGCAGGAAGCCACACGAGTATTCAAAATGGAAAAGGATTACCACAAAAAAAGGTATGTGGAGGTGAAAGCACGAACCATTCAAAGAGAGATCAGACGGGCTAATGTACCTGCCTTTAATAAACAATGGTGGAGTAAGCTAAGCCTTTTCTCACTTCCTAATTTACAAGTTTTTCACTGCTCATTAAGCTCCCGCCACACAAAGACCAAAACACAGAAAACACCATCTGAGAGTTGAGTCTTCTTAAAAAAAAATGCTTCTGTATTCGATTATGTGTCGTTGCTTCAGGAGTCAGACGGGTGACAGACTAAAGGAAAAAACCCTATAAAGTGTCTCTGGAGTTCTCCTGAAGAGATGTAACACCATTCTTTAAAAGATCTTTCCTGATTTTTTGATTTGGATCCAAAAATCTCCTCTTTGTGTTTATTTGGATTGAGGTCTTGTCCCAGTGAAAGCCATAGCAAAGCATGAAGAACACCTCTGTCCCTTCCCTCTATAAAGATGCCACATGTCCTCTGTACAGTTCTGTGGAGCTCCATTATTTCCCCAGGGGTCTCCACGTGTTTGATGTGCCACAGATTTTAGACTGCATACCCCTCCTAACACAACCCTCCCATTTATCTGGGCAGCACAGGGAGTACTCTGGCTTGTGACCCCCCCTGAGGCTGGGTTTGTATCTTCTCCCAGTCCCAAACTGGGAATCTTTTGCGTGTGTTATCCACTACAACACGGAGTGACTACATGTAGGCATGTCCTTACTCTGTTCTATTTAGTTTGTTACATGCTCATTCTTGTATTTTATTTAGACTTTCACTTATGATAGTCATTTATTTTGTGTTTCTATTAAATTTAATTTTAACTTGTATTTTTACTTTATTGATCTGTTTGTCTACTTTCTTTAAGCTACATCATTATGAATTGTGTGGATTTCTTGGATAAATAAAGGTTATCATAACTACATAACATTTCCAGAGTAGTATCCATACACAAAGGGATCAATAATCTCAACTCACATGCCCATTTATTAGTATTTTATCAATTTCATGGTCTTCATGAAATAGTATATAGAACCAGCTCACTGAAAACCTGAAGAATGCTCTGAGAGGAGACTTCCGTGACTAAAGTCTAGCATTAATCTAGTAAAGGAAAGCTGGATTACCAGCCATGAGCCTAGGGTTACTGAGTATGCATTAGCTTCACACAGAGCATCGGGTATCCTGGTGGTTAAGACACACACCTGTAGCATGCCTGGATCATCCAAGACCTAAAAACTAGGTTATAATAATAACATAATAATAATAATAATAATAATAATATAATAACTGAACATATAACTTACATAATACATACAGAGATACACTGTGCCTGAGTGGAAACTTAAAAGCAGTCATCACATTATCAATTCACAAAAAGTCTTAAAGTTTAAGTTGAAAATAGAGCAGGTTTTTCATGAGGTTTAATGTAAGTGCCCTCCTCATATCTCTTGTTTTGTTCCATTTATAACACAGACTACTCTGTTGTTCCACATATATTACTCTGTCATGATATATAAATAAACCAATAAATAAATGAATATACCTATGTTTTTGGTAATAGGAATATCAAGATTTTAATTTTAATTGACTGGTATTTAGTATCCACATCCAGCCATTCATATTCATACAAAGCTTTACTCGGTACACGTTATAATGTTTTTATCTCACTCTTCGGTGCTTGCATCAGTTGCGACATCTTGCCTAAGGACACTCCAACATGTGAACTGAAAGAACAAGTTATTGAACCACAGACCTTCAGTGGTGGCATGGCCTGTGCCAAACTGGATATTCCAACCCAAATCCTTGCATTTAACTCTGGCCTGAGGCCTATAATGAAGACTATGTCACTCTTCATCCATTTCCATTTCATGTATTTAAAGTTCTCGGGTTCAAATCCAGTCTGGGGCCTTGTCTGTGTGGAGTCTGCACGTTCTTCACGTGTCTGTGTTAATGTAAATGTAAATGGTTCTCTGTCTCTATGTGTTAGTCCTGTGATACACTGGCAATCTGTCCAGGGTGTACCCCACCTCTCACCCTGTGGCAACTGGTATAGGCTCCAACCCAACCTGAATTGAATAAGTGGAAGAAAATGGATAGATTTAGATTTTTAACACACTTCAGGTGGGTTCTGAATTACCTATGGATGCAAAATTGTTTTTTAGTTGTAGTAGCCACAGTGGGTAGAACTGCATATTTGATCTGGCACAGTTTTACACATAATGTACTTACTGATGCAGTGCCTAATAGATTGGTGTCTCCCCTCCTCCTGAGTGTACATATTGCTAATTAATATAATTATTTATAAAATACCATAAAATCTTATTTATTCGTTTCCCAGGTAATAAGACAAGATGTTTTTAAATAGCATTAACAAATAGCTTAAATAAGGATATAGCTCAGTAAAATGTAACTAATCTGAAAATTGCAATAAATCACAAATAACTACATTAAAGTTAAAAAAAAATTATTAAGTAATAAATGTAATAAAGTAATAAAGCACAGTCAAATTCAACAAAGCTAAATAAAACAGAATCAGTACAAGTTTACTAAATGCATTATTAAAAACTGGAAATTTGAGGAGGTATTCAGAGGGACCTCTATGTATGAGTAAACATTAAAATTTAAGGTTATAATTATTGTTTGTTTGTTTCGGGAAATAATGTAATTTTGCAGTCTTTTCTTGTCACGTGTCTCTAATTACCGGTAATACCTTAAATGGCCTAAGAGTACTTAGGACACTTTCATAAACTGTTACATAATGTTCCACTACAGGTACATGTTGCCATCGAGCGCGACTGTTTACGTCGGAACCGTCTGCCACACACAGGACTCGCCTTCCCAGAATTCCATTGTGCGCAGGCGCAGAGTGCGTTGCCTGACAGTGGTAAACAGACGTCAGAAGGGAGTCTTCGCCTCGAGTCAAAACAAAACAAAACAAGTCGAAAAGATCCCGAAGGAGTGAATATTTGTACCGACCCAACAACAGGAAGTTTTACAAAAGTCAGCGCCGACCAGAAACGGCAACTTGGATGAAATTATCGGAGGCTTTTCACGGACTTTTCCACGGATTGTAAACTCTGGAGTAGCAGGAGCTTAAGCGGCTAACGTTACGGAGGCTATCGGTGCTGTTTTCAAAGTGCGGCGAGTGGGAGCCGACAGACCTGCGGGCGACCCCAGTTTCACCCAAGCGCCCCCGGAGAAACTGCGAGGCTTGGTTAGCGACACAACGAGACGAGGGTCGGCTGAGTTCCGGGCTGCGGTCGAGTGGGCTTTTTAAAACCCGCTTCTTCGAGTATCGTGTGCCGCGGCAGGACTGTGGGGAAACATGGCAGATGGTGACATGCGCCCGACCGCAATGTGGCGGACCGTGCAGACCTGAGGCGCGGACTTCTCTTTGCACATTTCTGTCATCTCTCTAGTGTTATAAACAAACCCCGAAGCGTCCTCACTGACATCTTATCCTCGCCGGAGGCTCGTTTTTCCCACCAGAAGACAGACAGAGACGTGTGCCAGCGTCCCGGGGCAGTGTTGAACAGACCGCCAGCGCGGACAGTCAGCCGCCGCACATCTTCACTTTGACTGACTAAGCCGCACCGGTTAGTGGATGTCTGCGGAACTTAAAATAAATAAATAAATAAACTTTGGTCGTTTTCTCTCCCTTTTTCTGGTCTTGTGGAGACCTCAGACTGCCCGGTTGTTTACAAGAACAGCCAGAAGCTCTTTTGTAACAGCAGCCAGCTAATCCTCGCATGCATACTGCATAGTTTCACAAGAAAACTTCACGTGTAAGTTCACAAATTTAATCTGATGTAATGTAAGCGATTTTAAATGGCTTCAATTTCTATTTTTAGCCACACATATATATATATATATATATATATATATATATATATATATATATATATATATATATTTATTCATTATTGTTATTATTATTATTAATTTCCAGATGCGGCCCCAAACCCCGTCTAGGTCCAGATGTTTTGGTGCTCATTGTCATTGTGCTACTATCTTTTTAGATTTCATTCAAACAAAGAGAGTCCCGCCCCAGCCCTCCTTATTTCTATATAAATCTGAAGGTTTATGATAGTTACTATTAAGGAGATTATTTGGGTTCCCTAATCTCCAATCTGAGGATTAACCGAGGCTATTGGCGTGTCCAGATTATTACGTCTCTTTTCTAGGCCCTTCGGTTGACACCCCCGCAGAGGGTGAAGCATGTTTGTTTATTTTTGTTTATTTGTTTATTTTAAAGGTGGTGTGTTTGTTTTCTCTTAAGGTGTCATCGGCTCAAACTTACCTGTCAAACTTTAAATGTTTTAAGTTGAACACCTCTCTGAGTGGAAGTTCAGAGGATCGCCATGGAGGAGTCGCCGGTGCCCCCGATTGACCCAGATTTTGAGCCGCAGAGCAGACCTCGCTCTTGCACGTGGCCGCTGCCGAGGCCAGACATCACGGCTGTCAAATCGGAGGGGGTGGACGGCGCCGAGTCCGCCGCCGGGACCCCGCCCGCTGACGAGGACAAGCCCGAGCCCCAGCAAATCGCGTCCGAGCCCGAGAAAGCAGCAGCGGCTGCGGCGTCCGTGGAGGGCGGGGTCGTGGCCGGCGTGGGCGGACCCGGAGCGACGCCGCGCAAAGGATCCTCCCGGCGCAACGCGTGGGGGAACCAGAGCTACGCGGACCTGATCAGCCAGGCCATCGAGAACTCACCCGAGAAGAGGCTGACGCTAGCGCAGATATACGAGTGGATGGTGAAAACTGTGCCTTACTTCAGAGACAAAGGAGACAGCAACAGCTCCGCCGGCTGGAAGGTGAGGGCTTCATCTGCAGGGAATCATCTGAGTCAGTACACAGCCAAGGTTATCTTTATGTTTATGGGCCTTTTAATTTTAAGAGTTAAGCTGAACTGTAATAAAATAAACACTTAGGTCCATCAGGTAAATGTGTCAGAGTTTTTCCTGGCACACCACAGAGCTGCATTAAGAGTTAAGGCAGAGAGTGTGTGTTTCCTTATTTAACCCAAGTTTGTGTATAGGCCAGCCATTTTGGTTGTCCTAGTTTTAAAAATAAACTAAAATACTTAACTTTAAGTAAATAAGCTTGGGGAAAAGTGGTTAAAAATATTATTAATCACAGTTCTGCTTATTTTCCTTTTAGCGGGCAGGAAAAACCCTTGGATGGCATTTACAGGCAGTACTGAGGTTAATCACGTGACCTCGTGCACATTGTTAAGAGTTGTACTGATACAGCTACTAGTTGCTAGGTGGTTGGCATTGGTTGTTGACTGTCACTGGGTGAAAAAAGATGCTTTTCTACTCTACCTGAGGACTGGGAGCGCTTCATACAACATGCCTCATTTACACAAACACCCTCCAAATGCTTAAGTGCTTTCTATCTAACAGTCACACTCTGATGGTTGCATCAGGGATGCTCAAGGATGTTTGGGATGGAGCAGCCAGGGATCAATCCACCAACCTTTTGGTTATCCTTGGGCAAGATACTGAACAGCCTGAATGTTAGATAGAAGGCACCCAGGTAGAAAAAGAAGTGCTGGTGTGAATGAGGCATGTTGTGCACATGCTTCGAGTGCTCGAGTAAAGAAGCGATCAATAAGAAGCAGTCCAAGTTAAATAAAAAGCACTGGAAACATCTTCATTTTTACACCTTTGACAATTTTGTCAAGCTACAAGAAGCACGAGGAGGCTTTGGTGCAGATGTTTATTCATACTTGTGGTGTCTGCGTCACGCCGGCAGCCTAAACAGCACGTTGAGTTTGTATTTTAATACCTCTTCTGATATTGTTATGCTAGGAGGAGACAGATACCTCCTCAATAAAACTAAAGCTGAGGCCAAACTCATTTGTACTGATGTGGACCCTGTAATCGAAAACAGCCACACCGAGACCCTCTGGATGAGGTGGTCTTAGTCCGATTACAAATGAACTCCAGAGCATTTTGTTTATGATCTGATCCCGATCTGACACAACTAGCAGGTGTACGCTGCAAGGATAAGCTAAACAGCTTCCTGCAGCTACCTGTAAAATGAATGTAAATTCTCCGTCATATCCACTAGTCAAGAAAACCTTCTTACTGTTCGCTCTTTTTGTTGCTCCCGGCCCAGACACATCTGGCCAATACTTGGATGTTTCTGGGGGAGTCCATTAATTGGTCACATGATTTGAAGTGATGCGTTTTTTAAATTATTTTTTTCTTTTAGTTCATTTGGAGTTTTATTTTTGTGAAAATAAGCCAAACCACCTGAAAAAGCTACAAGTTTACAAACTCAAAAACTGATTATAATGAGAATAAACTAACTTCATGTGTGAAAACAACATGAAAAAAGCAAAAAAAAAAAAAATGCTGAGCATTTAAAAACGAATGGAAAACAAAATTAAAAAAATTCTGAAATATAATAACTTTGGAACTAATGACACCTTTTTTAACTATTGTAGAATAAATGATTAGCTCTGAAGGGAATTTTGAGATCGAGTTTTGTACTGTTAGCGCAGACGGGTGGTTCCCAGCAAGTGTTGGTGTGAAACCCTTCGAAACAAAGTTGTAATTGCTCGGGCTTGTTACAGTCTACGATTGTCTGTTTTGGTTTAAACCCTTTTCAGAGATAATAAATACATTTTGTGTCATCCAAGATGACACAAAAACTATTTTGAAAATCCTTTACTAAAGATTATATCCACAGTAGCCATACTTTAATTTTGTTATTCTCATTTAAAGATAAGTGATTAATCTGCAAATCACCAGTGTAATAAAAGCAAGTTTCACCACTCTGCAACCACCTGGAAATACCTTTGGGGAGTTATTGTAAAGCAGGGGTGCCCAATCCCAGTCCTCGAGAGCTACCGTCCTGCAGCTTTTAGATGGATCCTTGTTCCGACACACCTGAATCAAATGAATGGCTTGTTATCAGGCATTTGCCAAACTTGATGGCATGCTGAAGAGGCAATCAAACCATTTGATTCAGCTGTGTTGGAGTAGGGATGCATCTAAAAGCTGCAGGACAGTAGCTCTCGAGGACTGGGATTGGGCACCCCTGTTGTAAAGCATTATTTAATAAATAAACTTTAATTTCAGTGGCTACTTGGATGTAAAAATGCATTCACGGAATGAAAAGTCAAATCTGTTAAAAAACACAAAAAAAGTAGAAAAGTTTGCTCCAAAATAAGGTTTAAAATGCTTTTTATCCTGAAAGTTTTCATTCTGTCAGCATCTTTTCTGTTGCTGGATTCTCCTGTGAGTTTCAGTTCATGACTCTCTCTTCATTGTTGTGCTTTGTGTGGTTTTTTTTGTTTGTTTTTTTACCTTCTTTTGATTTTCAGAATTCAATTCGCCACAATTTGTCACTCCACAACAAGTTCCTGAGGGTACACAATGAATCGACCGGAAAGAGCTCTTGGTGGATGCTCAATCCCGAAGGAGGCAAGACCGGCAAGGCGCCGCGTCGCCGGGCTGCATCCATGGACAACAGCAGTAAGCTGCTGAAGAGCCGCATGAGGGCCAAGCAGACCAAGAAGCAGGCGGGAGCGGCCGGCCTGGGAGGCACCGCAGGTGTGTTGCAGGGCGATGGTGCCACAGGCTCGGCAGGCGCAGACAGCCCTAACTCATCCCAGCAGTTCTCCAAATGGGGGGTGAACAGCAGCAGCCCCTCGTCCCGCGGCAGCCTGGACGACACAGATATGTGGACCACCTTCCGCCCGCGCACGAGCTCTAACGCCAGCACCCTAAGCGGACGTCTGTCCCCCATTGCTCCGGGCCAGGAGGATGACGACAACCTGCCTGATGACGGCCTGCTGGGGCGGTTCTCTGCCAGCAACTTGACCCCCACCCTCACCGAGACGCTCATGGAGGAGCTGGACCTGATCGATGGCCTCACTCTCATGACTGGACAGCAGGGAGGGGCCAGTCCCAGCACAGCCCCACCAGCACCTCCCACTCCGCTGCCCTCCGCCTCCACCCTGCTGCCTCGAGGCTCCAGCTTCCCCTCCTTCCATCAGCTTTCATCCAGCCTCCCACAGGCCCCTACCCACACCAGGGCCACAACCTCCGTGTCTCCCTGCGGGCCCAGCAGCAAAGAGCAGACGACGTTCAGCAACTCCCTCTTCAACCCCATGCCCACCCCCAGCTCCCGTGGGAGCGGCCATTACAGCGCCCACGTACCCTCCAGCTTGGAGGCGCTGCTCACCTCCGACTCCCCTCCTCCCAGCGATGTCCTGATGGCCCAAGTGGATTCCATCATGCCGAATTCTGGAGGGGTGGGAATGATGGGTTTGGGCACGTCTGTTGCAGGAGTAAGGTTGGGTAAGGGCTTGGAGCCGAACACCGTGTCCCCCATCGGGCTGCAGGCTCAGATGCAGCCTCAGCAGCATCACCTTCACCACCACCAGCAGCAGCAGCCACCACCACCGGCGCAGCAGCAGCAGCAACAACACCAGCAACAACACCAGCATCACTCTCAGATGGGGTTGGGGATGATCCTCTCAGGTCTGTCTCAGGACCCGTCACAGCTCTCTGCCCTCAAAGCCCAACACGCCGCGGTACCAGCCGTAGGCTCGCAACACGGGGGGCCCATCACCACCCTGCCGGGGATCAGTCAGTTTGGAGTGCCGTCCTGCTTCCCCACCGGTCCGGATCGGCTCCCTACGGACTTGGACATTGACATGTTCACCGAAAACCTGGATTGCGATGTGGACTACATAATCAACAGTGACCTCATGGACGGAGACAGCCTCGATTTCAACTTCGACCCCATGCTGCCTGGAGGCCAAGGGTACCCGGGACCGACCACCACGCAGGGCTCCGCTCACAACTGGGTGCCCAGCTAATCACTCACCTGACCACACGGTGTTAGCCAGGTACACCAACCACTCCAACCACTGTCAGAGACATGAACTATTTACTAGTCTACAGAATTAAAAAAAATTGTCTTTAGGTGTTGAAAACGTAAATATATTCAATTCACGGTGGTGCGAAGTAAAGAAAAGCAGCAAATCTAGAGAATATTTAGCATTTTAATTTAGGATTTAGTGAAAATGACCTTAAGTGATCAACTGTTCCTTAAAAAAAAATCTATATTATATTAAATGAAAAAAAACTTAAGATTTTCAGTATTTTCCGACTTTCTAATCTAAAGCGTTTTTATCTTTATTCTGTTTTTTTCTGTCACTGTAAATTGAATATTTTACATGTCCACCCCTTTTAGTTTTTTTCACAAAGAGCTGCTCATTACTCACAGCATTGCATGCAGATATGGCTAACAAATGTTCTCAAACGGCCTTTTTAAGCGACAGCGAGGTGAATGATCCTCTCTATCGTCTTTGCAGGAAACTAATCTCCCATCAAGATAACCTCACGCAACCACCGGTTGATCCCTCCTCCCTGCTGGCCGAAGATGCTTGTCTTCAAAACACGCCGTTTCTCTCGGACTTTTACAAACGAAGACCTCACTCATATCACGTGCCAAGACATGCAGAGGACGCGGAGGAGATTCAGGCTACTATGCACAACTTTCTGTTTATTTTTATTTTATTTTTGTTTTGTTTTGGGGGTTTTTAAATAACACTCGGACGATTGGGCTGCTAGCCTTTTTTGTTGTTGTTGTTTGTTTTTTTGTTAGTTTTTTTTTCACTGCAAACTGATTTTTTTTTTTTTTAAATGTGTGACTTGATGGTTTTTGGTTTGGTTTTTGTTTTGTTTTGTTTTTTTTAGATTGACAAGACAAATCACCTATATCCCCGTCCCCACCCCTCCTCCCTCCCTCTGGCTGGAGTGAGTTTCCACTTTAGTTATGTTACACGACAAAAGCTTTAGGGCGGATATGGTACTCCGGATCTCAAAGGCGCTGGTTTGAGAGACTTGATGGACTGTTTTTTTGTTGTTGTTGTTTGTTTTGTTTTGATTTTTGGAGAAATGGCCAGTTTTCCCGCTCGGCGTGACTTGCCAGACCAAATGATCGTCTGAATGAGGTACACTTGCCCTGCTGCACCGACCTCGATACAGATAAAGAGAGCGAGAGGACTGTTGTGAACAGGTGGAAGATAAAGATGGGACGGCCGGAGGCATGAAACGTGGTTGCACATCTTGCCCTGATTAAATGTACGATTTTAAATTCATGATTTTAGAGAAAAGAGTTGAGAGGGTATGTACTTGCAGTTTGGCATTTTTTTTTTTTTTACTTCAATCCATTGTGTTAAGGTAGATGTCAGATAGAGGGTGTTTGTTTTGTTTTGTTTTTTTAATCTCTGATGTGCAGTTGAACTAACAAAATGAAGAAATGGGATTTGTGAATTTACACACGGGGCATTCAAGGGTAAATCCATACGCTAACGAGTGATTGGTTGGCCAAGTATTACATTGTCCTAGACAGCTGACATGCCTCCACTGTCCAACCTGACTCCTCCTTCTTCTTCTTTTTCTTCTTCCTTTATTTCCCTCGAGCCTGTGCATTTTCAAAGCACTTAGGTTTCCTGCAACACAGGGACCCCACACTAAAAGATGCATCAACATTAGGTTGTACCATTTCAAAAGAAGAGAGTTTATGATCCTGTAAATGTACAAATTGCACACGTACACGATGCTATGCAGACCTATCTTTTGAAGGAAATTTGAGAAAGAAAAAAAAAGTCCCTCCCTCAAGGGTTTGTTTTTGCTATTTAACATTTTCCCGATATATTGTTGGATATTTTTTTTTTATTCAGTACTAACGTTGGAAAAGAAAAATTAATTCACTGTGTGAGAAGTACAAAAAAAGAATATATTTGATGATAGTTTTAATATACAGTTTAGATGGAAATCAGATATTAATACGTATGAATATATTACTAATGACAAGTGATGTTTTTTTACACATTGGAAGAAGCATTCTCAGATCATTTTTAACTGTAATTTTCTATACTTTTATTTTTGTAAAGAATGAGATGCATGTAGATTTCTTTCTTTCTTTCTTTTTTTTTTACATAACCAAAGGAACACTAATATTTGCATTGGCATGGCATGTAGGGAGCGCTTGGGCCTGAGTATCCTCAGTGTACATAAGCTTTGCAAAACAGCAAATATACATACATACACACACATATATATATATATATATATATATATATATATATATATATAAGTGAGAGATACCTGTAAGGTGACTTTAAAAGTTGAAAGAGGCAAATACTTGACAGTTTTAAAGAAGATTTCCAGCCGCCTGCCTCGTGCTTTCTGTTTTCTTTTTTCTTTCTTTGAATCCAAGTAAAAAAAAACTATTTTTAAAAAATGCATCAAATAGAAAAAAACTTTCATCTCAAAACGAGGCTCATGCAACCGTTACCTCTCAGGAAAAACAACACTTCTGCACAGACCTAATCAAATGCCGGCAAAAAAAATAAACAAAAATGAATAAATAAACTTTATTTTGCACAATTGTATGCAGACTGGAAACCAACACACCACAGCTCCCCCCCTCGCATCCCAAATTTGACTTCATTTTTAATTTTAGCTTCTCAGCCGTGTAAATCACAGCTAGCTTGTCCCCTGGGTAGTTTTGTTTTGCTGCCAATATTTAAAACACTATAGCACGATTTTACTCCGTAGCGACGCTTTATTTTGTCATCTCTCCCCTTTCTTAACTTTTTGTGTTTTTGTTTCGTTTTTTTAATTTAATTTAAAAAAAATCCCTGGAGTTTATTATTCATCATTTCGCTGTAGCTGTGTGAATATGTTAGCCTCTGATATGTTTAAAGCACTCTTCTTCTTTCTGTTTTGTTTTTGTCACCCACAAATATTTCCTTTTTTTTAAAAAATTCTCATTTGTTTGGTTTTGTAATGGTGCTAGATGTCATATCAGTTGTGATGTTCTCCTGGAGTATGCCACGATGCAAGGGGTGCATATCGGGGGAATTTTTTTGTATACGGCACAAGGATAACGACTTGGTGTTATAGTAGAAGTTCACACGCAATCAGTAGGAATTAATACAGAACCCCTACTGTGCCGTGTGAGGATATGATGTGCACACAAGTTAATTATGTCCGCAGGAGTTATTTTAATTCGTGCAAGAGTTGTTTATCTCCTGCAGGAGTTATTTACCTTGTGTGCACTAGTAATTTATATTTTGCAGACAAGATTTAAAAAAAAAAAAGACTCCATACTTTCCTC
This sequence comes from Pelmatolapia mariae, assembly GCF_036321145.2. Taxonomy (NCBI): domain Eukaryota; kingdom Metazoa; phylum Chordata; class Actinopteri; order Cichliformes; family Cichlidae; genus Pelmatolapia; species Pelmatolapia mariae. The sequence continues at coordinate 23,944,411 of NC_086228.1, forward strand.
CTCCTTGTTATTTTTATTTTTCTATATGTGATGTGGTAAACCCGACCCCTGACCCAACCTGGTCTTTTAAATCTAAAAGCAGGGTAACTGCACTTATTTTGAATCATAACACCATTACTTTTGTTATTATGTTTTGCACCCTTTTTTCTGTTTTTTTTCCTTAACCGAGTTCCACAGTTGGGGAAATTTTTAGTAACATCTGACTAAAGGAGCGGCGGCTGGTTGGTGAGAATCTACTTTGATGTCTCTAGTTTACTGTTGCCTCCTTGAAGCAGTCAGGTGTGATGTTATTACTTATCTTGTGTCTCCCCTTATGTAACTTTGTGCATATTCTTCGTCCTTCAGCTTTTTTAAGTAGCAGTTAGTCCCTTTATGTTTTTACATTTTAAATCGCCCCTATTTGATACAGTATTTTAACATTTGGCAAGGGTGGATTTGTTTTTTCCATTGGGGAGGGTGGGAAGTTGTGCATAAGCCAATTATGTTTGATTTTTTTTTTTTAAATCATGTTGATAGTTTTTTTTTTCATCCCCTGCTCCCCTCTTTATTAGTTTTCTTTCTTTACACATTGTTAAAGTCAGCCAGAGATGACAAACAGTTCTGAACAGCAAAAATCGATTCAATAAACTGTTTAACCCACTTTTCCTGCTCATTGATGACTTGTGACGCTTCAGACATGGTGCACTTGTGCAGGTCTTCCACTAGAGGCCGCTGTGATCCAAGGATCCCGTCACTTACGTACAGGTATGCACTTTGTGCTGATAGTTATTCATCTTAAAACCACATGTCACAGCCTTCCTCAGTATGCACAAATTAAAACTTAAACACCATCATTCAAAAAAAAAAAAAACCCTAACCCTCAAAGACTTAAAAACTTATTGTAAGCCTACAATTGTAACTCTTTCCAGGACCTAGTAATATTTTTTCCTAGGAGGATATGCTATGCAAATATCTTGAGCCTCCAAGGACTTTGTAAATTGGTCTTGGGATCCACCATGTAATACCATTTGGAAAGCATCTGATAGGAAACAGCCTAATTCTTCAGCATGACAGTGATCCCAAACAATGCCAATACAATAAAAGGATACCTGGATAGAAAAACTCACAATTGAACTCAGTCCTGGACTGGCATTCCCAGAACCTCAGAATTATTGAAAAATCTTGACAGAGAACAAGAACACAGAAGAAAACTCCGGAAAACTATTCCTGAAAACGACTTAAAGAAATGACCAGTTCAGGCTGTGTTGAAGAATAAAGGTCATACCAAATATTGACTTTCAAGCTTGTTAGACTTGTACAAACACTGTTTTTGACTTGTATATTGTATTTCCATGCATGTTTGTACTTTTCAATGCATTCTGTTACCTATTTCCCAAATAGAAAATATAAAGAAATGATAGATTGAAATATCATCATATATTATCATGAGTACACTGGCCAGTTCTCTGGCACGCAGCACTATCACTGATGAAATCTATCACTGGAAGCAAGCAGTCTCTTTGCAGTCACCTCAGATTATGCTGATATGTGATGCCCCATTTACCTAAAAATAGGTAATTCAAACATATTTGATGTCGTGGGAAGTGATAATACATCAAATCAAACAACTGAAAACAGAAAAACAGGTTATGAGCGCTTGTTTCTGAACTGATAGCAGCAGCACTGATATAGCACTGCCCCCCAGTGAGCATTCAAGTGTTGATGTTTTTATACAATTATGTTTTCAATTACTGCAAGTATAAACAGGAAAAAATCCAAATAAAAGAAACCCATACGATTTAAATCACACCTTTTGAAATATGACTTGTGAATCAGAGAGTTAAAAATGAGCCAAAGGTATCAGCTGGCAAAAGGATTTATAAGAAATTAAATGTCTGGGTGGACCACAGAGCTTTTAAATTCTAAGTAGCCTCAGGCTTTTCTCTTTGGAGGAACAGACAACAGTAGGCAGATTTATTTTTCATAGAGCATCTTTATAGAAAAACATTTCTTCACATTTTCCAAAAAAAAAAAAAAAAAAAAAACCAAAACATTTTTTTGTCTTTGCACTTATTCTCTTTTTTTTAGGTTATTTATTTTAAGGTAAGGTGTTTTTTTTTTTTTAAGTCTACTAAAGTTGAACATTTTTAACATCCATCTGTGTCAAAGGCTCTTGCTGAGTTGCTGGGGCTTGTAGAATGTGTCTGTTAGAAAACATGGGCGTTCACAGCTGCAACGTTCATCAGAACCGGCGCCGACCAACACCAAGAAAGAAAAACAAGAACTGTTCCCACTCGGGCAGGAAAAGCTTTCCCGCCTGTCAGCCGGGCTCGTTTCCGGCCCACGTTCAGCCTCCAGTCGTCACATCCTTCCACTTCAGCAGCACTCCAGTTTTAGCCTGAAGGCACCTGTGTTAACAGCGCTTTTTGCTTTAGTCGATATGGACTTCGGTTTCTGTTCTACATCCTGCAGTTACCAATTCTAAATCTACACAGTCTGTCACACTTCTACAACTACCCAGGCCGCAGCATGACAAGTAGGTCCTACTGTCACCCAGAAACAAACAAAACAAAAAGTACTCCAAAGGTTTACAAAAAAAAAACTGTAAAAAGAAAAGACAGAAAGGAGATACAGGTGTTATTAACAGCTACTCTGCACATCGCTCTGCTAAGTGTACCACGGGTTCTCTGCTGTGATGATCTACTTCGATACAGTTCACACAAAGAAAGAAAGAAAAGCTTTAACACAAAGCCCCGAACAAAAATCTGAACTCACATCATCACCGCCGCAGATCAACCTTAAGTGTTATTTATTTATTTTTAAAATTGCTCCAATTGATTTTTTGTACTTTTGTGAAAGGTTGAGGTCTTAAAGGACCCGTGGTCTAACATTTAGTCTCTGATTTGATCGTCTCTGAAGCGTGTCAGTGGGGAGAAAAAAAAAAACAAAATGTGGCTCAGCTTACTCGTCGCTGTAAGAAACAGCTTACTGACTTCTTCAGATTAGTTTCAGAGTCTCTGTGCCAGAGCTAAACTGAAAATATTACAGCAATATTTCACTGAAATATCCTGAAACGCGTACCTTCACTCAGAAATCGGGGCTGGGAAACAAAAGCAGAGTCTGAAAGTTTGAGGACAAACAGTCAAATCTTTTCTTTTTTCTTTTTTAAACACGTCATAAAGACGAGACCCACAAACTCAGTATGTCTACTCATTAGCTACCTTGCATTATAAATATATAAAGTTTAAAAAAGTGCTTATTAAAAGAAACTATAGTGATGTGATAACTTCCAGCAGTGTCATTCTCATTTTTGTTCTTGACCAGCATTAATACAAAATGTCAGGGAAAACAAAACGGTCGTCCTTCACAGTCCTCCTCCAACACTGACAAGGATTGTCCACAAAAAAAACAAACCCCCCCAAAGAACTGGTCTCCCATTAACATTCATTCAACGTGTACACAAAGATATACGTTTTTGGAAAAGCATAGTTAATACAAAAGGAGACTTCTCAAACTAAAGAGGAGAGTATTGGCCACTGGTAACACACTGCTGCTGCGACCGACTGGAACACAAGACGACAGGTAAAAATTAAAATAACTAGCAATAATTGCACATAACCTTCGAGAGCCAAGATGTCTGATAAGAGGACTTCACAATAAGATGAGTTGCAGGAGGGATGTGGCACGCTATGGTTTAAATATACTGGATCTGAGGAGAAAGAGCACATTCAAAGAGGCACAGCTGCAAACGGTGCAGCTCTGTGTCCTTAAAAGTGCCGCTCTCATCCCACGTCACCGGCTGCTCTTCAGATGTCTTCATCCTCTTGTTTCCGGGTCTCTCTGTACCGGCGAAGAGTTTTAATGACGTGCCTCTCCGTCCTCTTAGGCAATCATGTACTGAGTGATGGCTCTCAGCGCGTACAGCAGCTCCGCCTGCAGCCGGGCCTCCATGATTAGTAAGTTTATGTGTATCTGAGGAGAGAAAAAACTAAACATTAACACCGAGGGCTGATGTTAGTGATAAGAAACAGTCTCTGGGAATGTGTTGAGTGGACAGGTTGATGTGACCGGGAATGCGCACATTTGTTGGAGTTATGCTTCTACTTCAAATCTGTGCTGTAGGGGGCGCCAGTATTACTCTCTGGTTTGAACAGGTAAACCATGAGCCACAATGCATTTCATCCTTCTGCACTTTCTCCCTGCTTTCCCGTCCCATCT